>NC_090951.1:17642572-18842572 GCF_040807025.1 Struthio camelus | reverse complement strand
GTTTTTAAGAAGGGTCTTGAAGTTCTTAACGTTTGAGTATTACAAAGTTCAGATTATTTCACTTTTCCTTTTCTTAGATGGAGAGGGAATTCTGTTGCTGTAACTCACTGTATAATCGTGCTTAGCCAGGGTCACAGACGGAAAAGGAAGGGAATTTGAGATATCTTGAATAATTGTCTTAGGAAGTTAAAACAACCAGGCTTAGCTGTATAAATTCAACTGCTGCAGACCTTCTAACATGTCATTTTGTTATTTATTCCAGCCTAAAAAACAGTAAATCTGGAGTAACTTTAATGCTTTACATTATCCTATAGTATAAACTTATGTTATACCAGAATTTCAGTTTATACCATAATGTTATCTGAGAAGTATTTGGTGCATGAATCCTATTACAAGTCAGTGGAGGTATTTTCAGAGTAATTTAGTGGTTGATAATATTGTTACATTTATTTTAAAGCTGACTTTGAAAGAATCAAAGGAGATTTTTAACTAACTGGTAAATTCTGGCAGTTTTTAAATGCCAAAACTTGTTATTTTTGTTAAATCTGGCTGTGTTACCAGTCTACACAAAGTTGAAAGGTAAGGCGTGTGGAAGAAAGAGTTTTACTGTAATTATTGTAAAATTCTAGATTCAAACATGGTAGATGAAATGTAGTGATTATCTAGGAGGAAATAAAGTAGGAAAAATGGGGGGAAATGAAGGACAGCTTCTACAGAGCTGCCCGAAACACTGCAGTTTTCAGAAATATTTCAGGCAGAAATTAAAAGTCATATATCTACAGCACAGATGGTTGCATTATGTTAAAAGTTCTCTCTGTCTGCAGCTGCAAAAGTACCTTCAGTTGTGTGTTCCAAAATTTAAGCTTTCCCTAGTTAAACACGTATATGAAAACTGTCCTGTATAGTTGCAGAAATCTTGGAAACATGAACTACATGCAAACTGCTACAATGAATTTTTTCCAGTTCTGTATGTAGCTTGAAATGTAATCCTGCGATTGCATATTAAATAGTTGATCGTAATGAGGAAGCCAAATATGCATTTAACTATTTCAGTTTGGATTATTTAACCAAAATATTTAATATTTTATCATACAAAATCAAACTGATACACATTTTCCCAGATACCAAAAGACAGAACTCTCTGGCTTACCCTGGCAAGATAATTAGGTACAATGACTGAAGATATCTGTGACATATTGCAATAAAAACAGTAGAGGCTTTTGATATCAATATAAAAATAGTCATATTATTTGTTTTCTTGTTACTCTTCCGTTTCTATTAAAATAAATTTCCTAGTTTGCTGACCTTGGGTTCCATAGTACATACAGGCCATGATCATAGGTAATTGATAAAATTTTTGAAATCATTGAGTTTCTTATCTACTTTAAACATTTATTATTACTGTTTACATGCTGATTTCTGCTGTTGGAATTTGTATATGTAAAGGTTTTAGAAGAAGAAAATACTGAGACAAATTAATTTGCAGTGCAATCTAATTATTGAAAAATACATATATAAAAGGGACTACAGTTACAAAAATTGTATCAGGACACAGAATAGCTCTCAAGATAAGAAGCGTAGACTGTAAAGTTTCAGGAGAATAAGGCGAATAATCACAGACGGGAAAGGATTAACCCCTTACTTCTTTATACCCACAACCAAAGAAAGATGTAGCTGAATTTATAGAGCAAGTAACATTTTGACATACAGTTAAACAGTAATTGGAGTGTCATTCAAACAATCAGTTATTTTTCTGTTTATGTAGTTCTTGGAGTACGGCAACATAAGGATTCTAATGTTTTTAATTTAACTTCTTTTTCATTTAAAGCAGCAGATACTTAGAACTGCCCAAGTCAGCACTTCAACAGATGGCAATTTAAATGAACTCCACATTACAATAAAATGTTGTAACAGTCTACAGTCCAGGAAAGAACATCTTCAGCCGAATCCTTATGTTGTCTACAAGTTCTTTGATTTTGCAGACCATGATACTCCCATCATTCCTCGCAGCAACAACCCACAAATAGATGACCATATGTGTTTCCAAGTGCTGATGAATGCAGATTTAGACCGATACCTAAAATCAGAAACCTTAACTTTTTATGTATTTGATGATGGTGAGCTGGAAGAAGGTGATTATTTAGGAAAAGCCAATGTGCCTCTAATTTCTTTAGCACATGACAGATGCATCTCTGGTAAGAATTTGACCTTTTTAAGGCTAACGAAATCTTTACCTCCTGTTTCCAAATCTCTTTAAATCTCTTTAAGAGCCAAAACAGAGAAAAGCTATTACCTATCATCTGTGGTTCTGGTTTAACAGAATTTTAAATTCCAAATGAAATCCAGAAAGAAACTTTGCATCAGTGTTACTTCAGTCATGGCTAACGAAAAGTCTGTGTCAGAGCTTGAAACTGATCAATGATTCTTTAATATAACGAGTAAACTGCAAACATGAGAGAAAGAAAGAGCTTCAGATGTTTCTTTTGGTCACTAAGACTGGACTAACAGAACATTCCAGGGTTGCCCCTTTTTCTACTTTCTACAAAGAGCAGCCCTGCCTTCAGGGGAGCCTGCATGGACTGCTCCCCACAAGTTAGTATCATTTGCAAACTTGCTGCAGTGTTTATAATAAAGCTGCTTAATAGTTACTGTTGTGTCCACTTTGAAATATTTATATGCTTTGTATGTTGTGTTTAATGATAGGATTCTATAATAATCCCATGTAAATGGATAAAAGGGGAAAATTTGCAAGTGAATTTAAGATGTTTCTTCTCTGGTAAAGATTTAGCAACTTACAGATATTTGAAACCCATTTAAATAACAAAAATAACTTATTAAGAAAGATTTTGGTTAAGACAGATATTGAAAGATGTAAATAAAGATCAATTACGTATTATTGGATTGTCTGAGAAACCAACAAGATATCTTGAAAGAACGCAGTAATCTAGTGAGTTATACCCGTTAATCTTGACGTCCATTCTAAATCCTGCATTTCTGAATGTCCTCTGTGATATTTGGAGCTACAAAAGATAATATTTTGACATTATTTACCTTCTAAAATTAAGACTATTGAGTCATTTAATTCTTGACTCACTTTTTTTTTTTTTTTACCACATTTTATTGTATATATCTAAAATAAGATACGTAATTTAAGACTTGCATTTTGCTTTCAGGTACTTTTGAATTAACAGATACTGAAAGACGTACTACTGGTACTATCAAAGTTGAGTTAAAATGGAAGTTTCTTTACTTACCACCAAGTGAGTCAGCAGTGGCTGCAGACTTAGTAAATTACATTCAAAAGGAGAAATCAATGGCAACTAAATTCCTGGAAGAGGAGGAAGTGCAGACTCGAACCCTGTCTCCTTTTACTTCACCAGTGACAGTAAGTAGCTTAAAAAACTCACAGAAGTTAAGAGATGCAAAAGACCTATTTACCTCAGATCATTTAGTTCTTCCCTGCTGACCAGAATTTGTCCTTACTGTACTTCATACAAATACTTCATATAACCACCATCTTGAATTTCCTTTCAGAAGTGAAATCTTTCCTGTGTCTGTAACTTTCAAAGGTCTTCTGTAATGGTAGGTAACTAGTTAGCAAAAGAAGAAAGAGAAATAAAAAACATTAATTTTATAAGGAAGATACTTAATGCTTATTTATTCTCTTTTCAATGCAGCTGTCCTCTTTAAAATTAAGTAGTTGTATGTTTGTATAACTTTAGGTCTGAGGTTGAAATTTGTAATGGTCATGAAGTTGGCTACCTATTATTTCTGTGGTCTCTTATTAGACGCTTAGCCAGAACTCAGTAGGGGTAACTTTGGGCCAAAAGAATTCTCAAGCAGCCAGACTCAAGCTGTACGTACAGATACTTACATGTGTCTGCGCCACACTCCTTGTTATTCTGGTGCCTGGAGTATGGGGCTAAGATGTCCAAATTAGCTTCTTAAAATCACTCATAAGTAAACTAATAAATAAAAAGTAACGTAAGGAAATTTTTGTGCATAAAAATCAATGGAAGTGAAGGAGAACTTCTGCCTTCATGAAGAAAGTAAAAAATGAAAAGCAGTAAGCCACTTCTTATTTATTTTTTTCTCTTCTGTGTTGTAACATCAAGACAGAAGTATTTCTGGGCCTTTTTGTTAATTTTGCAACTGATACCAGTTTCTTACCTGTTTCTATGTCAGCATTTCCCAAAAGGATGAAGGAGGTGGTGTCAAAACTATGATAAGCCTACAGAGCAAGAAAAAGAATTGCTATGTTATTTATGCACTCCGTAAATAATAATAATAATAATAATAATAAATACCATCTGACAGAACGATTTGAGTTCAGTCCTGCAGTTTTTTCACATAAAACTCATGTTGCGTTCCGTGAATGCTGTAGTCCATTACACCCATTTGTGGCTTTATTCTGAAAGTTATTTTCATTTTTGCGTGGTTGACGATTCAAACAAGATCTACATCATCTTGCCTGTTTAGAGTTGATGATATCTAAGTTTAGTACAATTACATTTGACTACAGGAAAAATTAGGGTCCCTCAGAATTTATGGTAAAATCAGGTGGTTAGAATATAGCAATAAATGGTCTTCAACTCTATTTGTGTATTATAGATACCAACACCCAAACCAAGGCAGCGTGCAGCGCAAGCAGACAAAAAAGTATCTTTTCTGGATGTCAGCTCATTACAGAGGACAGTAAGTTTTAAGTGTTTTGTTCGTGCATGTTGAAGCAAGGGCACTCCATTATTTAAGCAACAAAAAACTGGGATGTCCTGGGCAATGAATGATAGCACAGTACTGCATAAAGATAGAAGGGCACAATGAGGGGATATCTGTGTAACTCCCTCAGAACTACTTGCTGTCCACCACAGTTTAACAGCTTCAGCTTTCATAGACTTAAGGTTGCTTCCAGTAGGACCAGTTAACTGTCTCTGCCCTGTGTTTCCCATCACCCTGGGTTTTTAATTAAAATGTCTTTGTATTGCGTGCCACCTGCACAGACCTCTAAACAGCTCTACAAGAACCAGCTTAATCCACGCAGATCTTAAGTGTTGTAGTAATGAGATACACAATTTGACGCAGTTCAGAGTCACCTCTGTTCCACAAGGTTTATCACCTGGGGTTACACACCCTGTGAAAACAGTTATAGTACTTCTAGACCTGGGCTGCACTATCGTGGGTACATCCTTCTAGACTCCAGATGGCTCTGCATGGAACTAACTCAAGTTCATCTTTTCTATGGAGTAAATTTTTATTTGCTCTTACATAAACTGCCTTCAGATAACTGAGAATAGACTATATTTACTCTTTTCATTAAATCCAGTAAATTAAGATAGATACCTTAACATCTAATTTTAAAGGGTTATTGGTTATGAGTATTATTATTAGTTAATAATATTGTATTGTATTAATTAAAAACTAGGTGTGGTTTTTTTTTTCATTTTTTATATTTGTAAAGGCCTTGATTAGATTTCTTCTTTGAAATTATAACATCAGTTTTCACTTCACAGATCTTTCTGCTATTGTCTACTTTACCATGACTACAACGTTGTTTTGAATTGCACAGTATGGACTGGAAATAGGAATAAAATTGATTTCTTGTTGTTTTTAGTTTTTAAAAATAGGATACAACAGTGAAAGCTTACATGTGGAAAACTGAAATGTTAGCCTTATACTTACACACGTAGCACCTTTTATCTTCAACAATGCAAAGAGTAACCTCTCAAAATTTGACAGTTTTTCATAAAATGTATTTTTCAAAAGGAGAGAGTTAGCTATTCTGTCTCCATTGGAAGTCACTCAGTACTGGGCAGTTAGCTCCCTTAGCTGCTTTCAAAATCCAGCCCTCACTGTCTGGGTACAGACAAAAGTGTCGTTAACAATTAATAATGAAATAACTGGGGTTTCTCTGAAGTCCGAGCCTTCTGTTGACATTGCAAAAGTGTTCATGCAAGAAAATTTAGAAGCAAGAAAATTTAGAAGCTTAATGAGTTAAAACGAAAATGAACAGGAACAGCATATTTCACTTCCAGAATAGCAGAAAATCTAGTTCTTGGATATTAACGTGGCACATGCCAAAGCAAGTAGTTGACTTGGAAAAAGGAAACTCACTAAAAAGTGTGATGAATTGTTTGATGTGTATTAGGGTCCAAAGCCACGCTGTAAGAGTTGTCCAGCCTGGCTATAGCCTGGAAGCTATAGCAGGGAGCAGAAGCAGTAATGCTAATGCAGGGATGCAAAGGAGGCCATGATTTCCTGTTCAAATGCTTCTCCACCAGTAAATTCATACCTACTTTCATGTGTTCTGTAGTTTATACTAAATGCTTCCTCATATTTTACCTACTTTCATGTGTTCTGTAGTTTATACTAAATGCTTCCACATATTTTACCCATAACTTAGGACTCTGTTACTGTTGAAAATGACAAGGAACTTGCACAGAAGACTGAGGCTTCAACAGCTCCAAGTGTTCCAGAGGTATGATATGAGATTATTCATTTTGTGGCTTTCTATTGTGTACTGTAATTGAATTCTTGGTATGTGATGTCTCTTCAGAGTCATTTTTTAAATATAAAACTATGCTTGAATGAGATCTCAAAAACATGCCTGAAATATATAGGAAAAAGAATGAGTCCTTGGGATGATGTTCTTCTCTTTTGGTCATTAGACAGGAGTATCTCTACTTATTTATTTCCGTATTTACTTCAAATTTATTCTGTCCTCCCTCTAAAAATTATTATACAGGGGGCAGGAGGAAGGGAACGATGAAGGATGCACTAACTTTAGAATATGTGCTAAATATGTAGCATTCCAAGGTGAAGAAAAGTATCAAACATTGTAATTTGTAATATTGCAATTGGTTGTGACCTTAAGCTGTTGTGGCAGATTGTCAGACTGTAGGTTCCAGTGGTGCAACAGAACAGTTGCTCACTGGCCCTTATCTTCCTTTCACTTTTCTGTTTTAAAGCTCATTTTGGACTTTCATTCAAAAGCTGTTTCCCTTCCACCAAACTGGGTGGTATTGGCCAAGTAGATTAATCAAAAAGTGTTCTGTCTGTGAAAATTTTAGCCACAAAAATGCAGTTCTGTCACTGAAACAATTATGTATAAGGAATGGCCAGGCATTGTCTAGAATATGCCATGGTCCGGTTATGACACGTTATTTATGCCAGGGAGGAGTATAAGAGGCATAAAGCCTTTTTCTTTACCACTTGAAAATTTCCAGGATGAGCTTCATTTATAGAGGAAGACACTTCACTGTTGTGACTATTCCATGTATGGTTTCAATACCTTAGAGCAGTTTAAAAGAACTTTTCAGGGAATAATGTGGTCTAAGTGTAAAACAATTTTGGAAAACCTAGATGTTCTGTGGACAGCTGAAAGTTCTCTCTTGTATTCTGAAAGGGGCAAATGAGGCCTTAGTGTTCCTAACTCTGGAAATTTCAGTCGTAGAGAATTATGTGATAATAGGTTTTACATATTTCTCCAGCAAATTTGCATAGGAGATGCCATGTCTCTAATGTTATATTGGCTAATGCGGTATTATTATATGTAATTGTACTTCAAGTGAGAGAAGGTAATAAGATTTACTTCAATTTTTCTCAAATGAAATCATGCACGGAAGTTCTTTTACCTTAGATGACTTGCTTGTGGTGTTCAGCATATAACTTCTTCTTTTATGTGATTTTTAGTTTGCTTTGGAAACAGAAGATATTGAATAAGCTAAGTTATAAAATTGCCAACTGAGTAAGATTTCTTGGAAAATGAGTATTTTAGAACTGGAGGAGCTGAAATGCAAATGTATGTTTGCAAATCTAAGAGCCTGTATATGTGTTTTGACAAGTACCAAATGATTATAAAAGCTATACTTTAGCAAATGTACGTTGTTAGATATTTGTCTTTTTACTTTGTCAATTATTTGTTACTGCAGTTGAAAACCAATCAACTTATTGCCTCCTATGCTACATCAGCAACATAACTGTTTAGAAGACAATGTGTAAGGAACATGAGCCATAACTCTTAAAGTTTTAAACTTAAGTAACTTTTACTATTCAAGGAGTATTTATAAATGCTATAAATTTATCTATTTTTGCATTGCGTGTGGTATGTGAGGTTAAACAAGAAAGCCTGACAGGTGATAAGGTAAAGGAGATTGCTGAAGAAATTCAACAGGAGAAAGAAGACCTCTCACATCTGTCTGAGGGACAGTTGGCTGACCAAAGCTCAGCTACCTCTGGAGATGAAACAGAAATAACTGAAGAATTGGAACCAGAAGGTAGAATTCATTTTTATGAATAAGTAACTGTATTTCCTTAATAAATCTATATTTCTCTCCATTTTTTAAGCATTTCTTCCTAGCAGTTGGAGCTGCCTCATTATGAGAAGCTTCATGACAGAAATGATGTTCTGTTGTACTTTATAGCTGAAGCTGGGTGGTGGGTATATAGCTATTATTTTCAGCCCAAATGGAAACTGCATTGTAATTGAATGCAAAAATCTGGTATCTGACCTAGATTCATAAAATATTAAAGGAAACCTGGCTTCTATTTTAAATGTCTTTATATTCTCCGTTAGAACTATGCTGTTCTAAAAACTATTTTAATGAGTATGCTCCTTTTGTCTGCAGATAACAGTCAATGCTGGTATCAGAGATCCTTTCAGACAGTGAGAGAGTAGTATGTTGTATCACATACGTGACATAAAGTTGTTAGAAGCAGTTTTACCTAAAGGTTATAAAAACCAGGTCATCCTGTTATACCTCTGAGTTTAAACTTTGTATCATAGAAATAAACTGAATCCTTGATACTAGTAAAAAAAAAAAAAAAAAAAAAAGGGCACAAACAGGATGCTAGAATTTTACATTCGGTTGTTTGCAGATTCTGTGCAAGAATTCTTCGTTAGTAAAACTTGAGAAACATGTTACCTCCCTGTTGTGTTTGTAAATTATTTTTTTCCAGAAGAGAGAGACCTGAATGCTTTAGAAAATAGTTCATCTGCATGCAGAACAATTATTTTTAAAAAAAGAAAAGAATACTCTCTTCTTTGTATGTGCATGGTGGTAAACCTAACCAGAGGAAATCCACAGATTCAGTGACTTTTATCATTGCACTCATTGCCTTTCCTCCGGGAAACATTAGTATTTTTAGGGAACCAGGAAAAAAAGGCTCTTTAGAACACTTTAAAGGTCATTAATTTGCCAATGTTATCATCTGCAAAGAAAAGAAGATTTACCTGGTGCTATTGCGTTATATTTATTGGAAAAGCTAATATATTGCTATCAGGTTTCTCAACAGATCTCGAATGGACTATAAATATAGATTCTTTTTTTTAACTGTATTTATTTTTTATTTTTTAGCAGACCAAGATGATAGACAGGCAAATGATGCCATTGAATCAATAATAACTGATAGCGATGATTGTATTGTTCCAAGTCCAGTATCCAAGAATATTAAACAGGTCAGTCAGAGTATTTTTGGCAATTCAATATTTAGTAAGTCTAAGAAAAATATTTTAAGCATAACATGCTCCAAAATAAGCTTTGTTATTTCTAAGGTCAGATTTTGAGGAGTCTTTGACTAATGTATGTTTGCCTGTTTCCAGTTCAAATAGACACTTTTTCACAGACTGTCACTTCGTCACAGACCGTGGAATGGTTAATCTAATGGCCATATTGTGTGTGTAATTTACAGTATTTTACATGTAAACTGAACCCAGACTTCTCAGTGAACCTGAAAAACTGACCTTTCGTGTCGGGTAGTTACACATATGACTACCTGATGATGACTCTTCAAATTTTATGTGAAAGTATCATTTGAATTTAACATTATTGTTTAGGAAATCTTTGGCGTATACCAAGAACTTAAGGATTGCTGTAATAAATACTAGCAATTGGATTGCTTAGATTTCAAACCATCACATCACTTTTTACATAGATTATTGTCTCTGATTAAAGATTTGTTTTAATTATTCTTTTGACTCAAATAAAGTGCTCTGATAGAGTAGTGCTAGAGATTTATGTATTTATTTGCATGATACCTACCCACATACTGTCTGGCCTTAAAAAAAAAAAAAAAAAAAAATAGTGTATATTTCTGTAGTGTCTCTTCTTAAGATTAATTTTTATTACATGATTGCTTCATGAGTTCCCAGAATAAGTTTCCAAAAGGAAAAAAGACCTGTTTGGCTAAGTTTATAAGTGATTTGTATTTGGGAAAAAAAAAAAAAAAATCAGGCAAGAATCATGCAGTACCTAAAAGAGGATAGTTCTCATATATTGCCATCTCCTGAACCTAAATATTGCTTTAGGTGGGCCCAAATAAAGAAATCTTTCCCCCACAAAGTTTTGGACTGCCAAGCCCACATCAGCCCAAGCCTATTTTTGCAGGACACTGGGCCACCCTGAGAATTCATTTGCTTCTAGCCCCCACTTTCCCCCGCCATCACCCATAATCATACCAATTATTTCCCTCCTCCTAGTCGAACCGAATTCCTATTCTTATTTAAAATACTCTTCAATGTGCATATAAACTATCACAAGCCAGTATTTATTTTGATTTTTGTGAGATAATAATAAATCACTGGATTATAAATGTATCTTGTAGACCTCCTTCATTGTTTCTTTGTCTCAAGTTATAAACTTTATATCTAAATAGATTTTAGGTTGAGCGTGTAGAAGAAAAGTTATGTCCTGGCCAGATAAAATGTAGAAGCTAATAACTAAAAAAAAAAAACTTTTTTTCAAAATACATTACCTTAGACATTGCAATGGATATGAAAAAATATGCTTGGATAATAGAAAATATCTTCACTTTTGGGGTTAAAATACTGGAATTTTTTTGTTTGGCAAATTAGACCTCATTCAGACCCCCTTACATGTTTACTTTTTCTGATATCTATTGAGACTCACATGGTGTACGTTATTTCTTTGTTATTTTCAGTGCTTTTACTTGCCGTGATTTCTCATCTTACTTAAGTTTGTGATGAATCAGATACCCAACTGGTGCTTACTGACACATATTTTCACCTTTTTAGTCTTTCCTTCCTTCTTTATAAAAGTTTAAAAAATCAAGTCTAATGTTTTTGCGTGAAGATTCACATTTTGGGAATGTACTTGTTATGTAACTCGCAACAGGAGCCTTAAATTGAAAAAGACTAAAAAAGCCATGAAAGCCTTGTGTTACTTGAAGAAGGTACCTCTATGCCACGACTTATTGTGTGTGCTTCAGCATGCTTTATTTCCTTTAACTGTAGTTGTGTTTGTTGCCCTCCTTTCCTTTGTTGTCATCTGGGATTTTTGCTGCCAACAAACCCTTAATTCATTTCCCTTTAGTAAGTCTCATATATTGGTCTTCCCTGTGTTGAGCCAACCAAAACCCAACCATAGAAGATTAGGATATAATAATAATTACCACTATTTTTATATGTCTTGTTGTTCAGTCCTGTGTGTTGCCTTTAGGTCAGAAAACGTGCACTCTTTTCCCAGTGCTTTCTGAGGAAGAGGAGAATAATATAACTTGTCAAGGCCTGTAGTAAGTCTGCAATGCTTGGCTACCTGCTGTGTTTCATCACAGTTTGTTGACTTGATTGAATGTTGTTGAAATGGCAATTGCCTAGGCTTGAAGGTATTAATACCATGCAAAATTAGATGCATTTTCCAATTGGACCAAATAGATTTTTTTGTTGTTGTTCTTGACTTCCCAATAATTTTAGAACTGAAGACCGATTCTCAAAAAAGCTTATGCATGTGCAGTATCCAATCACTTCAGTGTTCATTTCTGTGTATTGTTATTTGGGGACATGTACAGAAATGATATTCGTTGGATTTGTGCTTAAAACCAGCAATTAATGACTGTAAAGCAACATAAACAGCATGACACATAAGAACCCAAATTTGGAATATTTACTTTGAGCATTTTCTCAATAGTGCAGCTCTCTACAAGTATATATTTTGTATTTTTAGACCTGAAGCTGAAGCTGACAATCTTTGAAAAGAAAAAGCTAGTACTTTTAAAAAGTGATTGTGATACTTCTAATGGTTAATAGTTCCTGGGTCTTTCTTAAGTTTTCTTTGAAAGGACCAGTAATATCACACGGTTATAGCCTACTGGCTTTAACTTTTTTAATGTTCTGATATGTAATAACCTAGAGGAGTTTGATTTTTGTATTCTTTATGCAAGTACCATCTGTGTGACCTCTTCTAAAGTAATTCGCAATAGTAAGTAATATTTTATATGAGAAGTACTGCTCCTTCCTTATAAGCTCTAGCGGGAATTTAGAAATACTACCACTCGTATAGGCTGAAGGGAGATACAGAAGGTATTTTGAAAGATGAATTACACTCTTTTATATAAAATGTTAAAAAAAAATTTTCATCTGTAACTTTGTAAACTAAAATGACTAATACTCATCACCATTAAGCCAAACAATAATATAGTTAATATATTCATTTCTAGTTGTCCTGTATTTAATTAGATCAAAATTACTTCAGATGACTTCTGAAAGGATTTTGAGTGTAGTTTCATTTATGGTTCATTAACTCCTTCTTCTCTCTATTGATCCTTTCATCAGGTGATAAAGTATGTGTTCAAGAAAGGTAGATAACAAAACACAAGTCAACAAAAGTTATGAACTATTAAGGCAACAAATTTGATAGAAATTTGATTTTAAAATAAGGCATTGCTGTATTTGAAAACTACAATAATTTAAAGAATACAGCTTGTGAAAATTGAGATTGAATTTGTTTTTTTTTGTTTTTTCTTTTAAGATTAACGATCAGTACCTTTTATCTTTTGAGATGAATATCCTGCAAGTAATCAAACACCGTAAATACAACTTGTGATTTTTAGAGATTGTTATGCTAGTTATCCTGTAAATCTGAGCTGTATGCCAAACTGTTTAAGCCATTTAAGATCATACTGTTTCTTTTTTGCATGTTACAAATTAGACAGTTCATGGTTATTTCTTAGATATGTTGATCATAAAAGGAATCTAACAGATTTTCGAGTACTTAGCTGTACCCCTTGCTTCTTTCTCTTTTCTTCTTGTCTATGATGTATAATTAATCATAGATTACTTCATTTTGTTTCATTTCATTTACAACATTTATGAGCTTCACTTTGTCGATATGAAATGCTTGTCCCCTTCTTTCCTTTCCAAAGTGGCGTAATTAGTGTTAGCATCTTTTTTAACAGGCTACATAAAGTTTAGTGGCTGGATTAAATCAAGTCATTAACATAATGTGCTATACAATTTGCCCCTATCTCTTTTCGTTTCCAGTACATCAAAGTGCCACAGAGTGCCAGTGTAATTGGGCCTTGCTAGCTTGTCAGGTTCAGTCAGGCTGATGGCTGCTGCTTTTACTAAAAAGCTTCCAGGCATGATAATTAATAGAGAAAAGAAGTCTGAGAAATGTAAAAGTTTGGACAGTTCTCTATGAATATTTCATACATTTGAATAATCAGAAGTTAACATTATCAATTTGATGTATAATACATTGATTAAAAGCCTTGTTTCAGGTCCTCAAAATAGACATCAAAACTGGGAATTTGCATTTCCTTTGGCATGGTCTTTATATATTAAAAAAAAAAAAAAAAAGTCTTTTCTCTTCTATCCCTCCTCCCTTTCACCCCCATGTCTAAACTTTATCCTTATAGAAGATAATATAGCATTCAATTATCACTATGAAATTTACTGCTGACAGCTTCCAAGTTGCCTTAAATCATGCCCATAAGGCAATTACTGGCAAAAGCAATTTATTCAGTGGTGGTCCCATTTTACTTGAGGTGTATTTACATCTCTCTCCTTCGTTACAGGCACTGTGAGTGCGTTTTCTTGCACTAATGGCAGTTTATTGAAAACTGTCATTGCCGGTTCAAGTAAATTAAGATCTCATAATCCAATTAATTTTGACGTTAAATTCTCTTAAACACCGTTAAGCAATGCCAATTGCTTGTAATTCTGCTTTTCAATGAAACGTATCTGTGAAAAGTTGTGAAGATGTAAAGCATAAAGTTATAGGTATAGCAAAGTAATAACTGTGTTTACTTCTATTATGCCTTGATATTCCTCCTATGGAATATTATCTGCATTCATCAAAGGAGAGAAAGTTATCTGGATATTATATTGCAATTTTAAACTCTGGATGCCTTGTTTCCTCTTACAGTTTACTTTCTACAGGACTTCTGTACTTTCAGTGTACTTTAGGGAGACGCCTGAGTATTCAGCAGTTTTCTTAAACTGCCTTGTGGTGTGGCTATCTAACGTGAATTTAGAGATCTACGTTCAGACAACTCTTTTTTTTTTTAAGGATTATGCTGCGTTCTCGTGTAGGCTGGCCCTGTGATATTGAGTGGGCTTGATTCTACTTTGTCAGGAACACTAATCTATTAGTTTTGTCATCATCTTGTCTAGATACAACCTTAACTGCTTCACTCTCATTTAAGCCTTCCTTCTATTAGCAATTGGGGTAGTACAAGTGCTGCACCAGCATATTCAGTGAAACACTAAATGAAAGTCCTCAAATGGAAAACACCAGAATGAGGTACAGGTAACTTGTTAAGGTATTTTAGTCAGTATTTTCAAAGACTACTGAGTAGTCTAAGGAAAAAATAAGCATTTACCGTTCCCCCTCTTTAAGATGATTATTGGCTACTAAAGTCAATGTGAGACAAAAGCTAAAATGAAAGAGATGAAGTTTTGAGGACCCCAGGCAAAACCTGAGTTGCTTTTTCCCATTCTTCCCAGTGATTTATTCTGGTAAAACTTGAGATGTACCTCGTTTAAATAGATAATGTACTGAAATGACAAATTTCAAACTTCTAGCCCTTGTCAAATATACTTTGTAGTATGTGTTTATCTTTTCAGTTCTGGTCTGTCCTTCAAGCACTGTGCTTGGGAGTCTTAATCTGTTTGTTTTGTTTTCAAGTGCATTTCTAACATTGCTGATGCTATCTTATTTCCAAAATTAAATGCTAATAAATTTGTGCAATTTTCAGTGCCCTACTATCAAATTGCAGATGTGGTTAAGAATCAAAATAGGTGTAGAATTGTGCCTGCAGTGCTTGAAACCACTTTTAATATATTGAAGGGATTGCATAAAATCTAAACAATGCAAAAGATGAAAAAGAGGAAAAAATAACTTTTTCTGATAAACGGCGACTTCTTTAATTTCTATTAGCTGAGTACAACGGAAACGTGATCGGACAATTTTCACAGCAAGGATTTTACTATGGATGGTTTCAACCTTTGTAAGACAGGTTAGAAAAGGAGATGATGATGGTAGTTACAGTTCTTGACAAGAATTTTATAATGATGCTTGTGTGATAGGTAATAATTACAAGCATTTATTACCAGTCATAGCTCATGGTGCAAAGAGGGAAATAATGCCAAAAAACCCCAAAGACCAGCTTTTGAAATGATCCAGAACCACAGAATATTCAGCTGTTGTTAGGTAACCCATTATCTACTTGGTGACAAATAAAATCAGCATATTAAATTATGTGGAAGAATTTAAGGCTGAGGAGGCCTGCAGAAAAATTTCAACAGGAGCCATTATTAACCTAGCTGATAATGTTTTGTATATTTATGAATATGAATGCTCCTTAGTTGCTTGCTTGGAAGACCATTTGTAATTGTGTGCATGTGCCAAAATATGCTGTGGGTGGGCAAATGCATGAAATCCTTCAACGGAGAAAGAACTGTAGAAATAACACTGTAAAGCTCTATTTATCAGAGCTCTTTGATGGGGAGCTAAGTTATGGTCATTTTAGAAATAGAAAAGGTTTTCCTAATTGGAGATGTGAAAAGTATAGCAGATGATCTGAAACTAAATTTAAGTTTTGGTTAGCTGTGGTACATATCACCAGGCAAAATTTCGTTCACGCTGGCGGATATGAGAGAATAGAATCCCATTCATTCTTGTGCGTTTGTATTGTCCCCATAGAATAATATGATGGGGAAAACTGTGTCAAATCTATTATGTATTAAGGCTCTAAATAATAAAAACAGCTGTATTAAAATGTGCAATTTGATATATATGCGCTTTTAACAAATGAAGATGATGAACTGATACTTCTTCTTTTTTTCCATACCAAGATTTTTTTCTAAATGGAATAACTTTCAAATACAGATTTTAAAAATTTAATTTATTTTTTTAAATCCACCTAGAAGTCTCTGATCTACATATACAAAAAATACATGCATAGATACATATATAAACTGAAAACCCATTGTGTTTGTGTAGTGTATTTTTTTACACAAAGCTGCTACTTTTTATTTCATCTTGTTTCTGTAGCTTAATTGCTGGCAAGTGTTGATAGACCCAAAACGTACAAAGTAAGAGCTCTTTTTATTGAGAAATTTTCTGTCCTCTATGTTTATTTACCTAGGGATCATACTTGCTTTTGAAGTTAGAAGTAATTTAAAGTTTAGGAATTATTTGGAATAAAAAACCAGTTGACCAGTTGGTACTGATGTGGCTAACTGGCTCTGAAGTTTGATACAGTCGGTATTTGATTTTCATTCGATCTGGTGATATAAACTGTGATGAGTGCTTAAACACTAAAAGAATCAAGCAAGTCTCCTCTTTAAGGGAGTCTGCAGTATAGAGAAGTGTATAGGTTGGTACAGGACTGGAGGCATAAGTTATATACTGCTTCTCTCCTTCTTGGGGAGAAAATAAAAATCAAAGAAGTTTGTATCTTACCTATCAAACAGCTCTAGATTTATTTACTTTTTTATATTTATGCATCCCTAGAAAAATTACGTCTTTAAAAGCTGTTCGTTGAGCCAGTGTCCCAGGCAAATTGCAAGAGAAATCTTTTTTTTTAAAAAAAAAAAAAGTCATCCTCAGGAAGAACATTGGGCAGTTTTATGTCTGTTCTTCGGAAAGGGTGACGGGGGCAAGCCATATGAAGGGAAGAAACTCAAAAGGTATCTTGTTCACTTGAGCAAGAGTTTTATTATGAGCAAAGTGCAAATGTGAATTTTTGTTCTGACTTACAGTTGTTACGATCATGTGGTGGGAGAGCTTCAGAGACCGCAATAGCTTAGTATTTTTTTAAATATTTGTTGTATAACTCTAAATTAGAAATGGTCAATTTTTAAAATATGTAATGCATTGATTGGTATGGTATGGATTTGCATAGAAGAGGAAAGATCTACCGGTAGACCTTGAGTTGTTTCCTCAGACTGTAGTAACTGATGCCTTTGAAGATACTGAACATGAATTCGTGCTCTAAAAATGATGAATCCAGACTTTGTGCACTAGCTAAAATGATGGCAACTGGATACGTGCTTACTAAAATATTGTCAAAAATAGGTCCTAGTTTAGTGAATCTCTAAAAGCATGCATTTCAAAAATGATGTTAAATATTGAGACAATTATGGGGTAAATGATAGCTGCTCAGTGCAGTTCTTAAGTGCAGATCCAGTAAGTGATGTTGATATGGTAGCTCTAGGGAGAGCTGAAGGGATTGCACTGAACCTTATTAAGGGTGCTAACCTTGTGGCATTGCAATCTTCTAGCACCTGAGAAAGAATAGTGATCCGGCGGGAAATTCTCTCTTAACCTTCTTTGTAGTAAATCTGACCTAAAAGAGCTGCTCAACAAGAAGAGAACTCTTTGTCCCAGTTCTTAGAGCAAGTGCAGTGTGGGTGCCCTTTTGAAGGCCTTGTCCAATTTGGAGAAAGGGATAGAGGGCGCTGCCATAACCCTTTCTTTCCTCACATCTACACTGTTAACAGGGAAAACATTAGTAAGATGCTGTTCCTGGCATGAAAAGTCACCACATATTGTTGCGGACTTGGAGGAATTCAGTTTTTATGTGTACGATGTAAGATCTTGACCCTTACTTAACAAGAAACGTTTACCTCCCTAGGCAGTTAAATTATAGTGACATTCCTATGATAGCATTTCTTTGCAACTCTGTTCTAACATTGTTAATAGGATGATCACAGGAATTCAGCACTTTTCTAATGAGAGAGGCAGAGGATGATTGTCATTCAATAAATATATTTGTCAATCAGGTAATACTGATAGTCCTGCAAATAGATGATTGTTTGCGATAAATTGTAAACTATTGTCAAATAATCTGATTTGCTCTAAGCTTGAAATAATAGGGAGCAAGTGAATAAGTGGACAAGTGACTGCAGAAATAACTGCATAAAAATCTTAGTGTAAAGCATAAATATTTTTGAGCATTGTTAAAGATAAGATTCAAGCTGATCTTAAGGTACAGAAAGTTCCTGTATTTTCAGTTTTTCAAAGGCAATATGTTAGTTAGTTAAACTGTAGATACAGTAACACTGAATATTGTTTATGTTGCTCCTGTGAGACATTTTCAATGCTATTGTCTTGCGCAGAAAGCACAAACTCATTTTATGTAAAACTCTTAATTCTTTGGGATACTATTATCAGCCATTAGGGTCAGTTGGAATGTTATTATTCGCATCAGAGTCTCTAGAAAATATGGAAGTAAGGAATAGACAGCTTCCTGAAGACGGCAATCAAGACTTTCCATGAAACTAGACTAAGACTGCTTGTTCTTTCAGACATCAGAAAGATGCAGAAAGTTATATTAAGTGACTTTAAATTCTGATGTAATGTCCAGTGCATTAGTACTTAACCTAATCCTAAAACTGTTGAAGAAGTTGAGGGATTCTTCCAAATCTTTGGCTGCTATTAGCAAAAACCTATATTAAATGATACCGAAAGTAAGAATATTGCCATAGACAAAGAATCTGTCCAGTGTTTTGTTTTCTTCACTCAAAATGAAAACACTGAACCCATTTCTCAGCGATGTTCCTTTAAATGATTCCAGTATCCTTTGTTCCATTACGTACATCCAATCACTATATTCAAGGAAATTTCAGCAAAATTTAACATATATCTTCACTGATAAAGGTAGCTGATCACAGGCAGACTATTGTACAGAGAAGCAATATCTGAGTATCATCAAAATACTCATATATGAATTAAATGCAACATTAAATGACTAATGGAAGTTAAAATCCAGTAATATGAAATTAGCATTTTTAAAAGTTCACCTCATTGTGCACAATGTAGACATGGTAGCTTATATTGTTCTACCATTCATGTAACAAGCTATATAGTGAACCAAATAATTTCTTAATATTTTGTTTTGAAAGAATAATTTAGCTCACATCAAAATAAAATGACCTGTGGGAAGTAGGTGATCATGATAAACTATCAATTTTTCACTTGAATAGTGCCTAATAAATAAGACAAAGGCTAAAACAAACTTAGGAAAGAAAAATATAGGTAAAATATTTCACTCTGCATCATAGAAATATAAATGGTTGTTTAAAATTTAATTCCTATCATATATTGGATGCTACATATATTTTCCACATGGCTACATAATATGAGGTTTTTATATTAGTAGTGAAATATGACACGCTAGCTATGCTATTCTTAAGCAGTTGTGTATTTTTATTTGCAAATATAACCTTTTTTTAAAGTCAGCTTGTGTTCTACTTTGTATATGCTGAATTCATGTTTAATATTAATAAAACCAGGCCTTTAAATATTCTTGAATGTTTAGCTCCAAAGTAATTTATTTCTTCTTACAATTTTGTAATAGTATGACTCGGTGATTTGTTTTCTTGTAAATGAGAAAGCAGAATACCATCAGTAGCTGAATCTACTCTGCTTTCCTTGGAAAAACTATAATATTCTTTTTCCACAGGATGCAATTACAAGTGTTAAATATGTCAAACAAATTTTAAATTATGTAAAAGAAATACTTTATAATACAGGATATTGTATTTGGACTTGATTCATAAACTACCGTCTGTGTACAAACTAGTTTGACATAACTGCTAAATACTTTGGGGGGAACAAAACCACTCGGCATATCACTTTAAATACAGATGCTAATACATCTGCTCAGTGCAAGAAGAAAAGAGTTGTTTCTGAAGTAAAATTAGACAATAGAGCCAATTTCATTTTTTATGCATGTGAATGTAGAGTGCTTGAGGTTATTAGTTGAAACTGAGTAACCTTTCCAGGCTTTCATCTCTTTCTTTTCAGATTTGAATATGAAAAGCATATTCAAGTCAAAGACCATCACTTTAATGACATTTGGCAGTCATTTGATTTATTAGATTTCAGGAAAAAAAATTCCTTTAAATATTTCATCATACTATGCTAATCCTAGTAATATTGCCAGCTGAAGCCGTGTACCTGTATTAGTGGAGACAGAATGGTGTGGAATTTTCTCTGTCATTCTGGTAAAATTTCCATGAATCTACTGAATAATAAAACAACCTTATTGAAATATTCAGATTTGGGTTTTTAGTTAAAGTGTCTTAGGATACATAATAAAAGGAAATGTCTTTTGAAAGGAGGGTGTAAAATTACTTCATCAAATATTGAAAGGGCTTGACAGCAGTGGAAATTGTTCCATGTGAAGGATACTTTTACAATCGGATACACCTGCTTTTTAGTTTGATTAATTATATAATAAGCTTGGAAAAACATAAGCAAATTCCATAATAAATGCGAATATTGATTTGCAGTTCTAACACTGAATCTAGAAAGTGAATCTTTGAAATATTTTATGTATAATTTATTACTTCAAGTGATTTGATTTTACAATCAGAAAGTGCTAAAATATTTCCATACAGGGGAAATATTTTTAATAAAGTTACAAATTAGAAAAGAAAAGAAAACATATGTGAACAACAAGGAGCTCTGTTTGCGCCTTGAAGAATCTAATCTTTGAATGCTCAGCTGTGTACTCCAGTGGCTTTTCCTTCTTTGAATCACAGAAAAATATTTGTGACTTCCTCTGTCATGTCCGACATCCCCCAAATGAGATAAATTTTAGTAAAATTTATTTGTAAGCAAAAAGTATAGGCATTGCTGCATGTTATGAAACAATTTCATACAAGCAATAGAAAAATGTATTTTTAAGTAAAGATAAAAAGAAAAGGCTTTACTGAAGACCAACTGAGATATTACTTTTGTTATCATATTGTTAATTTTACCCATTAAATGTCTATGTGATTTAACTAGGTAAGTTCAGAAGGTGAAATTGAATTTCATACAAGTCCAAGGTTACTTAACACACTTCAGTACTTGGTGACTTGATGTGTTTTTATCTAATCTAATACCAGTGTAGTCTGCAGTAGGCACTGAGTCTAACAATTTTTTTTTTATTTGGAAAACTTTACTACTACTGAGGCTATTTCAAGCAGTTACAGGATCAAGATACAGATCACTTTGTTATGTAGCTGAAAATAATGGCAATTGAAACATATGACTCAGAAATTATTTGTACATAAATAAAACCTAATCTTATCCAGCACTGTATGACTATTGCAAAAATATTTTCAACATCAAATATAAAGCAGTATCTGTTGCAATGATACTGTTAACTACAAACCCTAGGGCTTTAGAGTCTCATTGTGCCTGTGTCAAAATCCATCAATCAGTATTAACCGTACAAAATACCTAGTGATTTAAATGTTTGTTTGTTTGAGTTAACGCTTCAAGTCAACTTAGTCAACATTAACAAAATAATTGTGTTTGTGGTTTGTTTTTAAATAGGCAAGTGAAAAAATACGAATTGAAATTATATCTCTTTGTTTTACTGACTCACGAATTGCAGTGGATGACACCATACAGCAATTGTTTGTAGAATGCAGATTATACAATTTACTTGCAGAGGAGACTCCAGTGTCACTTCCAAAACCGATAGGTGGTCAGTGGGTTCACTACAACTACAGCAATGGTAAGTCTGATGTATTTCTGGTCAGATGTTTTTCTTCTCTGAAGTTCTGTTTTATTAAAAAATATTAAAGCCTACTTCTTCTGTGTTATGACTACATCCATAAGAGTTCCAACTGTATTTGCCTGTTTCTCAAGTATTTTTTGAAATATTGCAGGTGCTTTTTAAGAAAGTAGCTAAGGATGCAACTATTAAGTTTAAAATAAATTATTGAAATGGGCTTACGTGAAATGGTAAGACTACATTACATTTAAATATACGGCTAGCTTATTTTTATAATTGAACTATATATAATTAAAATCATGTATTCTTTCAAAAAAAATATTGGGGGGAAGAGAAGAAACTGATGCCTCTTTTGGCACATGATGGTACAGGAAAGGAAAAGCATTCCATATAACCGTGTAGAACTAAAACGCAGTTAAGAACAGAAAATATAGAATCGGACTTGAACATCCTTTGGGAATTCACAGTATTCTTTTAATAAGAACTTTTTGAAACGGGAAACTATTCAGCCCTGATTAGTACTATTAGTACATTGCTATTTACTTCACAATACTTAATCCTGCATGTTCCATATGCTTTTCTCTAATAAATGAACATTTGGAAGTAGTTTTTGTTAGGACCTAATACACTTTACAATTAATGTAAAATAATTTACACGAATAGTATCCACAGAACTATTGTAATAACAACTGATAGTGTTCTTGTTAATTTTCTTCACTGTTTCATAGTATTTCAGTTATTAACTTTTTCCTTCTTCTGCTAAAGTCTGCTTACGTTTAAGACTCAGAGTGCTTCATGTTGTCTTGGACTTTAAGTGCACTTTTACCTGAGAGTATCCTGGTAGAGGTGAATCAATTTGCTATATTTTTGGCCCAGGACTACTAGCAACACTCAAATTAAGCATTCTTTTGATAATCATCTTATAAATGCGGCTTTACAAAAATTGAGGATTTGACTGCATACCTCTCCAAATTGCTATCGTCTATAATTCTGTTTTTAGAAGGAGACTTTCCTAAGAATTTATTGCATTAACTCATTTACATCCTTCTACTACTTATAAGCTACTGAATTACGCCCTAACTGAAGTATGAAGTTCCTTGCGAACGTTGCATGAAACATCTTGACTATAACGGGACATCTTGTTTGAGAGAGAATATAGAGGATAGGACAGAATGTTTTAAGTTAACTCCTATGACTTTGTGAAAGATAGTAATCTTTGTAAGACTTTGTAATACCACTGCAAACGGGACGTTGTTCACTTCCATTCAAAGAAATGGGATTCCTGGGAGCATATACAAAATGAGACATCAGAGAAATAAGAATTTGTTTTAGAGCTTGACGAATATTCATCTTGATAGCTGCTAAAAACATTTTTTCCAAATATGTTAGTTAGGCAGACATTATTGAAATCAAATTTTTAAAACATCATTGAAATAATATCATAAACCAATAATAGCAGTATCACACATTTCAATTTTCTTTTGCCTCTTGAATTCTCATTGCTTTGCCTAGGATTTATTTAAGGTATAAGAAGTATTCAGAAAGTATAGCAATAAATTCTCACACAATCTGATGATTCTGCTGCATATTGGGTATGATCTAAGTATCATATTAATTTTTTAAGTACTGACTCTGCAAAGTTAAACTACCAAAACGTAGCAAAGTTAGGGCAGATGCATTAAAAACCTAAAAGTAGGAGAGAAGAGACAGTAATGAATATGGGATGAAATTTCTGCCTCTAAAGACAATGATGAAACTTAAACATATTTCCAGCTGTAATACTGTAAGACAGTATCAGGTTAGTACAGACTATCATTTATAATGCTCTCAGAGCTGGCAATACTGTATCATATTATTTCTGCTTGTCAAAACCTGGCTTCATAACTTTGATTTTTCTATTTACCGTTCCAGCGTAGAACAGTTTGAAGTTTAAAATATCCTAATGAATCAATATCAAAAAGTGGTTTTAGTCTCAGTTGCTCCAGGATTGTATTCTGCAGCATATTTCTAATGCGGATGCTATTTGCAGAGTTTTACTTTGATAATTGGTCATCTGATTTCTACTTAAGATTAGTTTTGCATGTAGGGAAAAAATCCTAATGAGCCTGCTGTTTGATAACGTCAGTGAGAAAGCCGGTAAGCTAATAGTAATGAAATCTGTGTCTGTGTTTGGTATAGCCTTACTGCATCTCTTATTCATGCCTAATTAGATTTGAGTATGTTGAATATTTGAGGTTAATTGAATATTTTCTTTAATAAAAATGAGATTTGCATGAGGAGAAAGAGAGGTACTTTGAGCTTAGAGGGAAACTAATAGTCTTCTAGATTTTGCTTGGAAAAAAATCATGCTAAACCCATAGGTAATCTAAAAAACTTAATTCTAGTAAATAAAACTTTTTTTATTATTTATAACTTGAGCAGCATGACTGTTTTGAACATGTCTTAGCTGATACAGGGGCCACCATTTGGTTTTATTTTGCCTAAAGAGCAACATTTTTAGGTTTTCAATACCTCTTACAAATTCTTTGCTTTTGTTATTTCATATGTAAAGTTCCAATAGAATAATTCCAGTAGAAACTTGTTGAAAAACAATATAGTAGATCTCCATTGCTCTGGACATACAAGATCTGGTGAATTTCCCTTTTCACACATGGATAGAAAATGTAACTTGACATGAATTGTTTATTTTGACTGTGACTCTTTGATTATGAATGGTTGGAAGGTCATTTTCTTTCTTCCTAGATCTTGGGACAGAGACTTGCGTGGGAAGTAGTACGCTCTAGGGTTTTGCTGCATCACTCCGTATTTCCCTTCCCATTAGCTATTGTATCTACTGCTGGCCATACTGACTCAGAAAAGGAGCTGTTGTGTTCATTAGTGCTGGAAAAGTTATCAGAATATCCAAGAAAGCTTTGAAACACTACAGTCCCATAAATTCACCCTAAAAAAAATGAGGGTTTCCCAAGCTGGGCAAATACCATGACTCTGTCCTGTAATTTGGTAAAAAGGAAGGATTCAGGTTTTTTTGATGAGGTTTTTTTTGTTTGCTATGTTAGGGAGTGTTACAGATCATAATAAGCAACACATCCATAATGTAACTTTTCAATGCAGATGAATCAGTTTAAAAAATATGAAGCTGGAAATTATTTGTTTCAGGTCATGTCACAGTATACGATTTAAAGTGAATGCAGTGGCTGTTTTACTCCCTGAAAAACATACGGAAACATATACCGCTCTAAGCAAACAAAGCCCATGGTTTTCCTCACATATAAATACATATATTGATATTTCACTGTTTTAACTTCAGTAAAATATATATTTTTCTTGTCAAGGCCACAATTATTTAAATAATAAAGATAAGGTTAGTTGATAAATGTTGTTGGCAAAAAGCATTCATATTTTATAAAATATGAAGATTTATCTGTGAAAATGCTGAGATGGCAAGAAAGTCACTAGAAGGTAAGACTGCCCAGAAAGTCTGAAGACTGTCATTACCAAGATTCTAGAGAACAAGCAGCAGAAGCAGAAAAAAGATGAATGAATATTTCCAAAGATTTTGAGACTTACATTAGTCAGCAAGCTCTCTCTCTCAGTGGGCAGGTGATTATTTGGACAACCTGATGTACAAGTAGACCAAAATAGAGGGAGAGGGGGAGGATAATGGGGTATATATATATTTTTTTTATAGAAAATAAAATTCTGAAGAGCCATACTCTAAAAGGTGGATGATTTCCTCAATATAACTCAAATGACAATGTCACATCCTAGAATGAAAACAGATTGTTATAATTCTCTGAATTTATTCCTTTCTTCCATTATGGTTCAATGCTGTGTGAAGCATTCTTTCTTCATCATTGTGATGAACCTCTGCTTCATCACCTATAGTCAGTTAGTTTTATTAGAAAGAGAATTGTGAAAAAAGTCTGCTATAACACAGACAGCTATGGTTGGAATAGCAGTGATTTTTAATGAGGTTCAGGGACTTCGCGATCTTTCAAATTTTAGGGCTACTTTAGGACCAACGTAAAATTACAATTTTAGATTCAAATTGTCATAAGTCAACGTTGAATGATTTTGCAATCATCTAATTGGATAGAAATATGAGGTGTTCTATGCCTTGAAACAATGTTATAATTGTAAGTTCAAGCAGTACTAAGGGATGATATGAAAGCATGCTATTCATCACTATTTAAAACTGTAAGTTTCTTTTCATGATGATTAGTCATTTGCCCCACAGATTTGAATGGAGTTCTTGTGTTGAATGTTGTACTTGCTAGCCTGAATTCTTCTACTGAGTGAAATGGATTTGAACTGTTTGGGTTTGTAGATGGACTTCAATTTAAAATCATTTTAGATACAGGATTAGTAAACTTAGGAAATTCCAGTTGGGATGCTCATGGGGAAGGGAAGAATCTGTTGATGTGGCAGCTCCTTTGAAGTTTTTTGGCTGTCCATCTGTCTCCCTGCTGCCTTCCCATCGCTTCCTGTGGTGGCCCCAGGAGCACTTGGCCATGAGAGCAGCACATGTGGAAAGTCATACACATGCCCAAAAGAATAGCAGATGGCAGTAACATCTTTTAACCTAAGAAAGTAATAATATTGTGGATGACTAAGGATTCCAAGATAAAACACCAATCCCTTGTTTTCTGTAGGGAAAAAGGTGTTAAATTGCTGATTCCATCGATTAAATGATTCGGATACCAGTCGTGGCTGTTACTTGAAAATAACTCATTTCTAATAATGATTCTGAGCCTTCTTATCTCTCTTTTGTACTTCTATATTCCTTGGTGGAATTAGTAATTTGTGCTTATACAAGTTTAAATTGGCTGGAAGAAGTGAGTGTGAAATACATGACAGAGAGTCCATCAATGTATAGGAAACCTTAATGGACATGGAGAGTGATAGAGTAACTAGGGGGAAGTGGGGCATGCGAATGTTAGAGATGATGGAATTTAAAGAGACAGCCTTCTAGCTCCTCCTCCTGCCCTTGAAAGCGGATGAAAAATGTTTTAAGAGCTACAGTGTGTGTTTATTTCTCAGAGGATTATCTTCATTTTATTTTTGTCCTAGGATTTTTTTTCAGCTAAATTATCTCACTTAAAGAAAGAGTAATTCCTTTAACACTTTTTACTAATTTTCACATCCTAAATTTCTATAATCTGTCTTTATCAGCAGTTTAAGTTCTTCTGATAGTGGTAGCCTGTTGGTATTCTGTAAGAAAGAAGCTACTTTATTAATGCAAGATGCCCACAAACTTCTTAAAGAACTTCCTAAAACCCTGTTTCTATTTCTGATATTGTTCCAGTCCAAGGCAGTTTTTCACTGTAGGTGTTATTAATGGTACAAAAATTAGAAGCTGGTTCTGGTGTTTGTATTTTAAATTAGAACAACAAAAGGCTTTCGGAGTACTCATACACATTTCCCAGGCTGTGAATTTTCTCCTGTCCATTGGTCTAGATGTTGCTCTTATTGAATATTGTGGCAGGAAAGGAGGATTAAATTACTGAGGCTGTCAGAAAGGACAAGCACTCTGCCATACATTATCATTATCGCTAGCTTCCTGGGTGGAAGAAAATGCAGTAAATCCCTTCAAATACAAAGCAATAAAGACCACTGGCTTTTAAAATCATGACTGCTATTGCCATTAACAGAATATGACAACTATGTGGCATGCTTAGATGCAGCTTGTATCTTTTTTGACAGTGTGCGCATAAACCTGCCAGTGACGTGCCATTAGATCACATGACCTTTCAAATTTGATTCTAGCATTGTTGCTTTCCCTCAGGAAAGACAAGGGAAAGAAATGTGTATTTTCTTTGTGTTTTTTTTTCATGCTCTTTTTTCTAAAAGATAAAAAAAAATTATAGCTAATTATGTTAATTTTGGTTTGCTTTGCAGTGATATATGTGGATAAGGCAAATAATCATGCAAGAAGAGACTATCTCAAGTCGATACTTCAAAGTCCAAATCTAAATACTGACAGGTACGTATTAGTGCTGAAAAGCTCCCCAAAAAGTCTTCCTGAACAGTACTCGTGGTTTGCAATTTACTTGCCTTGTTTTTTGATTGTGTTGAGGAAATATCCTGCAGAAGCTAACTAACTAACCTGAGAGATTTTTGTTTCAGCAAGGAATGATACCTACATGTGGTCATTGATGTACATGTCTTCCTGAGTAGGTTTGTATCACGTGGTGTATGGCAACCTCTCTTAATGTTATTTGATTGTTATTTTGGGGGTTTTGTTACCAACCTTGTTTTGCAACATGCTATCAATAATGAATTATGAAAGTACATTTATCAAGTAGAGTAATCCAACTGTTGCTTTCTGAATTCTAAATCCTAAAAGGAGTGTAAGAGCTTCAGGAAGTGTCCCTTGGCCCTAGAATTTGCTAAAACCTATGTATCAATTGATGTAGCAGACAGTTATTATATATATACAGATATGAGCGAGAGTATGAATTAGCCCTATCCAAGCTCATAATAATTAATATATTTGTTCTTACTTAAAATTTTTGGTTGAGGTAGCATGTAAATTACTTTGAGCAAATGAATTAATTGTTTCCTCTGGAAGGTCAAACTTCATAAAAATGGAGCAACTATAAATTTAAAGATTCGTATAATTTGCCGAAGAGTAGAGTACCTGCTGATTGTATTTGAACTCTAGGAGTTTCTAGTCTGTCTTTTCAATATTTACTTGTACGCATAATCATAGGTTCACTCTGCAATAAATAAGAGAGTGATCTCCCTTCGTTCCATTTCCCTTCTGAAGTTGCGTTCCATGCTTTGGCCAGAAGGCAAGTTTTATTGGAATGGAGTGGGGAACAGCATAAAATGATTTTCGGGAAGGAAACGTCAGACCAAAATATTCTGAGGTTTGGAAATAAAAAATAAATTGTCTCTATTTAATAAGCAAGCAGAAGACTTATTTATCACATAGATTAGGGAAGTGGATAGCGTGCTCTGCTACGGATTTTACAATGCTGAAGTCAAAATATTCTTTTCTTCCCTGAAGGATAATTCAGTGAAAGAAAATAGCTAGTTTGTAAGCCACAATGTCACTATAAATACTTATATATCTATACCAAATACTTACCAAACCTCATCTTGACATGTTCTGTAGAAAAGTTCAGATTTAGTGAGAAAGAGGTAAAATAACAACAGCAAGCCCTTTTTCCACAACAGAGGCATTTCTCTAACGTTCACCATCATAGTAATGTCTTCTGTGTTTCTAAATAGATTTTCTGCGTTTATCAATGTGTGGAGTTTGGTCTGTGGTGAAGTTTGAATTCTGTGTCACCTAAACAGCAAGGCAGGAAGCTCATCAGTAGTCCAGTTCCCTACTTTAGCTTAGCAAAGGGACCACCAGGAAACAAAATTTATGGAAAAACTCTGCTTGTACACCAAGCATTTTCAGCATTGTGCATTTAAAACCTGGCCTAGTTATTTCTTCAACACATGTTTCCTATCACAGGCCTTACAAAATAATATCAGTTTTTTTCAGCTGAAACAGGAACTGAGCTAAACTAATACTTTAAAGTTCAGGAAACCAAATTATCAAGGATATAAATATCATTGAAAATTGCCTGCACATGCTTTAGCCTGACACTTTATTGGTGTATGTGCCATGCTAGATTGTAGGAGGAGGGATAGCGTATTGTGAGTATAAAGCAATAAGGTTTTCAGGTGAACTTTCTCTCTGTCACAATAAGTGTTGTTAGAAATGATTTTCATAATGATTGGGTCCATATTAGAATATCTATAAATAGATATGCTGCTTGCAATTATCTTTTCCGAAAGGAAAGTCAATTTAATGAATGTGCTTTAAAGGAGATAAATAATCTCAAGTGTTAAGAGGCGTTACGCACACATTCCTGTCCAAAAGAAACAGATACAGGATATTAGTGTAATAAATAAAGTTAGTGCAGGGCCAAAGTTTCAGCTGTAGCCTAATCCCGTAACTGAAATGGGCCAACTTGGTCCTGAAAATAGTGGATGTCAGAGCTTTGTATTCTGTAATGGTCCTTATTTACAAATAAATAAACATAGTTTAGCATGACATTTATATGGGAAAGTAAGTTTACTTTGGCAGGTGGCATTACTGTTCATGAAAGATAAGATTTCAAAATAAACTTTTTTGTTCTTTCAATATTACTTCTTGTTATGGAATAATTGTAATTTTTTGTAGAAATGTTGATTTTGGTTCTGTATTTGATTAAATGGTTTTATTGGCAGAAAAAGCAAGGATAGTTGATATTCAGCAAATGGCGCTCTAGACATTATCAATGAAGAAGGAAATATGCTGTTAAACAGACTGATTTACAGTATAGAATATAGCAACATAAGGGAGTAGGAGACTAGGAAGACTGTTTAAAATGCTGTTTAGGTTAGTACTTGTTGCATACCACAAAGGTGGTTTTTCTCTTCTGACAAGCATCTTTGTCTTTATCTGTGTTTTCTGCTGGACAGTATCTTTTTTGTTCATATATATTTTACAGCTATAAGAAACAGCAAGTGCCATTGTGTGATGTGCATAGCTTTTGTATTTTCTTTCTTGTTCTATGTAATATGGATAATTCATTGTAAGTTTCTAATATTTATATTATGAAGATATACTTCCTAGTATTTGTAAAACTGCAAAAAATGAATGAAATGCTATATAATGAGTATTTTTCTCTTTATTAGTTTAACCCAAGTTATTTACTTATACGTTCAAATCCTTAAATCAATTAATAACGAGGTGTTTATGACAGTCTGTTTAGCTTATCATAACTGCATCATAGCTATGTCTAATTTTTCCTCCTATTTATATTCACTTGTTTCAGCTTTTTAAGAGTATAGAAATTAGGATTATATGGAGAAACTTACCTGATTCTTCATGTTGGATTGTACTAGCAATGCTTGCAGACCTGGCGGTAGACTGCATGTCTCCTCTGACAAGTGTCAAAAGAGACATATGCGAAGAATGGAGGAATCCATTCTTCCAACAGTCACCCTGCTGTGATAACAAGAGTGAACAAGTTTATGCAAGAGGCTTCCTGGCTGATCATGACAGGTGCATCAGTTCTTGGTTGGAAATGATTGTTGCTCCAAGAAACTTGACTGCATGAAGTCATTATTCTCCGAAGTCACAAAATTTATGTAGCCATGTCATCGGAGTACAGAACACGTGTACAGTGTTAGCACCACCATAAAGTACTATGTTAATACACAAAGTTTTCTCCTTGCTGCTTAAAAATGCCTGACCTCTAGATTAAAGAATTGGACATCAAATTCACCTACTCATGGCTTCTCCCAGGCACTCTAAATTCCCTGCTGGTGATAACACTTACGAATGTTATCATAACAATAATGATAAACCCTTGTTTCAGCTGCATAATAATGCATATTTCAAGCTTAAAGCAGTTATTATTTTTTATTTCTTTCTTTTGGCCCTCTATTAGCAGACAAGTTTGATTTAGTTCTCTAGTCTATTTCTTGCAATGACTAGCAAATATCTTCCCTCTGAGTACGTTTAACAGGATGTCGAGATTTCTGCTCATTCTGTCAGTAGGCAAGGAATCCCTGCATGGAAACGTGTACTGATACCTGTTGTTACCGTGTTATATAGGAAACATATATTGGAAAGAAATGTGGAAATGAGCTAGAGAGAATGGCTAGGTTCTTAGACAGAAGTACTAGAGAGAAATATGTACTATACTATATATATAGCTTTATATATACATATATTTTTTATATATAAATACTATATATAGCTTTATTTCTTTGAGAGATCTTAGTATGATCTTTCCATTCCAAGTGCAATCAAAATTTCTTACTCAAGTAAGGCAACGTTGACACAAACAAACAAAGGATAAGTTAGGACTCTAGTTTCATATTTGCATTCTATGCTGAAGCAGAGTGAGGAGTCTGTTCATGAGCAACAGTATGTTCCAAGGTTATGTGTATTTTTTGGCCAGTTCAATCCAAAAAATAAAACTTTTGCAATTTTTGGCAAATCAAAAAAAAAAAAGTTAAAACATACGTAAGATCATATTTTAAACTTTCCTAAATTTAAGATAAGTCATTTGGAATATTTTTGAAAAATACAAATGACAAAGTGATTGTGGTGCTGATTGTTGCAATCTATTGGTTACAGTATTCCCACAGGATCACGAGTTCAAATTCCCTCCTTTCAGATTAGCAGCAAAGATTTAATCCAAGATTGTGATCTGTTAGGAGCATTGGAACTATAGGGGGTTAGAGGTGCAGTTCTTTTGATGTGTTTTGCTGAAGCTGTTCTGTTCATGTAAAATACTTGCGTATAATTTGGACCAGAAAGTGGACTGTTCACTGTGGTTGTTAGGTACTGTCCCAGATGTTACTAGGCCTGGTTTTAGTTTCAGCTTCAGTGAAAATTTTACTAGGAGCTGATACCCTTAAATGAAAAGAGTCAATTTAACACTAATCCCCCCCCTCTTCTGCCGTTGTCTCAACTGCTTAACTGCTTTCTCCAATTGATTTGGTGGGCCATTGGCACTGAATCCTAACAGAACAGATCTATTCCCAATACTCAACAATTTTGTCAATTATTTTGTCAATTGTGTCTTGTTTTTTGATTGAGTTTTGGCAATGTTGCTGCTGCCAGAATGTTAAGTTATATCTATTATACTTAGTAAAGCCACTTGCTTCTGAAAATAGCTGTTGAGGGTTTTTTTTTCCTTCAGAAATTGTTTTAAAAGATGCTTATTTTTGATGGATGTCTGGCTTTAGCTAAGAACAAATATTTAAGAATCTGAATAATAAATATTTGTTAGTAAGAGCCAAGGAAAAAAATGAAATACTGTAAAAGCATTGCAGTCATTGATAATGTGTTTAAAGGCTTTGGGGATTATTTGTTTATATTTGGTCTAAAGTATCCTTTCTTTTAGACTTGCATTTTGTGCAACTCAGTTGCTACTCATTCGGAATCATGCTTATTGAAAAATTTTAAGGCAGTAAAGCTTACGAGCACTTCGAGCACTTGCGATTTAAACAATATTGCCGAGACATGCCCCAAAAGCAGTTAATTCTGAATTCCTGTCATCTTGTCAATCTCAACATTTCTGGCCTTGACACAAGCCACTAACTCAAGTCAGCTCTACCAGAATACTGCAATTATGTGTTTAAAAGAAAAGCTATACTTAGATGCAATGAATATAATTTAAGTTCACAGAAGAAATGCAAATATTTTGTATAGTTATTGAGCTTGGATATTTGGGATGGACAAACAGGCTATATTTAGAGTGCATGATAAATATTCCAAGGCCTTTGTATCCAGACTACACTCATGGGTAATTTTTTAAGTGTGCAAGAGGAACAGAATAATAAAGTATGAGCTGTACTGGCCAGGGGAATGAGTGCAGCAGTACAGGACTTACTGTATGTTTTAAATTACTGTGTAAGGTCCAACTTTAAATACTAAATACATAATACAGCATTAGAAAGATACTATTTTCAGAGAACTACCTTTAGGTTCTTGGCTAGAATATGTTCTCAAGTCTGTAAATGAGGTGTGAAAATTCCCAAATAACTTTCAGCTAAATATTTTGCACTTGGTGTTTGGAAATACTTGCTTCACTGAATAGGACTAGTATTTCTGATATCAGGCAGATATTTGACATGGTTTGCCTTTCCCAAATATTTTTCTCGTGTCTCCTGAGCCACTCCATGTAAAGGCAAGAAAATGCATGGCCAGAGTTTCCTAAAGCTAAATCTTTATTATCGAGTAGTGCAGACCAGTGGGAGAGGATCTCTAGAGCAAAACATTTGCTGCTAATGGTTTAATATCCCCAGCACATAGATTTTAGGGGGTTTTCAGACTTCAGAATACTCCTAGTTGATCCCATGGACCGAAAGCCTATTTGCGGTGGAGTGCATTAGGAGTACTCCTGGAGCTAATCTTCCATTTTATTTTAGCCAAGTTGAAAGGTAATCCAAATAATGTGCTCCAAGACTACTATGCAGACCAAAGCACAGTAACTGGGGACAACTGAAAAGTTTTACTTCATAGGCATGATCCAGATCCAAGCTGAAACAGTAATGCAGATCCATCCTATGGGACATGACTGAATTAAAGTGGTAGAACTTCTTTATGAGTTTGTATGGTATCAAAAGGTTTTGACCAACAAATCATAGATCATGCTTAATCAGTATCAAACTAAAACTAAATATTATTGCTCTTTAATTCTTTCTCTTTCTTGGAGATATTCTGATGGATACTTCCAATAACATGCAAGGTATGGTCAGCACAGTAAAAATTAAAAAAATCTGTATATCCTATATCTTCAATTGTTTTATAAATTAGTTCTCCTAGCAGCCTTATAGTACATAGGTCTAATCATGATTTTATAAATGGGGAAAAAGTGCAAAGAAATTAAGTGACTTGAACAATTGAGCTGAGAACTTTGGAGCTTCAAATATTAAGTCTTGCATCCTTAAACCATTCTGCCTGTCATTGCCATATGATAAAGAATTGTGCTACTGCAAAAGAAATCCTGTAAGGCATCAGATCTGTGGCTACCACTTCTCTGTTCTTCTAGTACTGCTAAATAACACTAGAGGAGGAGGGGAGATTGAAAGAAAGGGTCTCAGGCTATTGTTGTCATGGAAAATGTTGAACATCATTGATAAAGAGATCTGTCCTCAACTGGTGAAATAGAGCTATTTTTGCCTTTTGTCTTTTGTGTGGTTTTGACTTAACTTTCCACCCATTCTGAAAGTAAAAATACCTTTTTTTTATGCTTAGCCTTCGATTTACAGTGGTTAGTGATCCCCCAGCAGATGAACAGGAACTTGAATGTGAAGATATTGGTTTTGCCTATGTCAGTTTGAGAGAAATATTTCAGAAAGAAAGAGATATCATTGAGCAAGATATCGATGGTAAGTTTTAGAAATTATTTTGTTGTAACCTTTTGTAAAACCTAAAAATTGTTAGTCAAATTTCTGCTTCCCTCTGCAAGGTTTAGTAGTTGTGTGATAGTCTGAAGAAGAAATACTTTAATATTAATTAATGGCCTCTGCATTTGTTTGCAAAAATCTTCAAAAACTGTATAATTTTGTTATTCCTTAAAATTCCTCTGTTTGACTTAAACACAAACACGCACGTGCACCCCCCCCCCACACACAGCGTTCCCCAGTTTTTTTTGTTTGTTTTGATTAATCAGTTTATAAAACCTAAGCATGTTCAGGAGACATCCACGATGATTCTGTATTTTGTACAATATACTTTATGCTAATATGACTGTAAATATTTTTTTTATTAAAACTTTGTCAATAATTTTGTATTGCTGATGTCTATATACTTGTTTGAAGTATTTTTATAATCACCAAAGTACCTCAGGACCCTATCCTCCATGTGAAACATGTATCAGATGAGATCAAGTACTAATGACTTTGGTGAGGTATCAGTTTAGAGTGAGCACTGTTCTCTAACAAACTGTGACTGAAAATTTACTGTGACTTATTAAAGCAAGGTGAGGTAGTCAGGAGATGGTTAAATCTATTCCCCATGTCTTACAATAGCATTTTTATAGCTGTAAAGAAGGCTAGAGAAGGCTACTTGGTTCTCTCATAGGCAGTAAAGAAAAATATTTTCCCTGCTTAGTCTTTCCTGTTCCCCAAGATAACAGGGACAATGTCAACAGTGCATTTATCAGTGCAGTTAGTGGATTTATCAGTGCGGTGCAGTTATCAAAAGTGCATTTTCCCCCTTTACCTGTTCTGTCCATCCTCTTTCCCCACTGCAGTAAAACTAATTAAAGGAGAGGCTGAGAGCGTATCTGTTACAGTGCAGTTACTCTCCTGCAAAGGTAATGAGCCAGCTTGATTAGTAGCAGCAGCGCAGTCATGTTTGCAAGGTATTCTTCATGATGGCAAGACTTTTACTTGGCCCTGGTAGAGAACCAAGTTAATGCGACTTTGCTGCTTCTGCAGTTGTGTCTAGTTACCATACCTCAAGTGATGGAGAGCTGAATAGTGAGGGACAGAAATAGGCTTTCTTATCCATTTCCATTATCATGCATGATTTGCATCCATGCTGTAGCTAAAATACTAAAAGTATGCATCAAAGTTCGAGGAATGCGATAAGGAAAATTATAAGAAGAATCAAATTTCCATACCCTGGAAAAATAATATCCAGATTTGATGCAGTTCTGTGGCTGAACCACTTAATCTTTTCTCTACCAATAGTTTATCTCTGAGTAGTTACATGAAAGCACATACTGAAAGCACATCTCCTCCAAACAGGTATTTCATAGTGTCTCACTGGAAAATTGTTTTTGTTCTGGATTTTATGGCTCTTTTGTCATAACCTCACTCTGCTTTGATACGATTGATCAGTGATATAAATATGATCTTTTACCATTGAAAGTCACTTTCCACAAAACTCTTAAAACTCTTAATCATCATCTGAGATTATTATTATGACAGGAAGGAGTGTCGTGCTTAGTATTAGTTTTTTTCCTATCAAAAGGAAATCATTATTATGTAATGTTGGCTATTTACTTCACTGTTGTGGAGGAGCATTTTTCCCTTTATCCTAAGGCATTTACTTTCTCTACTTGATATACATTATTTCTATGAAAGTGATAGTACTAGATAGAAATACCTTTCTTATTACTATCCCCATTTCCCCCTTCCCCACAGATACTAATTCTGTTCCTCTGTAAGAAGCTGCTAAAGCTTACAAAGTTGTGTAGAGGACTGTGGTTTTTTCTTTTGGTTTTTTTTTTTTTTTTTTTAAAAAAAGCTTTATTGACTTTCTTCCCTACACTGTAATCATGGTTTATTCAAGGAGGGAGATTTCTAGTGTCATTTGATTATTAAAACACAGAGATTTTTGGCCATCAGTTAACATCAGTATTAATAAATGGTGGTTTAAAATATCTTATTATACAATATCTCTTTTTCAGCTGGATTTAGGGTAATTTTTTTGCCAAAGAGGGAGTACGTACACAAGACAATTGTCAGGTGATTTGTATATATTGGTATTTGTTTTTCATTATACTGTTTAGGTTTATTTTTTTTATTGCATCCATAACCATATTTTCTGGAAATTTAGAACTTTCAAATAATCAAAATTGGTTGTACATTAATATATGTCACATCATGGCAAGAGGAGAATATGTCAATATATTTTCTTAGACAAAGTCATTGTAAAAGATCTTTTCCCAAGAGCTGGATGTTTATGCCCAGATTTCCATTAAATGTAATGACACAAATAGCATTCCTACATAATATTGTACTCTTTGAGATGGATATTGGTTTTAGGGTAGGTGAATAAACTTAGACACAGATAACTTAGGATGGGATGCTATCACATAAAGATCTAATCATTCTTGAAAATTGGATATATTAAACTACTTCTGTTCTTTTTGAGGACTGCGAATGTATCTTTTTCCTATCTTGTTCCTTTCATTGTTCGCTGTGTGAAAGTCACCCACATGAAATTAGAACCAGTTAAGTAAATGACTAAGCAAGAGGCTGGAGGAAAAAGAGTATGTAGAGAGACCAATCAAAATTCCAACGTTAAAACTGAGAAAATAGAATTAATGTTACCTTCTGATATTATCAATTACAGTTATCGTTCTCAAGGCAAAGGAACAATGTCCCCTGCAGTCTGCACTTTAAGTTGACAGTTCATTGAGTGATTTGCCCGAGGTAACATGAAATGTTTTAAGAGCACAGAATAGAATCGAGTCTGTCCTCTAATAAGTGATGGAAAGCTTATCCTACGCTTTCCCTTCTGCAAACCTCTTCTGAGCTGTTCCAGCAGCCTATAAGTTGGTAGTACGCAGTATAATTGCATCTTCCCAGAGCAGTTATCCCAGTTCATGTAGTAAACACTCTATACAACCTTGCCATTTGTCTGCTGTCTAGTTTGCTTTGAGGAGATGGGCTGTCAAGACTATTTGTTTTTATTTAAACAAATTCCTTTTAGAGTCAAGTTAAGCAGCCTCATTGCTTTTTGTATAGGACTGGGAAGGAATGGAATTGAATGGAATTAAAATAATTTTGCACTGCACCAAATGGAACAACAATTTGCCGTTTAAAAACTAATACCTATTTAGGCTGATTAGGCTCAGGCACACACGCAGTGTAGAAAAGAGGTTCATTGGTGCGTTTTTTTACTTAAAAGAGTTAATAAGCATGCATACATATCTTTACTGGAGTTTCTATTCTGAAATCTCAATATATTTATTATGAAAAATGAGTAATCAATTTAGGAAATTATCATACACACAATTCTCTTTATTTCAAAGTTAATTCCAACACAAATACTTTCATTTATGTACTTTCTAGTTCTTAGAGTGCTCAGTTTCTGATAGGTTGAGCACCAGCTCCTTGTTATAAGAAATGAGTTTTCTCAAGACCGTATAGGTCTGAATACTAGAACTGGAATATTTTTTACTTCTTTAAGCCTATATAGGTCCCTCTTAATCTGCCCAAATGCTAAACAAAATTATCAGAACAAAACCCAAAGCCTAAATGAAACTACTAATACTGTTTTCTGATGTTTCCTTTCTAGTTTTTGATTCACAAGATGATAGTGCGGTAATTGGAAAGCTCAAAGTAACAGTGGAGGCCCTCCACGCGCTGCGTTCGATCTATGAGGAATGCAGAGATGACTAGGAGGCATGAAAGGGAAGTCTGCCTACAGAAGCTCTTTCTCCCAGTGTAAATGCATGCTTGATAGCTCTACAAAGATGAGATCTTTGTAATTCTTACACTGTATTTAATGTATAATTAATATGAAAAGGACGCTTGATTTGCAGTTGTAAAGTTTTGTATACTTTTCAGTCTGTTTGTTTTTATATTTCCCCCCTAAGGCTAAGAATCTCTCCACAATGGACAACGTCTTGTAAATAATTAATACCTACATGATTGAATGATGAGATGTATTTGCATTTTCAACATTTCTCCCTACATAAAACAGTAATAAAAATGCAAGTCAAATTTTTAATTTTTAATAAAAAAAACATAAGCCTTAGAAAACTGATTAAAAATACTTTTATGTTATCCCTAATCACCCCACTAAATGGAATGCCTGTGATTAGCCTCATTAAGAATTTTATACTGTGAAGATTTTATTAAAAGCAATATATGAAAATTACTTGGATTAATGTGTTAATCTGCCTCTTTAAAATGCTAATATCCATTTTATGCACATTAAATCTCGGTATGTGTTTTCTTTGATGCATGCAGTTCCTATCAATTAAATATAAAGAATGAGGCTAGTTGCAGGACTTATTAAATTACTGCAACCCTTTTTAAAGTAACTTTTGCCCTTCTGCTAACATTATAATCAGCTGTTTATGATTATCAGGATTTGAAGTAGGGGGAGGGCAGGCATAATCATTTTTGTATACTGTAAAAGATTTACTTTCAGCCAACATCTGTCAAAGCACAGAAAGAAGCCATAAAATATCAGATTTTGCTTCACCTAGTTTAGCTGTAGGGACAGGCAACTGTGTTTTCATTTGGCTTTTTGTCACTTTTAGAACTTGCATCATATACATCTACAATGATTTGTTGTATCTGAATGACCAGTGTCTAGAAAGCAGCTTGGAAAGTTAATTTTCTAGCTTTTAACCAATCTCAATGAAGGATTTAATTGATATTTTTAATGGAGCTGTGAATCAATGCTGCAAAAGGATTGTCTCTGGAGAACGAGGATATAATACATTTCATTTTTTAATTTACTTTTTTATTTGTCATTTTCTTCAAAGGATTTTATAGGCTGTGAATTTCCACTGTTTGCAAACAGGCTATGTTTCTTCATAAGCATATGTAAAGTATTCAGAGAGATAAGTAATTTATTAAAATCTACCTAATTTGCCGTGATATATTAAATCTCTGCTTCAGTGATCACAGACCATTTCATTTAGAGAATTAGGCATTCCCTCTTTGTGTGATTAAAGCTCTGGAAAATGAGTTCTTTGCTCCTATTTGTGAACATTCAAAGCCTGCTAATGGCAAGAAGATGGAATAGATTATGAGACAATTCATTACAGTTCAACAGGAAAAAAAAACAGTTATAATGCAGAAATGCAAGTATGAATATCTGCATATAGTTTGAACCATCTGTGCTCTAATGGCTTCAATAATGGCTCTTCGTCTTCAGTAGGCTTTGAAATGACATCCATACAATATTAATTTGTTGATGTACATTATGAGGCCAATGGAATGAATATATTCTGACCACAGAAATCTCTAAATTCCACCATGAGCTGATGGTTGACTCCATTTTAGGACCTACCATCTTCAGGAGTAGTACTTCTCATCCAGACTTTGCCAATCCTCGCAGCATTTCATTCCTCTGGATCTTTCAGGAGACCACAGACAGCTGCATTCCTAAACCCCTCCACTCTTAAGTTAATGGCCATATGTTTGTTGTCATTTGGGCTGGCTCTCAGTTCATCGTTTTGGCCACTACTTCTAGCTTTTTTTGGCTCTGTGCACCTATATTGTCATTAAGACTGTTATTATACATTACAGTAATTTGAAACAGCTAGATTCAACACTGAGATTAACTGAGTGGCTTTTTAGAAATTTAGTTGTGGTAATCTACCAGGAGGTTCGTATTATTCTTCTAATGCTTTGCAAACCAAACTAAATATCCTGCATATAAACAAAGAAGCGAATTATACTGGGGTTTTTTTGGTTTTTTTTTTTGTTTTTTTTGGTGACTGTTTACCGACTTGCAGGAAAGCTATGTAACTGGTGCTTGTTTTCTTGTGAAATAAACCATGTGGCAAAATTAGAAAATCAGTGATGTTCATCTCACTTAAACATTTACAGTAACACTCTTAGCACTTAATCTTCGCCATCTGAAGTTGAAAACTTAGAAACCAAGCATTCATATACTCATTAAACACAGACCTCTTTGGTTAGTTACTGCAAAATATTCCAGTTGACATTTGGTTACATTGTGTTAACTGTTCTCAGTGACTCCAACATTAACATGTATAATTTGCCTCAGGTTCCTAAACATATTTCTTTGTGAGACTCTCTATTTTCCAGTTTTTGATTTAAAAAAATAAATCTTGATTTCAATTCATGTTTATTACTGAGACACACATAATATTCAGTGAGGACTTTTCAGCAGATGGCTTGTATTATCTTATGCAACATAAACATATGAACACACTAGAAAGTTTTGTTCTTACATTAAGTAGTCTGTATTTCCAACATGCTCTTAAATCTTGTATCCAAATTCTGCACTGTGCAGGGAAAGTAGAAAATGTAATGCTAGTACTATTTTGTCCAGATTTTAGCAGTGAATAGTTTGAAGAAAATGTACATCTGTACTATTTAGCTTGAGCCAAAAAGTATCCTTTTTTCTTTTGTCCAATATGATAGTAAACGCATTCCTTTTTGCATTTAAAAAAAAAAAAAAAAAAGCTTTGTTAATGCCGGTACTACCTATTTTTAAATATTACTTTGTTAAAATATATTAACAAATAGTCAATACTTTAAAAATAATTTTTGTACCATTGATGAAATTTTTCTAAGGTGTAACCTGGTTGTAAAATGTAACAGGACTGGATGAGATGAATAGGGTAAATTTAGGTGATCAGCTGATGTCTTTTCTGTTAATTGTCTAGTCATTTATATCATCTGCTATTAATTGTTACAGCTTACAGCTTTGCTGTTTTATCTTCTTATGCAATAGAATAGCTGCTGTTCTCCAGGTGTCCTAGGTATGTTAATCAGGAAGTAAACTTAAGTTAATCTCAAAGTTCTGTTTTTTGTGTGTTGCTATTAACCTGTTATAACCCATAAGCTAGGGATGGAAGTCCAAAGAACAAATACATCATGAATCAAGGCAACATCTATGTGAACTCAGTCAATTTTGCTGTACAGTAAGTCTCAGCTTATCACATTATATACTTTGCTTATAATAATAGATATAACATGAAAGAAAAAATGAACATACTAACTTGTTTCTGATAGAACTTCTGCAACTGAAGATCAATATTTATATTAATATATATTGTTTTAAAGTGCTTTTTGTTACTTCAAGACATAACAAGACATTGCCATAGTCCAAGAGGTCACAAGAGGTATCGGCACTAAGTATCAGCTGTTAAATTTTGTTTTTTTATTTTGTATTAGAAGGAGAAATAAATTTAGATTTAGTTTTATAATTGTACAGCATGCTTTATTGTATGTTTAAGCCTGTATGGAATTAATTGCAGAATACAAGTTCAGGTTGCTAGCTTATGTACATCTATGTTAAAAAAAAATTTGCTTTTGACATAGTATGCTAAAGGTATTGCTCTGTTTTTTTTTTGATGGTTTCTTTTTGGTACTGCTGACATTTTAATCTGTTTGCATCCTTATAGTGTGATGAGGTAAATTTTGAAAAACTTGATTTCATCAGAATAATTACTCAGTGGAAGAATTGGACCCGTAGTTTATTTCTTGTTATAGTATATATAGTCTTACCACTTAGGACAAGACCGAGATAGTCACAAATCATAGAGACCTGAGTTGTAGTTCTTAAACACCGAACTCCATCTAAATCTTGTAGCTGTGGGCTTTAGAAGAATATGTATTGATAAGTTTCAAAATTGCATACTTCTGAGATTGCTGACTCAGTCTTTGCGCACCCAGCACTTTGTGGGATCAAGCCCTAACTTAGTCCTAGCATATTTTAATTTCAAAACAAAGCTGCTTGTAAATTATCGGATACCAATTGTGGATATTCCATCTAAGAAGATAAACCAATATGAACTTTCAAATAATGGAAATGCTTGTAGGCGCTTAACTGTAATAGTACTACTATGTTTTAGCATGATGTTACATTAGGATAGGATAATTCAGGTTGGAATGGACCTCAGGAAGTCTCTAGTCCAACCTTCTGCTCAAACAGGGTCAGCTATAGGGTTAGACCAGGTTGCTTTGGGCTTTATTGCTCTTGAAAAACTCCAAGGACAGAAATTGTACGGCTTCTCTTAGCCACGTGTTCCGATGCTTGACTGTCCTCATGGGGAAAAAGGGAGATACATTTCTATACCTTACTTCAAACCAAGGAAGTTTCATGGAAAGTTTTCAAGCAATTTTCTTTTCATTTGTTATTTAAACCAAATTTAGAACTAAGCATGTGAAAAACTGTTTCTGCATTTAATACACCATCCAGTCACCTTACTAGTGTTTTTTTGAGAAACGTGGATGGTATAAACATGATCTTGTTTTGTGCTGTTAGTACTTAATTTGTTTCAGCCATTTAAGAGTAAGAAAAGAATCAGATTAATCAAACAAAACCAGGCTCACATTGAAATTTTACTCTTCCTGTCCTTCTTTCACTAGCTCTTTACACATGAAGTTTAGACTTGTGAAGAAATGTGTTCCCTGAGCTGTGAGAAACAAGCTGTGCAACCTCTGCCCAAACCGGTCTCCCTCTAGCAGAATACGTATTACTCTTGTAATCCAACCTCAATAGCTGCAACAATGCAAGACAAGTCTTGCACATGATCTAACAGTGATCTGTTTAACATTTATGTGGATTTGGAAAATAATCTATTTTCTATTTAGACAAAATGGTATTCTTGTTGAATGCAAAATTATTTCCTTATGCACTAAAGCTTAAGTGAATTTTCTTTGAAAAACTTGGAAAAATGTGGTCCTTCTAATACAAAAAAAATCAATAAAGTGAAAATTTATTTTGCATGAAGGCTACGTTTTTCCATTCTGACTACGTGTTCCTAGGTGTAAATAGCTGATATAGCTGGCAGCCCTTGGCCTCAGTGATAAAGAATAACTTAAAATGGATTACTGTATACAGGGTAATTTTCCCAAAGAGATGAAGTGAGGAAGCACCACCCGTCATCTCACTCCAAACACATAGTACATGAATAGTAAATAAAACAGTAAACTTACTTAAAAAGAGAGCATACAGAAAATCTTTCTATGTTTTAAAAACATTCCTTAACCTTCATTCCTCTGTTATTGTCAATTATATTGGCATACCAAAACGAGACCCATTTGGAAACAGCTTGTGATAGCTTGGTAATGTCGGTTGTGTAATATGTGTAATTTACCCGCTGGATAAAATAAACAAAAATGTAACAACTTATAAAGCCATATTGATCATGTCTGTGTATCAGTATATAGTAGATATTACCTGAGCAAGAATATCCATTCTCTTTCTGTGGCCTAACTATATTTAAATTAAACAAGATAGCATAATAAGCAGTAGTTTATTTTTGAATGGAATTTACACTTATCTACACAAAGCTTTTAGTAACAGAGCTTTCTAGAGCAGTTGAAGAGTAATAAAGGATTACATTTGCACTCGTTATCTCAGACAAGTAGGTTGGGGGCCTGCTCCTGTATGACTATTGACAGATCCTACAGCATCACTCATGTTGAGGAAAGCAGTGATTTCTGCTCTTTTGTTAAGTCTCTTCTCAGTATCCTTTCTTTGAGTTGACCTGTTCAGGGAGAGCGCAGAAGCTGACTGAATTTTGTAGAGTGCTGAATGTGCTGTTTCTGCATTTTCTTCGTTGTGTGGCGACAGTCTCATTGCAGCGGGTAAGTGGAAGGAAGACTTTTCTGCTAAAAGTGAACTTTATTCTTAAAGTCAGCATGTAGAAAGACTTTGCGAAAATTTGATGAAAATTCCTTGGATTCTATAAATCAAAAATTTTTTTGTGTTTGACTTGCACTTCAGTAAGTGGGAGGTCCACATCCTGTGAGGCTCATGACCTTAATTATTGTATTTGGATGACTGTAAATTTTGTGAAACTATGGCTCGATTGTGTGTTTTTTCAGGAACAAGAAAGACTTCTTTGCAGGAACATGCTGTCTTGTTGCATAACTTTACAACACTTCTCAGCACTAAGTGATATGCCTGCTCATTGATCCCTACTCCAGAATTGTATGTTAATTTAAAAAGAAAAAATTTAATAAATGCCCATACTTACATGGGATATAAGAGGTATTGGTAAGTAGAATGGTGAGCTGGATGTCCTGCTAGCTTGATAAAATAACTGCAGTAAGTTTTAGGCATTCTTTTGATTTATTCTTATAATGAATAGTATCTCCTGTTCTAGCTAGAAGTTTCCATAACAGCCCACCTGGCCTTAGGTGGAAAGGATGCAATAGTCAATCAATCACTGGCTGTATATCCTTCAGAATACTGTGGATTTAGGCTCATCCTCAGATTAGATTAAATAAGTGCTCTTAAATGGAAACTGTACATTGTACACTAAGGTGTTAATGGCAAACATCAAGTGGGTCTTTGATATTCCCACAGTCACAGAACTGGTTAAAAGCAATGGCTATGGTAAGCACCCATTCTCAGCCAAATAGAAAGAGCAGTGAAATCGTTGTATGTTGTGGAAACAGAAGACGCTACTGCTCGAGGCAATGAGCTACGTGCTGTTTTTCATCCTCGGCCAACTTGTGTGGCAGTTGTGTTCTCCACTTGCATCTGCAGGTGTTAGGGATTCTTTGGCAAGTTGCCCAAAGAGAGACAGAAAAAACTAAAGGGCAGAAGGACCTAGAGCAAATAGATCAAGCTATTTGGGATATACAATTAATTAATAGGCAAGAGGGCAACAGATTTGGATACTTCCATATTGTAGTGATGGATACTGTCTGATATAATTCGTTTTCTGTGGCACTCCAAACAGACTTGAGAGCTGTTCTCTGTAACCAAAGAGGAGTGCCTCAGGTATGTTCCCCAGAAAGTTTCCTTTCTTTTCCTCCTAACAGAAACCATCCTTGAAATACTGGCATTTGGGATATTGGTGAAATAGAGGCTTTTGCTCAAAGGAGAGATGAAATGAGTTAGGCATTTCATGGAAGCTTCCCTTGTGTCTTTGTACCTTCTGTGTGATGAAACAAAGTTTTACAATTAATGAGAGAAGAGACTTAACTGTTTGCTAGTGTTCTGTTGTGTTTAAGCTAATTCCACACATCAGTGTGGTTATCCTTCATAACCTCTCCAGGTTCAGCTTGGGCCTGGAGCTTTCCTCCTCTCCGTGTGAGGAAAAGCCATGTAATTCCAGCCTGCCTTGAGCAGAGGCAACCTGGCTCCTGCCCGCGTTGTCCGACCGCCTCGGCCTGCTCTCGCCAGCCCCGCTCAGGAGGCACCGAGAAGCAGCATGGCGGCTGGGGCAACAGATAAGTGAAGAAGAAAGTTCAGGTAGGACCTGTGAGAGGATTAATAGCTGAGCGTAGCTAGAGTAAGTGAAGTGGCTGGAAGGGACATGGTAACTTTGAATGCCTGAGGTAATAGGAGCGTGGGCTGCTTCTGTGGATCGGATCGCTGCATGGGAGGGAGGAAGTGGAGGAATGAGGTGGGCCTGAGGCAAGAGAAGCGACACTGGAGATATCCCGTGAGAGGAGGAGGGAGAAGCAGTAGCAGGAAGAAATGAAGGAGTGAAAGAAGGGAGCAGTAAACAAAAGCGAAACGTAATAAGGGAATCTTGTGTCATTTAAGAAGCGAGCTTCCCAAGCGAGCTTCGCCTCAGCGCTTGCAGCCGGGGCTGGTTCCAGGTGGCAAAGGAGAGCGAGGGCCACAGCTGCTCCCGCGAGGGGCACCGGCGGGGACAGCAGGCCGAGCTGGCAGTCTGGGCTGTGGTCCGGACAAAGCCTTCAGTTTTCCTGGGTGCTAAATGTGAAAAGAATGACATGGTTTTTGGTTTTGTGTTTGCTCATTTGCCTGTTTTCGTACTGAGTCAGTTTTCTTGAAGCTTTTACGTTAGGAATAAGAAAGTTTCCCTAAACATCTGCAGCTTTGTTACCTTCGGGGTGCAGTTATCAGGGTTATAAGAGAAACAAGTCTGCCAGGTATAGGTTAGCCTGGATCCAGGGAAGAGAAAGGATGCAACGGAACTTCATGGCTCGCGTGGCTGTGCTTCCAGCATCGCTCTCCTCAGCCTGAAGCACCGCAGCTCTTACCGTCCATCGCTGTGGAAATCAGGCCTGGGTACACGTGACGAGGCACGTGAACTGGAAGTTCAGTCCTGGCGTGCCACCTCGTGACAGGCCCCTCAGAGAGAAAGTCATCTGGGGGAAAAGGGAGTGGAAGTCAACTGTTTGGTTTCACCTGCAGTTCAGTCCTGTCAAAACATAATAAAACAGCATAATTCTTCTCAGCCATGGGTAAAAGATTTAAAAAAAAAAAAAAAAAAAGGAAAAAAACCTTAATTTGTTAGGACAGCATGAAAGATAGGATCATCGGATAGTAGTTTCTTGTGGTACCTTATTATCTCTTACTCTTATTGACAAAGTGTGGGGCTGGTGGACACCAAGAGATCAAAAAAGACGTACTCTTTTTATAAGTGTCTGGTCTGCTTCCCTACTATGTTTTTTATGATTAGTTTTGTTTCTAAAGTAGAACTGTTGATACCAGTTACACACACGCTCTCTGAGTATGAACATGAAAATGTAAGTTCATTTCAGGAACTGCTGGAGGGTGGATGTTTTTCACATCCTGTAATCCTTGTTTATGTTATGTTCTTTGTATTAAGAAAAATACAGTTTAACTGCACTAACTGAAGCAGGAGTTTTATATTTTAGGGTGGAATTAGGTTTAGAAAAATGATTGTTAGCTACATCACTGGAAAAAAAAATGGTTTAAAGCTAGAAGAGACATTCAAAATCACTTAGTCTGACCTCCTGACAAAGACTGTGGTATTATTAGTTCTGCCTGAATTATTAAAAGATCTCAGGATACTTTTGAAGGAAGTTCTGCAGTGAGTTTTTCACTTTGTTGCTGTAGTTTGTCATGCAGTGAATTTTACTCTCAAGTTTGAAGCTTAACTAGAGCATAAAGTTTTATGTGAGATTTGGTTCCCAGTGTCTGACACCCTTCACGTGAAACCATGAGTGGGCCCAGATTTGCTAAAAACTCACCCTAGGCTTAACCACTTCATTCTGTGAATCTTTAGCAAGACTAGCCCTAGTTTTGTGGTTTCGTTACAAGTGTTTGCGCTGTGCGACTTGGCTGGGTTTGGTGTGAAAATACCTCCTGTTCTACCCCTTCTTCCTTACTTTCACCAATCTCATAATTTAAAAAATGAATCATAAATTTTAAAGGGAAATCAGTTAGTTTCATATTAAATTATATAAATTATATACTCTTTTAATCCACAAATCATAGTTTTATGACATAGTCCAGTACACTTGGAAAAAATACTACTTCATGTCTGAATCTTTTTGTCCTCTGAGGTCATACCTATGTTTTAGCATTTACTGTCCAGGGAAATTAGTAACAACATTTTCATTTTTCAAGTGATACAAAATTTGACATACAATACAGACATCAAATAAATCTTCAATATGGGTTTATTGATAAAAAATAGTCTAATTTTGCATGTTAGTGTCAGTAATGAATATCTTGCCATTGATACTAACTTTCTTGTATTAGTCCCTGCTCTATTTTTTTAAGGTCTTAAATTACTGTTTTCATAAATCATATATTCAAGGAAGAGTAGTTTATCAAAATTTTGAGTGTGGAAAAATCTTTGAGATTGGTTTCTCACAAATCCTATGAGAGTAAACTAGAGGAGTGTAATTGTCCTTCTCTTTCATTTCTCAGCAGATTTTAGAGGGTAATTTCTTACTTTATTTTACACCATTTTTCTAATATATAAACCAGATATTTTCTCAGCACACTGCCTAGAGAACGAAATGAGAATTTAAACATGAAACTTTACATTTTGCACAATCATTAAAGACCTCAAAATAAACTTAGGTAAATATTGAAAATACCCCCTTCAATATATTTGTCATTATATTCTGTATCAGAATGTGTAAGTATGACTTGTGGGTGAAAGTTGCCCCCTACTGCCTGATAGGTTATTTACATACAGGATAGTAATTCACAATAAAGTTTGAGATTAAGTTGTTTCTACTGGTTCTTTAAAAAAACACTTTAATTCCAAATTTTAGGTTTTCATATGGAAGTATGGTACATACAAGAAGAGATGTTATGGGAAGAAAATGAACTCAGAGAGGCTCGAACAACTTACAGACCCTCTCTGTGCTAGTGTGTATGTCTCTGCAGTAGCTGAGCTGGTGTAAATCATGACCTGTCCTGCAATTCCTTCTGCATCCCAAGAAGATCAGTGAAAGCCATTAGATAGCACTGATGTGACTTAATACTAAAATAACAGTGATATGTTTTGTTTTCTTTAGGCCTGCACATGAGTGTGAAGCAGGTTTGGCATTTGATTTAAAAAAAAAAAAAAACAACTGATTTTAAAACTGCAGTAGTTAGAACTGAAATAACCATTTATTTTTCCTACATGTTTATTTCAATAGAAATTTCATGTTTTTTTACCCAGTGTGACTCTTCCAATCACCTGTCATCACAAATTCTGACAAAGTTAGATAAAAGGTGAAAAGCCAGTTGAGGAGAGGAACAAAGGGGTTACAGATGCAAGGAAATAAATGTGTAACGAGCCTAAATGTTGAGATATTGGTCTCTGTTTTGTTACGTATAAGAGTTGGAGTTAAATCTAATTTTGATGGAATCTGTATCCATGGTGGTTGTTATGAACCTTTAAAGAGATTTTATTTGATTTTAAACACTCACTTTCGGTGTCTAGTTAGTTGGTGCAAACTGTCCCATTCCAACGTCTTATTTTGTTTATATGATAACTACAGCGTATCCTTCTATCAGATACCAACCTGACAGGTTAGTTTGAAACTTTATTGTTTGGTAAAATCAGACATTAAGAAAGAAACAAATATACAAGTTTTTAAGCTTTTAAAAAACTCTTTTTCAGAATACTGTGAATTGACTTTTTGTTTGTCCTTTAAACAGTAGCGGATAGTTCAGCTTAACTACCTGTGGATGCTTGCTGAGAATTTGTGAGCGTTGCAATTGAATTAACAGTTGGAAATCATTAGATTAGACTGAGGAGAAATTGTCACAAATGGCAAACCTCTGAGAAGTTTTCAAAGCGTTGTCCTAGTCACGCTGTGAGTATGTATTCTTACTTATATGGCACAATTTCTACTTGAAACAGCTACAGTGCATAAAAAACAATTACCAATATTTGTTTTCAAATTATGTCTGTCAAAGTAATTTGCATATGAGGGTCTTAAATTATTCAATAATGATAATGCCAAACAATGTTCTAGCAGATGAGTATTGATTTCATGTTGTTGTTGTTATTAACATTAAAATACCAATTTTGTTGGGTATTTTCATGAAATAACAGTAGTTTGATTTGTAGTTTCTGACAAGGAATCCTTGAAGCACTTTACAAACTGAGTAGCACACAGAAATTATTTTAAAAGGAAGAAAGTGGGGAAAAAATGCCTGGAAAGAGTTGGTGAGAGCTGAGAACTCGTCAATGGCAAAGTACAACACAACAGTACAAGGACTGCAACTGGAGAGATAGTGAGGTATGCAGAACATAATAACTATAGCTATAAAGACCAGTAAGTGCACACTGCAGAAGTACACAAAAAAAAAAAGTCTTTTTTTTCAGAGTTTATTCTTAGCTTCAGTCTTGCTTCACTGTGAGTCCAACAGTGGCTCTAGCCCCAGTTTTGTAGTTCAGACAACACGCAGTCAAGGCTGGTGTGTTTTGGAAGGCAATACCCACTGTTTTGCTCTCAGTGCTAGTACCTGTTGCTCTTCCCTGTACTTCTGAATTTTGAATAGAAGGCCTGTTTCTGTTTTTGAGGATTCATTGGCACTGTTGAAGAGATGTCAACCAGGAGTGGGCAGTTTCTCTTTGAATGATACTGTAAATGCTAAGCTTTACATGCCTTTAGGGGAGAATAGGATAAGATCAAGGAAGAGAAATCCACAGAGGCTTACTAAATGCTTAGAAACCACATCTGGCTCAGGAATGCCCTGGGCTGAAAACAGGTAGAGGGTGAGATAATATTAGGAGGATGTATCATACATTCTTGCCCCTGTTATTCTTCAGGCACCTACTCTTAGACATTGCTGGAATCAGGATACTCAGCTAGATGGACCTTTCTTCTGATCCCATAATATAAACTGTAAGTCATTTATTTTGGAAAAGCAAATTTAATGAAATTAAGCCTTCTATGTAAGCCTCTGGGTTGTCTGCTCTGTTGCTCAAAAGAAGTTTCAACAGTGTACTGCATTCAGCACAGTCTCTCTTGGGACAGGAGTATGGTAGATTCTCCTAAACTGGAAAAAGAACAAAAAGCAATTGGGAACTGACATTATGAAAGCCGAAGCACAATACAGGTTATGTATTCTAACTACTCAGGTTCTTTTTTCTAGAATTCCTTGCATGCTAGAGGCTGTGAACTGTACCTAATTTTAAGTTTAGGGTCACAGTGGAACCTAACTATTCTGTTACCCAGTGATCAAGTCACTCTTTGTGGTTTGCTGACTTGCCACTATCTCTGCTGTTCCAGCCGCTGTTATCATTTCAAGAATTCAGGGTTTATTACATACGCTTTGAAGTCATTAGTATATCTGAAAATACATACTTGAACAAGCAACCAGTGTGTTGCACAAATATGAACTTCCTCTCATCTGAACTGTGATGTGGTCCAAACATGTTCGGTTTAACAGTGTTTCTCTGCAACACAAACACACACTGTATATTAATCTGCATTAAATTAAAAAGAAAAAAGGCGCTCTCCCTCTCCCCCACCACCAACAGGGCCAGACCAAGTACTTGATCTGGTTCAGTATTCCGGAAAGGATCTAGGATGATCAGTTATAAATAAATATCTGGCAATGTTACAAATGTCCTTCCCAGGGGAAAAAAAAATGTTTTAAACTCAAAAGTTTAAAGAAAGGCTGGCTGCATCTTTGAAGAGGAGCTCTTCCAAAGCTTCAGGGTTTTGCTTTTTAACATTTATTGTTGTAAACTGGATTTTATCATGTGTATGAATGTCTAAGCTCTCCTTACTTTCACTACTATATTGCCAAATTTACATAAATGTTTAATGAATTTATTGCTCTTGTGGTAAAAGCATCATTACCTGCATGTTTTATCTTGTCTATATCTATCATGTCCCTGTTGATCAAATGACCAGAAGTGAAACTGTACTATTAATTGTGTATATGGTTTTCTTTATTTGTTGTATATATTTAGAGATGTACATTAATATGCAGTATAAATGCAAACATTGTATTATAGAATATTGACTTTTAATATTTTCCTCTGTATTCTCACCCCATAGATTATCAATCTTAATATATTTTTTGGCTGATATTCTCCTGCAGCTGACTGAATTGTTTTATTGATGGGGCCCTGGATCTGCCTAAAATCAGCAACAAAGAAAGGTATTACACTGGGCAATGCTGAAGTATCCCAGGGCAAAGAATGTTTTTTTGTTTTGTTTTCAAATGTATAGCAAGGCAAAAATCCGTGTATCAAATTAATAGTAGGGTCCTGTTTAAAGAAACAAATTCCTACTTGTGTCAATACGTTTACTGTAGTTTCCCATTAAGCCTTGTTGCAATTTATTTCCTTCTTCGCTAGATGCAATGTATTGGACTGAAAAGTAATTGCAATAATGTGAAGTTTTCTGTTAAGTCGTGAATACCTTATGTGAGGGGAAATGTGTTCAGATGCCTGTTGCTCTGCAGCCATTAATCTGATGAATAAGGAGTTTGCACATGGGTTCACTCAGAGAGTTAACATCTGATTTTACATGGAAATATTTGAAAGAAAAAGTACAGCGTAGCCTGAAGCCTGTTTAGAAAGATTTTTGAGATTTATTTAATGCAGTTTCTTGTCTCGGTTCCTGTTGCCTACTTAGAAAAGAATGTTGTTTTGAAATGTAAAATGAAATAAGGGAAAACAATTCAAAGAATGTTTCTCCTGGACAAAAAAAAAGGAAACCCTTAGCTGAGACACATTAAAAAAAAAATGTTTTCATTACTCATCTATTGTTCTAGTATTTCATTATCATCAATATTAAATCAGATGACTCTCCACCCTCCAGGTCTTCTCTGGTGCTTTGGAGATAAAATAAAGGGGCAGGAACTACTTCATTTATCAACATGTGAAATAATGTCATCATTCTTACTGGGATAGTATTTAAGTCTATCATTCATTTTTAAACAAAGAATGAAAGCAATTAGTAGTTACTGGTTCTCTCTGCAGAGATGAATGTTTTATGTAGGAGCTACTGATCAGTTGACCATTTTAAGTTACAGAGCAGAACTGAATCTCAGCTTGATCTTAACATGGATTTAGAATGGTTCTGGTTTCCAAGGTGAATACAGGAAATATTTCATTATAAGGTGTGACCTGTTTGCTCTTTCCATTATTGCTTCTGAATTTATTGGCTTCAGGATGTTGTCACTCAGGGTTGGGTAGAATGTGGAATAGGTGGGCCATCTGTGTTAATTAGCTGAAGATGTTGGATGATCCCGTATTTTAGTAAGACTGCTAAGTGCTCAGTTTCTTACAGTTGCTTCACTGTTTGCTTATTGCAATGGACCAGATGTTGATGTGTAGTGACACTTGGTTGGAATTTCCCTTGCTTCTTCTCACAGTGTTTTTTAATAACATTCAAGAGACTGAAGACTTGAAGCTAACTCTCATGCAATCAGAAATTGCATTGTTTTGACCAAAAAAAATTTCATGTTGGGTTCATGTTATGTACTTGGCTTTAAAGACAAGATGTGACCTACAACTTGCAAGTACGTCTCCAAGTTGTTCTTAAAGCCGCTAATCTCTGCTTCAGAATTTTTCATGTCTAATTTTAAAATCTTTTTCAGACCTGAGTTGGTAAATTGTCTTATACAGGCTTGTTCTGATATAAAAGGCTGCATCAAACCTTGTGTTCTGTTTTATGTCTGAGATCTGATGCTTACTTATTTCTAAGTGAATTCAATTCCTTGTAGATAAAGATTTTTTTAAAATGAAATTTGCTGACTCCTATGGATTTAGTAATTACAAGTAACTGTGACTTGTATTCAAATGGTAGTTTATTGTCCTTAAGGTTATGAACATACAGTGTTTATATTCCGAGCTGTGCTCTACTGCATATGTCGGGTTTCCCATAGAGACCAACTGGCCCATGGACCTGCAAAGCAAGCCAGAACCCTTTAAATGGTTCCTAACTGAATGCAGAGAACCAAAAGGCAAGAAAATGAGGAAGTTTCTTTCACATTCTTCTTTATTTTTAGCAGCTCTTAGAGATAGCAAGCGTTAGCTACAGACAGAAGCCTCAGCTCCTTCAGACACCACCTGCCTGGAGTGTCTGACCACAACTTACCTTGTAAGAATCATCCATAAGGAGGCTTCCTTTTCTTGTCCAGTCCTCATGTATGGGAACAAAGTTCGTTTCAGAGCAAGCTTCTTCTTTATTTAGCTTGGTTATTAAGTTTGGAAGTTTGTAAAAACCATACAAAAAAGGGGCTTTCACTGCTGAAGAGAGAAAAATCAAGCAACAGTTGGAATAGGAGTGGAGAGTAAAATGAAGCTGTGAAACACAAATGTTGGTGGGAGAAAAGTCTTTCACTCTGAGCCACGGTCACTTGTTTCAGTACAATCTTTCATGAGATTGTCTTCAGAAGCCAGTTATTCCAAATGGACCACCATTACATAGAGATGAAATTACTCTTATTATATTTCTTTATTTTGGGTCTAGGAGATATAAGGATAGGTATACTAAGGACTGAGGGTATGGCTCTTTAAATGGCACGTTGACATCTATCAGCTGCTTGTGACAACTTCCAGCTGTGCTCCCTTGATTGATTAGAAAACATCCTGTTTGCAGATTGCATCCTCTTATTCTGATGGGAAGCTGAACTGACTGAAGCTTGGCTTTCCAAAAGCATAATCTAATGCACTTGAATGTATACAAACGTATTTAAAGGGCATTTTGAGTAAGTAAACACTTTATTTAATGTCTTAATATATATTGTCCAGAACAATAGAGGCATATATGCCCTGGAGTTAAGACATGGATGTATGTGGCAGATGGAAGGCCTGCATATGGATGTTCAAATCCACATCAAGGCTTATATCAACTCAGCATGATACAGAGTTTGATAATGGCTGTTTGTAGAGCTCTGGCCAGCATTAGCAAAAAAAAAAAAAAAGCAAGGTTTGCATTCCTTAGTGGTGTCGTAAGTCAGCCTCCGTAAACCTTCCTTCATGTGGGTGCACATCATTCTTCAAGCACATCCTCGGTTTAGACTTTAACTGTGACTCACATGGATAATGTGTTAATCTGTCAGCTAATCTTGCTAAAAGATGGATTAACTACTCTGTACGCATGACAGAATATCTAGCAAGAGGCATGATTTTGCTTTTCAAATACTCTATTTTCTTCCAGTGCAGTCCTTCTCCTTTTGTTCAAGGGAACCATCTGCTCGTCAGAAATGGTTTATTCTTACTACTACTACTTGAAAAAAGATGATTCCTTGTTGCCATTTAACCTCAGAAAGCTCTTTTAGTTTTTTTCTCCCTGATAATTCTTCTTGACATTTTCATATCATCAAAGTTAACTATCCTCCCAGTAAAGCTATTGAGGACACAAAAACATCTGTGAACCATGCCCTGTAGTTCAATACCTCCCAAATCAGGCTTAGCAGTCACTCTCCTCCCTCCACCCCCGAAAAAAAAGGCATGAGTCCTAAAAAGAGGACAGATTTCTGATTGACTGAAATGCCACCTTATTATTAGCTTTGCCTGTAATAAAATATAAAAACAAGGCAATTAAATCTAACTTTTAGAAGACACTAACTTCTGCTATATGTTGTTCCTGTAGGCTCTTAAATTGTTTCACAAAAGCCCCAAACTCATCAGGAATGGGTAAAGGTCATTCCACCTGCTGTGGAGATACTAAAACTAGCCTTGTTGGCCTAACTGAAACTCACGAAAAGTAGTCTAGGACAGAAAGCTGAAAATAAAAATAAAGCAGAGTGAATACCTCCTGCTCTTTGAAGCAGCAATATGGAAAACTGCAAGTTGTCACTTAAGAGAATGAATGAAATTAAAAAAGTATTTAACAGGTAACCGAAGATTATTTTTTATGGCTGATGTTCAAAACTGAGATGCTATCTTCTGCAGTTATTAATAAAAGACTTCCCAAAGTATTTATCATATAAAGAAATTCTAAAACTCAAAAACTATTATACCAAGTATTAGAGATAGATGTTGCAATTTATTTTATTGCCATTCCTATTTCAGTTGCAGTAGTTTCTGAAGTGAAAAGAAATCACAATTTAAATTTTCCATTACCTTTCCCCATTAAATGCTGCAGTGTATTGTTTTCTGTTTTGAACCCGCAGAGAATTTCTTGCACAAGGTTCCACACATCCATGTGTTTGGAAATTTGCTTGTGCATTCACTGCCGAGCAGAGTTTTTCTTCAGTAATGATCAGATATTAGTTTGACCGTGTGTGGAAATGTGCAGTAAATCAGTGATTAATTTTCCATATGTCTTGCATAAAATCCAAAAATGGTTATCTGATTTAAACCAGAACACCAGAAAACAAATTCTGTTATCATATAGCAAAAATGGCCTTAGCACAGATACTAAATACATAAATAAAATGTTGACCTGAATAAAACGAATTGCTGTAACTATTTTAGTTAAAGGATTCTTTTATGTGACCAATGAATATCTTGAAATAGCAGATGATCTCATTATACCTAATTACATAATATCTTTATGCCCCCACCTCTGGGTTTAGAAGCTGCAGATATCTGAATCAGCCTGTGGTCCACCAGGTGCCTGAGACCTGATTACCTTAATTTTCAGGAATGATTTAAGCCATGAAGTGGAAGCTCAGGTAAGTGCTTTTGAACACTGGAGCTGTAAGGGGAACTTTTTGAACTATGTTGAGCTGGTTTAGATATACTGATCCTGCCACCAATGTAATTGGTACCAAAACTGTCATTGACCTAAGCTGACCTGAGGCTTGGTTTATCCAGTTGTTTTCAAAGATGTATACAGGTTAGACTATACACAGGCAAATTAAATAATTTGTTTTATGGTATGCACTTTAAAGCATCCTGTGGAGGAAATTGGCAACTCATCTTCACGCGCCTCGGTTCAGTGCAGAACTGAACTTATTTTCTTCTTTTTCTCTCTGCTCATTTCTTATTTATTTATCTTTATACAGAAAGAGAGATAAATTAAATCTCTCATATTACACAATATCTAAATCTAGTAGACAGCATTACATGTGTGAATATAGCTTAAAACAATAAATAGCTGTTACACATGAATTTACTGGGGCATCTTTTGGAGAGTTAGTTTTAAAAAATGACGATTTTAATTATTTAGGCAGAATTGGAAAGTATTTAATTAGAACATAGACTCTCTAAGATTTTGTACAATATAACTTGAAGCACATTTCAACATCTGGATAGACTAAATCAATGTCATTTGTCTGCACAGAATGTTTTCCTTGCTTTTAAAAAAAAAAAGTAAAAATTGTCAGATATCTCTGTATTATGACTGAATAAAGAAGAGGGTTATCATCAGCCATTTAGGGAAATCCTCTGAGTGATGAGAAAATAACTGTTAATTCATTTCATTTAAAAAAATTCATCTCCTTATAGATAATTTTGTATTCTATGAATGATTAAAAAATAATTTGTTCCTAAATGAGGTAAATTAACAAAATGATGCTGCAATTCAGTATAGTATATTCTTAACCTTCCGTATCTTTATAGTACAACTGAAGGAAGCAATTTATAATAAATAGGATACATCTTATTTTCTCTTTGAGAATCCATTACCTTGTAATATAAACCTGGATATTCCCAAGTGTTTTTATTATTGACATAAGGCGTTAATTGAATCAGCAAATAATTTTCAGTCTGAATATCATCTTCATGGAAATTAGCGACATCAAAAAATTTATATGAAATGCATAGGATGTGTAATTGACCTAGCCAATCAGTAGGTTGAATTTCTGTCTATGTTCAATGTAAATAGATTGAACCTGCAAGTGCTGGCAGGTTTATCAACTTTAGATAATTGTCTTGTCATTTAATTATTAAGTACTGTGACAGGAACTGATAATTTTACAACTTTACTGTACAATCAGAAATTCAGTTTCATGAGAATTTGAACTAAAAATTAATATACTTGGACAATTAGTGCTTGTAGAACCATGAGTTTCACAGATGTTTACCAGAAGTGAACCTCAGTCTGAATATAAACTAATGTACCTGTTTTTTTCACATAAATTTAGGGCTAGAAGACAGTTGTGATCAACTTAAAGCTTTTAAACCACCTGCACTTCATATGTATTTGAGTGTGGCTCAAGAAATTATGTCACGGGACTATAGAGGGCAACACATGGCCTTGTAGGTATCCAAAACTGCAGACTTGAAGAGGCAGTGAGTGGCCTAATCCCATCCCACAGGACGATACAGAGTCCCTGTTTCTAGTTTCTGCCTGTAAGCCGTGCTATCCCTTCCCTTTTATCTCTCTGGCTCTTACAAGAGTCTCTTTTGGCCAGAGTGACTTTTTGGTTTGCAGCTTCTAGAACCAGGCAGCTTTGCCAGTCATGATAGAAAATTAGGGTTTTCCTTAACTTTATAAATAATAATAATATTTTTAAAAGCGTTTGTGGTTGTTACAGCTCTCCATGTTCAGACCCTGATTCCAAATATCAATCCCTTACCATGGATGCGGTCCCTGCATATACAATTTGACTCACAGAACTTTACTAATACCAGTTCCTTCCTAGAGGATGAAGGAGACAGTGTATACTGAGAAGCATGAAAGGATGACTTCTTTAGATGTTTGTGCTTATTTGTTTTGTTTGAGGTTTTTGTTTATTTTGCTGCACGGAACCAAGAAGTGCTTTGTTTTGTGAACAAGCAAGGTATAGGAAGGCACAGATGAATTTTACTTATGAACCTTGTAGCCACAGTGATAACTGTAGACATATTTTACTCCTATAAATAGCTCCTCTTTTATCTAACATCTTTCAGTCAGATGGTGCTAAGATTCCTAAAATCCATATTTCAGCAGTATGTTTTATATGTAAAATCCACAAAATGTGTTGTTGCCTTGCTTATTGGTACAGTAGCATAAAATTGTGAAAGGAATAATGCGTGTAAGAGATGAATAAGAATAGTCAGGTTTAGATTCAATTTTCTAAATGAATTCAGCTGGACTCACAGCCCTAGAGGTGCCCTTAAGCAGAGAAATTTTTAGGGAAGATGGTTAGATTAGGTGATAATTGCAGGACAGAATAAAAGTTGAACAGCTGTTTTTCTTTCTTTCTAGATTTTTGAGGAGAACCGAATCTGCTGAGCATATTTGAGAAAATGGGAAAACAATGGACTTTGCACATTGTTCGTGCTGAAAATTAAAACCTTAATAATGTAAAAATGCTGAAAAGCCTCTCTGTATAGTTCACCAAATCCCAAACTTGTATGTCCAAGAGGGTATTTACTTATGTTATGGCTCCATCTACAGTCAAGAGGGAGAAAATCTTAATGTTGGTGGCAGCGCGCTCTGTTTCTGGGGCTTCGCTGATTTAGCGTTTTTAACATGAATACGCTGTCTCCCTTTATTTGGATCAGAGTATTTCAAGCTGACTTGCAACCACAGTTAAAGTAGCTGATCTCTAATTATTTCCAGAAAAGCAGCTAACAAAGTTGTAATCACTATTTCTTTATATGCTTGTGTGGTTGCTTTAAATTTCAAGTACGGTTTTATTAGCAAAAGGCTAATGCTGTCATGGGGAATCTTACCATAAAATCTCACTCGCCTGTTTATCAAGTTCCATTTTTTAAAATTTTTAGGGGTTTTTTTTGCCCTTTCACTATTTCTGATTGAGAGGCTGCCCTTTGTTCCTCAGAGGATGAGCACCTTTCTACTGATTTCAGTCTAAATATATTAATGGGCATCTTGTATCGTCTTTATTTTTATGCCTTGAGTTTAATAGATTGGATGTAACCCACGGCCTTGGTTTAAAATAAGGGTAGTAAACAGTTACATTGCTTAACTAAATAACTGAAATAGTGCTATTTCAAATGGTACATATTTGTTATCCAAATATGAATTGAAATTTGACTTAGGTCTTTCATTTCTTTGGAACAGTTAACCAGAAGAGAAAATGGCCACTTGTGAGGAAAATGAAGCAATACGTAAGTGCAGGTATGCTTATTCATCTATTACTGTCTGATGAAAAATGGATTCTGATCTACTGATTAACTAATCTTAAATAAGTTTAAAAAAAAAACAAAAAAAGCAAGATCTTCATTTATAGAACAAGGAAAAGTAGGTGATAATAAAAAAATAAGGAAATAGTTAAATCTGAAAAATGGCAATATAAAAAGGAGGACTAAGGGTGGGACAAGGCAAAGCAATTGGCATGGTGAGGTCATGAATGAAGGTCTCGCACTTAAGAGCAGCAAACAGAGACATGAAGTTGAGAGGACAAATCTTGGAGGTACAAAGATCAGTCCCACATTTTTGGTATATGAACAGTTAATACTAATGAGAATTTGGCTACTGACTGCACAATAGTAGCTAAGAAGTACATAGAATAATAGGCATTTACTTAAACATGAGCAAAAATGTTAAAAAGTTACAGGAATTTGAACAGAACCGTTGATCTGGAGAGGATTATTAGAGAATGTGACCACTCTCTATTAACTAAGTTTAAACACTGGACTTACTAATCAGAAAAGGGAATCTGAGTAATTGAAATAATGGATAAATAGTTATTTGGGATTTTTTTTAATAATAGCTGACAACTTTTTAATAAATAGCACCAAAAAAATCCTACAAATTCAGACTCTGGAAATTTTCCTCTGGAATGAAGCTCACACCAAGTGAACGAATGCTTTCTCGGCGTTCTGTTTGCATTGTCACAGTGGTCTTCCATGCAGTTGCAAAACTCTTAGCAGCAGCTACCTCCTGAGGGTAAATTTAGGTTGCTTACTTCTCAATACCTCAAGAGTGAGGTATTTCCTATTTACTGGAAGGCAGTGTACAGTAAGAGAATGCACATAGATAATTAATATGGAGCAGGGGATAGCACCCTCCGGTAGCCTGTCTGTGTGTCGAAACTAATATTTGCTAATATTCTTGCCGATCTGGAATTGGAATGGATCTGCATTTGTTTCCTGAATGTTTATTACAAGTAGCAAGAATTAAGAAAGGAAACAACAGTTGCAAAATGTGAAGAAGCAGCTCTAGCAGCTGCTGCTCCAGGAAAACATTGTAAAGAAAAGGGAGTTGAAGGTGGGCACAAGAAGTGTATCTCTGGTCTAGATTCAATGCATTGCTCCCCATTTAAATGAAGAACAGCAAATTATCTAAGAAACTCTCTGGTTAAACATTAGGAGTAGTGTTGCAAGTCAACAAGTCCAGTCATTGTTCTAACACAATATTGAAAATATGGGAGAAATAGTTGCTAATGCAGTTATTTCACCCATTACCAGTAGGGGGAAGGGGAAGTTCTTTATAATTCTTAGAGCAAATGGATCAGAGAGGCATCAAAAGCACTCAGCCACCCCTTCGACCTAGCCTACAGCTCAACTGAAGAAAAATTAGAGTGCTAGATATTTGGTGAACTATAGAAAATTCAGTAAAATAATTTTGAAGGCTTTTTTTGACATGAGTGGATGATATCCTTAATGCTGTAACAGGTTTGTGCTGTCTTTCCAGAGTGGACTGTAAAAAAAGGCTTTGGCAAATAGAAGAAAATGTGGAAAACCGGGAAGAGCCTGCTTATAGAGATGAACAAGGTCTGTGATAATTTTAAGTGACGGCTTTTTGGCTTGTGTTGGCATGAGTGTTACCATGTTTTATAGGCTTACAGAACAGTATTGCACTCTGTCTTTCTCAGCCTACCTATTCTGTATTTGATGCATGCAGAATCTTGATGTGCAAGAACTAATACATTTATATAGTAACATTACGGTATTAATCTGAAATTTAATCCAAAGAAATATGAATAGTTTTAAAAACAAGTAAATTATTTTGAGTTTATAATCAGCGAGGGGAAAGTTTTCATGACAAAAAGAAAGCTGAGGCTGTCCAAAACTTGCAGACTCTTTGGATGCTCACATACGTTCAGAGATTTTAGGCCTCCTATTACAAAAGGTTCATCTGTAGGTTGGCCAAAACAGCAAAACCACTACATAAGTTGGGTAAGGAAAGGAAACCATTTCAGTGATCAGCAGCGTGTGATTTAGCATTTTGAGAGTCAAAGAGGCTCTTGTGATTGCTCCTGTTTTAGTCCCCCTGTGTTTCAAAAACCCTTTCATATTGTGCACAGCTGCTAACACTTATAGTTTGGGGGTAGTGTTGACACAGGAACACAAAGGGTTTGAGATATGGCTAGCTTATTACCAGGGTGGGAGGTCAGGGGGAGGGTGGAGGGGGTGGGGTTGGGGGAGTAAGAAGTTCTCCAAAGACAAATTATTGCAAAAGTAAGTCATGGCTATGGTTAAAGAATATTTTCTTAGTTGGAAATTTATGATCAGGATAGACCACGCATCTCATTCAATGAATCTATAGATTCAGGAATTCTGAAGGAAACCTGCCAGGCAATTACAGTTCTACCACACTGTGCCACAGACTTTGAACACAAGCACGATAATGCTAGTGTTGCATTTATGTGGCATTTTGATTGCTAGTGGCAAATATTTCCATAAACAGGACAGCAGGGAATTGAATGCTTAAAGGAGTGAATGAACTTGGAAAAAATATCCTTTTCTATTTCTTCTAGTCCTCTGAGTTGCTGAAACTGAAGGTGGATTCTGGAAATCTGTGCTATATAGGAACAAGCAGCTGATAAACTGCCTACTTTATAGAGTAGCATCTTTTTGAGTTATAGTAAAAGCTTTTTATTCACAATGGCCCCTCTCAGTGTGGTCTCATTTTAATTATCCTGGCTAGGCCTCTTCTATGGGTCTCTCGGTGATGGGTATATGTAACATCAAGTTGTACCTAATTTTTTGAGAAAAAGCAGGTAACATCATGATTTTTAAACTACTAGACTGCAGGTACCCTAGCGTTTTGCACATCGTACTTGGGCCTGAGTCAGGTTCTGGCAATCTAGCAACTATGGACAATTTCACAAAACAGCCTGTAAGAAACTAAGAGGTTGACTAAATGGAGAAACTGGTTGCACTTGAGCTGAGGTGGAAGATTTACATTATTTTTAAATTTTAAATTTGTCAAGTCCTAGAGATCACAATACTCATATGCACCAAAATCAGATGAAGATTATAGAAAAGTTTCATCAGCATCTGGAAACTCAGCACAGTTCGGTACCTACTGATGATTTACAGAGCAGTGAGAATACAAATGAAGGAATATTCACAAAAGTGGTTAAACTAATGCAGCTTGACTCTCTATTATGTAGAGAAAGAAGAGTTCCTTTGCAAAGTGACTTAGATCAGGAATTTAACCAAGCATTCGTGGAGCACGTTTTGGGTGCGCTCATTTCTCTCTTGAGGGAGAAGGAATCAAGAGAGATTAGACTCACTAGGCTGAGCGTAGCCTTTGTGAATACCCTCAAGGATTTTATTCAGTTTTTAGCAGTGAACTAAGAACAACAGGAATTCTCATGTATGAAGTTCCAAAAAGTGATTAAAAAAAAAAAAATGATGTGGAAATCCTGTAGACAAAAATGTTCATATTTATTTCTGGAAAAATAAAACATTCTAGCTGTAAGGACACTACTTCAGATCTCCTTTTTATAACTTATCCAAACACAATTATACAATCCCAGGAGAAAGAAAAGTAGGAATCCTTTCAGGGACCCAATAAAATACTGATATGTACATAGGAAGTGATGAATAGGATACATTGGGTCCCAAGACTTTATCGAGAGTTGTTTGTAGAGAATATGTGATAACAGGATGTGTGGTAAAATTTCCTGTTGATGCGCTAACAAAAGTCTTGAAGCAAGGCGCAAAGAAACAATTTCTGGACGCTTGTTCAAAAAATTTGTACATTCTTTATAAATATACAGGATTAAAGGAAACACCTGATTTCAACATCTGTTTCTTTTTAAATGGAAACAAACCTAACATTAGTAAACTTCTGGCTATTAGGTCTCTCTCTTTCCAAAAATCATGACAAAAATGGGGTAACAGTATCAGCTTGGTGTTACATTCATAGAGAAGGTACTCAGACTCTTAGCCAAAACATATGTTTGTTTTGTGAAAGAGTAGGGAGGGTGGTGAAAAAAACAAAACTTTGAAGCTGAAGAAATTTTGTACAAAATCAACATGTCTGCATGCTTCAACTAGCAAACAGTGGGTTGCCAGTAACCTCCAGGCTCTTCTTACACTGAATGTCAGTCACTGGAAAAAGCTGCAGTTTCACCTGATCACCAGGATACAGATGAGGCCTTGGCAATTCTTTTCTCCTCCAGCTTTAGCTCTGTGAAAGTTCCACATGTCCTACACTGTTGTGACTAGTCTGTGTGGTAACCCTGATTTTCATGCTAAGTCGTGCTACCAAATTTGTTAATTTCAGTGATCACTGAAAACTGAGAAATCAGTTTGGACTTGAAAAAGTAAGAAAACTTCTATTTCTCAAGGTATCTTGCTGATTTAAATCACGATCAAAATTCGTGCTTTAACCAATGTGATTCAAATCAATCTCCTTTGTCACCAGTAGAGTGCAAAGCATCCCTCTGAAGAGACTGCTTAAGGCCTTGGCAGTTGAGCTGTTTGATGACTGGACCTTCACTCCATGTTTCTCTGTAAAGTGTCTACTGAATTGCTGCTGTACAAATGGGTATATAAATGTCTGTCACAAACAAGGTCAGTCATTGACTCCTTTCTCCTCTTTCATCTGCTCTCATGACCTGTTGCCTTAAAGTGCTCACATGTCAAATTCAGTTAAAGCTGCTTGCAGCTTTCTAGCTGCTTCCTAGATAAATCATGTTTGCCTTGATTGGCTTCTGTCCTCATACAGGGAAATAAAACACTGAGAAACCAATAGAGGGGAAAATATATATGTGTGTGTGTGTGTGTGTGTATATGTATGTATATAGCTTTAAAATATTATAGGAGAGAGAAAAAAGAATGATGATGCACAGAATTCACTCAGAATTAAAGCACTTGCATGCTTGGGCTTGGTATTTCTCAGAATTTATACTAATACTGTAGTGGAAACCAAATTCTAGCATGCATGTGTGCTCATCACTCTTTTTCAGTCAAATGTAAGATTCTATATTACAAATAAAAGTTTAACTGTAATTTCTCTTTTCTGGCAAAATACATGTACAGAAAAAAGGAGGAAAACAGGAGGTTCTTATATCTGGAACCGTGAGATGTTTGTATCTCTGGCAGACAGAGATTCCATGTAAAACATGAAAATTTTCAATTTTGCTTTGCAGCAAACCGAACCGAGTTCTGCTTTTAACAATGCATAGTTTTTGCTTTGCAGTTGTTTTGTGGCTGACTTTAATGAATTAGTCTGCATAACTTGCCTAAATGATAGCTGTGTGGGAGCTAATATTTGAACAGCGTACACAACAGAGATGAAGTTTGTTTAGGCTGTTCTAAAGTGATAAGACTAGGAGAAAGTAGATCGCACTCATGAAAGACGGTGTTTGACTGAACATCAGGACAAACTTTTTAATAGTAAGATGTATGAAGTTACAGATTAATTTCCCCAATTAAGGTTAGGGAATTCCCGTGACTTAGGGATTTATAAAATGATTCCAAATATGATGCTTGTTCACAGGCATAATCTAGGAAGGCTGAACTATGAATGACAAAGTCTCCTAACCCACTTCAGCAGTGAATATTTCAGTGTATGACCTTTAATAATCAGGGATATTAATAATGTTGAGACGTTTTACTAGTGAACGTTATTTTTTAAAATCTCCGTTATAATTAGAATGCTCAAACTTTTGTTGCTTCTTGCAACAAAGAATCAATGACAATTGTGATTTTTCTTTAACTTTCTGCGGGTTCATTTGTATTCTCAGAAAACAGGCCAATTTTGAAGACAGTTGTTTTAGGGAATGGACACGTGATTAGATGCTGTTCTATGCTAAGAAGCGGTGTGAATGGTCTTACCTCTTGGTGAATGGAAGTAATTTACTACCTACTGAAAGAAATATAAGCTATCACACACCTACAGATCCATCAATCAGCTTCCTTTGCAGTTCATGTTATTGCAGAGCATCATGGCTGTTCCTCTGCCTTGAACTCCATGTGCGAGAAATAAAAGGGCATCTGTGCTCAACTGCTAAGGGCTATCTGGCGTGGGCTCATGGACTACGAGATAGGCGGGTGTGGGTCTGCAGCTGAGGAGTGCAACGTTAGCAAGGTGCCTGTTCGGAGGTGCACGTTCCTTACAAACGTGCATCGCAGTTGCTGACTAATGCCATGAAGTGCTGCCTAGCTCTTCACCATCTGTCCTAACGAACATGGCATGCATTTCCATCATTTAGTTTGCATTTATCATGGGTTCACAGAATTAATATGGACAATTGCCAAGGAGCAGCTGTGAGGCACACAATCATGCACTAGCTAACTCCAGGGTACCTCCTGCATGTGTCTGTATCTTTAAGTCGCTACTCTGGAATTATTTTTCCTGTAGTCCCCCAGAAACATCTTTGAGCCTGGTATATCCACTAGGATATTGGAAAAGTTGCGCGTTAATTGACCCTGTTTACTGTTTATCTGTATGAGAAGCTATTACTTCTCGGCAGGGTCTCCTGTGAAATACGCAGTACGGTACCTCTCTGCAGGAGGGCTCCATCTAGAAAGTCTCAAGTGCAGTGAGCATGGGATGAGTTGCACAAGAGAATAAGGAAGCTGCTTTGTCTTTAGCATGTAGTACAAGCATTTGCCAAGGAAGCTAGGCCCAAACACAGTCCACCTGAGATCTGGAGAATCCCCTCAGGTAATAATTAGGGAGGTTAGGGATGCTATAGTGCCCTATTGGGGCCAAATTGAGGTGTGATAAGTAGCTACCATTTTGTAAATTCACATCCAGGTTTACTGAGTACTGATTTTCTTGTGCAACGGATCTAGTGTTCCTTGCTGCAGTTTATCCAAGTAGATGATTAGTTGTGTTATGTAGTTATTTTAAACTGTTGTTATTTTTTTTACCGTGGAATAACTTAATGTGATAAAAAAACTTGCTTCCAAATATTTTACTTAGTAGTAAAATTTTACAACTGTACTTTCTGATGTGAGGTTTTTGAATTTGGGATAGGGTTTTTAAAATTACATTGAGCGCTACCAAGCACTTATATTGCTAGTGAATAGAATGTTTGTTTTTCAAGTATTTGGCTTTTTCGGCACTTTTACAGTTGCACGTTTTAAAATATACTTTAGGGCTTGACATTTTCTATTGTGAAATTTTGCATCTTCAGTCTGATAATCAGTAATATGGTCCTGTGATAAATCCAGTGAAGTTGTACTAAGCTGTAGCTGCCATTTTACACTTGAGAAAGCTTAGCTGTAAAATAAAATGTGCCTTGCCTGAGGCCACATAGCAAATCTTTAAGAAAGCCAGAGCAGGGTTTGGTTTATTCTTTCTATCTATTGTCTTGAAAATAAGATTTATTTCTTCTTCCAGATAAGGTAGGACATGTAGGGAGAAATTATCATGGTTGTGTATCCCAGAAAAGAAGTAGATTATGCAGTAGTGTACGTTAACATATATGTTTGCACATACAAGTTGAGATCAGTCATCCAGAATTAAATGAAAATTTTAGTGTGTGCACTTGAACAACTATGCAGCTTTATTATTTGAAGTGTAGCTTTCTCTAACAATGTAAGTTATAAATAAGCATATACTTGAAAGATTTCTAATATCATTTCATTAAAATTCCTATTATCAATAAAAAAATCTATGGAATAACAAATGATTTTTCCATATGCAAAAATCTTTAGAACTGTGTGGTCTAAAAATAAGACATTTCCAAATAGAATTGAGCTACGCAGAAGAAATTCAGAGGAAAGTCCTTAAGGTGACTTTTAAATGAAAATGAAATGTCTTTTAGTAAGTTTCAGAGGTACAATATTACAGACTGGTAGAATTGTATCTCATTAATTTCAAACACAGATTTTATGTGAGGCTATTTGATTATAATTTGATTATCTGACCCTGTAATTAAAGTTTATTGCCAATTTCAAAGCTTATGTGTAAAATGAACTGGTTTTCTTCAAAGCAATATACAATCCATTGGACTCATTGACTTCTAGTTTTGCATTTAAATCGAAAAGTCTGTTATAACATGACAAACAGGTTTGGTTTTTGATCATTAATCCTGCTAAGCAATATTCATAAATTCAATTTTGAATCAGTTGGAATACTTTTCTTCTATTAGTTTCTGTGTTATTAAATGAGATTGTTTCTGACTAATATATTTCTGGACTCAAACTGTAGCTCCAAGCTGTTATTCAAATCAAATAACATGCCCCTTACTTGTGCCTAGCACTAATAAATGCCAACTTGTGATACATTTGCTGGAGACTGTCACGAATATTAAAGGAGGCAATAATGCCACTAATGTCTCATAAGTAAGCTTATTTTTCTAAAGGGCTAAAATCAGTCATCGTTCTGAGGGGGGGAAAAGGGGGAAGAACCTTTAAGACTTAAAGCCTAAAGCATTATTTTACTCAGCGAAACATTATTACTGAGGAGGTGAATGACCAAGAAATTACCACTGGAGAGAATGAAAAATTCAATATGTAACTTCTGGTGCCACCCTAAGCAACAGAAATGCATCCACTGGCTAAGCATATGCTGGTTTTAGTAGAATTGCATGTTCATTGGTCTGGAGACATGTTTTTCTCCTCCTGAGTGTTTGATTTAAAAGAAGGAAAAAATTCCCTTCTGCTGTTATTGTCAACCTCCTACTGCAATCCTCCTTATTCCTTCTGTTGATAACAGTTAGGGTTTTTGGGATGGAACACAAATTTAATACATTAACATGAAATTATCTAATAAATAAATAGAATAAGCATATCTGAGAAGTCATTCCATAATCGGGATAACTTGGGGAAGGGACTGGGGGGACTAGGATAGGGAGATGCAGCAGGGACACTACTGTTGCAGTTTGGACACTGTGTTGTGATTTAGATGCAACCACTTCACCTGTTTTGGCTTCTCCTCTCTCAGAACATTCTCCCTTTTTGTTGGAGGTAGAATATTGATTATGAATTTCTGTCCTATAAGACTCTCTTTTTTTCATGTCACTTTGCGTCACATTTTCCTCTCTCTGTTTCCCTAGTTTTTCCCCAAATGTTTGTTAATTTTGCTTTACTGTCTTCTGTATTCTGTGCAGTGTGAGTTCTTAGCTTTCCTACTTTCTCAGTTGTTCTGTGTAATAACAGAATAATAAAATGTTTTCTTCTCTAAAATAAAAAATACCTTTTATCTCTGTTTGAAGTTTATTAGTGTCAGCATCAGAGGATGTACTAAAATAGCTGATGGATTCTAGCAGGGCAGCTAATGTATTTGATTTTCTTTTTCTTCTTTTTTTTGATGACTCCTACATCTACGATATTATTTAAACGCAAAGAATGAGAGGGTTAAAACAAAATCTGACTGTTCTGTTAGTGCCTTTAGTTTTTACAAACCGCTTCGTGTTGTGTGGGATTTATTCCAATTTGATTCAGTTTACAGATTGACTGTGACCTCTGCATTAGCTGTTTCAGAAAGGTATTCTTTCTTACAGAGTTCATTCAGAATTTTGTAGCCTAGCTGGAATGCCTGTACTGTTCACACATTTCCTTATGGCCTCCAGCCATACCACCTTACCTCGGGCAGTGATTTTGTCAAAGTTCATAAGCTGACAGGGTCAGACCAGAGCAGTTATGAATGGGATACCTCCAAGGAGGTATCAGTTTACCCTCTGAGCTAGCAGTGAATCACTGATCTAGATTTGCTTTTAGATTTTCTGTTTTTCATGCGGAACAGAAACTAATCATGACTTCTCATCATTAGAAATTGTATCGGACTGTCTGGAGCTGAGCTAAAGGTCACAACATAGGTGAATGATACTTGGCTAAAATGTCCTATAATTTTCATCAACATTTTTTTTTTTATTCTAAAACATTGTCTAGTTTAACAAATGCTATCTTCTTTCCCAAAGGGGGTTCATATCAGTGCCCCCTGTATGTGTAATTTCTCATTATTTCTGAAGAGCATTGGATCCATTTTGTTTGAAAGGTTCAATGTAATTTTTAATGTGTCAAATTATTATTGATGCATCACATTTAGTTCTTCCAATGAATAGAGTAAAATGACAAAGATTGTCATGTATGCTTACGTACTGCAGGCTAAAACTTAATAGCGTGTGATCCTAAGTTTGGATAGTATGCTGAAAAAATACTTGGAAATATATTTACGTTTCCATCCTCTTGTGACCAATACTGGTCTTTAAATTGTGAGTTAGAACAGCCTCAGCCTTTGTGATAAGAAACAAGTCTGTTCAAAGATGGACTCTGCTACCTAAAGCCTTTCATTTTGGAAGAAAGTTCTTCTATCTACAGGTGAAACTGTTATATGCTGTACTACTGTTGTTGAAACTACTAGAGAAACTGAATCAGCCCCAATGACCATGTATATTTCAACATACAGTTTTCCCTAAAGGCAATTGAGCACCTCTTTTTTTGCTGCACTTTTTCCAGAATTTTTGAAAAAAACCCAAGAAAGTGAGGATGCAACCTATTCATCTGAACACGTGTTCAGTGCTTGGATTTAAAAAACCAACCAACAAAATTTGGCTTGTTGTGCCAAAGGAAGAACTTACCCAATGCAGTGATGACTTTATGGTGGAAAAAGAAAGAGATATTGTTTAATCTTAAAAGCGGACTGCTTCTCATAACATGTTCATTCAAAGTTAAATATCTAATATCAATATAAACTTGTGTGGTAAACCAAAACACTCTAAACGGTTACCTATGATATTTGGGGTTATAAGAGTAAGCTTGCTGACTCCAGTTCGCATCTGATTTAATCAGTATCTTTTTTTTTGAAAGATAAGTGCAATAAGATAAGTGTGATAAAACATATCTGTAGCCTAGTTCGTTTAGTAACAGTAACAACAAAGGCCAATAATACTGCACTGATTGCTGAAGCTTCTAATTAAGCTTTGCAAGAATGCTGGAACAATGAAAGATTTTGCCTAATTAAAAGATTGAGAATCTAAGGCCAGACACATTGGCAAGTAGTGGGTTTTTTTGCTGTATGTTTACTGAGATGTGCAGTGATATACTATATGCTTTTTATCTCTACATGTCAATTCTTTTATACAGTCATTTGACCTTTTAAATGTTTTGCTTTAGCCTTCTATTGTTCATATCCTTCAAGTTTCCTAGAACAGTGGAAGTTCTGATTTGGAATAACGCTTACCCCATTTTTATTCCTCCATACATACTTAAATACTCCACTGAACAAAGATGGGAATACCCTAAGAAAACACTAATGTCAATGTTAACTTTTACATTGAGTAAGTCCTTCATTATTGAGCATTGTTTCTTGAGCAAATCACTTTAATTTTTCAGAAATAAGGTTAAAAACTGGAGCATCTGAAGATGCTTGTTGTTTGACATTTATTAAAAACTTCATTAGTCTTGGCATGATTGTTTAAACATTGTTTAGGTTGCAAGTGTAGCTTGAAGCATTATTGCAGAGAAACATCATGACTCTGGTTATATCTCTCTACGGATCCCTGAAAAAAATTAAAAAGTTGTATTTTAGAAAATAAATATAAAATGCTTTCTTTTTCATATTTTACTTCTGGAAATATTTCTTTTCCAGGACCAGACCATTATCAAATTTTCTTTCCCCATAAATATTGTGTTAAAATATTCTTGATTAGAAATCATTCTTAAAATCCTTAAATCTGGGGGGAAATAATGCATGTGTGTATGTGCATTGCTTGGAACTTACACTGAAGATTGGCACTGTTAAGGGAACCTGGAAGTTAAGGAGGAATATGTGGAGTTCTAGCCACACTCTGAAAGTGGAAGGCAGTGCTTCACCGCTCTTAGCAAATTCAGTTAAGAGGAATAATTTATTTTCATTTCTGTTGTAAGTGTGACAGAAGTGATAACAATTTTAATACAAAAGATTTGAATTTTTATTTCTTCTTTTTCCAATGGCTGGCAAAGTCTTGACACTTTCTAGTACCCTAACCTAATATCCTCCCTACATTGTGATGGCAGTAGGTGAACATGTTAGTGTGATATTTTCCTAAATTACCATACTTCATGAATTTCCTATAATAACTTCAAATAAATTGTTGGGCATGCAGTTAACAGCATCTCAGTAAGATGAACAGAGAATAACTATTTTCTGAAATGTCAGAAAATATCACTCTGTTAATTAACCTTAAATATGTGATGAATATGTTTGTTTCTAATGGCTATAGATTCTAAATTGTCTCTTTAAAAAAGTTCACTTTTTAGAGCATAATATGCTCTAAAATATGCTCTAATTTTTGTAGGAGCAGTAATGTGATTATAGTATATACCACAAGACTTACTAGGACCTTAGGAAAATTCATAAAATAGTTTTAATTAGTCAATACTTAATTTAAAGATCAGACTAGTTTACTCTGTATTCAAATCTTAAGCCTAAGAATGATTTTTTTATTGTAAAATTTCAGGCTCCCTTCTGCACTAAAATGAAGTTTTTCAGAATTAGTTTGGATTTTAATTGACATATTGTTACAGAAATTTGTTTAACTGTTCTGTGGTAAAAGATGCTGACTATCAGTAAATAGGTTTTGAAGAAGATCAGATCTGGTGACCAGAGCATTTACTTTTATATGTAACGATCAGAGTATTTCAGCCTGGATATGCTTTGCAGAATATTAGGCACTCTAAAATTTTGTACATTGTACTATTTCTTAAACCTGTTGAGATGAGAAAAGATATGACATTCAAAATATAAAAAGAACATAAATGACAATTTGCATAGGAAATTCTTATTCTGGCAGTTTTACCTGGTGTGTAGATAGTGTTGTTTATATTTTTGCTACGTTTTACCGTAGCAACCGTGGAAGACCTGCATCTGTATGAAATTCATTCTGGGTTTTCATACCATCAATGAAACTACTAATGAATTTCCAACAACTGGACTAGCTGAGTACAGTAACTTATTTTACTAAATACTCTAGTTGCTTTTTTGGTAGAAGTAATGTTATCTCAAGTTTTTAAATGGTAAATTTCAATATTTGTGTAAGTACAGTGTTACAGCTGTTGTAACAAATGGATGTCGTACTAAGTATTTATTGTATTTTTTTAATGTACTGTTCATCAGAGTTTGGAGGACCTGCATTGTGGAAAATATATCCTTGACATGTCTTTCATGTAAGTTATAGAGGGATTAGGTGTTTTTTATCAAGCCTCAATTATTCTGAGCATGTCAGCTCTTGAATGCCTCTGCGGAAGTTTAGCTGCTCGGTTGAAGTTCAGCACACGCTTTGTAGGAGTCAGCTCAGAGCATGCAGAACCTCGCAAAATTGGTCTCTTTGACATATGTGCAAACAGATATTCAAATCAGTATTAAAACATAAATCCAAAATGCTTTCCACGTTTCACAGTATACTTTGTATGACAAGAACATTTCCTCTCGAATATAATTCTTTTTCAAAGGGCGAAAATCTTCAACTTGATGGTACTTGATGGCAGAAGAACGTTAACCGAAGTGTGGCACACAATGCTGTTGCCTGTTCACTTTCAAATTAAAAAAAGAAAAGAGAAGAAAGAGATTTGAAGGAGGGGAGGAGAGAGAGTTAATTATCATATGGTTCATCCAGTAAAACAACGTAAACTCGTAAGCCCAAATTCATTCATGACGTTAGTGCCGTTACAACACAGGTGATTTTATCCCTGGTGCCTTTCTTACGTGGGCATCGCTGTCAAAGCTTCCCGGTCACCTCGGTTAATTCATTCCTTCTGCCAAAAGCAAGTATCGGGAGTGTCGTGCCGCCTGCACCAAGGCGAAACGTTGGCGTCTGTGCCAGCCTGGTGTCGGGAGGCAGTCATTAATGCAACAGCGGATTATGGGAGAGCCTCAAGGCCCGCGGCAATTAATCACCTTCCCAGATACAGCTGTATGAAAGGTATCGATTTAATCAGCCTGATGGCAGGCCTGTCAAAAATGTAATTGTCCCCTGAACGTATAAGTGTGTGAATGGACAACACAGCAAAAGTAACATTTTACATTATTCAGCTCATTCGCGCTTGTTTTCTTCCTCCTCTTGCCCCCAGCCTGAGTCTGTTATTGATATAAAGGTTGAAGCTCAGGCAGCTTAACTGTTATGTGGAATGACCTTTACTTTTAATATTAATATATTATTGTAAAGTCTATGAGACTCATAAATGCAATTTTAGAATTCATATGAAATGCCATGTGCTGAACCTATTGCAACTTTTCCTCTAGTCCTGTAGCAGGTTGCAAACTATGTGAATTAATATGCATCATATTCTTTCCCCTTTATTTACTTAGAGAGGTTTGCCGAGCAACTTTATCAAGAGTAACATTATCAAGAGCTTTCCTGCAAGCTGCTTTATCATATTCACATCCGTGTCTGCTCGACACTTGTCACTGTCAATCAAATCGCAATAATACGCAGATGATTTGCTCATTTGGTTTAATAAAATCTCTCTGCTTATTTGCACTGCAGTCATTATGCCACATAATTGCTCTGCCGCTGAGGTGAAAGGCAGCCAGTTGCCTGGGGGATAAGAAGAGACTATTGCTATATGAAGGATTTGTTTCTTTGCCTCTGTCTCTCCCTAGTCACTCATATCCCTAAAATTAATATTGTATTTGAATCCAGTCCTGCTATTCTTATGCAGCCTAACATTGTTATTACTTATTATTTGGATGTGAAGTCATTTATTTTTAGTTTTGATGTCCAAGCTGTCAAGCTAAATTTCATTGTGTACTGCCACATACAATTTTTAACTGCCATTTAAACTAGATTCAGAATCCAAATTATGAAGAGAACATGTTCAAAGGAATGGGCTGACAGGAAGTATAGCTACAATTTTTATTTCCCAGGAAATCAAAGTATAGATCTTGTTATTGTTCTGTGGTGGAAATGTGTGCAGTTTTCAAACCTCATAATCTTTTTTGCATTGGCTGGACACTGTGATTCGGAAACAGGAAAAAGGGGGCTATTTATGCATGTGAGCAGCCCTTAGGGTGCAAAACAAAGACATCTACTTCTAGAGATGATATAGCACCGAACTAGCTCAACTTACTGTTGTAAAGCCGTGAATGATTCGTCCTCCATTTTCCAGGAGACTCGACCCTGATGGACAGTGGAAGTAAGGCTGAGGAGTCCGGCTACGTGTCGCAGCCCTCAGCTGCCGTACCGCACAGGTGCCACCGCAGGAACTGCCACGTGACAGTAATCACGGTCCCATCTCTGGGGGTTGATGCCAGTTCATTGGGCTACTCGTTAGGAGCCTAAAATACCCCTCCCCCCTTTTTGTTAATGTCTTCCAAGCAGAGAGTTTTTAAAGGTTTATTTTCAAGAAAATCAAAAACAGACTTAAGCTGCCTATGGGAGGATACACCGAAGTTATGCTGAGATTTACACTGAACTTAATTGTGGCTCTCCCCTGTGTGTCAGGGGAATTACTAACATTTTAAGGCAATTGAACTTGATGCATCTGTTCTATTTGTGTAAACTCAGCCTGATAGTATGCAGCTATCTAAAGAGAGAATGATTTGTTGTACTATTGACATGGGAGTAATTTCCTTAGGTGCCTGAATTCAGAAAGTCTGGATTTACAAAGAAGAGCCCTTTAACTCACAGCAGTCCGGAAAAGGAGCCTTAAGTCACCTCCAGACTTGGTGGTAGGCCTTTGCATTTCATCCCGTCAAGCTTGTATTGAACCCAGTAGCTGAGTAAAACATTTTTACTGTAAGATTTTCAAATGCACTTTGAAGAAATCAAGAGATCTAAAATCTACTCCTTTCAGTAGTTACGTGCTTGATCACTCTGGCTATTAAGATATTTGCTTAATGTCTTGTTTGAAACTGTTTTTTGTTAGGGCTTTCCCCGCTAGATTAGAAAGATGTTTGTCTTCCAGCATTTGCTCTCTCTGTTTTCTTTTTCCCTGTAACTGAGTTCTCTGTCAGTTTTGGGTAAAATTAACCTATTCCATAGCGAGGCATTTCACCACCTGTTTGTGTATGTGTATGGCTCTTGGTCTGTTTTGTTTGTTTGTTTTGTTTTGCTTTTTTTAATACAAATAAGTATTGATACCAGCTATCTGAGCAATGTTTGGTATAATGTTAATCTTCATTTGAGGGGGGACGGGTGCCATAGCAATTGTAATGGGCAGCTGATACTGGGCTGCTTTGATTTCACTCCTTTTCAGACATATAAAGTAGGACTGCATTTCATTTTTTTCCTGCCTATATCATTTGGTATTCAGTTTGTATTTTGTTTGAATGCACATACCTATGAAGCAGTTGAGATCATCTCTTGACTATTATTTACTACTGTAGAATGGATCGAAAATTGCATTATCAGGTATATGCTGTAGCTTATGGCTTTTATTTCCTAGGGAAAAATGTATTAGGTCCATTACCAACCCATCACTGGAATCTGTCATTGTAAGCTAGATTATGATATAATACATTCCAAACCTGATACTCTGTGCAATGAGTTCAACTGAACTACGTGCTACAGAGATACCCAAGTGCAAAATGTGTACTGTCGGTATCAGAAGGATACCCTAGCTAGATACCACAAAGTTACTTGACAAGGCTGTTTCTATTTCATGAATTATCTTGGATAATCCTACTCTAGACTGCATAGCAGTGTGGATTTATTCCAGCTCAGTAGAACTCCCATTATCTTTCCTGAATAACAAAATGTTTATCAAGAGAGATCGCTAAATGTGTATAAATTTCCTTGAGCTAATTGTAACCCTATAGATGTAGGAAGGGAAATGAGAGGTTTTTCTTTTAAGTTTAAGACTTCTAAAGATCTTTTCTTCCAACTGTGTGGCTATTAGTTTACATGGCATTTTTCTGTGGAATATGGTTTCTCCTCATGTCCCCTGCCACAATTTACCTTTGCTTTTACATTGTGCCCCGAGACAAATAGCTGTAGTGACGCTAGAGAGTCACTACACTCCTGCTGTTGCTGCTATGCAGTTGTCTGAACAGACAGACTGTGAAACTGAAGGTCTTGTGAGAGTGGTCACACACTGGCGCAGGTTGCCTAGAGAGGCTGTGAAGTCTCCGTCCTTCGAAACCCGACAGGACGCAGTCCTGAGCAGCCTGCTCTAGTGGACCCTGCTTTCAGCCGGGCTGTCGGACTCGAGACGCCCTCCAGAGGCCCCTTCCAAACTCAACCGTTCTGTGAGTCTGTAATTCAAAGATGCAGAAGTGCTGTATGACTTGTAAAAGTCCTTTATATAAATTTGTAATATTACCAGCTGTAAAGAACTGTATTTTGCTTGTTTGCTAGTTTTTCACAAAACGTGGATCTATTTAGCTTGTTTTAGGCCTGACTGATTCTGTGCAATTTTAGTTAATAGGAGGAGATTCAAATATTTGCTGCTAATAAATATTAGGTTTAAAACCAGCTTTCTAAAGAGGCCAGTCACAGAAAACTTAAAAATCAGGATCCCAAGATTGTTTTGAAACAAAATCTTTATTTCACATCAACCTCAAGAAACGCTATGAAAGGAAGGAGGGAGAGTTTCATTTTCTTGTTCTCGTGGTGGTTGTTGATCCTTTCTAATCTCTAACATTAGAAAGATCTTAAGCTTACTTTGTCATGGTGGCTGATTTGGCTTTATGAAATGTAATAAGCATTTGGAAGAAATGTTAACTTTTGTATGCTTAATGGTTTTCTCACATGGAAGTACAGCTGTTGTGTTACTATTGTTTCAATGTTGGCTCACTTTCTCCTTTTTGTATACAAACCAGACATTATCATTATGTTCCTATTTAGTTTCCTTGGTGATAAGTTGGGGAAGAAACCAAAGAAACTTGTAAAAGTGTTTGTGCATTATTAACTTTTTAAAAATAATACTGAAATGTAGGAGAAACTTGCATTGGGTCACAAAGACCAGAAAAGATGCAACTTGACGAAACCTGAAATTCCTGCATATTTTATAGATAGAACTGTATATAAATATGATATATACCTACACAGAAATATTTTGTGCATATATATAAATAAAAGTCATAATAAGGTGTTAAAATATCTTATCATCTAAAAAATTCTAACCTAATGTTCTGCACAGAATTTGAGATTCAGATGCCAGGTGAACATCCTTTTTCACTTCTGACTGGTAAGACCCTTGAACTTTCGTAAGTGACGGAACAGGAATAAGAATGCATCTTTAAGAGTATTATATGGTTCACTATCAGTTCACTGATATTCATTAAAAAAAACATTAGAGGCGAACTTTTCAAAGTTCAGTCCTGAGACTGAAATATAACTTTTTTAAAGCAAAAATGCTTAAAAATTGGATCAGACTAAAATACTAAGGCAATACTATATCCAGTTTTAATGCACATTCCGTTTTAAGAGCATGATTACACAATTTGCAATGGGAAGTGGCAACAGCCTTAAAAGGAATTATTGCCTATATTTTTTGTACAGATACCTTAATATCAGACAAATTATCTTTAAAAGTGGATAGGATATTCAAATATGAATTACAGAAAATTAATATGACTTTATCTCAAAATATAATGCTGAGTTTGGCGTGCAGCTGCCGTAATTAAATAAGGTGTTTGTATATTTTTATGGGTACTTATACGCTTTTGTAGACACAGACTTTGTGCATACACATGCACGTAGACTGAAGTTGTCAGATCTTCCTGGAGGACTGGGATTTTCCCTGCAGCCCAAATGCCTGAAGCACTTGTGTGTGTCCAAACTTTGGTGGCTGGGATTTTCAGAGGTACTCAAAGCAAAAATTGAGTTGTAATTATAAAATTTGTACCGAAATAATGAAAAGCAATTCAATAGTGACAGTAGTGCTTCGCTTGGCTATTGAATCGATGACATGCATGACATTTTTCAGCAATATGCTTTGCTCTAAATTGGAACCAATATATAAAATAGCACAGAAAATACTGCATCAGGAAGCAGTCTACCTAGTAGTTTCATGAGAGAGAGAGACTGAGCAATCTAATATTATAACCCCCCTATTAATTAACATTAAATTTATTATCTGAAAGGAGATGTTTAAAATTCTGCAAGATGAGACATGGTTATCCTCACATAGTCTCTTTCTCATAATCTTCATCTTCCAAAGGCATTAATGGACCTTACATTTGCAAATTGGAAATTATTAAGGATAATTAAGATGAAAGGTTTATTTGATAGAGGAATTCTCCTGATGTTTGGAAATACTCAGTTTAAATCTAATCTCAGTTCACACTCTTGCTTTTTGAAATGAAATACTCTGTAATGAAGTGAAACTACAAACAGCCAAACCATGCTTTTAAATAGCACAGAAACTGCTTTTATCTCTTAAAAGAAAAATGAAACATTGCAGCATTTAGTGCTTTTGCTAACTGTTAAACGGATAGAGGACAACACTGAATGCAATGAGAATTGCAGTACCTTGAGATAATAGAAACAACTGAATGGGAGATACAAATGCATACTGTCCCACACAGAAAAAAAAAAAGGTTGCAGATGGCATTAAAAAGTTACAGAATTCAGCTAAAATATAAAACACGTGAAGCAAATGTGGACAGAGATGTTCTATTAAAGATATTCTGAGTCAGCATAAGCTCTTATTCATAGACAAAGCATCTCAGCTGAAATCCTGGGCTGTTGAGGTTAACAAGAATTTTGTGAATACTTTTAATGGTCTGTAATGTCACTTAAAACATTAACTTGTGAATAGTCGTAACTGGGCGGGCAGGCAGGCTGAAGTTTCTGTACTTTGGTCATGAGGTAGTAGAAGCTAAAAATTACCTTATCTGGCTTTAAATTGCTTCCTAGTGGGCAGGTATTGCATTTTTCACCTATGAATGTTCATTTTTCTGAGGAAATTGGTCAGTAATTGTTTAGACGTTTTCCAGACTGTTTGCTTATTTAGCTGCAACTGAAGATAGCCAGATCCAGAAGCCTATTGCATTTCCAAGATACTCCATCATTTGAGTTAGCGTTCTCCTTGCTTTCCTCTCGCTCATTGCAAGGGATCCATTTGCAGTGGAACTATGTTAACCAAAATATTACTCTGTTCTCCACCCTACGCATCAGCTCAGCTTATGTTGGCCAAAAATCTGAGAGCGAATGCAAGAGCTAACCAGTTCATACATGCCTGTTTCCAATGGAAGAATAACTGCACTGCATCTACTTCAACTGCAAACGGTAAGATCCAAGGTCTGTGCAGCCTGTGGGAAGATGCTAAGTTGTTAGTCTTTTATTTTACTTTGTGTAAACATTCGGGCCAAGTCCTGCTCTAGCTTTAGAAAGAGCTAAATATAGTATTTATAGTATTTTAGTATTTATAGTATTTATTTTCTTGGTTTTATAATTTTTATTTACATTAGATACTCGCTTAACCAATAAATTTGAACATAGATAGTTAAAAAAAAAAAAATTGGGGAGACTGTTTCTGAGTTTTTGATTCAGTCCTTCATATATGCAAACATAGCTTCTCTTTCCACAGTTAAAAGTTCTGAGTAGGTAGGGTTGGCTCTAGTTTTTATCTGGTGGGAAGGAGGGAGAAGAAGCAGACCTTCAATTTATGAGGATACTGAAGTGACCAACCTCACATATTAGATGCCATGACATGGGTGTTAGTAACCCCGACTGGCTCACCACGGGGTCAGATGAGCTCTGAAGGAGACAGGTCCTTATGGCATGGATTGGAAGCATGGGATATAAGGTGCTCCTAAGCAGCATGCCATTCATTTAAGCACACTTCTTTCTCTAGGGAAGTTTACTAGGTGATGTATTCAAATCCCGCAGTATAGCGCTATGGTCTCTTCCTGCTCCTTCAGAAGCATGGAGCCAGGCAAGAAGGGCCCAGTACTATGACTGAGATGTGTTTTGTTAATTGAAGAGAGAGAGAGAGTGTAATTTTTTTTAAACCTCACATTTGAGCTGTGAGACTTAATCGGTCTGTTATGATACTCCTTCTCTCATGGAGCTGACATTTTACATTATTTCTGTAAGTACCAGATCTTGCTAATTCTTACTGATGTGTTCTGGACTAAAGAGCCCTAAATGATCTTGATGTGGAGTGGTGTTAGTGGAGCCAGGCAGACACAATCTTTGGTAGCTTTTCATAGCTGTTTCCCATTGCATATTCACCCTCAGTTCCCAGTCTTTACTCTTCATATTCAGTTCTTTGATCAGTCATACACTAAGTTTTTTAAATATGCAGCTTTTTAAAATTACCAACCACTTACATACCTGCTTAATATGTCACTTTACCAGGAAAGTAATAAGAAGATGAAAGGAGGAAAGTGACTTTTGTGTAGAAATATGGCTTCAGGTGTGAGTGAAGAAAAAAAACACTCCTACTCTATTATGTCTTATCATCTCTGAAATTATGTAGGAATTTTTTGAGTCAACAAATTAATTTTCAGCTGGAGAATCACAGTTATGAATTGGTTTTGGTCTGCCTTTCACTCATCATAATCGTACCATTACAGCAAAGCCTGGAGTTCCTAATGATATTGTGGAAACTGCTGATCAAAGGTTGTTTACATGGACTGTGTTCACTGATTTGCCCAAGTTGTCTGACACAGATGCACTTTAATGACTATTCTCTGCAGAACTGATTTTTCAAAAAGATTCTTTAATCTGATTACTCTATAATCCTTAATTATATTCTGGAGAGTGTGAGAGTATGTGCATATTTGTTTGAAAGTATATTTTACATGATTATAATACAAAATGTTCCATGAAAGAAAGGTATTGATAAAAATAAATTTTTAAAAACCTGTATCCATAAGGAAATAGCAATTACAGCTGTAAGTCTAATTAACACTTTTTAATCATCAAAGAATCTCAAGTTAGGAATTTTAATTCATCAGTAGACAAAAGTATGTATGAACTTAACTATAGGCTCCTATCCTGAAAATGATAATATATAAATAACTTGTATGGATTTGTAGTTGTTTAGATTACTCTTACGTGCAAGTGTTTATAGTGCAGAACACTTGTGCGATTTTGATACCTGTGTAACATATTCCCAGAAAGTGTGACAAACAAATTGAGTCTTGCTCAACCACTTGCGCTCTCTGAGCTACCTTACGCTATCGGCAAGTATATTCACGGAACTAGAAAAACAGTGCTGTTGGGGTCTGAGACTTCTTTCATGGGATTTATTCTAACATTATAAGCCTCTAGTCAGATTCAAACATCCAACTTTTTTTTTTAACCTATTGGTAAAATATTCCTTCTCCTCAAAAGGGGGAATTCCTTTCAAAATTATACTATGCAGAATCAAAATTTATCTTAGAAAGAAAAGTAATTCTCACTCACCATTCAAATAAGAGCTACTATGTAATCAAAAAAGAAGACATTTTTTGGATAAAAAAGTACTTGAAGTCATTTTTAGAAGTTTTATAGTTCTGAATTCTGCACAGTAGGACTCATAATAACTAAGGCTTCTGGCTTATAAATGAAGGAATCTGAAAAACATTCCCACTTAAATGTTTAATGTAGTTTTTTCCACAATGCAAGACAGATTGAAGAAAGAATAGGTGCAAGGCTGTGAGGTGATATTTAATTAGTCACTGAGAGCTTCTGCTATTTGGGGACCGTTAATACAGCCCACCTATCACGTTGTTAAATATACTGACAGCCATGCAAATATAAATGTCTGAATATTATATACATAAGTATTTTTTGATATAAAGTGAGTCTATGAAAATGGAAGGCTTCCAATGGGGAATAAATATATTTAGTATTTCTGACCCTCTTATTATAGTGAGTTTGCAGTTGAAGTTTTATACTGTTGTGCTGACAGAGCAGAGACCAACAGTAGATCCTGCAATTCTACCCTAAGAACTAAAAAACAAATTTTGATGATGAAGATAGTGCTGGTTCACCTCATCTCTTCCACAGGGAAAATAAATACTGTCAAAAGCACTTTTATGTTGGTGCATCTGTAACTATATCCATTCTAGCATTTTCATTGCGATAAAAATTTTGGAGAAATACCTAAAAAATAAAATAATTCAGGCACCTTTCTCACTCTACCCTAAATGCAAAACTTTCTGGCTTATGCTTGGCTTTAAGAAAGTATCAGTTGCTAGTCTCTTGGACAGAAACATTTTCTTAGCACATTTACTGCCTAATGGAAGTGTTTCCTTTATGTCACTCTTCACAAAAATCTGTTTTGCAATTCCTTATAGCAGTTTTCTTCCTTGTTGTTTTGGCTTGGAAGAGAGCGGGCAATGTATTATTAGAGGATACATTGGAGTAAGAGAACGTCTGAAGTCTGAATGGATCCCAGCACCGATGCATCTTAGAAGCTCTAAACAGAAGAGATGAATCACCAAGACAAATACCAGATTGTTAGGTATAAGCTTGAATGGGGGGTTGTATTTGATTTGCTGTTTGTTTCCAATTCTGTCCCTAAAAGCTTGTATTTTGTAATTAATCTTTACTAATTTTGATCTTTTCTTTGTTATATTTTGTCGCTAGGCTTGTCTGGTGCTAAGAAAAAGGTGAACCTGGCTGAACCTGAAGAAAATGGTACTTATTTTCAAATTCAAATGGAGCAGTGTGACAAAGCACCTCAAGAAACCCGAACTGCAGCACACATAAAGGGAACCCCAGGTTTGGACAGCATTTTCTGTCAAGCTGTGAAGGCCTGTAGGGAATCTGTCACTGCAGGTAGTAAGTTTTGGGAAGGTGTTCCCACATCAAATACCTTTCAAGCATACAGCAAGAAGGGCCAGAGACATTCAACAGCTCTAGCTTTACCCCAAAATATTGAATCCTAACAGATTACCCAGATTATTGTTTGTGCCCTTGTCCTTCAGGTGACAGAACTGTGACGTGATGTATTCCTCCTTGCGGACAACCTCTGCTGTTGTGCCGCTCTCAAATAAGCTCCTATCCATTGACTTGTTTGCAGATGCATTTAAAATGAAGGTACCTGTTTTTAAATAGTGTTGTATGTTTATCATGATATTTTAGGAATCTGTTAGTTTCTCTCTCTTGGTTTAAAAAGGTTGCCTTCTGTAATTGGCAATTCCATGTTAACCATTCAGTAGATTATACAAATAGAGACCAGTATGGAGAAACTTAAAATAACCTCAGAATAAGGCAGTATAGCATTCCACAAAGAAAAAAAGATCTAAACCTGGCTGATTACCTGGCTGCTTTTATTTCTAATTAGCTTGCTCTGTAAAGTGTTGTCATATGTTCTTGTAGCATACAGATCAAAAAGAATTACATTTGAAAGTCCAAAAAAGATGTTTAGGGGTTGATGCTTTTAACCACGTTTGTAATTGTGTTTATTAGTGTTGAAAAAGACAAAATACCATCTTTTGCTTTTGCATTTTTAGAGGAAAAAAAAAATCACACTAATATTACTAGTTATCAAGTAAGGGCATGTTATTGGTTTTCAAAATTCTCTTGTCAGTCTCCATATAGAACTACTGTGGATTTCAGTGGGAGACCAGCTTACATATTTATCTGCAGCTAGCAGCACTAGCCCTGATCATTTTTGCTTGTCATACAGCAGCATATATCTTGTTTCAGTCAAAGTATTTTTGTCATTTATCTGCCTATGGATTACAATATGCGACTGGAACAGCTGCAGAACACCACCTAGTGGTGCCAACTATTCCCTTAAACTAATTAAAGACATGTTTTAACTTTCCTCTTATCTCTTTAGAACTTCGGTCACCACAAAGTGAAATTGTAGCCCAGGTTAAGTCAGTCGGAACTATCCGGAATCTCTGAATGCTGAACAACTAAAGATAATATTGAATATGCCTTAAATGACATGGCCATCACAGTCTCTCTCATTTGACAGAGAGGTAGGTACCTGGTAATTTATCTTTTGGGTTATGAATATATGGGGTTTGGGTATGAACGTATGCATTGCAGAAAGTCTTTGCCAACACGTATTTCCAATGCTATCCTAAAGACATTGTTTTAAATGAAATTTCTTATTGTATTTAGCCTTCTGGGTAAAACAGAAACGCAAATATGCCTAGAAACCTGGATTTTAATACGAAGACACAGCTATTTGGCTCCCTGTTTTACAGCTTCTCTCTTCAAAATCTCCTGAAAGAATTAAAATCAAAACTGATGCACTTCAAATGATAGCCCATCTCTTTAAATACGATAATGCCATTTTCAAAGGCGTTCTTGGTGTGCATATGACAACGGACCTCTAATACCTTTTCAAGCTGATTCAACAAACCCTAACGATTTTGTGCTTCAGATTCACAGCATCTTTTATATATTTCCTTGAATAGGTAGTGAGATGTGGAAACGGTAAAGATATACACACAAAATAAAGATACATACAAATATACAAAGGGCGTTCTAGGCCAGATTATCCTCTTTCATCACTGAAAATACAAAGATTTTGTTGAGTAAAATTCATTCAGATCTGGTGTGACTAAAATCAGAATCTAGTCCACTATATTAGGAGAATGCTGTTTTTCAGTCCAGCTTATAGGAAAATTTGTGTGTTCCTCTTTGAAGTCTTTATATACAAGTTTAGCTATATTGGTGTTACTGAGGGCAAATTATGTTTTTATTTAACTTTCTTGATATGTAAAGCTCACCTGAGGACATCTATTTGGCTAGACTTTGTTTAAGTTTTAGAAGCAAAAGAGGGATTAAATTGTATTACACTGCAATTGCACAATCAGTACTGTTAATTTAAAAAGGAAAATAAAGGAAAGGAAAACCTTTGTGCATGCACCCAAGGATTTACTGTACCATTGTACTGACATCCTGGTTTTTAGATTTCCTAACTTGATGTTTTACTCCACAAACACATTTGAGATTTTAAATAATTAAATAAATAATTTTTAGAGCATTCAAAAAGCACAGCAAAAATAATACTCCTGTTTGCAGAATTTGATTGTGCCAGGAGTAGAATGGCCATACACAGGTATACGACAATTTGATACTTCCAATGCAGGGACCTAACCCAGAGCTCTCTGACATTTTAGGAAAACATGCAGCATCCTCTCTGCTGCTCACCTGAGCAGAGGGACTTTGGCCTCGCACCCCGATTGCAAACAATTACTGTTTCTGGTTTCACACAGATAATGGTGTTGTGGACCTGTATGTTGATTACAGGTGGTTCCTAGTAATCAGACAGAAAAAGTGTTTTCCTTATCTGTGGTTCAGAATAAGCATTTAAGAAAACGTATCGGCCAAATTTTTTTTTCCTTTCTTGTCACTGTGTTTTTGTAGTTGGCAAAACAAGTACCTTTGGACTGTAGTGGGGTTTGGAGAATTAATAGTGATGTGCTCAGAACCTGATAAAGTATTCCTGTAGTAATACTCGGCATCAAAGTTAACATACTGGAGTTCTTCACGTTATCACTGTGATAAACTTTTGTGACACCATCGACATGTACACTGAGTTAAACAACACTACCACTTTATTCAAGCCACAACAGTGCAGCGCAAGATCTGCAACATCTGCGTAAGATGGAAACGCGCACTGAAGAAAGGATGTTCTCCTGAAGATCATCTGCGCGGGCTCCATCGCGAGGCCCCGACCTAGCGCAAGCGAGGCCCTCGGGGGAAAGCTGGGTCTGAAAAGCCCACTGTGTGCTGCTGAGGTGCTTTTAGGAACGTGCAGCTCTCCACGAAAGAGCCAGCAACCCATGACCCTTGATGAAGCCATCACTAGTAAGAGGCTGGAAGTTTTCGGATTGTGCATGCGTTGTTAACTGTAGAGTTATCTGAGAGGTTCTGAACTGACTGTGAAGGAAACACGGGCTTTACAGCTTCCAGCCGCGCTGTCCTCCTGCAGCTTCCTTCACCAGCTCTTCACAGCTGCGCTCCAGTAGTTCCGTATTGACGTGATGCTGGAAGAGCGTTAAAACAATCTAAGTTGCGTTTATTTCCCTTCCTCCTCGTGCTGGGACGATCCGTGCGTACGTATTACATTCAGAATGAACTTTAGCTTTCCACCGATATGTATTTATATGGACACGCAGCTCTTTCTTGAAAGAACAGCGCCGTTAAGACTAGTGTGGATTGTGTCAACAGCAGTTTTCTGCTTTTTTCTACTTTTTTTTTTTTTTCCAGATCCGCTTTAGCTTACACGGAGTTTTGTCTGGCGGTTTTACTTCGGCCGCTACCGGGCCGTCGCCTGCGCCACAGGCGGCGGCGGGCCCGGCCCAAGGCCCAGGCCCGGCGGAGCGGGGCCGCCCCGCCCGCCCCTGCCGCAGCACGAGCGCCCCGGCTCCCTCTTGGGCTCTGCCAATCGGCAGCCGCGAGCAGGTTGCTCGAGCGACGGCTCCGCCAGCCAATCGCAGATGTGCCCTCGGCACGCTCCCTCCCCAGCGCTTGCTTTCTGCTCACAGAGTGACAGGTGCGTCAACACCACCCCTATTGGCCCGCCTCCCCCGGGACGGGTAGGCCCTCTAGCCAATCGCCGCCAGGGAGGCAGAACCCCTGCGGCCGCGAGCCCCACACAGCGAGAAGGGGCGGGGGGGGCGGCCTTATTGCCTCACAGACAGCAGGGCGGCTGTGATTGGCTGAGCGCGTCCGCGCCGCGCCTCACCGCAAGAGGCTTCCCGGAAGAGCCGTCCAGCGATTGGCTGGGTGGGCGGCCGGGCCCGGAAGTGCGCCGCCGAGGGGGTGGGATTTAAATGGGGCTGCGGCGGGGGGAGAGGAGGGGAGTGGCGGCGGCGGCTGGCGGGGCCTGGGCCGCGCGGGCAGCGGAGCGGAGCGGCCGGGGCGCGGGTGAGCCGGGCGGGCGGCGGCGGCGGCGGGAGGGCCCGGCCCTCCGCGGGCGCGACGACAGCGATGGCGGCGGGGGGTCAGCCCCCCCGGCTGGGCTGGGCAGGGCGGGCGGGCGGGCGGCTGTGACAGCTCGCGGGCCCGGCGGGGCGGGGGGGAGCGGCGGGCCCGGCCTGGCGCCGCTCTTGCTGCCGAGCCGCCCGCTGCGGCCGCTGCCCGGCGCCTCGCAGGGCGCCCGCGGGCTCGGGCTGGGCTGGCGTGTGGCTTGCGCTGGCCTCCCTGAGACCCCCCGGCAGCAGGTGTCCGCGCGCAAGGTGCGCTCCCGCCCTGGCAGGGCGGCTGGCCAACAGGCCCGGCTGGCCGGCGCTGCGCGCTGGCGGAGCTCCCTCGGCGCCTCCCGTGCTGCCCAGCCCGCGCCTCGTCCGCCGGCCTGAGCCAGGTCGGGAGGAGGTTGGCCCAAGACAGGAGCCGGCGCTGCTGGAAACCGGCAGTTGCGATCCCCAGAAAAAAACACCCAGGAGCGTTGTGGTCAAATTTTCTTTTATTCTCTAGTCCTCGGCTATGTTCAGTCTCAGGTGTAGGAATGGTTCCCTTCCCTTTCGGGTAGGGGACAGACTGTGTAAAACATATATGTAAATGCACATGTGCACGCTTATTTATTTCTTGAGGGATCATTTAATGCTTTTTCAGAAAATGCTTGAAAAAGTTCTCTGCCTGTTTTGGGCAGATGAAGTCTATAGAATTGGCTTGGTGCCCTGTTGTAGTTGGTGTAACGACTGATGACAGTAAGGAAACATGCTGTGTTGTACCAGCAAGTATAAACAACAAAAGTAACTTTTAATTGGGATGTCTCGTGTAGTGATGCAAAAAGTAAAAGAGTAAGGTCTTTGAAATTTTGGCTTCCATTAGAGTGTGTATATCTTTGTTTTGTTTTTGTGTGTGTGTTAGAGTGATGATAAAGTGCTGAGTGAGTCTTTGGTCTCTGAAGTGGCAGAACTTGCTTTGAATGCTCTCTTGTATTGCATACTTCAGTGCTGATGAGCATTAACATAAGATTATGCTGATGGCCACAAGTGGTTTCCTTGGTCTAGTCTTGAGGTACAGAATAGATATCTCTTAGTAACCCAGGTACAGTATTTAAAATAAAAATGAGAGGATTTGCTGAGACGCAGATTTATGCCTGTAGAAAGTCCATGAGAGAAGAACTGTCTAGGAGGTTGCTCTTGCTTTCTGTTCTTGTAGAAGTAGCATGTGATCGAACATGCTATTGAGCAGCACGTTATGAAACTTCAGACGAGGTACTGTGAACGCGGACAGTGTGAAAAGAGGCAAGGTGAGGTTTCTGGGTGTATTCATTCCCTTTCCATAAAACGAAGAAGACTGGTGGATTGGGTTCTTCTGGGAAGGTGATGTTTACAGTAATGTGGGATGCCGTAAGGTGCTGCAATGGTACCCTTGCTCTGGACGTTGTAGCCAATCTAAAATTGAATGACTGAACTGTTCAGAAGATCCACTTACTGGTGTTGGGACCTTGCTTGCTTTGTCTGGTGCAGACCCTCTCTATGGTGAGAGGTAGGATAAGCCATCTGCAGATTTAAACGTGTTGATACCTGACTTATTTCTAGTGATTCTTTTGATTAATGTAATGTAGTAAATTCTGTGATAAACACGCTAGAGAGCATAAGCACTTGCAGAACAAGTGCTAATATTATTCTCCGCTCCCATGCCTAACATAGCTTAGGAACATGTGCTATTTAAAAGAAACAAACACTAAAAAAACCCTGAAGGGCTTTTTAAATGTCCCTCAGGAAAACTAGTATTCTGAGGTTATTAGATCTCTATCATACCTAATATTTTAACAGGTGAGTGAAACTGGGGACAGTTTATTAATAAATCTAGGACAATGCTGTATATGACTTATTTCTGGGAAACAGCTGGGTAAAGGTTATCCATGTAGGAGAATTGATAGAAGTTATTCTGTAGTTTAACTAGCACTAACTTAATGCTTTAGGTGGTGGTGGGGGGGAACCAGTTCTTAATAGCCTGTAAATAGGCATGTATAAAATGAAAAGCTTGCCAGCAAAGGTGGAAGTGTACTGAGATGCATAGCTACTTTCTGAAAGGTGGAGTCAGTGACTGAACTCTATTTAGCACCACTTATCAAGCTTCTAGATCAGTTCCCTGTCTTGCCTGTAATAAGTTAGGCTATTTGTATGTACATACATCATTCTCCGTCCTGCTCAACTCCTGTATCTCGTATGTCTCGTTCTGGAATAATGCAATTTATATTACTTACTCTTTTTTTAAAGAGAGAGCCAAAACTTTAAAGCTTTCACTCCATACGCATGCTAATACATCCAAAACCTGTACCTTGGCTTCTAGCAGCTTTCTCTCTTGTCAAGGCCACAGCGCTTTGGAGCTCTCTTTGTGCGTCAGTTCTTCCACCCTCTGGCTACGCTGAAGTTCCTTCAGGAAACATCTACCTTCCTAGCCTAGCATCTTGATGTTTTAGTCTGGCTGGCTTTCATGAAGGAGGAAAGGCATGGCTGCCTGTGGTATATCCTTCTAGCTTGCCTCTGCTTTCCAGACAGAATAAGGAGAAAAGTGACCTTCTCCCACTTCTCACTGCTGTCACAGAGCATGCCCCAGCGCTCTAGCCCTGCTTGCCTTTCTGTTTTCACTGCCTCAGAACTAGGTGACTCTCTGGTCAATGAAGAAGAAAAATATCTGGAGGAATCACGTGTACTAGCTAGGATGATACTGGGTAGAGCTTGAATGTTTGCATGAGACTCTTTTGAGGTGGGGGAATGAATTATCAGCGTTTTTCTGTGTGTGTGTTTTTTGTGTATGTGTTTTTTTTAAATACTTATCTGTTATATAGTCTAGAGAAATACTTACAAACGTTTCTTGTGGAGGTATAACATTGCTAGACTTTTTTGCGTAATCTGGCTTAACTTTTGTAACAAGATTGGCATTTATTATCCCTTATAGAGAAAGTTATAACATTGTAATCAAAACTCTTCTAAAAACTAATCAGTATACTCTGTGAATAGGTGATGACTTGGTGTAGAACAACTTAAAGCGCTGACCAGGATATAAGCCTATGCTCTTCTTTCTCTCCCCTTCTCACGTCCTTTGAATTGCATTGGTCAATGTTGTACAACTTCATATGATAGAAGCTGAGTAAACTGAATTGCCCCAAACATTTACTTAATGTGTGTTTAGAAATGGGGAAAAAACCAGACTGGATATCAGGAGAGTTGGAAAAACTGCTGGGAAAACAGACAGAGAACTCTTATAGACAAGAGTTCTGGGGCAAACAAAAGCATTTTTAAAGCGATAGACTGCTGGAGATAACACCCAAAGGGTAGAGGGGAACATTGGGATCAAGGGCACAAACAGTAGATGACACAGTGAATCACCAAATACTGCTGAAATCCTTGTTATGGAGCTGCTGATCATACTAAGCCCTAGTGCTCATAATGAAACCATTAAATAAGCTACAGAGAAACTTCTGTGTTCTGAGGCTTTGTCTATTCCTGGCCAAGTTTCAATGCAGATGAAAGCAAAATGACACATACGTGATGCAAACTCAACAAGAGGATCATGTCTTTCACTGGGAATGGTAGAGAACTTGCAAACTAGTAGTGCTCTTCAGAAACGTGCAAAGTCAGCGGAGTATGCAAGGGACAACACTTAACCACGCTAAAGAATAAGCTGTTGTAGTACTTCCAGTGCTGGGCTTAACTGTTGAAGGGATAACTTTTATTTGTTGGCATGTGTAGAGGATTTTTTTTTTGACTGTGCTCAGCCAATAAATGATCTTTTTTTCTAGTTGGCAAAACAAAATATAGAATGCCAGACCTTTTTTAGAGTATCTTTCTAGCAGAAAGAAGGCAGGGATTCTAATGCAAAAAATATTTTATGGACAACTATAAGAATGTTCTGGAGTGTGATAAACAATATACAGCTTTGGCACTCTTATCTATTGTCAGTCTTAACTACAAAAAGTTTTCTCCTGAAATTATAGGAATGTAAAGCTGTCTGCATAATTAGATTTGAACCGAATTTGTATAATGAGTCCTCTTTATCTGTTAGGATGCATACCCATTAAATCCTAATTCTGTCTATTTTTAGGGTATAAACTGGAGAGACCTGAGGAAGCTCTGAAGACACAGAAAAATTGCAGTCCTTTATTTGGAATACACGTTATGAACCCTTTCTGGAGCATGTCTACAAGCTCTGTACGCAAGGTAGATATTTAATAGAAGGATGCTACAAGAGGTTCATCTGCGTTAGGGGTTAATCTGCATTGAGTGATGCTGTAAATTAAGTGTAGAGTGGTTATTCTTTATGAGCAAAGAAATATCATGGAAACCAACTTAAAAAAGGAACAGACAAAAATCTATCAAATTACTATGAAATTCTTAATCGCTGGTTTCAATAACTATCGGATAGACATAAATTTGGTAGAACTGGTTCTCTGATTTATTCTGTAGTATTGTAATGTCTACTTTAGGTATCATGTGTGAAGTTGAAATAACTTCATATCCCAGCTAGAGATAATGGTTACATCCTGAGGAGTAAAACAGCCCTTGAACAGAATTTTTGAGGTCCTTGAAACATCTGTGTTCTGGGATGAGTTCACAGCTTAGATTTGCTTAGTCATTAGGATTGAAAACGTGTACCAAGGTCTTCTGAAACCAATCTGAATTATTGTCATAATTTGCAGGGCTTCTAATGAAGACCATGTTTAAAATAGTAACACATGTATATAAAAATAAGTATTTACAGCTTGCTTCTTTAGGATGACAGCAGGGAGTTTCACAGCTGCTAGTAGTGCACTGCAACAAGTGCCTCTCTTTTCCATGCTGGTATAACATTTGCACCTTGTGGGTAGCCTTTAATTTTGCTGTCTGTGGCTGCCATGGCATTGGATATATGGATACGTTGGTTTAAAGATTTGGGCGTTGGAACGTATTTGACCGGTGAAGCTTTGACGACAATGCAGGAAATATATAAGGTCTCTTTTCATCTCTTTCTAAAAGCTGACTTAAATGCATCTTCTTTGGAGTGTTGGCAGTATCAGTTCTGGAAAAGACCATCAGGTTACTCTGCATACGTTGGGTTAATCTTCAGTAAAACTGCCAGCCAGCTAGCTTTGAGCTGTACTAACTGAAGTGTCTGTGAGTAGAGTCTACTCCAGAATTTGTTGTAATGACTTTTCGTTATCTGAAGCATCTTTAAGCAGGAAAGACAAAACAAATATGTTAAATGACTGATTAAAAGACCTGTTCTTGATGCCATTTGTTTACTAGCTTGAATAGACTTTAGCCAGGTACTGCATGTGCACTGGGCATTGACAAAGCTGCACCCCCATAATGCTATCGCTTGCTACAGTAGATTATGCCTGAAATCATACTAGTTTTAGGTCTAGCCGTTTTTCAGGTTTTCAGCACTAGTGCAAATTATATATCTTTGAAACTGGTGACATGGGTACTGTTACTAGTCCAGGTATCCAACGCTTGACAACACTGTACCAGCTATCATGCCTTTTGTTGCTACAACTAGCGTAATCAGAAGTTCTTAACCTGCAGGTTTGTCTTGGGTGATCTCTGGAATTACTATAGGGTCTGTATATAGTATGGTGTTCTCTAGCAATGGCCAGTGGAGTGGCAAAGGCCTTCTTTTGTTTAAAAAAAAAAAAAAAAAAAAAGACAGCATAGGTGTAAACAGGCTACTACAGCAAAACTATTAAAACAAGGCTTGGTACAGCTGTCAAACAGTGGCTCCCCTACAGGGGGAATAGGCTATATGATCAGTCCCAGTGTGATATTGGTGTCCCAGCACGAGCAGGAAGTGAAATATTCATGGGAATTTCTCTGTATAAAGTTCTCCTTGTTTCATCTCTGCTTTACTACCCTCCTTGTTCAGAGACTCCTTGAATTCTAGAATGCAAGGGTGCTTGTCAGTGGAAATGGTTTATCTAGATATATGGTGTGCTGGAAATAGACTTGACTTCTAAGCTGATGCTAGATATTATCTGGTGCCAGTTTATAAATAAATACAAGCCTCCTTAAGCGTTTGTCCTAATCTGCAGATTTCCTATCCAGCAGTAATAGCGGACTGTGTGACTTCAGATATTAATTGCTTTTGCAGTTTTAGACTAGGTTTAATGGAATATAAGTTTATTTTAAAACACACAAAAAACCAGAACACCAAAATCCAAGACTGGCTTCCTTGTCCAAACTTGTAATTAGTAAGGCAGTATTTAAACTTGTGTTTAAAATGTGCTCATATGTTAAATACTCGCAAAATCTGACCTGTTATCTTGTGGTTCTCTTGTAATCTAACAGAGACCTGAAGCTGAAGAGAAAACTCTGACTGGAGAGCTAAGAACCAGTCCTCCACGAGCCTCTACCAAGAAACAGTTGCCTTCTATTCCAAAAAATGCTGTGCCAATAACCAAGCCTGCTTCCCCTGCCCCTTCATCCCAGTCGACAAATGGAACACATGCTTCTTACGGGCCTTTTTATTTGGAGTATTCCCTCCTTGCAGAATTGTAGGTTTTCACTTTTTTCTGTTTTAGATCACCGGGCTTGTGCTTGAAGGAAAATAACAGCTGTAGTTCTTGCATATGGTATCTCTGCCATAGTCTGTGAAGAAGGCAGTATACCTCCAAACTCTACAAAATTTGTTTTTTGGAGGAGCAGCCTCAGTCTCTTGAGGTAGCTGAGGAGAAGAAAATGGGATGAGATTTTTAAGGGATGTGTTTAGATGTGTTTTTCTGAATTATATTTCTCAGACTTTGTTTTGGAGTTAGGCATCCTAACCAGTTATCTTAACAGTTTTTTGGTCAGAAATTTCTAATTTTGGAAACAAGTATTAAAATAGAAGCAAGCAGATGCCTAGTAGGAAAACAGTTATGAATATAGAGTACTGTCTAATGGAGTTAGGATGTGGGAGCTTCCTTCAGTTATGCAGAACGTTTGAACACCACCTGATATGGCCTATTAAATGGATGTTAGGAAGGCTCTAGTCTTTCCTGACTTTCAAATATGATTAATGTCAAGCTTACGAGAGAACAGTTAGTGCAATTTAAATAGCTTTCTTTGGATCAAATAGAATTGATCTGTTTGCAGACTGCTGTGGGAGCATACAAATCTATTTGTGAAGCTTCCTAGTTCTGTAACTTGCATTTTGTCCTGCAAAGCTGAGGAGACTTCCTCTGTAATAGATGGATTGGATTCTGGACTATGTTGTGCCTTTTGGAATGAAGTCCCTTGGAGACCTGATGCAATATAAGTCTCAGTTCTTGCATTTAACCATTGAGTTGAAAGTGAGAACTCTAAAACATTAAACTTCTTGTTTAGGAAACTGAATGAGACTTAATTCATGTAAGATTTTTTTTTTTTTTTCCCCTCCTTCTGAAGGATGCAAAAATGCATCAAAATAATAAGATAAACTCCTCTTACTTAACAAATTCAGGTATATTGTGGAAGTTGTAAGCTAAGGAATGCAATAATGTTTTCCTTTAAGATTATTGTTTGTATTTGTGCAAGTGTGCTGATTTCAGTATATACCCTACAGCTTGCCTGTCCTTCCTATTTTTTGGTACTTTGTTTTGCCAGTTACCAGTATAATTCCTGTTTCACTTGCCTCGCAGTCTTATTTAAGACTGAAAAGCTACTTGTTACTACTGCTATGTTAAAGCTTTGGTCAAGTTTCAGAATTAACTGGAAGTGCTGATGACTGCATCAGATTTGCAGTCAAAATTTAATTAAGTCAAAATGGCTTAATTGCACTTCTTTTTTTCTCCTTTATTTTGAAATTGGGATTTCAGTAGAAAAACGAAAACCTAGCAGTGATGACATGCATTAAATAGGTCTACTCCTCTTCTGCTTACCCTTGTCTTAAGAAACAATGTTTCTTAACTGTAGCCCTTTAAGGGGAGGGATAGGAAAAGCAGAGCGAAAGACTACGATTTCCCTAGTTCTCTGCCTCTCCTGTGAGCAGTCCACCCTTGGGAATTGAGTGGAAGTTTGTGGAAAAAGTCCCCTGTTAAACTACTGGCAGTACATCCTAGCTTTACTGTTGTCAGCTTGCTGTGGATTTAAGGCGGTTGTGGAGCTGTTCTAAATACTGTTTCTAATTGCAGTACCCTGGTTGTAAAGCAGAAGTTGCCAGGTGTCTATGTGCAGCCGTCGTACCGATCAGCATTAAGTAAGTTTAAATGTAACTTTACTACTACTACTAATAAAATTCTTCTACTCAAGCAAACTTTCTCATTTGCAGTGTGGTTTGGAGTAATATTCATAAGGCACGGGCTCTACCAGGATGGTGTGTTCAAATTTACTGTCTATATTCCTGATAATTACCCAGATGGAGACTGCCCGGTAAGTGGTGATGTTTGTTGGATTTGCGGGGGTGGGTGGGTGGTTGTTTTGTGTGTGTGTTTTAAAGTATGACTTCTGATTAAAGCTAATATACCAATCAACTTCTGAATTCCTTGAACTGGTTTTGTTCAGTTGGCTGGGCTCACTCGTGGTCTGTCTTGTATCTATTTTCTGTCACCTGTGGAAGAATCTTACTGCTCTGTGGGTTTTGGAATAGATTGCTAAAGAGCTCATGCTTGCAGCTTTTCTTCTCGGGCTTGTGCTAGGTCGTGTGATTTCATTACCTGGACTGGTATAGAGGGAATTTCATGAAGTTAGATGCTTTAGGTTATTAAGTCAACTAAATCTTTACCTCAGCTCTTGAACAGTTATTTCCTTGGCAAGGAAGTTGGAATTTGGATACCTCTTGTAAGAGTTTAAACTTGAGTAGCAACATAGCAGAACATAAAATACAGGTACCTGTACAGTGCTTGCCACAATGCTGCAGGATTTATTGCCCGTATCTCTTCTAAAATACGTTGAAACAAAGAACTAAGAATTTGAGGGTAAGGCTGGTGGGGGGGGGGGGGGGAAGAGAGAGGAGATGGATAGTGTAGGGTGTTACCTTTCATCTCAGGTTTCTCTGTGGGAGAAGTATCCTAGTTAGTATGCTCCTTTACGATAAGTAAATTATTCCTTGTGTCAGTCCGACTCTGTCAGAGCAGAGCATCCAGCCCTCTTGGCCAGACTTCTCTAAAACGAGAATTGTGCCTATGTATGTGTGTTTAACTGCTGTAGCTGAGAACTAAAGTCAAGTTTTGTGTAAAGTTACCATCTCTACAAGTGTAGAATTAGTAGCAAACAATTTCTTTCAAAAATCATACTTCAGTATATCTCATACATCCAACATTATTTTTCCAGTGCAAGGTTTTAAAACTTTTATGTTGAAACTGTTTTTTCTTTTGGAGGCATGGATAAACACCAAAGGAAACTAACTGTAAAGAGCTTAAGACACTGGTGTCACAGCATGGGATACTTAAAAACGTGTAGGATTAAAAAAAAGTATTGATTGTAACTCTAGTAAGAAAGAGACTTTCAGTCACGAGTGGTTAAAGGAGTATTTCTGGTTTTATCGGATCTTATCTGATGTTATTACCTGCGTTGGCACTAGTGCTTGTGCAGTTAGCTGGATTAGTTCCTTGGTTTGGTGATAAGCATGTGATAGAGGGAGGACAAGACCCTGCATGTAAGGAGGATGTGTTAGATTACAGCTTTACAGTCACTATAAACCATTTCAAGTTGTTTTCTCTCAGAGCAGTACTAGCTAACTAGTATTTGAAAACAACATCTGACTGACCCCAAAAAAAAAAAAATCTTTCCCAGGTACTTTTAAAATTGAATTTCTTTTTTCTAATGCAGCGCTTGGTTTTTGATCTGCCTGTCTTCCATCCGCTAGTAGATCCCGTGTCTGGTGAACTGGATGTGAAAAGAGCATTTGCAAAATGGAGGTAAGTGCTAACATGTTGACGTATAATTTGAAATAAGTTTTTTCCATTCTTCACTGTATTTTGTTCTTTTTAGACGAAATCATAATCACATATGGCAAGTACTAATGTATGCTCGCAGAGTCTTCTACAAGATCGATACAACTAGTCCTCTGAATCCTGAGGCTGCAGTGCTGTAAGTGTCTTCCATGTATGTGGACATGGTCTTCTGTGAAACTTTTGCTTAGAAGTAGAGAAACAAGAGGTCTGTGCAGCTGTTGTTTTTCAGTTCATGGTCTATACCTTCAGAGTCAGTTGGGCTAGAATCTGAAATTGAGGCTTTGCCAAGGCTGTGCCTCCAGAGCATACCTGGCTTTTGCAATCCTTTAACATTACTTATTTCCCTCTTGTAGGTATGAAAAAGATATTCAGCTATTCAAAAGTAAAGTGGTGGACAGTGTCAAACTATGCAGCAGTCACTTATTTGATCAGCCCAAAGTAGAGGATCCCTATGCAATCATGTACGTACCATGAACAAACTTACCATGCCCTAATGTTTTGGAAGTGATAGCTTCCAAACAGCTATAGCTGTTGATTTCAAATGCCTTTTTCTGGCGACAGATTAAATTTGAGTGACCCGATTCTTACCTTCATAGGAATACCTTGAATATTGCTCCTATTGTTTCTTCCTGTTTAGTACTGAGTGAACCTCAGATGTAAGCACAAGCATCTTGTTACTGTTTTTTTTTTTCCACTAAGCGCATCAAGACTTTAAGAAAAGCACCGTCCTCGAGTGGCAATATCCATGTGACAAATTCTGCTTTCAGACTTTCCTGAAAGAATTTTCAGGCTTGTTGCTTGTTTGACTGCACTAGATGATATCTTTAGAGCTTTCTTTTGCAGGGGGGCTGGAACAGTAAGCTCCATAATGAATGTTTGAATACTCTTTCTTCTAGCATCTGCTGCATTTCCAGTTCTCAATGCAAACAAAAATGAGAACCTAAATATGTCTTGTTGAAAAGGTACATGACAATGTGAATTGAAGTTCATAGCTGTGTGCTTTAACACTGAGTAGTCAGTTTTTCAGACATGAAAAACAAACTGAAACAAGGAGAATTGCTCCTTTTTTGCTATAATTTTTCGCCATGTATGCTTTAGTTTCAAAAAATGCAAAATAAGAGATACTCTACTTTCTCCATAGTTTTTCTCCATGGAATCCAGCTATCCATGATGAAGCTAGAGAGAAGATGTTGACTCAAAAGGTAAGGGCAAAGTCCGAATATTCACTATAAGAAGTGAAGTGTTTATTGCCTGATAAGGGAAGTAAGGTCCACTGCTCCTTTATGATGAGCTTATGCTAGACAGACCTTATCCCCCCCCTGTTTTGGATCAGCAAACGTGCTGAAACTGGTCTCCTAACTAAGCAGTTACATCACTGTTTTAACTTGACTGTTAATTATTCAGCTAACTAGAGAAATTTGCTAGACTGCTGAGTATGATTGTTGACTGACTTGGTAGATTTTGGTTTTTTGAGAACGGAGGGAGGGAAGAAGGGTAAATGAGAGATTTGTTGAATGCCTGCTGCTGGCTGCAGCTTGCCCCATATTAGTCATGTTTCGTACTACTGCATAATCTGACAATCTCCAGCTTCTCTGCTCTTCTCTGTTGAGAGATTTTTAGTGAGTGAGGCTCTTTTCTCATTTAAAACTTTTTTCAAGCAGAGTACGTTGCTAAACATCTCCAATACTACTTATGTCTCGTGAGACAGCGTCAGCTAAACAAAGGGCGCTTCAGTTATTTCTATCACAAAGTACAGCCTATAACTCCTATTAATTTAGCAAGAATGGTGGTCCTTCACATAGCTTTCATCTGAGCAATGCTATTGGTATCTATAGAGTCAAGGTGCAGTAACACTCTTAAAATAACCCTAATGTAGATAAAGGGCCGTAAGTAGCGATGATAACTTATCTAAGGGCTTTTGAGCACAGAAACACATGTGAAAACAGAAGGTGGAAGAAGCTTTCTTTATCTTTTTTGGAAATAGATCCAAAAGCCTTAATTCTGGAGAACTTAGGGCTTTAGAAAGATTCCGTCAAAACATGCTGTCCCCCTTGACTCTTCTTGTTTTTTGAACTGATTCCCTGCGCTTGACTGGAGTTGACAGATAGCAATCCTGAGTCTGCACCAAGTGACATGACAAGTCAGTCACTTGCAATGCCTCAAATTCTGAAGTGGTGTTTGGTGTCTTTGAAGGACTGGCAAGAAAATGCATTCTGAGTGCTTTAGTCACTGGCTGCTGGGCTCCTTGCGCTAGTGTGGTTGGGTTTTTTAATCTGTCCCAGGTCAGACCTTCCTTGCTGCAAGTGTTAACTCACGTTCTTGCATGTCCTTTGACATAAATGAGATTGTATATTGGTATTAATACAATATGCTATCTGTAAGGTCAGTGTAGCAATGTTTCTGGTTGCTGAAGTGAGGTGAGGTGGCCTTAGAACCAACAGGAAAGTAATTTGATCTAGATTCTGACTTCTTGATCTTAGAAAATATACCTAGCTCTTTCCTTCTCCAGCAACCCCCTTCTTTCTTAGACACGAAGTCAAAGATCTAAAGAAAAGGAATCGTTTGATATGCTTGAATTGAAAGGGATGTGCTGTTGTCTGAGACTGAGGGCAAGCATAATACCAGTAATGACTTGACTTTTCTCCTTTTTCTTTGGTGATACGCACCAATTTTTTTAAAGTGGAAACTAAGATCTGCAGGAACTACTGGAATGTGTGTGGTATGCTTGTTGCCAGAGCAGTTTGTCCATGGTGGGAATGGACAAAACTCATGTCTTAGGAGACACGTTTCAAAACGTTAGGGTAGCTGAGAAGGTTCTTTTCCTTTCCTGTAAAAGGAAATTCCCTGCTTGTGTATCCTGTGTTTTCCAGTCTTTCCCTTGTTCTGCAGCTCTAGATCCTTGCTTATTACACGTGCAATTCTATGCCTCCGGGAAAACACTGAACCATAATAGAGCCATAGCCCAGAAAAGGCAGTGGTGTCTCAGTTCCCAGCTGAGCACAGGGCAACTGCTAAAAGATGTCGGGACATGTGACAGGGAGGAGGCTCCTGCAATGCCAGGGCCCAAACTAATTGCTCCTCCTCATCTGCTGTTGTCTGGTATATTGCTGCAATTCTGACACTTGATGTCACTTTTTTCAGAAAGCATGGGAGGGACAGCATGCTCAGTTTTCTTGCTGACCTAATTTGCCTTGTTGAGCAAAAGGAGGGACTTACTGTAGTATGGAAACATAATTCACATAATTATCCCTTTTTAGAACTTGATGTGCGTCATTCCAGATGTGATGTAGTTGGCATACAAATGGATCTGATGAGCCTATAGCAGCGTGGAGTCAGGGATAGCACCTGCTATACAGAAAGCCTGCAAGCTATTCTGGTTCTTTGACCTGCTAGAGTAGCTATCTCATCTTCTTCATAAACTGTCTTATGTCCAAAGATGTTCCCAGGTGCATTGTTAGTATTCTTTCTCCCTCAACTTGATCCTCTTTTCGTCTTTTTAAAATTGCAGTAGTCGGTCCCAAACGTTGGCTGCGTTGTGTTGGGTAGAAATAGTTAACCATCTGAGCTCTAAGCAGGATAAATGTTCAGAGAGGGGGGGACTATCCATGGAAAGCATGAATTCCATGGTGCAGGAAAAGTACCTGCTACCTCTCGCCATGTTACTTTGTGTTCAGAAGCCTTCAATAGGGCAGGGTACTGCTCCAAGGTACGCTCAACCTTGTAAGTTAGTATACTACAGGGCCTACCTGAAGTTGATGACAAAATTGCCTTGATTGTGATTGACTCTCTTTACTGTAGAACAAAGGAATTTGGCAAATAGCAGCGTAGTGGTGCTGTGACATGGTCTCTAAACAAAACGCTATCTCTCAAGAGCGTCTTTTAATCTTTATGGTGTAATGGAATAGCGATACATGAACTAAATCACTGAAACTCTCCTGTAGTCTCAGGAAGTTCTACAGATGCTGCACGTGTTTGCACTTTTAAAGCAATAGCCGTTTTGGTGTCCTCCCTGAGGAGAGGAGGAGATGCTAACCTCTTTTACACCTGTCTAAGTAGTTCACTCTGACCATGTTAAATGCTCAGAGAGGGGAGGGACTATCTTTGAAAAGCATTAAGAATACTTTATAAAAAAGAAGCTTAAGCCAAGCTGAAAATTGGTGGGGAAGGTGGTGAGAGGGTTTGGGGTATCTAGTAATTCTGACTTTAACTTTCTTCCACCTAGAAGAAGCCAGAAGATCAGCACTGCAAAAGCATGCAAGTTTCTGGCCTGTCATGGGTAAAGCCTGGTTCAGTTCAGCCCTTCAGCAAAGAAGACAAGACAATGCCTACCTAGCTCTTCTGGACTATGGTGCACAAAACACTTTCTGTGGGTGGAGGGAATGTAACGGAGGGAGAAACAGCAAAGCAGCGGTTTCCTTCTTGACTATGGATTAGTAAAAACTGAACAGTAGCAGTGACTCCAGTAAACCTGCTCAATGGATTATTGACTCTTAATGTTTTACATATGCATTAGGTTTTAAAGGCTTGCCTGGAGTTTGGAAGTATCTCTTAAACACTGCAGTACTTCTACTTGAAGGCTGTCTAGGGTGGGTAATTCCTCAGGACTCTAAAACGCCTGGAGGTTTTGGGTTGGTTTTTAAGCTTTTATTTTTCCCTCCAGGAGTAGCTTTTTTTGAATCTTAAATTGCTGGCAGAAATATTAGCGGGAAATATGATGCCAGAGGTAAGCTGTGTTCATGTAAACTAATATAGCAGAGTTAAACACTATATTTAATGGTTTTAAATACTTTGGTTTCTATTGTAAATATATTAGGATTTGAAATTGTAAATAGCTGGTTCAATGACTCCATTTAGCACTTTCCAGAGGTAAAGCTGAGGTTGATACTCAGTATATGATGTATTATTGATTTGTAAATGGATATTGTCACTAAAACGCACATTAGTCTGACAAAGTGAAAGCGGAAGGTCAGGCTTATTAGACTTTTATTACATAAACACTAAAATCAAAGCTTTTAATGGTGGTCTCTTGAGCTAATAAAATCATAGAGGATTTTAGATTCCCTAGGTATCTATACTGCAGGGTTTACTAGGATAGTTTGACTAATGTGTGTTAATAGTGACATCTTAAAAAAATAAAAAAAAAAATCATGATCTATCTCTTGTCCCTTTGTTTGTCTATATTTTAGACACTGAGCAAAAATTGGACATGGAATGAAAGCAGACAGCTACACTTGTATTTGTAGGCATCCTGTTATGTACGATAAAGAGGCTTGGTTGAGTACGGCTTTGTTCCGTACACGGGAAAACCTTTCTAAAGCCTGTGCAAGCTCAGGACAGGATCTTTTACTTTTCACAAGAGTCTTCCTAATGTCATAGCTTAGCATAATGTCATTCTTGCCTAACAGGATGTTCCTGTCACTTCAAAGTGTGTAACGTTAGCCCTCTACACTTGAGCTGCTTTTCTTTGCTCCTCATGCCTGTACTAATAGCATACATACAAACACTTACTGTTAAGAAACAAGGAGTGTAGTGCCTTGATGTATTTCTCCTTTCTTTTTTTTAATCTGACAGAAGGCAAATCCACTTGTTGTGTAACAACCTTCTTACTTTTCAAGAACAATTTCTTAATTTCTAAGGAAATTGGCCAAGACCTCACAAGTAATATGCTATCAAATACTAAAGGATCAATATAATGTTCTATTAAGGATGACTTGTGTGGTTTTCGTATAACATTTAACTTTGTATGAATTAAGTAATTACTCTGCTTTAGGTAATACTGAAATCTTATTGAATGACATTGATCTGAACTTTTTAAAGCTTCTACCTTTGAGATACAGCAGTTTCCTGGGGCTGCCTGGAGTCTCTCTAGTGCTGTTGGAGTTGCTGTTACACTAAGAGTACAGGGAGTGTGCAGAGAGAAACGGTCCTCTTTCAAGACATGAGGAAGTGCATCCAAAGGTGCATTTCTTGGGGCTACCTCTCATCTTATAAAGGGTCTGTTACAGGAATTAAGTTCTTGACTAAAAGCCAAAGGGTTCTTTCAAAACTTAGTACATCCATTTATAGTAAGTGTAATGAGAGAAATGTAATTTAGAGTGGTTCTTTCCTAAACAAATTTGAGGCTGAAGTGAAAGAAATCGTAAGCACACGTTACCAACTGGCTGCTTCTAAACCAGATACTTTACTGACAACTGACCTTTTTAGCTCTCTGAAAGGTTTTGCTAGCTATGTATATGTGAAGTGTTGGTCTGCGTAAACTGATGGGTGTAGACTCTGGTCATGTGAATTAGCACAGCGGACTTAAACATTTAATGTTTTAAATGCACTGCTTTTTTGTTGTTGTCAACTGCTTGTATTGAAACTGCCGATTGTAGGTTTTTTCAAAAGGATGTTACTGAGGTGCACGAGTCAGTCACTGGCTGAGAGGACTGACTTGTTACAGTTTTGTAGGAAGTTAACTCAGAGTAAACTTGGTTTCTGCCGTTTTCAACAGAAATCTCTCCCCTCTAGCTCAGATCTGAAGCCAATTTCATAAGGTTGAGAAGAGGATGCATTGAGACAATTTAAAAAAAAAAAAAATCACAGGGAAGTCTGAAGCACATCTGCAGTCTTCAGTGGCTTTCTGAAGGTTGCTGCTGATGTACTTTCAGATGATTGCGAGGTCACTGCTAGAATAACTTTGTTTATTTCTGCTTATCTTTATACCATGTCAGCACTGGAGAGCTCACTCACTGCAAGCAATTTTGTGCATTGATATATCAGTATCTAGAGTAAAGTTGACTGACTTGGTGTTAAGGATATTAAAATGCTGACTGCTGTTGGGAGAAACACTACATCTACTTCCACAGCAGCACTAGAAGCTAGCATCAACAAGATCACATCAAACTAAATCTTGCTTCCTTGGTAGTAGTTAGAGTTTGGAGCAAAATATTTGACTGCAAACCTTGAAATAAACTAGTGCAAGTAATGGATGAGGGATTTTAGTGGTGATTTCTCTCCCCTCCCCTTCCTGTCCCTTTGGGAAGGAGGAGTGGGAAAAGGCTCGGGACCTACAAGAACTTTGCAGTTACTCTTAAGTGAAGATTTTGTTTCGTTTGAAAAACGTGTTACCTAAAAAGGCTAAGAAGTCCTGTCCTCAGGTCAGAAACTTTGAGAAGAGTGCAAAGTTCTGAACTGGCACTTTTTGTCTAGTCTTTCCTACAGTAGTAACACTGTATCTTTTCATTTAAAGGTGTTTTGGCATTCTTTCTTGCATACTAAAGCTATTTTGTGAGAAGAGGACTTAGGTGGCAGGTACCTGTAAGCCTTTTATAATTTCTCCATGTGCCAGTATAGAAAAGAAGTGAAAACCCGTGGATCTTGGAAGAAGGCAAATGATTCTCTCTGCTGTTCCTTTTTGCAGCGCTGTGATAAGTGCAGAAAGACTTTCTGTCCTTCCTTCTCCCCTTTACCCAGTATGGGGAAGCAGAAACCTTCTGGAGTGATTGCAGTGCCACAGTGGTCGCTTGGAAAGCTAGTGTTAAACTGTGTGTTTGTGGGCGTTTGCTCTGTCCCAGGTGATTGAAAGAACTAATGACCAGGCACACAGCGCTTGCCCTCTGCTCCAAGTCTTCCTCCTGATGCGCTGATTTTTTAGGAAACCATTGCCAGTGTGAAATAGGAGCTTAAAACTTAAGTTCTCAGTCTGTCAAAGCAAAGAATATCCTTCTTGCCTTGTACTGCCAGACACAGAAGCTGTCTGGCCCTCCTGGCTCTGTAGGGGGGAAGTGCTGTGGGCTGGGAGGCCGTGGGTGCCTGCCACCAGCTGTGGTGCATGGCCCTAAGTGGCACTGAAGTGGACGCGCAGCACCTGTGGTGTCTCCTGAGCCAGCGTGGGCCAGCTCAGCGCAGCAAGAGCTCCCAGCTTCACCTCCCGGTGCCGCGGTAGTTGCTCCTCCCTCGGATCCTTGCTGGAGAGCACGAAGGCTACGTTGGCCCCTCGTGGGAAAGGGTGAGTGACCTCGCTGCTGGGCTGCTGCTTTGAGAGGGTGGCGGGAGGCAGTTGGCGGGGGGGAGCCTGAGTCCTGCTTCTTGTTCGGCAAGTCAGCTCACTGGCTGTGTGGGACAGGCTGTGTTAGTGGCTGTGTGCGGGGCTTCGCGTGTTGTGTGCCTTGAGGAAGTTGGAAATATTTAATAAAGCAAAGGCTGCTGAGCTGCTGGGCTTGTGCACATGGATTGGGGCTTTTACCAAGGAAAGGAGCTGCCCCGAGTCTCTCTCGTTCTGAGAGCGTGTTGAGATGATCGTGTGTTGAGATGATAGCTTTCTTTGTACTTGCAATTTCACAACTTGAAGGCAGTGGACGTGGGAGAAGTCCTTTCCTTCTGCAGCTTGGGCAGGAGTTTAACTGCTCGCTCTCTCCTGTTTAGATCTCTCTGATGCTTTTGGATAGCCTTCGACTTACTTAATGCTCTGTGCTGCAGTTCAGGTTGTCAGGAGGGGGTTCTGCAGGAAGTGGCTTGTACCTTCCCCAGCACTTCTGTGCAAGGCAAACGCTTTAGCACAGCGAACGGGGTGGACTCCAGGATGTGTAGCGCAAGTTATGGGTGAACACTTGCAACAGCCACAGCCTACGTCTGTCATGGTGTGTGCTTTTTTTGGTTGGTGGTGTTTTTCTCTTAAGTACTTCTGGAATGTGGGTGACTGACTACCTGACAGCTTAATATTTGGAAAAAAAAGTTTCTTCTGTTGCTCTCTTGCCTTTCTCTTAGTTGTTGTTGTTTTGCTATTTAAAAAAAAAAAAATCGTTCTTAGTGTTTCTGGCTTCTGCTATTTGTGTTTTAGGGAAGATATTTCTGATAATCCTGATAGGCATTTGTTCAGTGTTACTCCATCCTGCATGGTATGTGCACTGGTCATTAACCTCTTTAACAGGTATGTGTTTATTTAGTCAAGCGTGGCTGCTATTTAGCAGCCTGTTTTCAATAGTCTGTCCCTGCTGGGAAGCCTCCAGCGTACGGGACAGCATGCTCGGCGAGCTTCGTTAATGCACTGTTGACTTGTAAAAGCTGAGAGAAACGGCGAACTTCTCGTAATCCAATATGGAGGAAAGCGGGATGGCTCTGCTCTGCGTCCTTTAGTGTGGCTGGCTGCCTCTTGCGTGGCACGAGCGCCCCGTGCAGCCTGCATGCCTCAAGCCTCTAACAGGTTATGAGGAATTGCGAGGGTGCTGGAGCGGTCAAGTGGCTGCCTTGAATTTGCGCTAGAAAGCAGACATGGAGTAACTGAGCTGGAAGCTTTAGCTTGCAACTTGTACTGAGGATTACAGAGAAGTGGTGAGGGTGATGTGGTTTTGTTTCAAGGAAAACACGTGGGAAGGTTTGTGAGGGTGCAGCTGCTGAAATGCTGCGAGTGCTGGTGTATTTCTCCTGCGCCTTTCCTAGGAAGCCTGAAAGTGGACCGTGAACACTTCAGACTGAGCCTTTGAAGTGCTGGGTGGAACAAGGATTGCTGTGTGAAGCAGAAGTTTGGGCTAGGGCTCTGACTGAGTATGCTGTACCAGTTTGGTAGGAAGACGGAGCGAGAATGTTACATTGGAAAGTGGTAACTCCTCTTTGTGACTATTCAGAAGCCTCTGTAATCCATCACTGCCATATAAATTTTCCAAGCCACTTAGGTGACGGACTTGCGTAGAAATTCAGTCCTTTCTAACCTTGATGCTCTGTCACCTCAGCTGGGTAGGTGTGCAGCTTAACTTCTAGCAGTGTAGAAAGCAGAACAGTGATCTTATCCCCAAAACTGCTGATGGTGTTGTGGGAGGAGAAGATAGGTAAACATGGACAATGTTCTGATGTCCATTCAAAGATGGTTCTCTTATTTGTCGTATTGCTGCTGGGGTTTAGGAGCTGCCGCCAATAAAAGATCAGTAAAAACAGATAATGACAAGGATGAATCATTAATATAGTAAAAATTATGGTTATATCACTAAGTTTATTTTTCTTTGAGCTTTTATGGAAATTGTACCCTCCAAGGCAGGTCTAGTGGGTAGGCTGGTTTCCTCTATATAAAGAACGGTGAATTCTGTGTACTTTAAAAAAGAATAATCTGAATAATGTCTTTTTTTTTTTAATTGATAAAGGGGAGAGAATGCTAACTAAGGCCTTCTGCAGTCAGATTTGTGAATTAAAAGAGGCTGCTCCAGGAGGGAGGTAAGGACGTGAGTACTGCAGCGATCACATGGAAATCAAACCCTTCTCTCGTGAACTTAGCTGTTATCTTTCACAGTACAGGCATTTCGTTAAAGAAAAGATTACTTGAAAACTAAATGCAAGTCCCTCGCTACTTGAGGCAGTAGTATACCAAAGTGGTATTTTAAAAAATACCATGGAATATCTTTGCAGTTCTGAATTCTTCACAGAATATTTCAGAAAGAGAAATATAAGTTATGCTAACACTTTAAACAGTTCAGCTCTGAAGCAAAGAACCTGAAGTTGCCTGAGACTTAAAAATATAAACTAAATTTTTTTTTTTTGAAGACACCTCTACTGGAGTAGCTTTTTTAGTATTTGTTTCAAAGCGTAAACTACCAATTGTATATCTGTTATTCTTCACAACCAAAAATAACTGGCACTTACCTAATAATTTGGTTTCAGAAAGTTTTAAAAACAATAGAAACAAATGAAACTTAATGCCAATGACACTGTGTAAATACAGGGGAAACAGTATTTTCCACAGCCAGAAAAGTAGTACCTGGCAGTCATTGGCCAAACCAATCCTTAAGAATTTAATTGAGAATGCCTAAGAATTTCCCTTAGGTCAACCGTAAGTGTATAAGCTAGTAGTTATGAAAAGAACTGTGCCTTTATTGGATCAAAACATGAGACCTCTTATAAGCTCCTGAAAGGAGAAAATACCAGCTTTCTTTACATCTAGCATCCCTTTCTGGTATCTAGCTCTGATAATCCTCCTCCTCTCTGAAGAAGAACAGTACTGAAAGTTCGTGACTATGCACAGAGAAACTCCGGAGTAAGGCAATCCTACTAACTTTGGCTCCGTAGGCTTAGTTGTGCCAGGTTATGACAGCAGAAAGAGGAAACTCGAGACGTGTTTACTAAACTGGGGTAAGAGTGTCTGTTTTGTCTGTTTGATTAATAGATGTGGATGGTTCTTTGAATTCGTTATTTACAATTTCTGAGTGAGGTTCTTGAAATCAAGTATTTAGTGTCCCTTTTAGCCCCCAGCTATTCCTCTGATGGACATTTTGATATTTTATGTTTGCATCAACTGTTCCTATTGAGCGTTTGAGAAGCTTTTCTTGTGAGTTATAAAGTCTTTATTGAAAAATACACTTGCAATATTTTCATACAAAGTAAGATAAATGGTATAGAGTAACAAGAATTGCCTGACAATGTCATAAATATCTTTACAGAAATGTCTACAGAATTGGTCAACTTCAGCCTTTTTGTTACGCAGGTAAGAAGGAAATATGCTTTTAATTTACCTTAATTGAATTTACAGTGGAATTAAGTCCTAAATCTTCCCATTATTCTGAGGAGCAGGAATGACTGAAAACATGGAGCTTTTGACTTTTGCGTCCTTATAAAGCTTCTATAATCTTGAGTGTACTAAATTTTCCATTAATGACAACACTATCCTCAATTATGTCATTGAAAAGGAGTAAATTGAAACAGCATATCAGTTATTAAGAAAACAGTAAACATACTAAGAAGCCTGGTATTTTGGAACTATTTTAATTGAAAATAATTAGTAAGTCTAACATATGCACCACTTTCTTAATGTGTTAGTTGGGGAGAGATTTCTCCCAGGCAGCCTGATTTAATCCATTAAAAAAAAACACCAGCAAACCTTGCCCTTTAAAAAAAAAAAAAAACAAAAAAACAAAAACAACCTCCCCTAAGTATACTTTTTAAGAGATTGATGCCACCCTCCTTCTAAAAAGTGAGATGGCCAATTCCTGACATACATACATACACACACACGCTCCTGCGTGCTCTTAAAAAAAAAAAAACAAAACAAAACCCTGAAGAAATATTGCAGGCATATAAAATTCCTGGGGAAAAAAGCAAACATCCCTAGCTTCCTGCAGTCATTACTGCATACACATTAAGTTTAAAATGAATTCTTAATGCCATTTGCTGAAGAGAAGAGCTATGGGATATCTATGTGAAAATAAATACAAAAGTCAGATTGCTTCAATAAAGAGAAACAGCTGAAGTCTCAGCCTTTGAAAAAATATTCACATTTAGAAAGTGCCATTGCAAATATACAGCAAAACTAACCTGCCTTACAAATGATGCTTCACAGCCCTATCAAAAGTGCCACCTTTTGAACATGAGTTCACTTTAAAACATTGCACAGCTAAAAACAATGCATAAACAAATTATCTACTTTTATACAACAAGGTGCCCACATATTAAAGCAAAACAACCTGATGGTTTTCAGGGGCACGCAACATCCTGAATTTGGAAATAACCCATTTAGATAACTTCCTTCAGGGCTTAAAAAGAATTATTCCCCTCTTCCCTTTCCTGTGAGAAGTCCAGGCAGAACAGCTGGACTTGGAATACTACTTCTAAGTCATTATTTTCATAGCGGCCTTCAACGTAAATACCAAGATACTGCTGAAAATGATTATCTTGGTGCAGTGCTCCCTGATTTGATGCAAGTATAACTTTTTAGTCCAAAGATGAAAATGGTAAAGCATTGAGAAAACCAGTGTAAGCAGACGGGTTATAGCAAACTGATTTAAATACCTGTTGGAAGGTAGAAAGCTATAGTAAGGGATGCATTCTCCAAGCAATGGAAAGGAACATGTATTACCTGCTTTCTTAAGCCTAAGCCTGAAGATGGATCACTTGCCTTATGATTTGCTTAACCATAGGGCTGAGTCTGAGTCAGTTTGAAGTGGATCATCAATGTCCTGGTCCTCGCGGGAGACTGTCTTCCTGCTCTTTTCCAAGAAGTACAAAGGCTCAGTGTAGTCTGACGGGAGACTTGTCGCACAGGGGCAGACGTGAGGCGACAGCCTGGCTGAAGCCTCTTGCAAAGGCTTTGTGAATCCATGTCAGCTGTTAAGCAGCCTGGCCCAGCTCAGCTGCAGCGAGGGAATAACCTGTGCTGCGACACGGAACTCAGTGAGACCCTCTGTCATTTGCTACATCTTGTAGTCGTCTTAACAGAGCAGTGTGGTTTTCCTGACAGATTCGCTTAGCTGGCGCTTCAGTACCATCTTCTAAGAGAATGCCTCTCTTCTTTGTTGGAGTTTCTCCTGTTCTAATCATGCTGTTAATTTCCTTTAGCCTCTGCGGAGGGGGAAAAAAGGTGGAAATGGGTCATCGTTATTGTGAAGATCAAAATATAAAATGTAAGAGTCAACAAATGCAGCTTGGTCTTAGGCCCTCACCTGGCTTGTATATCCTTATACTTTTCAATATGCTTCAAATGCTTGATTTCTAGAGATCTGTGCTATACGAAGTGCTTCTGGTGACAGATTAATCCCTTTGACTGCTGTACTGGTCCTTCCATTACTGTATTCTAGAGTCTTACTTAAGCAAGCCTGCTATTTCAGTGCTCTGGTGCGCATGTACAGCTGAAATGCCTTCTCTCCATACTTATGTCATGTTCTCTTACTAACACCATAGATTCAACTCTTATCTTGAATGAAGATGCTTCCTGGGGAAGGTTTCTGCTTTGTTGTTTGTGACCAGAGATCACAGCAGTCCATCTGTTAGCTATTCAGTTGGTAAGTTTTTTATGTTTTAAGAGCCACTTGTTTTCAAATAACTAGATTCTCAATGGAAATCTGACATATACACGCCCCCGCCAAGTACTATCGCACTTTAGCTACTTAATATTCTGACAGTCCGGTGCTCAGGTCATCATGGGTCCTAGTACAGCGAGTACCTTCTAAAAGCACACAAGTAAGGCAAACTGCTGATTGCTTCACACCTTCATAGATACCTAAACTGACAAACTGAAGATCTTTAGGTGAGCAAGGACATATCAATGTGAACAAGGTGTGTTGCACAATTGTGTCTAACTTCACGGACAAAAAAGTAAAGGTAGAATTAAGGATTTAGTTTTTAAAAAAAACAAGAAAAAAACCTATTAAAACCATGTAGTCTTACCTTAGATGGGCTGCTGCTGAAGTAATAAAATATTTTCTCTCGAGGAGAGAGAGTAGACTCATTTTTGTGTGGCGAGATGTACACTGGGTGATTCTGGGACAGCTGTATTCTGCGAGGAGAGCCAATTCTTACAAATGGGTAGGGAGAGAGCGGAGGAGAATCAGTCTGCTCAAGAAAACAGGAAAAATCAGTAGTTGGTATCTTATCACAGGTGTTTTTAAAAAAAAAAAAAAAAAAAAGCCCTGCTGTAGTAAGTTAGCCATCTTAAATATAGCTCAGCTTTTACCACTACTATCATACCCCTGTGTGTTTAGAAAAAATGCAAGTTTTTTCATGGTTTTTGGGCCACACTAGTGTTGTGTGTGTGGTTGGTTTTTTTTTTTTTTAATACCATATCTGAGGCCTATGGCTGACATTGCTCAGTGTCGCGTATTCAGGCAGGAGAAAAAAGCAAAAGGGCATTGAAAGTGCTTAATGTTTTGGCAGCAGAGTTTGTCCTTGAACTGAAATTCTTGTCACCAAAAGAAACAAACAACCCTTGACTTTGCTTCTCTTTAAATGAGGTTAGCAATAGTATGCTACTGCTTATAGCATAAAACAAAATCTATCTACTAATAAAAAGCACAGGGTTAACTTACTGCATTTGAAGTATATTTCAGGGCAAATTCTTTGATCTGCTCGATATAGATGTTGTTATAGAACTGTATCAGGTCCCCTCGCTCTTCCTCCTCAGTGTCACTATTGGCACCTGTCAGTCGGGTTGGAGTAGGGGGAGCACTGTTTGGGTGTGGTACAGGCAAGGTGCTGCTCGACCGCATTACTGGGCTGGAGTCTCTGCTAGCTGAAAAGATAAGAACCGTCTCTTCTTTATTCAGCCACAATTATTTAATCTAGTTCAATCCCAGATATTTAACCGCATTTAAAAACTGCATTCCAGTTCTTTAAAGGGCAGTATAGCAGCCATAAATCTGCTGTTGATATCCCTGATGCTTATTCTGTCCCCTTAGCATCTTTCCTTACAAAATAGAAGTATGTTATTAAAGACTAACTAACTCCTGAGTATATGTACAGAAACACATTCGATTTCTAAGTTTTTAATGGATAAGCTGCAAGTGGTTTTTGTGTATGAGCTGACTAATTTTCACCACAGTTTTGAGATATTAAGTACTGCTAAAATTCCATTTTGCAGGCACTTGTGTTCTACTTCGAATAGCAGCTCTGATGGTTGCCAACTAGCACTATTTCAAATAAGGAACAGCATAGTATGCTTTCAGTTAGGGGTAGAAATGTTTGGCTCACTACTACTTCCTGTTGTTTTCATGCCCTTAAAGGGAAGTTGCAAAATATTCTTTCTGACTTTCTTCCACCTCTGTGTAACAGGAAACACTAATGACTACAATTTATAGCATCCTCTATTAAATATCTTAAACTGGTATTAAGAATAGAGAGCATCACTTGTTTGCTTTCCTTTGGAAAAGTTCATTGAAGGAAAATGTGTTAGTTCAACTATCAAGAATCTCTACCCAGACTTCAGAGACAGCAGATAAGCTAAACTGATGCTGTGGGTGGCTGGTTTGTTCTTACCTCTGCAGCCAGCCAGCCAGCCAGCTCCTGCTTTTCAACTAAAACGTTAAAAGAAACTGCTGCAGCTCTGTGATTATCAGAAGTAACTGAGCATGGGCTAGCACTGATTTTCTTCAATCTGTGAAGACTACATGCATCATTCTGTAGCTGATAATTGGTGCAATAACTTAGCTGCAGTAAAATACACAATGCCTCAAGGCTCAGGCCAGCAGTCACGGTAAACTCTTAAGATGAGCTTCTGTGATAACAGACTGAAAACTGCCAAAGCAGGCATGATATTAAGCTTGAGTTAGTAACTCTTAAATGGTGTCAATACAGACTTAATTGTCAAAGTTTCCTAAAAAAAAAAAAAAAGGAACCTTGGGAGGGGGGAACAGAAAAAAATCCAGTCAGTCTTCATAAAAAACTTTTTTGGAAGTGGGATTATGAACATCACTTACTTCTTTCTTTGCTTCTCTCTTTGCTTCTGTCTGTAGGCGAATTCTGCTGGCTACTGCTATCACTGCTGCCAGAGCATCGTCGTCGTCTCCTGCCTTTTATCAGGACACTCCGATATACCTGCAGGGAAGCAGAGGAGCATAATAAAGGAAGTGTGATTAGAGCTGCAGCTATGTAGTTTTAAGAAACAATAGTGTATGTATGTGATAGATCTGCCTTTTTTTAGAAAACTTTATTATGTTATCAAATTGACTCCAACAGGGAAAATATTTTCTGTTTTAGGTACAGTATAGAATAAAAAGCTTTCACTAGCCAATGATTTTGGGAATGATTGCTCTCTTTGGAAGAGAACGGCTAACAGAATATATTCATCATTCCTAAAGTGGAACTAAGAGATTTAATAAACCAGAAACCGCATCACTTTACTATTAACTGTACTTACATGACTCTTAGCTTGTGGTTGTGTCCTGTAGCAGCGCATAATGTTCTGAAATGATCTATCTTCCTTTGTAACCTATGGGCAGACAAGCAGAAGAGGTTCATAGCTAGCATGTGTATGTAACTGGGTGGGTGGGGTTGGGTTTTTTTTTTTTTTTTTGGAGGAATTATAGTCCTTGGAATATTCGATCTTAAATGTTTTTTTTTTCATCTTACCTTAGCCATTACATAGATGGCACACATTAGCAGCTGATCCAAGTGTCTGTCCATCATGATCTCAGGGCAGTGCACCAAGGAAAACTCAAAACATGTCCAAATCTTTTTCCGCAGCTCATCGGATATATCAAGTTTGACACAGAGATCCCGCAGACGAACGCTAGCTAAATGATACACCTGTTGAAACAGCAGCTATGCTTAAGGTCGCATCAATACTTCTTGTTTTTTAATGCAAGCTAGCAGAGTAGTTCAGACTTAGACACTATAGAACTTTCACAAATGATAAGCCAAAAGGAGAATAAGTTATTTGTTTACAAGACTAAGACATCCGATCACTGGTATTGATGCTAATGGAGCGCTTGTTTGAAGGTTAAATTCTTAAGCATCCTAAGCACTGGAAGGGCATCTAGACTACAGAAACCACCATATTAAAACGTTGCTCATGAATGTCTCAAAGGTGAATTTTTAAAGAGCCTTGAAGAAACTGACGCCTTTAAGCAGCTGTGGGCCAAATACATTATCTATTTCACAACTTGATGCCTCTGGTGTTTATCTGTATACTCCATAGAAAATAAGAAGCTGCCTGCATAAGGAAAACTGCTCTCAGGTACGTGTCTGAGTAGACAAAGTATACAGATTAACTTGAAAACTGAACTTTCACTTATAAGTAGATAAGTATGTGTTTTAAAATTGAAGTGAAGACGCTTGAAATATAAACTAAACGAAGCACAAATTAGACTGGAAAGTACCTTTCTAAAGAAGAGTGACAGTGAGCCCATCTTCCGGGGCCTAATGGTGGTGGTAGTGGTAAATTGCTGGTTTTGTCTTTGCTCTCCAGAAGAGATCTGCTGGACTGTTACTTGGCCTGGTAACTGCAAAGTTGCCCCAGTCATCTGAGTGTTCAGGGTACCAGCAAGAGTTTGGGCGCTAAGAGGCTGAATAGAACCAGACACAGCTTGAGGCTGAGTACCTACGTTTACCTGAACTGGGAAGAAAGTAATTCCTCCATTTTCATTGGCAATACCTGTAATTTAAGAAAAAAAGTCTGAAACGAGCAAGATTCTTTTTCTTTTCTTTTTTTTAAAGAAATCAGTAATTATTTTATTAGCTGCTTATCATTATTTTGATGAAAAAAATTCATGTATATACACACTTTGGACTTTTCGTTGTAAGTAGACAAGAAGATAACTGATATAGACAAAGGTTTTTAGTACTAATCCAACTTTCTTCCCAGCCAGTTCAGGAAAGCTTACTAAGTAAGTAAATAAGTTCTATATGTAGTCATTGGCAGACAGAAGATCTGTGCTGTCCATGTTCTGTCTCCAAATGCTGCTCATCTACTCAAAAATTCTTCCAAAGAGAAGAAACCTTAAATGTGTGTGTGTTCTCCCCCACTGCCCCTTACTGGTTACTACTACTACTACTCTGATGGGAACCAGTATGACCAATTCTCCAGTAGCTTCTCTCTTACCTTGTACTGGTATTGTAACAGTCTGCCCATTATTGGCCGTTACAGTAGCAGTTGCCACTGTAACCAGCGTCTGTCCAGGCACTGGAGTTACTGACACTGTTTCAGGATTCACGTTCTGCACAGGCACAGTATTGACCACAGGCTGCTGGGAAACTCTCCCTGGAGTTCCACTGTCGGAGCTATTATCGTTATCAACAAAGAGTCGTCTCCGTGTGGGATTGGCTGTTGGAGAACTGTATCTGTCGTACAGAGTAGTTGGAGAGGCTGAAAGGCCTGAGGATTAAAAAAAAGAGGATATTTAGCTTTGTTGCGTAAGCCCTTAATATACAAATACATTAAAGAAATCTAATAAGAACCAAAATGTCAGCCAGAGCTCTTCAGGAAGTATCCTTAGAAATTTATGTCCATAGTTGCCCTTCACAGATTACTTTTAGAGATGATATATTCTCAAATAATGCTATGTTTATTTCTCATTTTTCCAGAGAAAAATTTTAGGAGATGTCACATAATTAAATACATAGTGAAGCATCCAGTATGGTATGACTAGAAAGCAAACTGTCTAGAGGCTACTGGTGAGGTTTTTTTTTAAATGTATATACCACTATACATAATCACACTGAAATAATAAACATAGCTGTCCTAGCAGACTAATTTAACTATGACTTGCAAGAGAAATACCATTTACAAACAATTCTGCAGCTAAAGGCACAGTGAGATTAGAGCACCTTTCTTGCTGTATGCTATTTAGACTTAAAAATTAAAGCCATGGTCTAAGAAGAATGACTATATGTTACGCTTAAAAAAAAAAAAGTCTCACCTTTTCCTAGTCCCCCAGTTTCAGCACGAACCTCATTTATTCTTCTTGGTGTTAATGGAGAACCTACAACACTGTTCCCAGCCGATCTTTCGAAATAGTGAGGTGGCATTACCTAAAATATTTTTATTGACATTAAAGTGTTTGTATCACGGACTGACTACACAGCAAACAATGACACTTCTCTACAAATTTTGACCAGTAAAACCATAGAGAAGATGACAAAGTGAAGGGTACTGAAAATTTTACTTTAAGCGTAACCTAGAAGCCTTGTAGTTAGAGTGTAATACTCTAGAAGATACAGTACTATAATCTTTCTGTGACTGAGATAGGTAGGAGTCTACTCTTTATTTATCAAATGCACATTTCTTCTAGCTCAGTAATGTTTTAGATTACAAAGCACTGTTCCAACCCTCCCCAGCTTGTCTGTTTTATTCATGATTCTGCTATACTGTGTAAATAGTAGGTAAGAATCATCTCACTTGTGGACTTTACATTTTGAATATCTCGCTAGAGTTAACAGTCCATGGACAGACTAGACTCCTTGTCTAGTCCACAGACTAAAACATACTACATTTCCAATTTCTCTGCATGCTTAGCTTACATGGAGAAACTGAAATTTGGACTCTCTAAGAGCCTGTCTGACATATTTCACAGGAAATCTATGTCATGTAATATTAAAAAAAACAAAAAAACAAAAACTCACCTCTTCGCAGCTAGGAATTTTGTTTTCATTATCTTTGATTCTATCCCACAATATAGATTCCTGTTTCCATGCCATACTTTCCAAGATCTGTTCTTCAATATGATTAAGGTGTTTTACTATTTCCCGACAAAGGCCATCCTCTGCTCTGATAAAAACCTCAATTACCTGTAAAGTGGATAATTATGAAGTCCATATCATACTGAATAAACAGTGTATGTATACTTGTTCCTTATTTCCTCTTGTGGAAAGAGATCTAGTCCTTAATTTTCAAGGAAGAAAAGATTTGTAGAAATGTTGGGCTGCATCATTATCAATCAACAGGCTGTTGTTTTTCAGTCTAATTAGAACACAGCCGTTGTTTATATCTTTCTTAATAAACAATGAAAAATGGTCAAGTGCTGCTGCAAAACACAGCACATAACTCGCAATGAAGTGGTACTACATTAGTTTCTATATAGGTTACTTGAACACTCACTTACTTAAACTTAGTAACAGTATTTTGTTTTTAAGTAAGTGCGTGCCTGAGACGTGCCCCAGAATAACACGGGCTTAGAAAATATCACTTTTTAAATACAGAAAGTGGTGGAGATGATGATAACAAAGCATTACTGTTTAAGCTAACCTAAGGTCTAGTTAAAGAGTAGTTACTTTATCTCGTCAACAGAGTTTTCACGATCTGATAAACATTTCTGGCAGTCAGACACTTTACCTTATAAAAATGATAAACAGGAATGTCAAATATTTCAGTGATGAACGGGAAGTTTCCAGGTGGCTTATACGTAAAGGTAATTATCTCAAGGCAACATGCCAGCAGAGATCTATGAAATACATCTTGCTCCAGTATTGCCTGCAAGAAAAAAAAGAATTGCAAATTGTAATGCTTGCATCTACATATTGTTAACTGTTAAGCAGTAAAATGCTTTCTATGCTGCATCCACAGCAAGATCAGCAAAAAAAAAAACACACACATATTTTGAAAGAGACTGAACAGAATCCAAAATAAGACACCTTTACTCATTCAAAATTTTGAACATCCTTGCATTTGCAAACACAATAATTTCTTTTATGCTTTTTTTCTTCCATTCTGCTATACCTACAGGCTAGTATCAGAGTTTTACCCTCATGTTTAAATAAATAGCTGTTTGTAGTGCTCTACAATTGAGTTCCTTTTTTGCAGCGCCAACTTTAAAACTGAGTTATGATTTGAGCAGATTTTCTTACAGATAAGTCGGTGTCTCCCAATCTCCTCCTCTCTTGCTCAATAACTGACTCCAACACCTTGTAGTACAGCACCTCAGCACGACGAAAATGCTTATTGGCAACATCTGCAGGCATTTCAAATAGAAACAATATTGTGAAATACAATAAGAAAATACATATTTCAGCTTGAGTTATAGTGCTTTAGTACTGAATTAGCTTGTTTGGATTTGCAGTAGGTCTAAGCTGGTTACTTTAAAGCTAACTTAGCAATCTCTCTCTATGCTGCATTGACTTGTGACTGCAGAGCAGACCAGCTTATTACTTTACTTAACCCAGCATTCGATGAAAACACCATCTATAAGAACAAGCTCTAATATTGCTGTATTTAACATACATATTTCAAGTTCAGAAAATAAACTTTTTGAAAAGTATACCTATATGGCTCTAACTTGCACTATGCAACAGAAAACATGAGAACAGATACAAAATAAGTAAGGTCCCCATACAGTATCAAGAAAGTCAAGCGCACCTTCCTAATTTTTATCCACCTTTATTCACTTCACCGACAAATCTGACTACTCTGCACGTAATACCTTTATACTCGTTAGCGTATAAAAGATATATAATATTAACAAGAGTTATAATACAAGCTATATAATAAAAGAGTTTATACTCGCAAGATGTTAATAATATCCGTACTAAGACATCATCATGTGTATGTGAGCCAGAACTGCCATCGGACTTTTAAAGAATACAATTAGTCAGGCTCTTTATTTCTGTCATAAAAATCTAAGCTATCAATACCATCAATATTTTGCTTAGACTTGAGTGGGGAAAAAACAGTAAGGTCCTTAAGAGTGCTTTTTATTTCACTTCTGTAAAAGTGAAAATATCAACAAACTCCAATGACTTAACATAAGCCTGATGACTTAACATAAGCCTGATCATGAAATTCTCTGCCAAGGTTGAACTTTCCCATGTCTTCAGAACATCAGGAAAAGTAACAGAAAGGACTCTTGGGCTAAAGCACTGCCTACAAAGTAAAACTTTTTAAGTTACTTACAACAGATCCAATTGATTAAAGGCACTTTAATTCTTATTTATTTGTGCAAGTAAAATGCTTCCCACCTTTGGAGAAATTGCTGAATTCTCCTTCAGACTGCATGCACTGGCAGTACACGTCATACATTTCTTTGACTCTGTTTGCAATAGATTGAGAAGGATCCCTGGAACATGCCCTGGAAAATCAAATGAAACATTTTCAAAGTACTGTTCCCACTGTGACAAAACCATCTATAATTACTTTTATAGCATAATTAAAATATGAAACTGTAACTTGGACTTCAGCAACACAAACACACCCACACATGCCTAACTGATGTGTACTGTAAAAAGCCAATACCATATTATTTTTATATATTCTAGTAATATGTACATGTACTTGTCATGATCAGGGATTCATATGTAAACAGTATTTTCCAGATATTTTAAAAATTGTTTTAAAATACGCTGTACCTTACAACCTGTAACTGTTGTACCTGCAACAGTTTAACTACTTGGAAAACAGAAATATTATTTTGAATAATCTCCTACATTATGGAATGATTTTGATTTGCTATGAAGTGAGATTTGCTAAGTAGTAAAACGGAAGTAGTATGGAAAAATTTCTGTTAACGTTTTGCCAATGGAGAAATGAGAACTGTTCAGTTTAAAAATGTTGTATCGTCCTATAGACATGGATTTCCTAAGGACAAAGGTGTCTAAAATTGGGGAACTGAGTCTTTTGGAATTTAAATCTCTCTGGCTTCTGTTTTACTCCAGGACCAGATGCTTTTAACACTCATTTACATTTAACATTTACGCTGTTTAGCGGTAACATTCGCTACTAAAGCTATTAAAAAAAACAGAATTATTTGTTAGCTAAACATCAAACTTACCTGAGTATTTGCTCCAGATTTTCACTGGGGGCATTTCTGAGTCCTGCCAGCATTGTATGAAGACGGCTCAAACTATATGTTGCTATGGAAACAGGGGTCACATATGGGTTGCTCTCTTTAATATACTTGCGGCCAGTAAGTGGGGTTGTAATCCTAAGTGATTTAGACTAAAAAGACAAAAATTAAGTGTGTAACTGTACATTACAATAACATTCAGATACCCCTCAGAGCCTCGAGGTATCAGCCCGCAGAACTCTTGCTTACCCCACGTTACACTACGGGCCTGTGAAGAAAGAGACCAGGAATCAAACACCCCAAATCGATCCACGCCTTAGCTAACAGCCAGCCCTGAGAGATTTCGCTATGTTGCTTGGATGTTTGTATCAAATACTAAGGTATGTTAGATTATAACCAGAGAGGAAGTGACTTCACACTGAAGTGCAGATACTGGGAGTGAAATATGATACAACTAAGCCAATCTAAAAAAATCCAGCAGCTCCATCCTATCCCTTGAGTGAACGCTGGAGCAGACAGGAAACCCGTACTGAGCCAGCGCTTCCCTTCAGCAAGTCAGAGTTTGACATAAAACAGTCCTCCTGAACGTGACTGAAACAGTCGGTTAGCCCTCTGAGTCATTTGCTTCAGACCAAGCCATCGCATCAGAACAACTTGTGTGTTCTATGCCTGTCTCCACACCCTTACCAGGACAGACAGCTCCCCCAGCCCTGCCGTGGACTCTCCTGAGCAGCTCTCCTGAGCTGCAACCCGCTGTCCTACAGACCAGACTGTTTCATCACTACACAAACAAACGGCAAGAGGCTACGTTACGCACCCAGGTCTTATGCTGGCAAAATTTAGTGGCTAACTTTTTCTTTAAATAGATCAGAAGCAAGAAATTATCTAGTTATATTGATTTTACAGATTTTGATCGTTTCCTTCATTCAAGAATGCTGAAGACCATTAACCAGCTCTCAGGCTGGAACACAATCACATGACTGTTTCCATGATCTAGACTGTTTTGCCCTTTTGCTCTCTTCAATCTAATTGTGCGAATCCAGCTTATATCTTTCTTTATTTGCCCGTCTCATTTCTTTCCTCCTTTTAAGTATCTTTTCCATCTTCAGCAACATTTTAATGATCTATAATCACAGGTATGTATGTCTGTTAAAAGCCAGTGCCTGTTTTTAAAACACTACTCACCCAAAGGCCCTGACATTTTTAAGGATCTGACTTCATTGTTCTGAAACATATAGCGTTCATTTCTTTATCCTTCCAGAAAATGATATTCTATGCTATTTTATTAGTCATACATAATGACATATCTTTGCATGGTGCTTTATAAGCAAGCAAGGAAAAAACTATTCCCTAATGATTTAACTAACACAGTAAACCTGTGTATATTAACCCCTGAAGTATACCCTGTTAGAAGAAAAAGAAACAAAAATAACGCACAAAAAGTACTAAGCAACCTCGCATATGTTAAACAGGACAAACCCTGCACATGGGACAGAGAGGTGAGGGACAGGAAATTTGGGTAGACAAGTCCAGAGGCACCAAGAAGTCTGAGGGTCCAGAGGTGCAACAACTATTCTGAACCTCAGGACAATTCCAAATCTACCAAACCACCGTGGAGGATTGCCCATTCTGTGGAGTTTAAAAATCAAAGTAAACAACATATCTAAATCAATTGCCAAATCTAACTCCATTATGGAGTGGACATGCCCAGACCATCTTAAACAATAGAGATGATAGATTTTTTTAGCAGCTTCTTCTCTTCATCCAACAGACTAGTTCAACTCACTCCCACTATAAACACAGTCAGCAATGCAGAGCGTGTCATACTCACCCTGTCAAAATGCTGCTGCAAATTATGCTTCACTTGTACTCTTTCAGCTGTTTCCATTCCTGAAGTTGTGTTTAAGCACCTTGTGAGAGTTCCAATTTCCTCATCTGCATCCTCCCCAAGAAATATCCGCTCATCGAGATTTCCTACTGACAAAACATATTCCTCATAGGCCTTGTTGATGGCTTTGCTACAATAGAAAGGAAAAAATAAGTACCAATAAGCCCTTTATTTAGACTTTTATTTATTTAACTGCCTACTGAATGAACACTCTTTTTGCCTGTTGGAAGTCTACTTCAAATTTTATTTTATCCCTGATTCAGGTGTTCGAGGCTCCTTTAAAAATTATAATGTCATAAACACGACAGTGGCAAGGACATTATTTTTCCAGTATGTCTGATGGGTGGCCAAATGGGGGATTATAATACAACTCTACTGATAATACAACTCTACTGATAACTATGCATCTGGAAACGCCTCAAAACTTATGCAGCATCATACCACCATAAAATATGCTTAGCAAGCTTAGTAACCTTCAAGAGGAAACAGTAAGTCCCACTCACAGCATCTCTAGGTTTAAAAAGAAATAACCCACCAAGGCTGTTTTCTCCCTCCTACTTCCCACCCACTTAATGTGGCCCCATATCTTTTTCTTTCTAACACTTTTCAATTGTATATGAAAAACAAAGAAAATCAAAGAAACATAGAAACATAACCAAAAAAAAAAACATTAAAAAAGCAGAGATCTATTAATTCCTTCCTGAAGAATCATGCTTCTTTCAAATATGCCTCAGGCCACTGCACCCTGAAGAAAAGGCACTGAAATACATTTTAGTATGTAGATGTTAATTTATCTATTTATAATGTAGATGTTAATAAATACACAAATCAACTGCTTAATACTAGTGTTAAGACACAGATTGCGTAACTGCTTTTCTATTACAAGCAAAGGGATATTAACGCAAACCAAACCACCAATGACGTGACTTACAAGCTATCTCCAAAGTTCCCAGGATCCAGAAATCCAGTCAGATTTTCTTCCTTTCCTTTTAAAAGCTGTAAGACAGTTAGGACAAAGAATGGGCACTTTGTTTCTTTTAAAGGTTTTGAAGATAATGATTAAGGAGAAATTTTTCTACACCACTAATATTCTGACCAACCTTTTTGTCAAAAAGTTTCCGAATATATGGCTTCCAAAAATGTTCCTTTATCCCTTTGGCTTCTAAAACTAATCCATAATGTAACGAACACAATTTTTCAATGATGCAGGGGGGGTCCGAGGATACTTTATAATCCTTGCTATGAAAGTCTTCAGGTAGACCTACAATTAAGAAATAACATATTATTTAATTTTGCAAATCCATACTCTATCTACTTACTAAATTTGTATTCTACACTGTACGGTCTCGGTAGTGTGAAATTAAAATAGCATACTAATTAGTTCCCTTCAAAGAATTATTAATTATACAGTATCCACACGACTTGATAATATTATCAAAACAGTATTTTGAGTGCCAGATTTAAAAAGTTTAGCTATCTAATGATAAAATGATATCCGCTCTAATACAAAACGAATCAAATACTTGTGAACTACAAGAATTAGTCAAATAAATTTGAAAAAATGGCTCCACTTCACATCCTAACCACTACAAAGTCATTGCAAATACCATACGGCACTGAAAATGAAGCATAAGTCTGGAAAGGGTACATCATGGATTCGGTGGAAACTTCACACCATTTATTTGCATCTGTGGTTATCAAGTCAGCCTCATAATTGAACATGGGCTCCTTCCAAGCGGTTATCTCCCAGGAACTCTTCAATCGGACTGTGTCAACATACACTCTTTCAGTGACATTAAAATACTGAAACTCTTACTGGAGAACTTCCTTCAACACAGTATTTCCTTTGTAGATTAATTTCTTGACTTATCATTTACAAAATTCAGTAGTTTGTTATTACATATTATACTGGTAGAAACCTAACTGTAACCAGATTGTGAAATAATCATTCTAACATACTTCACTCTTTTCACAATCAAGTAATATTATTCAACTTATTCTCTGCTATGTACAATCATACTCATTTCAGTAGCCATAGAAGTTCTTGCAGTGTTTGGATACAGACAATTAAGTTTTTAAACATACCTTTAAAATTAGGATTCAACAGTTCCTTACGGTTAGGACACTGGAGAGCATTTCCATACACAAGATCCAAAGCACACAACAAGAGATGGTAGGAATTGACTAAGTCATCACTGATCATAGGAAAGTTACCTGCAAGAGTAGAAAAACATATGAGATTAGTTAATGTTAACACAGATTTAAGATTCTGTTAACAAAGAAACTGTTGAGATTTGTATTAAAAGCAATATTGAGATGGAGCCTTTGAAATATAGACCTTGGTGACTAAGACTGTAAGTATCTGGTTAGAAATGCAGTGAGTAAAACAGACACACATTTAATAGACTAGTAATAATAAAATAGAGTGATTATAATAACAGCATGTTTTCAGGAACATCAGTGATACTGTAGGAACTCAAATGTTATGTTGTTTGGAAAACAAGCCTTACCAAACACTGATAAGCATGACGTTGCAGACTCCCTGATTCACAATAACCTGATTAATCAGTGCATAAGGAATTGAAGCAATGGGAAAAGTCCCACGCTAAGCTATCCCAAGGAAGAGAAATTTGTTACCAGAAATCTGGCAACATAAGCTTTAATATCAGGCAACATTACTTCCTTCAACAGGATCTTACTGCACCTTTCTGAAGCAGAATCTGGTTTTAAGGCATAGAAGGGGAACAACGGGATCCACGTGGGGCTCTCCTTTTCCCAATTGTGCATTGCTGTAAAGAGTCTTAAACAACATTTTAGCTCTACCCTAACAAAACTTAGTTCAGACACCAAATCAAAACAAAACGAAACCTCACCCCAAAACAAAATACCTGCCTCCCAAATCCTCCAGAAAGAATCCACAGGCAACTTTAAGTTGAGAGATTTTTTTTCTTCACTGATCCGCTTTTCATATAAAATTACGTTTGGGCATGCTTATTACATGCACAAATAAATTTAATTTTATTTTTCTTGTGCTTTACAAAAGACTTAAAATGTGTATGTCTGATCTGGCTTACAATGTAGTTTCATTTTATGTACCTCTAACATAATTTTTATTCATCATCTTCCTGTAGAAAAGAATCCTTGTAACCTCTTTGCTCGTATCTCACAAAGATTATATTCAGATTCATTACTCTACTGAGCTCGCTTAGGTTTATGATATTCCTTTTGAGGAATGGCCAAAACTAAACATAGTCATGTCAAATAGAATATAACATGAATTAATATTATAAATTGTATTTCTATTACTTTACATTTACAGTGTGATTTTCTAGCGCTCTTTCAACACTAATAACTCTTCTAGTCTTTTCATTGCAGGTAAGCTCCAAACCATTTAGCTGAGCACGCTGTGAAAAACAGGGCAACTCACTGAAGAGATCTATCACGCAGTAATAGACTCCTTCAGAACACAGCAGAACGTGTACATGATTAAAGCATTTTCCTAAATTATGCACTCTGTTATTCTTCTATCAGAAACCTTCCAGTGCTTTCAAATTTATATTCAGGTCTCTGATTCCATGTTTGTTAAAAAAATTGCAATTTTCAATGCAGATAATTGGAACTATTTAAAAAAATGAAGCCTGCACGAAATTTGGATTAACTGTACACTTTCACTGGATTGCTTTCCAAATCATTAAAGGTTCAGAACAAAGCAATCAACAAAGTCCTAAATAAAACAATAAAACAATAATAAAACAATAAAACAATAAAAACATTAAAGAAATAACTTTCATAACACAGGTTCTACCTCATAACCATAAAGACTAGTATGGCAATAGTCACTGACAGTATCACAGTCAAAAATAAATTTAAGGCACCAATAGATTCATATAAATTATTTGCTAAGTCAACGACATTTCAAGCAACAGTTTAGTATTCCCTTTCACACCCTTGTATCAAATAATAAAAAATAGTATAGTTATCTCAATGCAGTAAAAGAGATCTTTCATTTCCATTGTAAAGAAATTATTTTAAAAACAGTCAGGTCCGTTTACAGAGAAATTATCTTACAAATAGTATGCCACAACAGCAGTATCTCTAAGCCAAGTCCGCAGAAGGTATGAACAAGACCTGTACTTTCTGCGCCTGTTAAGCTGAACACAACCATCGGCAGGCTTGCAGCAATATCATAGAGACAAGCCTGAACTTGCCACTGATGTGCGGTTGCCACGATAAAGATTGCTGCCAACCCCCAAAACACAAGAAACAAAACAAGAATATTTGATGGTCAACATTCGGTTTAAATCTTTGTGCTGCCACACTTCTAATAAATTTACTGCTAGTCCCTTAAAAGTTTTACAGTTTATAATTACTGTAAGTTTTCCTTCGTCGGCTATGTTGTCAGCATGCTCTTCTGCTGGGCTACAAAGTCAATGTGTATGTTTGAAACTGCATGCCAATTAAAAAAATCTGCAGTTACTCAAACATATTAACCAACAATTTAGTACTAGCAAAAGGCTCTCATACTCCATGTGCACCTCATCCACTGTCCAATCTATCCATTTTGTGTAGAGGGTACAGAAGGGAAAAGAAAAATTTACTATTGTTCAGACTGACCCACTTACTCTCTCAGCTGCCTAAGCGAGCTAACGGAGGCAGGTGCTGGCTCACTGGAAAGAAAGTAGTGTACCACCTCTCCTCTGGACTCAGAGGAGCATGAAGAGGGATTTCACACTACTGGAGAGTGCTATTCTGGACTGTAAAGAAAAGATTGCACTTGAGATGAAAATCAGATTGTGTGTCAGGGATGCAGGTGACATACATGTTTAGTAAAGGTTTCTCTTTCCTAATAAAGGGAAATTTGTACGCTGTTCGGAAAACGCAGCTTCTACATAATTAAAGTACTTGGCACTCATGCTGTACTACACCCTTAAACCTTGTGCAAAGAGATGATGGGGAATGGTGACAGGGATAGTGCTAGTAACTTTCCCAAAAGGGGGAAGAGAGCTGCTCACAACCCTCTGCTATACGATATAGCGTAAGAAGGAAGGATAAGCTGTACTGGACGACATCGGCGCCAGATAATTCAATATTATGACAAACTACGTTGTGCTTTGTACTATCCTCCAGAGCAGTCAACTGAGAAAAACACATCATACTGCAGGATTCTTAACACTGATTTACTTTTAAACTAAACTAAACAAAAACAAACAAACAAAAAGTTGCATTTTCTCTCTTTCCTGGTAGGATTCAAATATATACGAGCAAACAAACTATGAGTTTTCTTCACTAGAAGCTGCCTTATGAATAATATACAAAGTCTCTTGAAAGTAGCGACAGACCTGAATCTGTAAAGAAGTTCCTTCAGTTAGGAACGTAAATCTTGTCTTCATTTTCCTCAGAACCGTATCTTAGCTAGACAGAGTTCCCAGTGAACCTCACTCTCAAGCCCCACCTGAGAAAAGCCCTAGTTAAGCAGAAACAGATTTGATACAGACAGAACCTTAGACCACAGGTGACAGGACTGAACAACTTAAACCTAAAATTTTGGGGAATTTCACTCTCTCTCACAAAAAAGAATTTACTCCTATTTCCTTCTGGGGCTTTTTCCTCCCATCAAGAAAAAACTGCTGAAATCCTCTGCTTTTCATATTAGATTCAAAATTGCTCTTACAATAAAGGTTATATATTGCAGTGTGTATACTGTCTATTGTGTTATGTCTTTGGAAGCATATTAACAGAGGATTTTCCCTTGTGTGTCCTAAAGGAATCTCAATTTTCAAGGCGGTCACATTTGTAAGTTTACAACAATATGTCCAAAATGCAAGAGAAAATCATCCTTGCAAAAAAGACATGTGCGGAGCTATTTAGTAACTTATAGGATTACTCGATGCAGTTACTGTGTTCTCACTTTTAAAAAGGACAAGGAGACAAAAGGACATAGAAAGGATTTGAATGTTATCTATGATACTGCTAGGAAAGTATTCACACGCAGAGCTTCACAATTAAATTTTACTACGCTGCAAGAAAAAAAAAACATTGACTATTATCAGCATTGCTGGAAACTTAGGAAGGTTAAACTCCTCTTAGTTCCTAGTGAACATACATCTACGCTTTAAAATCATTGCAACTATACCTAAATGTGAATTCATTGAAACTATAAGACACTTTTCCCCTTGGAAATACAGCGTAAAAGCTTGACAACACTGGAAAGGATATTTCACATACAAGTTTCCACACTAAGTGGACACACACCTTACCTTAAAAGTATGGTAAAACACAGCTGGGGAAATTAAGACGGAGTACGCTCCTTTTGAGCTATTCTGAAAGGGCCTTCTCAAAGGCATTTCTGAATTCAGAAATACCTGTGCCTATCCAGTGCTGAAGAACTGACAGAAGACTAACAAAAACAGGTTTGCAGCATGTCATCCCTTTCAAATCTCTTACCTTTTGCATGAACAAACAGCACCCAACAAAACTGGAAAACTTCAGACACTGTGCATGGTTGTCGTCTTTGGGAGGGGAAATGCAGCAAGAAAAAGACACACAATAACCTCAGTGAATTAAGACTGAGAGAACATCATACAGCATTCAACCATTCTAAATTGAGCTTTACTGTAAAGTAGCAAAAAACTTCAACCCTCCCCCAAAGCCTGACTACAAATGAAAAGGAAAACTGCACAGTTGTGCAGTGAGGACATAAGCGGAACCCTAGTCCCAGGCTGCACACAATGATTTAAATGTCACTACAGCAGCCCAGCCTAGCAGATTCCATTCGAAATAGGCCAAGACTTGAGCAGCAAATCACTGCAAATTTAGTGTTAAACATGGCCAGAACTGTCACCTTTTAAAGGCAAAATTGTGATCTCAGTCCCAAACAATAGGTATATAGCAGAAATAGCATTCTCTGTAGCTTCTAACAATCAGACCCTCATACAACAGATATTACATACAGTCAGTCCAAAGGTTTTAAGAGCAAGAGCTGAAACACCTTCTGATCACTCACTATAAGCATTCTGATCACTATAAGCAGGTCTACGTATTCTTGGAGGAACGCATTATGCAGTGCGTTGTTAATGATATTGTTAATGCACTCGGTATGGACAAGATTTTCAGAACCGTCTTGTGCACAAGAGTGTCACCTACGTACTTATGTACAGCACTTTTGTATAGAAATATACATAGCATACGTAAAATTGAAATGTATCAAATGTTTATCATGCCTAAGTTCCTCCGCCGATTGCTTCTAAACAAAACGTAACTCATCCGTGAGGCCTCTTTCTAAATTAGAAATTTTCCATCTATTGAGGATTTGTTATTTTTTAATACTGCCACACATACGATTCTGGACAGTTTTCCTAGACCTCCTTCCTAAGGCTTACTTTCAAATTTCTGGCTAAGAAGTCCAATTTGTGTTCTTGGTAAAGAAAAATCCTGACAAAGTAATCAGCTCATCCAAATGAAATTTTTTCTTAAATATCAAAAATCAGAAGCACTGTTTAAGTATTCTCTGTGTGAAGTAAGAAAATAAAAAATTAAACACAGAAACCCTCCCCTGGCATGGATTTTTGTATTTTTATCAACTCCACCTTCCCTTGTTTCCTCATATTATCAATGACAGTGGTATCTTATATGTCACTGTTCTTCCATGGGACAGAAAAACATTAGAAGAGCAAAGAAGGTGGCAGAGAGATATGTTTTAGCCAATGTTTCCACTATCATTCTGTTTTTCAAATTGTAGTTGTCTAATTTAATAAAATAGGCTCAAAAGTCAAGCAACGTTTGCACAACGTAAACGGTCTTTATCAGTTTTTTTCCATTTCTAGAAGTACTGCTGCTCTAAAAAACTGTATTCAGTAAAACAAATAGTCAACTCTCCCTTGAAAGAGCTAAGTCAATCAACAGGGAATCCAATTAATTTAGAAATTCTTTCTTTCATTCTGGTCAAATTCATTCTAGTCAATTTTTTCTTTATTTCTCCAGTACTTTGGTCAGTCATAACCGTTTATTTTCTTATTTGGTTACTTCGCAGTTATACACGGCATTTAAATATCAGAATTACTAATTTTTGTGTGAAATGTATACAAGTGTTATCTTCTGATTTCATCTTCAAAATTACTTTACACCCTACTTTCCAAACTAACCAACTAGCACTAGGGCTACTCTTCTCTTCACCAAATTACAGATGCAGCATGTTATGATTTCAACATTATATGCAAATATTCATCTCAATATCTAATTCTATTCTTTCTACACTGCAGTTCCAAATTACTTAACTTCTGCGTTATCCAACAAAATCATTTAGGCACAAGCTTGTCTTTTATTATAGACGTAAATACATCTGGTTACAAATAACAGTATGTTATGCTCACAAGAAGCACAAAATAAGAAAGAGTTTGGAAGCGTTGGAAAAAGCAAAAGAAAGTTGGAAAAAAATAACGGTACTTCACAGTACTGAAGACGAAAGACAAATCAATCTGCTAACTAGCATGGGGAATCAAGACAAGCCATGCTAAAAACCAACACAAACAGGTGAAATCTTGTTAAAATCAGCGCAACCATAAAAGAAGAGTAGCGCACAATTTTCACAGCACACATTATACCACAATAACAAAGAACCAAAGTTTCTACTGTAAAAAAAAAAAAAAATCCAGAAAAGGTGTCTCAATGAAGAAAACTGTAGGACTTACTAGGCAGTAAAGCAAGCTAGGTTATTCTATGAGCTACTGATGGATAGATCATATAATGATCAACTTTTTCCAGCCTTTCCCTCCTCAGAAATACTAATATTTCTCTTGTCTACTACAGGCTTGTTTTCATACTCCTCCCGCAAATCACAGAAACTTAACAGCTTGAATCCTACGGTATCTGACAAACTGAAAAAAAATTCAAAAATTTTGGGGAGCAAAGACAAACAGACTACCTCTGATACCATAAAGAACTCCCATGGAAACGCAGCTAAAAATAAAGTAACTAAGCAACTTCATTGCATCTTAGTAGTAGCAATGCTCTAAATTAAGTCCGAAAATAACAGAAAACTACCTCTGTTTCCTTCCTCTCTGTTGACGAGGCTGATCTTCTTGAGGATACCTGAAAATATCCTGAAAAATGGGCTCATACTTCTTAAAGATTACAGCAGAAACTGTAAAGTTTCTCTCCAGTCTCTCAGTTCGTTCTCTGAATTGGGAGGGTAGATTTGCCATGTCTTCCCATTTCTTCATCTTGTTAAAAAACTCAATCAAGCTGAAATATCGAACAGGTTGAAACTGAGAGTTAATTTCTGGAGAAAGATATTTTGATGTAAGTAAATAAAATTTAAAAGTACAATTTTAGGAAATAGTTTACTTCCTAAACTACTGATAAAATGGCAGCGTTGCAAACAAGCATGACAATAACTATAGTTCGACGTACTCAAAGCCAGTCCTTCATCCAAACAAGACCGTGCTCAGACAACTCGAAAAATATTTCGGTATCTGTTGATGATCGTGTTAACTATATGTATTTACAGTTCTTTATTGGTTTTTCCTCACACAAGTGCAATCAACTCCAGTATTCAGATTACTATAAAATCAAGTTTTTCTCATTTTTCTGAATAACTCATCTGCTTAAATAAAAACAAACTCCGATCTCTTCAACGCTAAGAATACCTCTAAAAGTATGAAAAAAAAAAGCGAGTAAAACATTTTTATATGTGTTTCAATAAATTTCATTTCATAAATTCAACTTTCATTAATTTTTGCACTGTTTTTTGTACACCTACTTTTTCAATGTTGTTAGTCTTTTACAGCCCATATTCAGCTCCCTGCATTTCTGATTTGAAAAAGCTTTTTTAAAGAAACTCCTTTGCTTTGTTTAAATATATCCAACAGAAAACGAGAATGGGAGAGAAAGTGCATAACTAATGCTCATTTATTTGCCAGTCCATGTAATTGTTATAAAACCACCATACTGCTGATACATAAAGTCAATTATTTCATGAAGTTTTTCTTCATGACTTTACAGAAATAAACATTTGATAAAAATGTGTTTATCAGATTCTGATATCACTTTCTCTTCGTAAAGTAAGAACGCATGAAAAGTGAAGTCTTCTTCCACAAAACCGAAAACGTGTGAATGTCTGCACAGTCAATTAAAAAATGCTTTCTGATGTTAGTGTATTAGACCTTGTTCTAAGCAGAACACGCATGCAGACGTTAGGCTTTTGAACAGGCAAGCTCACCTGCTGCACCTTCTTCAAAACCAGAAGTTGGTTTCTGCCTCCCTTTGAGAGTGGGAGGGCAATCTCTGAATTTGAAAAAATCAGTGTTTTTGCTAGGTACTAATGCCCAAACGAAGCTATCCCACATCTGTGGCAATGAGCTATAGCACAAACATTCTGATTGTATAAATTCTACATATAAAAGCAGGAAACAAGAATGATGTTCAGTCTTTCCTCTCAATTTCTAAATTTTTCAAGTCGATACACAGCGATTAAGATTTTAAAAATTCCAAAAACCAGCAAAAAAAAAAAGTTACCTTTGTTCTGAACAGCGCAAAATTCGGGTTAAGGACACATAATTCCCCTCAACTGTCCCTCTGCTCACAGTTGGAATTGCTTTTCTGCAAGCCACATACAAGGCACACGCTAGCCAATGCAGATCGTTTCCCTGTGAAATGAAACATCAGGCATCGAAAAGACTCGATCAAAACGAAAAACACACTCTTCAGCTATGCACCCAGCACGAAGAAAAAGAATAAAACTGATTACACTCTCCGCTAACAATGTTCAAGCAACAGCAGAGTGATGCATTACCTCAAAGCTCTATTTAACGGTACTGCTAGACAGGACCATCTAAGAAGCCGGAACGATAAGAAAAGCAGATGCTAACACTGAATTACGTCAAAACAGAAACGTATCAACTACAAGTTACGTTAATAAGTTTCACAGCGAGCCGAAGTTTAACAGCATGCTTTCTTTTCAGCACTGCTCGTCTCCTGCGCTGCCTCGGCGTTACAATCGCAGCAGTTGCTCACTATCAAAACCTTCTTCCCTGGACGCAACAGGGGAATAGGAAAAGACAGTTTCCGTTTTTCTGTTATGCGGCTTAATAACTACTCGATGCGATTCCTAAAGACGGAAATTAATTCCAACCGTAACTATGCCTCTTTGACTAAACTGCAACGTTTAAAGGGGAGGCGAACGACAGGAAGGGGGCAGAGAAGGCGGCGACGGCTGCGGTTTCCCGGGCCGCCTGCTACCGCGGGCACAAGCGTGCGCAGACCCCCCGAGAGGCCGCCCCTTCCGAGCTTCTCAGCAGCCGACGATCAAGAGCAGCGGGGCAGAGGTGCGCTGCGGCCGGGCCGCTTCCTCCCTGGGGCAGGTGCGCGCAGCGCCCGGCACCGCAGGGCAAACGGCCGCCAAGGCGAGCGAAACCTGCCCTGCCTCGGCCGCAGGACCCCCGCGCCCCGGGGCCCTTGGCGGTGCTGAGCAGCTCCGGGACTGCAGTTAGTACCAGCCGAGGTGCTAACGCTAACCCCTCCGCTTGCTCGCGCGAGAGTTACGTAACTCCAGCACGGCTCGCCATCAGCGTTTGCTTTTCCGTTAATAAAACAACCCCCCCTCCCCACACCGTGTCCCGGCGCGGCCCCGCGCCGGCTCCCAGCCGCTGTCCGGCGCTCGCGAGCCCCGGGTTCGTTTTCCAACGGCCGCGGGGGGAGGGGCGCCGCGAGGGCCGCCGCCCCCTCACCTCCAGCGTGTAGTTGCGCTTCATGCTCTGGTAGCTGAGCCAGGCCTCGGAGCGGGCGCGCTCGTCCATGTTGAGGCTGCTGCAGAGCTCCTCGTAGCGCTGCCGCGTGTCGCCCTCCTCGGCCGGCGGGGACGGGGCGGCGGCGGCGGCGGGGTGGGGGGGGCCGCCCCCGCCCGCCGCCTCGGCCTCGTCCTCCTCCTCGCCCGGCATCCCCCGCCCCGGCGCTAGGGGGCAGCGCCGCCCCGCCCCGCCGCGCCGCCCACTGCGCCTGCGCCGCCGCCCCGCCGGCTGGCGACGCGCGTTCGAATCCAAACGCCCCGGCGCTGGGCCCCGCTCCCGCCCTCCGCCGCGCCTCGCCCTCCCATTGGACGGCTTGCGGGCGCCCAACCTATCCGCGCTCCCGGTGCGCGCAGGCGCGCCCCGGCGACGCCACAGACTTCCCCTCCCGCAATGCCGCGCGGCAGCCCCCTCCCGCCCTCCTCCTCCTCCCGCTCCCAGCATGCAGCGGGGAAGCACCGTGCTCTTCGTGACGCCACCGCGTCGGAGCGCGCGAGGTCACTTCCGGCGGCGGCGGCGGCTGCGGAGGGACAAGGTTAGGCGGCGGCGGAAGAGGGCGGGGGAGGGAGCATGGCGGAGGCGCTCCGCTGCGGCCCCGGGCTCCGCACGACGGCTGCTTCACCGCCAACAGCAGCGGGAGCCTCGGGGGGAAACGGCCGCGGGATTGGCGTAACCCTGAAGCGTTCGCCCGGGCGGGGACGCACGGTTGCAGTCCGCTCTGAAAGCACCAGGTGGCGCCAGAAAACAGGGGCTAGGGCGAGGCCTGGAGGGGCAGCGCCGGCTGGTGGTCCGTTAGGGCCTATGCCAACCGCCATTTACACTGTTCTTCTAAAGAAGCAACTATAATTTGTCACAGTATTCTGCGTTCTATTGGGATACATACTAATCTACTCTTTCAAAATCACTTTTTTTCATCTAAATAATAAAATCCCAAAATATTAAAAGATAAGCAAAATCTAGGTTAGGGATAAGGTGACGATGCTGTGGTTATACTGGCATACCTCCTCCCGTTTTTAAGCAACCGCGTTTTGTAAGTGATGTAAGATTTCTAAATGAGACCATTCAAGTAAACTTTTAAAATAAGGCCACTTTTAATTTAATGGCCTATTGAAATTTTACATAAGAAACATTTTCAGATGTTTTAGAAAGGCACTGAAATCTTTTTTCATCCCACAGGACTTCTGTTTACTGGTTCCTCCAGTGAGAAACCGCAGTCTCCTTACAAAACACAAGCAATGAATGGGTAGCAAATCTTGAAGCCAAACAGCTGCAGAGCGGTGGCACAGGCCCTCACTGTAGTAACCCAAAATACTGAATATGTCCTCTGTGAAAGGAAATACTTGAAATTGTGGCTAATGTTGTCCACCTCCAGAGAATAAGGCAGACTCCCAGATTACATACCAGTCAAACTTTGCTGGTGCAGGATGACCAACTCTTGGAAAGATTTGTGTAGGGAGAAACAACATGCATCACGGAAACCTTTTTCCAGGATTCTTCCCAGGGTCTTTTCCCAGCCAGGCTTCTGCTACTTCTGATACTGTGTCACCAATTTGCAGAACTTCATCAGGAACCTTGCAAAGTTCAGTATTTTCCTTTAAGCCTCAGCTGATGGAGACCAATGATCACAGGAAGATTTCAGCTTCCATTTAAAAAGGAGCATGTTTCTTCCCCTCATGTCTCTGAGAAACATTCATTGCACTAAAAAGCAGAAAAGGAACAATCTGAGATACCAGAGGGAGCAGAATTGCTCCCCAAAACAACTTCATTTAGGACCAAAACTAGAAGCAGAGCTTTCCGAACACTGGCAAAAAACTTCTTTGGGTCTGACAGGCAGCCTTTACTGGACAGTCAGGACAGCACCCAGAATATGATGCCCATCATTATGAATAAACAGACACTTGGAGTTTGCATTTACCCAGCTTAAAATTGCTGCTGCATTACAAAAGAAAGCAGTGTATATTTATGTTTCCTAGGACTAGGAGTTAGAAACTCCCTTGCAGGAGCAAAGGGCTGAGCTCCAACCACCTGTTTTAGCTGAGAAGCACAACCGAGATCAAACACAGCATGACGTGGAGGAGCTGACGCAGCAGCAGCTACCAGATCAAAAGCTGTTCACTTCTCAGAACTGGAGACAGCTTGAGGACATACTGTCAGTTTTAGTGAGCTTTGGTGAAAAGAGATTCCAGTACTATGTCTGGCACTAGGATCCAAAGAATTACCCAAAGCAACCTCCCTTACATGCAGAAGTGACAGTAAAAGGGCGAGGCTCAGCATTAGCTCCCTAGAACACAAATGAGAATTTTGCACTCTTAGCTCTTGTTCAGGATTGAATGGGACAAAAGGTAAGAGAACAAACCCTCATTTTGCTGAAAGATCTTATGGCTTATGGTGGGATCTTCTGACTGGTACTTGTCTCACTTCTTGTGCGGTGATTTACTTGCTGTGGGAACTCAAAAGGGAGGCAGGGTCAAAAAAAAAAACAAAAACAAAACCAAAAACCCTCATAAGCTCCATCTGTCTTATTTTAAAACATCCCCAATTCTTTGTAGAGACATACTACAGGGATTAATTTTAAACAGGACATTTTTCAAAAAGAAATCTGAATGTTAGCTAACTTTTACTTTGCATTACAGTATACAACACTCTAAATTGAACCTAAAGTTGTGTAAGTCAAAGTATTTTGAGGACATAAAAATTCTGAATGGAGATACTCAACTTACACATACTTCTCAGTCTCAAGACTTCAGCCTACCTTATTTTGTGTAAATTTTTCTTAATCTTTATATTTCTTTCTCAGTGGGCATTCTTCCTAAAATACTGGGTCCAAAATTGAAATAAAACAAACAAAATATTGTTCATCATTTCAGGCGGGCTGGATCTTCAGCAATAGTAAATTATGTAATTTATTCGCTCCACTGGAGTTAAAATGCATTTCAGCACCCTTCCTCTGTGTATATTGTCAACATTTTCAAGGCTTTAGCATCACTACTAGAGGCTAAATAAGATTTTCTTCTTCTAAACAAAAAAAAAAAGTTTTCATTTACAATTCTCAGATATTACCTAATTAAACAATGAAGTTAATAGGCTAGATCATCTGTTCTGATCTCTTCCTTTTCAAATGTGTAAGCAGAAACATGTTACTTGTACCAGGATGGGTATCTCTGCAAGGACCTCCTCCCAAAAAGCCAAGAAGGCAACAAAGCTAACTTCTACTCGGCTGGGGGGGTGGGGGGGGAGGAGGGCGCTTTATTTTACAAAAACAGGGCAGGCAACCTGAAGTGTAATGTCCTCCAGCATTCTCACCCGGCCCCCTACAAAACCACCCCTTCAGTTGTTTCCTGCCTGACTTTTCTGACAGTGCAAGTAATCTGGCCAAAAGGGTTTGCCTTGTCCAAAGCATCCCCTTAAAAAAAAAAAAAAAAAAAAAAAACACCCAAACCACACAACACACTCCAACTTGCAAAATTTGTCCTCCCTCAAAATGTTTTTATCTTATTTATCGTTTGTCCTTGTCTTGCATAATCACAGAATATTTAAACTTCAGCAAGCCTTTCTACAGAGAGAAGTACATGAGCGTTTCTACTGTAAACAAATACAGTGGCAGACAGGTTACTGGTAGAAGGGCTTTTCATTGCTTCATAAAAGAAAAAATTGCCACCCTTAAACCAAGGCTTTGAAAATACCCAGCTGTGCGCCGCTCCCTTCTGCTAAAAGTTGCACACCTCCTAGCAATAGCAGCTAAAAAAAAAAAAAAACACACCCACAAAACCTGTTCATCTTCCAGTCACCTGAGATCACAGTCTGCTCAATTAGCACAAGCTGCTCGTTAAGTGGATTTTCACTAATACACCAGGAAGTGAACTGAAACAGCTGAGATAGTCTCATTTTTGCTGTTCTCAACAAGATGCTGCTGTAAGTAATAGCCTATGCTGACTAGTAGCAATCCTGCTCATACATGTTTGTGTTTAAAATATTGACAATGTGCAACTAAAACACATATTCTTCCTCAGGAAAATGTTAATTGAAACTTACCTTTAGAGAGGCTCATCCATCAGAAGTCCTTGTTGTATCTTTTAACAAAAAAACTCTTCATATTATAAATCATTAGTTAAAAACAGAGGATTCAAGATTTTGTTACTGTACGGTTATGGAAATCTATGATCATTTTACTGTCTGTTGTCCTTTCCTCTAAAAGTGATAAAGACATGAAACCTCCCTTCTGCGTAACATCAGGGCTGTAACCCAAAAGTTTTGTTTCGTGCTTTACTTTGGAAACGCTTATAGCTACGCTGGCGTAAGGGTCTCCTCTGCAGACCCCAGTATAACCCCCATGCTATATAAATGTTTGTCATCTGCAGCAGCATAAATCCCACATTACACTGTGGCTTATGTTGGAGATAATTATAGATATAGCTGAACTAGTTCAGAAATTGTTTATTCAGCTAAACGCTAATCGCTTTCACAGCACAAATTTCATATAATTCTACCTCCCAGATCCCTTTATGTTAAGCACCTGTGCACCCAGGCACACATCATCTCACTACTTGGTAATGCAGGCATAAAGTAGTAAACCTGACAGTATGCCAATACTGTTGTACAGAGCAATAACTGACAAATACATTACCAAATAACATGGCAAGGGGAATTTACTCAGACACAAAATAAATAGGACAGAAATTTGTCTAGGACAGCCTGTTAATAGATCTGACCATCATATGCCGTTACTGATCCATAAAGAGTTCAAAGGAGCGCAAGAAATTAAACACCAACACCATACCTTGATCATCTGTTCCTTGGAAATACTCTCACTGAAAAACCCATCTGTTCATGCTTTAATTTACACACTGAGAAGACTGGACTGCAAAATTACATGGTTACAAACAATATATGAGTTTTCCTTTTTTTGGTAGTCTTTTTTAAAAATCTGTGATTATTTCCTTCTAATAGACCTGGTAAAAATAAATGAAATAACCTCTTAGGGGTTTTCAGGATAAAAAAATTGGGGGAGAAGAACAAACAGAGCTCATACGCATAGGCACATTTTTATTCTCGTGTGCAGATCTGAGAAAGGAGAAGCTCAGAAAGGATGATCATGATCTCAAGACAAAATTCAGACTAGAATAAATAAGAAGGATACCACTGAATCATTCAAGTGCAATGACAAGTTTAAGAAGGCACCTGCTAATCAGGAGACAACTCGGATTCAGGAGAAATGTCTGCTTCCTGTATGGAATATAGGAAAAATAACAAAAAGTCAGTGCTGTGTACAAAATTAAAAGACTTAGCAAACATGTAAAAAGTAATGCTGAGTTTTTAAAAGAAAAATTCAAAAGGAATTCCACTTGCAACATTTTAACCCTGGAGCAACATTAGGTACATCATTACTTCAAATCAAGCCAAGTTTTGAACCTGGACCAAGATCGTGTTCTCCTTCCTAACCGTAACTACCAGAGGCATGAACCAACAGCTTATTTTGTTTGCAAAACAAGTTACAGGAAATAGATTGAAACTGATTCTCAGGGAAAAAAAAAAAAAAAACAAACTATACAACAGTAGTAAAACATTGACCTGAGTTAGCGGGGGGGGGGGGGGGGGGGGAAGTTTCGTCTCTGGCTTAACTTTCTAAGGTCTTATGAACAACTTCATTTTTAGACTGTAACACTCAGTCTTCACTTTTGCCACTCAAAGATACATGTTTAATCCTTACACAGACAACAGTATTTTCACATATTGAGGCTGACATCATAGGTAGTCAAAGAATATGTTTAATAAAAAATAATTAAACTTCCATTTGCTCTATAGAACATCATAGAAAGTAATTCAATAAATTACAAATGACTTTTTAAGACGCTTGTTCAACTACAGAAAGCAAATTCAGACTACACAGAACACAACTGGCAAATATTGCAAATGTCCAAAAGAAAAACTGGACTAAGACTTGGATCATGAAGCCTGAAACAAGGGATAGAAATACAAGGCAATAACAGCTAAGGTTCTTTTAGTAACTACCAACACACACTTTATCATCACCTTGGATATCCTTTTAATTTTAACTTCAGTATTAGTGTAGTTCTACTGAGGTTTCCTTATAACCCTTAACTTTATACAACCATATTTGCATACAGTTTATAGCTGACAGTGGGACATTTTTTCCCCTTCTGATTCATCCTGATTAAAAATAAACCCGATATATTATGTTCAAGTCTACACCAGCCTTCATTACTTGAAACTGTAATTGCCTTATTACATAGAAAGAATTACTAGAATGGTAACCAAACTCACTTGAGCATAATTAGGAAAATACTTTATTTCATAAATCTGATATAAATTAGTATTAGCCACAAGATTTAGGATTTCTTCTGTGGGGTAAGGGTGGAAAGTGATGGTATTGTTGACATACTCCATCAGCAAACTAAGTTAATAACTGTTTGTAAAACTTTGGCTATTTCATAGATGCATCCTAGTTAAATAAAAGTGCTATATTACAAAGGGCAAAATATTAAATATGCAATACATTTTTCTCATGATGAAGAATTGCTACCCCCTTCTCTTGGCAGTTTTAAATTTTGACTATTGCTAAGACACTGCATGAAGGGCCAAAAACCAGAATACTATTTGGGAAAATACGTAACCAGCACAATCCAAATGGTATTTGTATAATTGTGTAATTACATGTAATACTGCTTCTAATCATGGGGTTAATTATTTTGCACATAGAAACTTATATTTCATTGGTAAAGTTCTTGGTAAAAAAAAACAACACAGTTGTTTTACTGTACAAGCAAGCAACAGAACTATATCAAAATATACAGTTTTTTTTGTTTTTTATTTTTAAATTTATCCCTTTGTAAAGCTTTTTCAATGACTTCTACTAGTACCTGTATCTATTTTCTCTCAACACTTGTCTATTCTTGGACCACAAATGATATAACAAAGGTCAATTGAAATCTCAGTCAGTTCAGAACTTATGTAAATGAATCTGGGCCTCTACTGTGTCAGAGTAATAGCAGCTTAAGAAGAAGGAGGAATCATACCACACATCAAATATTAGACAGATTTTATATAGTAAAGGGTTCTAAGGATTTGGACTTAAACAGATGCTTTATGCCCTGTTCTTGTGGTTTCCAGGAATAATTTGTCTTCCTTACTAGTCAAAGTGCTTTTTCTTTAGTGGGCAACTCAGCATAATATATGAACTGACATCCCAATAACGACTTGGGGTAATATTTAATATTCAGTCAGATTTAAATCTGTAGAGAAGTTTAAACTCAAAAAGAGTTCAAAACTATCTATACTTTATTTACCATTATTAACTGGTAATTCCAGGAGGTTTTATGACATAAAACACAAATAGAAATCTACACAAACAAAGCAAACAAACAATTTTTACATGAAGTATGCAGTGTTGAAAGGTCTTTTCAGTGGCACTTTATGACAGTTTGCCTCTTCTGAGTCTTGGGAAAACTACTCCTTATTTTGGGACTTTTAATTCTGCAGAGGGAGCCCAAAACTTTGCAAGGTGTAAACTAAACTAGGTCTATATGGTGCCAAGTAGCATGAGATAAGACAGGTTGTTTTAATTTCCCTTTACTACTATCAAGGAGAATTCTTGTGATGAGAACAAACCGCCCACCTGTCATTATCTCAGATAATTCAGATTTTAACATGATATCATACAGGATGTCTTTAGAAAACAAAACAAAACCTGAAAACAAGTTAATAGAAACCAATGTAAACTTCCTAAACTAACTCAGCTGAGGTAACAGGTAGCCAGTTTAATTGGCTGATTGGGAAAAATTTATCTTCTTTTAAACACACTTGTACCTGAATTGGAAACAGCAGTGCATCACAACACTAGAGCATTTTCATGTAATTAAAGCAATGGATGGTGATGTAGATTCTACAGCTTTCATGACATTCATTAGCTGCCCAAATTATTGCTGAGTTTTGATCTGTAAATTATAAGTGTCAAGGAGGCTGTAAAACTATATTCAAATTAAATCAATAATATGCATAAAGTATTCTGTGTTCACTGCAAATATATTAAATATACAGCTCTTTCTTGAGCATTATTTTCATAAAATTAACCCCCCAACAAAATTATAATGCCTTTTGTTGTAATTTTACACCATTGTGTATTTGATAGTACATACAAGTTCAGAAACTTATGAACTTCAAGAAATCTTACATGCAAAACGTCTTTGAAAGCAGTTTGCACTTCTAAACAAATACTGAAATGTTCGGTCAGTAAATCATTGATGCACTCAACACTGCGTTATTTACACTGAAATAATTAAAGAATATATTCAAAATCAGTTTATAATTTAAGTGCAGAGTCTGGGGTCAGTCTTCATCACTAGAATCTGAATCCTCAGATGAAGACGATGTACTATCAGATCCAGATGAAGCATCTGCTTTCTCTGAACCCTCATCTGTGCTGTTTTCATTGTGAGAGCTTGGCTCTGTTCCCCCTTTGTCTTCCTGATCTCTAACCCTAGAATTTTCCTCCTTCTCTTCTGTGGGCTTGGCTGAACCCGTGTCATTGTTTTCACTGTTCTGTACATCAAAAATATTGGACTGAGACAAAGCTGGGATATGAAGATTAAGGCCTGGAGTGAGAAGCATCCCTGGATAAAGTATGTTGGACAAAAGTAACGGGTTAAGAGACAGAGGGTTGGCAGCTGCAGCGGCTGAGGATGTTGAAGGAGAATTTGAAACAGAGTTTTCACCACCAATATCTATATTTTGGTCTTCTGTCCTTTCTTTCTTTATCTCTGCCTCCTTTGAATCGCTTCCCTTTTTCTCCTCTGAAACAGATTCTGTAGACTTTGTGAGAAGTCCACCCATGCCCAGCAAGTTTGGTAATCCAGCCATCCCCGACAGCAGCATGGGGAACATGGTAGCCACGCTCTTCGCTTCCCCTCCAGTGGTTAAGCTCGCTGGCATGCCCATTAATCCTGCGGTTACTTGCAGCGATTGCAGATTTTGCAGGTTTTGCTGCAGGGCCTGCAGTCTGGGCAGATCCACACCCGGCAGCAACCCGTTGGCTAGCAGAGGGTTAACCGATACGCTGGCCGCTGTTGCTGCAGCTGCAGCTGCTGTTGCCTTGGCAATCTCACTCTTCGGCCGCCTTCCTCTCCGGCTTACTTCTTCCCGCACAACAGGCCCTGTGAGAATACGGTCAAACATACCTTCTGGAAGAAATCCCTGCAAAAGAAGCATCGTGCATTTTCAGTATTTTGAAAGCGTGAAAACGAAGAAGCAAAAGCCCCAAGCGTACAATAAACGTGTCAAAGATTGTTCTGTTATGTTAGCACAGCAAGTTGATATTCAAACACCGCTCTGCAATTTGTGGTGCATTTGCACTATCGCATCTCAAACATTTAAACCCACAGTGAGGTCTACTGTGAGGTCTCTTCTCAAGACCCGCTGCTAACTCATCCTTGGAGGGTTCTTTGCAGCTCAGGCTAAATATAGCTAGTTAGAGGAGCAATCTGACCTTAAGTTCTAAAACATAGCACTGTTTTGGGATATTACAAATTAAATGAATGGAATGCAGTAACGGTCTAATTAAAGAGAGACTTTAGTTACTCAATTTAAGGTGAAACATAAATGTGCGATTTCACACAGATCAACAGTCTGAGCCCTTTTCACCATTGCTAGTGTCTGTTTAATGCCTTCATATTTCACATCATCCATATACTGAAGAATAAGTAACAGAGATTCAAGCTCAATTAAAATGAATCCAGAGCACGTCGTTTAGGGGCTTACCGCTGTTAAGTCCGTCATCTAATGATGAAGAAAGAATTATAATTATGCACTAATACACTCTTTAAAATGCATTGTCTTGAGAATTCCTTTTAAAAATGGCAATCAGAAGATAAACTATTAGTGACCCCCCCCCCCACAACACAATACAACACTAAATTCTAAAAGGAATTCTCTTGTTATTTACACCTCTATTCACTTAGGGTCTAATCCTGTTCCTAGTTACTTTTTTTCCTACCGTAATATCCCACAAGGGTACCAGAGAGAGTGAATTTAGAACTTTACAGAAAGATTTAAGAATTTAATTGATATGAACTAGAACAGAATTTAACTTAGCTATTTTTTTTGCCCGAGGCTAAAGGTACAGCGTTAATATAATATACGCCTGACAAGTTTTGTTAGATGAGGAAAGAGACTTTGTTTTCTTCTTTTAAATTTAACCTAGTACAAACCTCAAACAAAATAACCATTGTAGTTCTGATATGATTATTTTTAATAAGTCAGAGTTTTGTTATTGTTGCATAAACTAAACACATTTCCGGATCCTTTTTTCTGCATCAGTTTTTCAGATTGGTCTCTAACAATTGATCAGAAAAAGACAGAATTGCTTAAAGTAACCTTTGAAATCATTCTCACAGGTTTGTATATGCATCTACCCATGCAGAACAAAATTTAACTAGTCAGGTGCCCAGTTATTTGATCGATACAAATATGTAGAAACTGTGTCCATAAATGTCTCTAGTTCTGTAAACTCCATGTTAACTGTGGTCTAAATGCAACATTATGTGCATGTGTACAGGCACACATGGGAACACACAGACATGCATACAAATACAGGGACACATACCCTTACATGCACCCCTTTAAAGCTACATTCATAAGTTCCAGTCTGGGAAAAGCTATTCACTGAATGGATCTTGCTACTAGCAAGCAGCTCAAGACTACAGGGGAACGTACTTCTTTACCACTAATTTTGTTGATAATCCCTACAGAAGGGATAGGGCTGGGCAATGGTGAAACTGCAGGGCAAACATACTCCTAAAAATGGGAATCAGTGGGCACAAAAGAAATGATGGCTGTGAAAAATAGGGCTTGAAAGCTCTGATGCAAGTCTATAGTTTAGTCACGTCACTAATGAGCTACAGATGCTACACGTATTTTTACCTGAGCAGAAAAACATTTACACATCAAGACATTAAGCTCTTATAGTATATTAACCTTGCTCCCTCCACTGGAATCTCAACACTAGTTTTTAGCTAAAAACAAAACAAAATCTCTAAGTGTAGAAAATAGGTGTTTATTACTTGACTTACAATTTAATAGGTGATACCATTCTTCTTCTTTAAAAGTTAAAAAAGTGTACATTGCAAGTAAATTGTTGAAAAAGTAAAAGTAAATATTTAAAATAGTATTTATCTTTGTAACTATAATTTTAAGGATGAAAAAAATATTCTGTGGGCTAATACCTTGCCTAAAAACCTTCAAGGCTACATTTACTAGATGCAAAAGTCACAGCACTGTAGCACCTTAAACCACATCTCTAATTTGGGATTGCTACTGTCCCCTTCTCCTCCCTCCTACTCACAGCTGTGCCAGTTTAGGGAACTGAGCTGTCCAGAAAACCTTATATGGACTCATACCATATGTTTACGATAATAGCAGAAATATAAAACATGCCTTTTTTGTTTGCTTTTGTTTATGTTTTAAGATACATTTCATGTCATAGATATCGTACTATGCAAATACTCACAGACTGTTTTACAACTTCTCCCCATTCAGGAGCCACTCCATACTCTGGATTTTCTTTCAGGAACCGGCACAAATCCTTTAGAGGGGGAGCAAATGCACCCCCCACCTGAGAAGTAAAAGATAGAAGTCAAGAAATACTTCTCATCTGATATGAAAAAAGGCAATATTTATGACTGACGCACTGTTTCATTTTTGCCTTTTATCTAAAACAATAGCATTTGATTGCTATTTGTGTTATCTTATTTGTTGATAGTTTTGAGACTTTCTGTTGGAATAGGCGAGATATTCTTGATTTGTTCTAAACATCAGCATCTACTAAACTCATACTTTGAAACTTCAATAACTGACATTCCTATGAATATTAGATTAAGTATTAGTGTCAGAGCTCATTTTAGCCATGCAATGAATGGAACAGCAGGCACAACAGTGAACAGGGAACAACAGAGGTGCAAGGATTTTTGGGAAAGTTGAAACTCCAATCATTTTTGCTACAACTTTCCTCTGTCTGGTAAATCAGTCCTACCCTATCATGTCAGTCGATTTCTAAAAATACTTCTATCAAGTGGTTCTGCTTCTCTTGTAAAATTCTGTCTTGTATTTTTTTTTTCCATGCAAAGACTAATTCTGAGATTGCTAGAGAGCAATCAAAATTGCTTGATGAGCAATCTCACCGATAAAATCATACAAGCCGGGGAGTAAGATTTCAGATTAACCAGAAGTATAGCCTGATCAAGACCATCTCTAGTAGAAAAAAGAGAAGGAAAAAAATTCCAGTTTTTGCTCAAAAAAAATTCCAGTTTTTTTTATCTCCAAGATAAATTTCAACATCAACTCGTATATCTGCGCTACTTTCAGTTCCCCCTCAATGCTACCAAATGTAGATCTCAATTGAAAAAAAAAAAAAAATGAGCAGAAGTTTTGGAGAGTCTGGTGACCCAGAGAAGCTGGGGCAGGTTGTAAGTGAGAACACTGAGGATGATAATAAGGTAACAGAGAAGAGCCTTCCAGCTACCGTGGGGAAACTTCTTTGGAGGAAAAAAAGCCATCGTGAAAACACAGGCTCTTTAGCAAGCAGAGATCAAACCTCTCATTCTTTGAACAACTCTGAAAAGGTTCTCTGGAGCAAGCTTTACCACCGAGAAGCTGAGCGTGCCTGTCTGTCGAGAGACTAGCGCTACGCAGGCTCTGCTTTAGAGCTGCTGTCTCAATGCACTGAAGAGATTAAGGGCTCTCAAATTCTGTCTCATCCTCCTCTACAGACACATAAAGCTTCTGACCTTAAAATAGCAGTGTGAAAAAATATCTGCTTTCCTTGCAACTGCTCTCTAACCGAAAGTCAAGCTAGCAGTATCACTAGAGAAAATGGTCTGCGCATTGATGCAGTACCAAAAAGGCTCCCTCACCGGGCTGCTGTTCTGGGACGACAGTGGCATTCAAAAACACCATCGCACACATCTGTCTGAATTCTTCCCACAAACGACCTTCTGCGGTGCTTTTCCTGAATACTGCTTTTTAAGCCTTCCCCTAAAGCCCTCCTGAATTCATTATACCCTTCCCAAACTGTGATCACCTGACTGAAAAAAACCTGTAAATACCACCTAAGCCTCCCACCTTCCCCTACTGGGATTTTACCCGAGAATTCCCTTTCTTCTTTTACTCCCCTATTGCACTGCTGTTTAACCTAGCAATCTGATTTACAAGGACTGTATATTGGTGAATCATAAATGCAGAACAACAGAGATAAGAAAAGGAAGAAGAAAGAAGGAAAAAAAAAACCCCAAATTCCAGCACACAGGATTTAACAAATTCCAGTAAACAAGTTTCTACATGGAATACACTATATTTTTAACAATGTCAAAAGTAGCAATGGCCAGTCAGAAGATGTGCGTGAAGTTTAAAACTTCTCAGATTGCTGCAATTTGATCAGAACAACATATAGAGAGAACTGTATGTTAAGATAAATTCAAATTTAGAAACAGGGGCTTTTAGAGTGTTCTTTGCTGCCAGGCTTCAAGTAAGAAAAAAAAGATTCAATGGAAAATAAGAACTTCCTCTGAAAAAGTTACTGTAACAAGTCGGACAGCTAAATTAAATCAATAAAGTACAAAAGACAACAATCTTAGTTTTACTGTCATAAAAATATCAAATAATCTCTCTAGAGTAGTTTTATTATGGAACAAAGTATTTCACTGGATAGCCTCTGTATTGGAATTCACTTTCAGTCAGTGGCACCAATTTGGCAGCAATTGACTATTCAATTCTGAACAGACACCACAGAATAAGTTTCTAGCAGTGTCTTACATATTTCCATAGTTTCAAAATGTTTACTAGAACCTTGCCATTGACTTGCCCGTTTTGTGCCAAAAATGTAACACAAAAACCTTTACTTTGTGCAGAAAATTTAATTGGCTAATTATTAAGAGTTCTTCATTTCAGGTAACTTGATTTTGGGAAGCTATGAATGAAAAGAGCAACATGAATACCTTTCGTGCGTTTCTTCTATTTATGAGCTGAACACGTTCCTCACCAGTCAGACTATTAACGTCCAGTTTATTAGGGTTTCGACAACGGTGTCTTTTTTGTTTGGGCCTCCCATCATGCAGCTGCATTCTCTGTTATAAAGGAATTAAAGAGCCAATTATTTTTCTGATATAACTGTTTTAAAATATGTTAAGATTCTTACATATTCTTGTTAGGCAGGCTTTCATTTGAAGTCACCTTCTTTTATTCAGTATCATAAGCAAACTTATTTGGATAGTTGTTCTTACGACTTAAAAAAATGGAAGTGTAGATTGTGTGACAACCTAGTTTATCTCTATACTGCCTATACTGCTTCAAAAATACTAAACACAGACTTCTATCTTCAGAATTTTATGCTATGTTCTTTGCATATTTAATTTGTTTCTTAGTACATACTTCGGTGTTCTAAACACAATCCTTAATTCAGAGATAAAAATGCCTAAATGGAAGTTTCAAAATTTCACCTAAATTCTCATTTCTAATTGCCAGACTGCTTCAGAGAGAAGAAAGGAGGAACAGGAGAAGCAAGAAACAGAGACACACGCCTGCTAACTAATACTTCAATACCTGCATGCAACTGTTGAAAAAAACATGTTGGAGTGAAACCATGTTACTACACTGAGACATTCTTAACAAAAAGAGGAACCTGCCTTTTTCCCCCTCCATTTTTTTCCGGGTTCTTAAAAAAGTTAATAACCTTAGGATCTACAAAGGCTGTTCTTAAATTTTGTCAAGTTTGACTTATTTACTGTTGGAAAAACGGGACCCTCAGGAAATGCACTTTTTATCCTGTGTCTTCGTTAACAACCTGGACAGTGGGACACGATGAATACACCCTCAAGAAATTTACAGGTGATGCCAAACTGGGGAAAGTGGCTGACGCACCACAGGGGTAGGCTGCCATTAGGAAGACCTCCACAGGCTGGAGAAACAGGCTGACAGTAACCTCACGCAGTTCAACACAGAAAAATACAATGTCTTGTACATGGGCCAAAAAAACCTTGTGCAACAGTACAGGCTGCATGGCGACAGGACAGAAAGCAGCTTTTCATCATACCCACACGATGTGATACTACCATACCACTAAAACGTAGATGAGATATATGCCACAATAAAGTCTTCAATCCTCTTGCACATCACTAAAATCCCCTTTATGTATTTTCACCTCTGATCATTTCTAACTAGCTAATGAACATCATGGTAAAACATATTTTCTTATTGTAGATGATTTTTAAAACCTATATAAAACTAGACAAAGATCAAATAGCTATGTTAAATGTTATTTTTCCAAGCAATTTTATTCGCAATGGAAATGGAAGGCTAGTGGAGCTCTCAAATTACATAAGAAACAACTTCAGGAGACAGATATTTTCCTTCCTAAACAATACAGAAGAACAAACAAACAAAAGAGAATTCCACATAAAACACAAAACACATTCAAGTACATTATGAAAGATGTTTTGCTATTTAGCTAAAGCAGAGCTGAAAAGAATACTCACAGGAATACAAGCTCCTAAATCTTCAACATAGCCAGGATGTTCCTTAAGCCACTTTTCTAAATCTTTTCTTTTTGGGGCATCATCACCTGCAAGCCTTGTTCCATCTTTTAGGTTAATAACAGGAACTGGACTCTCTGCATCAAGCACGCCTTGGGACTGAGCATAAGTGAGCGCTGGGTTTATTCCTGCAGCAACTTGACAGGAGTTAATACCTGGATTAACCTGGAAAAATTTGAAACACTTAAAATCTTAAGTTCTCTGCGGAAACCAGAAACTATCCTAATTATTTCATGTGTGACACAATGAGGCCACAGTCCTGCGAATCATTATGCACACATCCAGGAACTCAGAGAGACTACTCAGGGGCATAAAGATAAGCTCCAGTTAAGTCAGTGTAAGATCAGGCCCTCTAGCATGTGTTGGCAGAAAAGGAACTAGGAAGAAAAGATATTTGAAAGTGTTGCTAGGTCAAAAGTCATGTAATTAGCAATGTTTTATAAAAAACATTTTATCAAAAACAAGAACTATATATATTTCTTTTTAAAATAGTTACCAATGTTGTATTTGGGTAATATTAAATAAGATAGTTCTCATTTCATAGTCTTAAACTTATAATGAACAACTTCAGAAAAAAATGTTTTGAGTAATAATCCTTTTGTTGTATGTTGACAGGTTAATGCTCTGTTAAGAGATTAACAGTAAATTGGACCTTACTTTTGATAAAAATCAAATTTACTTACGTGATTAGGCTGTTTATTTCTATTTATAAAGAGGACATCAACTCCCTCCACGTTCTTCCTTCTTCCTCTTCTCTTTTTGACTACAGGCTGACTGTCAATTATCACTCCATTGGCACTAGCTGTTAACTGACTGGAAGTACCTAGTCAAATGAATGAAGCAATAAAATTAATGAAGCTTGAGCTGTTTATAGCAAGAAACATGTTAGGGAAAAAAAAGGAGAGAAATAAAATTACTTGAAATAGTGCTGGAACAGAAAATTTCTACAGATATTTTCTATATATAACATCTAACAGAAATTGTCTATTGCTTTATGACCATTTAGAATGCATTATTAATATCAGGCTCTGAAAAGCTACTCTACTACAGAGGTTTCCCATTTAAAAACCTCCCTCAAATAAATCTGTGCAAGTAGAAGAGCTGTTAAAGACCACTGTCATCACAAACACACCGGCAGACACCCCTACATAAACGTTTATAACAACATTAAGACCTTAAAGATATGTTGCAAAAGAACAACAAGCAACCGCAAAATGGAAGTGAAGGTCAGTATTTTTTTAAAGGAAATATTTTTTATACACGTGTGTCTCAATGATTCACAGTCATTTAAGCAGAAGCTGGCCTAAAACAAGCACCCAATTCTAACCGTTACAAATATTTTAAACCAAATTTTAACTGCTTACTGTAGGCTCACCGTCCTCCTCTGTCAATCTACACCTCCTGTTACCTATTATGAAAGTAAGCTATGAAAACAAAACGTTGGTTCTAGACTGTTGTTCTCCACTATTTCATTACAGGAGGCAGGAAAGAAGGTGAAGAGCACAAAGACAATTAACACGGGCATAAAACTGAAGCTCTTCACTTAGAGACTAGCCACGAGTTTTGATTTAAACTTATTACTGTCAATGTAGACTGATACATATTAAAATGATTAAAATCTCCTAGTGGGGGTGTTTATAATGGATAATAGCATATTTTAATAAATGAACATTACACTAACTGACACTGAACGAATTCACATGGTCTAAATTTCATGCTTCAACTTAAATTCCCTACACATTGGAGAAAGTTCCTCTAGAAAGCAGTTTGGAGCAAACAACATTTTAAACATCTCTCTCCACTTACCATATACGGAGACCGACAGCACCTCCCCAAATTTAAGATTTTACTACTAATCCCCACAGCCCCTGCTATTTTACGAAGTCACAGAATATACCTGATTCTGGAAGTGATTTTGGGAAGTTGACAAGACTGGTCTCTGAAGCGTTCTGCAGTTCACGAAGCCGAGCCAGGTATTGCTGCTGTCCCAGTGCACCTTCCTCGCTTTCAAATGGCCTTTTCTGAGACAGTCCCTGCTTCTGAAAAGTCAATTTCAAACCACCTTCCTGTTAAATAAATCCCAGGGTTAGAAGAGTCTCTTCTGAAGCAGAAATGACTACTTCATAATCAGGATTCTCACATCAAATAGTTACTCCAGAAGAGTTGAGGAAGAATGAAAACATCACATTAGATCTTAAATTGAGTCCTGCTTCTCTTCCACGTAAAAAATGTGGAAATTTCATGGAACTACTTCTGTGATTATAGATTTTAAATTATTAATATCTTAACTGAAATATCGAGCCGCTGAACAGCTGCGTACCACCCTAATCTAGCCCTACACAAACGCCATATCCAATTACAGGAGAAAAGTGTCATGTTTTCACGTGCTACCAAAAAGTTTTACGTTGCACATATGAAAAAAGCAAGCCTCTAGCCTACACGTAAAACTGGGAAATTTACCTGCAACCCTTTTAAAGGGCCATGAAATGATGAAGTGCTTGCTTGCATTTTAGCTTGCTGCTCAAACGTTCAAAAAGCCAAACACAACAGAAATACCTTTTATTATTAACCAGATTCTTAGAAACTGCAAAAAACAAGCTGCCTGAGGAAGCCATGTAACGGCAGACTTTGTCTGAAGAGGGAAATAATGATGATTCCCTCCAGTGGTTTACGCAAGTTTAAAAAAAAGAAAAAACACTGAATGCCCAAAAGAAGCAGACCCAAATACCCACAAACAAGTGTGCGAAGGAAGTAAGAGTGAGAGCAGGCAGCCACTTGCAGGTAAAGCATGCCGCACACCGCAATCGCAATCAGGTCCTAGGGCAATAAAAAATAAACATACGTCATTGATTTTCACTGTAAACTCCTTTTCTCGTACATGCTTCTTCACCTTTGACATCTGTGGTGACTGATCATACTCTTCTTTAACACCTGCGCTAGGGGGTGTTGGTGCAGTGGGTTCGCTGTAGTCTGCAGCTGCACCCGGGCTATCCAGGAGTTTGGTTGTATAGAAAGATGCCACTGTATTGCTGTCATAGCTCCTTCTTGCCGAAGGCCATTTACCTTTCAACACTGTTTGACAAATACTATCAAGCCGGTTAATCATAACTCGATCCTAAAAAACAGAGAGAAAGTATTTTTAGAACAGTAATGCTCAACAACGCTGTACACGTTACACGCATGTATAATCTTCCATTTTAGAAACAAGGGAAACGTTAATCATTGGACATGGATGGAAAATTTTGTAAGTTCCTGGCTTTGTACACGTTCCCCGAGGAAGTCTGTGCAAGCCACCTCTGTACTTCATTTCACCACCTGCAAACAAGCATGCAGTCTCTCTCATCTCCAAGGGTCGGGGTCCTGCAAACGCTCAAGCACGTTATCGCACCAATTTTTAAAGGCAAGATAGAGTAACTACCAAAGAAGTGTTTGTAGGTCTGGCTTTGAATCACTCGAGGCAGGGACTGCTAGTTAGCTTCACACGGACAGAACCCGTGAGCAGCGTCATGCTCTATCTGGCAAACAGCATCTATAAAACTAAGCTAGAGACTTTTGTTCACATATCTCATTTTAGCTTGTGAACTCATATTATTCCTCCTTCACATTCTTCAGACACCCAGCACAAATTTGACTTCACACACCTGCACAATACCTGGATTTTGAGTCCCAAGAAACTCAGTTAAGTACACACATCGCATGCAGACTCTAAGAGACAATCACTCGTGCCTTTTCCACGGAGCGAGATTTTGAAATTCTGTTTTATAGTAAAACATCAGTACATGGGGTTTTTTTTTGTGATACAGCATACGTCTGACAATGCAATGAACATCCTAAAATTGCTTTAAAACTCTTTAGAAATCTAAACTTCAAAAAAATCTGTCGCAAAGTTAACATTATATAGGCTTTCCTATAATTAAAAAGAGTCATACCACTGAAACCCGTAAGCGTTACGTGGTGCCTGTGTACTGCTACACGTACTGAACAGGCATTTCAGCAATTCACAATTTCCGCTTCATCATCTTAGTGAGATAATGACTGAAAGCATAAGAAATCAGTCTGTGGCCTTCCAAACTTCCACAAATTTTTCTCTTTGACTACTCAAAAGCAGCTAAAAAAAGAGTATAACTCTGAAATGAAAAAAATTACCCTAGAGCTATGTCTGCCATATAAATTCAGATAAGACTAACAAACTTAAAAATATTCATTATTTCAAAGAAGGTGAATTCCCTGTCACTTAGGATTTCTCTTTTCAAAGTGTACATTAGAACTTCAACATAAGAAAGCACATGCTAAAATTTTTACCATGAAAGGCACATTAAATCCATGCTTCACCCAGCCTAAACTTTAACATGACTCAAGAAATTCATGAAGACTTTACTGTGTGGTTGAAGGAGCCCTACTACTACTACTACTAAGAAAGCTTTTCCAATTTTAAGTAATTTTTTGCTCTCTTTCACTGTAAAGTATTTTGGACTGCTCTTAACTATTCTCCTTACTGACTTAGATCATCCAAATACTTGATAATTCATCTCATCTCCATCTTATTTATGCTTCCTCTAAATTGCTTTTGTCAATGCAAACATTCTGTCATTTATAGATATAGCTATACCGACAACTTCAGCTCAAGTAATTTTTAGTTTTAACATATTTAATCGAATACTAATGCCACAGCCCACCTTCCCCTACACCTTTAGTTTTCCAAGAAACATTATAAACTTGCCTTTGGCCAGTAGGATGCAGCCAACATGTATCCACCCTGTAAGAGATAACTGGAGTTTGGTGTCCCATTGTTCATCTGGAAACTGTCTTGGGTTTCATCCTGTGTTGTACTCAGAGAAGCGACACTCTCTTCATCGTATGCTTTTATATGAGGGGTTCCTTCTGCTAAATAAAACCACCAATATAATTTCACATTGCAAAAGAACTGTATGAAAATACTCATTGTAATCTTGTAAGAGGCTCAGGTAAACAAAACACACAAAGCAATGTTCAGGGAAGTCCAAACACCAAGTTGAACAGAAGAATTTATTTGCCATATTTTTCAGCAAGGCTACTGATCTTCCAAGACTTTTTCAAGAGCTTAACATGTCAAACATTCAGCTACTTGAAAACAGATGTGCTTCAGAGTAATCTGATAGGCAGCCCTTACATATTTTTAACACTAGTATTTCATCTGCAAACCAACATGCTCCAAAGCATAATTTTAGACCTACTAGAGAGGTTGTCTCTCACCAGAATGTGGCAAGTCTACTGATGACACAACTTTTAAAAAAGCCCCATTTCATTTTCTGGATGGTGTGCTGGATGCACCACTTTCTTTCCACTGTTTTTAAAATGTGTGTTGGCATCATTTTAACTGTTTAAGCACAGAGGTTTTTTGCTAATAACGTTCTAATGTCTTCTGACTTCCTTATACTTCTCTCCACATTCTTTTTTACTTTTGCTTCTATCCAGGCAATAATATAAATTTCACTATGACTAGAGGAAACTGTTTGAAACCGAAAAACAACAGCATCTGAAAAGTAAGGCAAGTACCACATCAGCACAAAGAATAAGGTATTGAGGGACAATTCTATCGAAGTCAAACTTGTTCTTAACAATGACTCTATATTGAGTCACCTAGTATTAACATTATGTAGCTTAAGACATTTCAAACGTGAGAAGTAGGCCAACAGTTCCACAACTGTTGTACAACATACGAAACACAACCTGGATTTAGAAGTAGAAGCGCAGATGAAATTAAGAGGACTTTCCAACATTTACCAGTCTTTACCAACAGCCACAAAAAGAAAGGCTGATGGATTTACGAGATTTTGCAATCTGAGGATAGCACAATTACATGCTTAAACAGACTGAGTTGGCAGAAAATAAGTCCAATATCTGTAGGCAAAGCAAATGTTATGGTATCTTCCATCTAGTGCTAAATATTACGCCATACAGGCCTTCTTTTTCTCACATTGTTTTGAAATTTTCATACAACTGTTTCCTCTGAAGATGGCCTTCTACCGCTGCAGACAGCGGCACTAAGTGTTTGGTCTAAGCAGCATTTGACTTCCTAGTGATCATTCCCCCAGAAAATTAACCCTATGGATTCCACCTGTCATTTCCCCAGACAAAAGGATCCATCTGATTAACATAATGCCTTTTGCCTCACTAATCAGAAAAAAAAATTAGCTTATTCACTCATGCAGTAATCCCATTGCCCAACTTCATTCTCTTCCCCTTACTATTACCATTTCTTATCACAGGGTAGAGAAATATCTTTTCATATTGTAACTCAGCTTGAATGTGACAAGGGTAGAGTACAGTTCATAGTCAATATCTAAAAAAAAATAAGGAATGATTGATCAGTTTATTAAACTTTAAGCCCCTTCACTAATCAGCGGTTTTTGCTTCTACTTTAAAACTTTCAAAAGGCTCTATGAGATCTTTGGTCCTATGCTATATAATCTCCTCAGTCTTTTCTAAGCAGTTTTGAAGCAAACATTTTAAATGCTTGAAAAGTTTTAGTACAAGTATACTGCTTGGTCATCTCCAACTTATAAGGAGAAAAAGCAGCTTCTACAACTCTCTAGCTTGGTTTAGAGGAAGTTTCCAGATTTCTTGAAAGGGCAATGAGGAAGCTACAAAGACAGGTGAGCAAGAGTGGGGGAAAAAAAAAGAAACAGCAGTAGGGAAGATACGCTCACACTGAACACTTGCAGAAAAGGTTAGCCGTTCAAGTCTTCTCCCAAAAGTGAGCCAAACGCATGCTAAGCTTGCTGAGGGAATCAGTCAATGACACCTAACTAACTGCTTCATCCAAGGCACTGGTAAGATGCAAAGAAAACGCTACGTATCTGAAATTCTTCCAACTCACTTGAAGAATCAAGCAAAAACTTTCACTAAAGTTGACTTTTGTGGGATTTAATTTACTTATTTCTTTTAGAAATTTTCCCACTAAGAAAAAGCTTTTTCACTTTAAAAGTCATACCACAGAAATAAGACTATGTACATACCACGTTTTTGCGCCTCCTCTTCATCGCTATCACTTTCCTCAGACGAGGAGGAGGAGGAAGAGGAGGAAGAGGAGGATGAAGATGAGGAGGAGGAGGATGCTGAAGAACAAGATGAAGATGATGAAGAGCTAGAGCCTGATCGAGAGTGTGAACACGATGAGGATGATGAAGAGGATGAAGACGATGACCTGGAAGAACAGGATGATCTATCTGAGTCAGAGTCCGAGTCAGAGCTAGAATCGGATCCTCTTTTGCTGACTCTCTGTTTTTTGGAGGCTGGGTTTGGAGTTAGAGGCTCTGTCCTTGCTGCAACCATGCGCCTGTCTGTTTCTGCCTTCACACTAGGTTTGTGGTCTGTATTTTGTATTGATGTGCCATTTTTTGGACTCAAAGGTTCAGATTTCATTATTGTCTGGGTCTCCTCTGTAGACATAGATTCCTCTTCAGAAGACGGAGGGTCCTCTTTCAGATTTTCACTTTTAACTTTTGTATCCTCCAGAGCATTCACTTTAGCATCCGGCAATCTTGACTGAGGTGTAAGAGGAGAAGCAGATAATGCCATCTGATATTGATGCAGGAGTGGAGTAGAAGTCCTTGAGAGCGCCACTTTGTTCTGACTATAGGTCCTCTGGGCAGACATAAATGATAGTTCAGGATCACGAAGAATATGATAGTCTGTCCTGCTAACCCCATGTTTAGCAGCTCCAATAAGTAAATCCCTGTCGTGAGTCCCACACTCCCACCAGACAGGTAAGTCTGGGTTCGGCTGGCATAGCTTTAGTCGATCAAACAACTGTGGGTGTCGAAGAGCCTGTTCTCGCACCTTCCTTAGGAGCTCAATGCGATACAAAGTCCGAGAAGCACGCTCCTCTGTAATTGGTTGGATAAAAATGTTTGGGTCTACGAGCTCTGTATCAAAACAAAACAAAGATGAGAATTCAGCAAAAAACCCAAACTACTACAAATCAATACCAGAAGTAGATGGCTTTGACCACTTAATATCTCTGTCCCCGCTACAAACTTCCAATTTATATTTCATTTCAGATCTATCCTTTCCCTCTTCTCCCTCATTTCTAATTTGGCACACATGAAAGAAACTTCAAGATACATATTGAGAGCAGAAGGTAAAGATAAAACTTTAAAACACGTACACTCACCTTCTTTCGAGGGAAGACGACAGACTCTCCTGCACATTGACATAAACGCATATAAGTATTTCTCTAAGCTCTCATCAGTTTTCTTATGTAACCTAGCCATCGCTCTAAATTTGGTCCAATCAAACCGGCCCCTTTCAGGATCAAACACCACTCCAAATGTGGACACAACTCGGTAAAAGTCAGCCTCTTCTCTTCTGGTCCATCTTGATCAGCAAGAAAAAAATCAGAAACTTAGTAACTTTCTTCACTATTTCATGCAAGTAGCAATTATTACTTCTTCAAGAATATATAAAACCCCTTTGAATTTTTGTTATAATTATGTATGAAAACAATGAATATTTGTGCTCTGCACATACCTTTGCTGTCTTTCAATCTTAGCAGCCATCTTTGGATTCAGAGCAGCTTCTTCATATGGAGGCTGCATCATACTAGCCTGTATTGGGAATGCTGGCTGGATCTGCTGCGTTTGCCTATTTTTACTTGTTCGTTGGTAAGCTGTTATTAGGCGGCGAAGACGCGTTGTTAAGGCAGACTGAGTGGGCCAATAAATTTTGTCTCCCTCCATCATTTGCCCATCTTAAAACAAAGTTACACAAACAAATTATTGCTGGTGCCTACACTAACAACAAGCAATCTAAATATGACTAATAGCCAACAGTCAGTCTGAAATTTTTAAATTCCCCTAAGGCCAAGATTTAAAGTTTTATATATTTACCTCCATCTGCTATTACCAGATCACCTGGGGATGAAACATCATCCTGTAAAAAAAAAAAAAACAACAAAGTAAGCAAAATAAAAATGTAGCTCCTCCAGAGATTTAGTTAAAATGAGCATCTTGCAGACAATTTAAGATTATGACAAAGAACAACGGTAATATATTTTATATTTTGGGCAAATTGTCAAATAAGGCATAAAACAGAATTGTACACCAATTTTGTTCCCTTTTCCCTTCCCCCACTATGAAGATTTGGGGAAAACTTATATAAGCCTATCAGTTTAGAGGAATATTGAAAATATTAAATAATTTGCTCAAAAAAATTTTGAAATATTCTAAGTGTGTTAAAAGAAGATAAAAAATAGATGCCCACTATACCTCTATGTCATCTTTAAACATTGCTGGGGCTGGTTTATATTCTGGATCTTCTACATCCCTGTTGAAATTTCAAGACATAAAGTTTCAGCAATATTATAAGAAATCCTTACTCTTTTTTCAATTACACAGAACATTTAATTAGATTTATTCTGCTTAGTTTTTTATTTGAAAGACAGAAAATATTTCATGGCAGCTTTGGCTTTAACCCTGTCCTTTCTCCCCTCCTCCTCACTTGAAAGTCACAATCTCATTCAGTGAGGTCCTTTTTGAGTTGCCAGCCTTCTCACTGATACGTAAAAGCAGTTCTCCCTTTCAGCAGTGATACTCAAATTGATCTACTGGGGTCACTGGTTAGCTACACAAGGCTAGTATCAAGCTGACAGATCTGAAAACAAGTTAAAATAGGTCTGCAGTACTCAGCCTCAAGAGGCTTCCACACTTCAGCATCTAGGTAGCATTTCTGACCCAGCACTGTTATAACAACAACACACGGTACAATCACTGTAACAAGTTGCTACTTTTTTTCCCCTTAAAGGTGAAATCTCAAACTCTTTGGTTTTGTTAGACTACTCCTAATTCTGCTTCCCACTCTGTAGGAGTTAATTCAAAGTAGTGTTGTTCACATCAGTGCCATCAAACTAGTATATGTAAAAAAAAAAAATTTAAGAGGAAAATAGAAGTACAGCATGTAAATTCAGTCCAGTTTATTTTAAGGCCTCAAAACATTCATGACTAGTTTGAAGCACTCCTACCCATCCATATAATCGTTTGCTCTCTGTTCAGCAGCAACTGCTTTTTCATCTGGTTTGCCAACCCTTTCCAAGAAGCACAGCGCTGGGTCTGCTCTGATAGTGTTGTACTTTTCATAACCTAAAAGGGGGGGGGGGAAAAGGCACAAATTCAACTTTCCCAGGAAGCTACTAAAAAACGCAGGAGAATAAAGGGTTTATATCGAGTAGCAGAGAAGTATATAAACAGCCATCTGTATTACTCACCATGTTTAAAAACTCCAATTAAAAGGGATTTATCTGCATCTGCATCCCACCACTCAGCAGGAACTTCAGAGTGATCTGGCTCAGGGACCCAGACATCAATTTCACTAAGGAGAGTCACCAACAGCACAAAGGTCAATAATGCTCAGAAGGAGACGTACATTTCTGTCTTTGCACGCTTAAACTTTGCTAACTTCTGGCAGTCTGTGCTTAGGAAGTTTTGCAAACCACAGACTATCTGCTTTTGTGTTTAACAGTATTAGATGGACTGTTCTTCCATAAGCTTCTATAAAAAGCTTTCTCAACCAATTTAAACTTTCTATCTACCACAAGTTACTGCAGCAGCGAGATCGAGAACTTTCAAATGGAAAGGTTGCCATTAAATAATAATAAAATAAAAATCAATGGAAGACGAAGCACTTAACCAGAAGTGTGCACACCAGGGAATACCCGCCAATTAGCATATAAACTAGAATAATCTGTCTTTTACTCACTTTTTTAGTCTATTTAGTTTTAATAGTTTTATTTTACATAGCTAGACTAATAAATAGCAACTAAAGTTTCCTCATGTACAGTAGATGCAAACTGCTTAGTAAACAAAGAGCAAACAGAAGATTTTCTCACAGTTTAAGGATATAAGTATTTGGTCGTTCTAATTCTTATTTAGGTCTTGAAGGAATTCTGAATGTTCATTTGATAGTTTACATTTAAAATAAACAAGCAAAAAACCTCTGTATAGTTCACCTGGCATCAATTCCATCAAACACCTTTTGGAATTCATTACCAATGACTTCTTGTTTTAAATAATACAGCATTCTTACTCGAAGCAAGACCCTAAAACAAACAAACAAATAAAACAACAGATATTAGTACTCTAAAATCTTCCATCAATTTTTGTGACATTGCAAAGCTTTCCACTGGTTTTCCTAGAACCAATTATTTCCAAGAATAACTTGTCTTCAGTTGTAAGAGAAGATAACCTCCAATTCAGGAGGAATTTAAACAACTTCTTTATTGCAACCACTTTTACAAATCATTTCTTTGTAAAAATTCTCTCAAATCCTAGAAAAAGATCAGGGCCAGCAGAATACTCCTATCTTTCTTCATAAAATCCTATTAACAACAAACTGCCATTTCCCTTTTTCAATTTAGAAGATTCCCTTAGAACGACCGCAGCAGGCTGAGGAAAGAGCATCCTCCACACCGCCTTTTCGTTCCTCCTCCCTCTTGAATTTAGCACATGACACCAGCAGCTTCTCTATGCTTTATCTCGAGTCCAGCTACTACAGTTGTATGAAATTTGCAGGCAGAATTTAGCAGAAAGTTCTGCTACAGAAACCTGATTTAAAAACCGACTTAATCTAAAACAAGTTCATTTATGCCCATGAGTGAGTTTCAACAAGCAAGCAAGGAAGCTCAACTTCTCAGAAGCCTAGAAACCCTGCCAGGTAAAACGCAGAAGACGGAGACAATGACTTCAGTGCTTTCACTTTCTTTGCTAAGTGTTCTCTTTGCAAACTAACCATAAACTCTGAGCTTTATCTAACCAAACTTCGTCAACTCTTCAGTGCTTGGGGCGCTACCAGGCTCCCAAAATACATTAGGAGGACGTCTCTCTATGTAGGCACACAACATAAACATAATATTTAATTAGAAACGATCATAGAATTATTTAAATTCTGAGAGAGTTGTTTCACCTTCAGGTACTGCAATTCATTTGTCCTAATCAAACACATACAAGTATTTTAAAGTCATTTAAGACAATGAGGAATTAGAAGAAAAAAAAGCATCTTTAAACAAAAACTGGAAAATATTCGCATTTCAACTACTGCTTACTTGTTACAGTGATGTTTTATGTGCTTTTTATATCCTTCATCTTGCAATAGATGCTCAGGATTATATTTTCGAAGCCATTCTGCTTTGTGTATATCAAAAGTGCTAGCCTGGGTCTTCACTTTCTTTCCTTTTCTTCCCCTAGGCACAGGGGCTGATAAGCCTATGTAATTTAAAATACAATACAGTGACAGCAACAGGTAGGTATAGATCCTCTGTGATATTTATAGTTATGATATCCTATATCAGCACTGTGACTTGCACTGCAGAAAAAATTCTAGTCTCACATCCTTTTTCTCTCCTTTGTCTCTTAGAGCACCTCTGGAGTATGTTTCACCAGCTAAGGGCAAAGCAGGAGAGGGGCAAAGAAGGGAGAGTGTTGCCACTTACCATGAAACAGAACAGGTTCGAACTGAACCAAAAGAAAGCTCACATACAGTATACCAATCCTTTAGGGTAAGCCATCAAAAAACAAAGCAAAGCAGAAAGGGCACTTCGCCCCCCCCCCCCCCCCCAAATCAGCTTTCTGGGGTAAATTCCATTTGCTCTAACTAGGACACTTTCAGAGAGAATTTTCAGCTGTTTTTATCTCAGTATCACAAGCATACGCATGTGAAGCTATTTAGCTGCAGAAACAAATAAGAACTTACCAAGGTGATTCTGCAACTCTCGTGTTTGCCCATCTTCTGTTGGGGTAATGAGATCCCATATAAAACTTTTTATCTTCTCATCCCCTCTGTAGTGAACAAGACAATATGCTAACAGAGCTCGGCAAATTATCTCCACATCCTGTTCGTTCAGTTGTCTCTTGAAGCGACCGTGCGACAAAATCTCTCTCCATCGACCCCACCTGGTCCAAAGTGAAACACACATCAGCACTTGAAGGTGAAACGCTCAGGCAGCCTGTGGATTTATTTTACATAAAGGAGGTTCTCTGCAAGATTTTCAGTTTTCTACTTTTTTCCTTCTATTTAAGTAACTCAGTGGAAACGTGAAAGTAAGCTTTCAAACAAAACTCTGTCGGCTGCCTGTTTAAAAAACACTGATGATTGTTTTAAGCTTTTAAAACACAGTACTGACAGGTACTCATGCTGATGTACCAACTCAGTCATTTACCTTTTAAGGGGAGAGAGAAAGAAGATCTAAGATTATATTCACAAATCACCCTATTTGATTTTAACATGCTTAAATTAACCGGTTAGACTTTCAATTCCTATTTAAACCTCATGGAAGTGCAAAAGTTCTGCAATTATGAACACCAGACCCCTCACTGAGCCTTATTTACTTCCGGATTGTTGAGCCTGCCTGCAGCACTTACTGCAAACGTTGTTCTCTTCTGTAAAGAATTTACAGAGACTACTGTAGTGCCAGCGTTAAATGTGCACAATCTCCTTTGAAGAAAGATTTTCTCCTCTCTTCCTGAGCATTTTTTCAATTGCAAATTGTCTGAAAGACTTATATAGGGTGCACAATAAATTCATATGTTAAATAAATTTTATAGATATATACCAGGTTATTTCAAGTTTAGTCTAAAACCTAGTATGCTGACTGACCATACTATACATGCAGTCCATGTGAACATATTCCTCTTAAAAGACAAAAAGGTTGGGAATTTAGAAGGATAAAAGCATTACATGGATTTAAAACATCGTAAGCTTCCAAGAACAAAGTAGGACGTATACCATACCCATAGACCAGTAAGTTTTTTTCCACCCGAAAGCACTCTGTTCTTCCATATCCATTGGAGCGGTCACAAGGCCTGCGGAGTTTTGGTTTATCATCGCCCTCGCTCTCCACTTCAGACAATTCAGCCAGCTCATCTTTTGTAGCACTGAATGGCCGTGTTTGTTTCCTAATTCTTGGGGTATCTATAACCAGGCTGTTCTGCAAAATTTCAAATAAAACTTTGATCAAAGATAGCTGGTAAGTTTTTCTTAAATAGGTGGCTTCAGTTTAGATAGAAAGTGTTCTTACCACAGAAAACACATGTAAAGCAAGCGTAATATTTTGCTGAGTTTAAGGCAACAAAAACTGAGTTTCATACCATGATGCCAATATGTTATAATGTAATGCCAATATAATCAATACTGTATATCTCATTTATTTGCACTGAAAACTTGCACAGACTCCTCCATGACGTCCGTCAGTAAAGAGGGGCTATGAAAGCTGTTCAGAACTGACTGTACGGGAATTTCTTAAAGTACAGGATATATCTTTCAGTAAGGTAAAACTGCCATTATAACTCTCAGTCAGCTGTTTTGCAGATTCTAGCATAGGATTTACAGCCAGAGAAACAAAGCAATCCGAACAATTATACAATTCCAATCGTTTCTAGGTCTTAGACCAAACAAAACAAAAATGAAAAAACCCCCACAAGCAAACAAATAAAAAAAACCCCAAACACTTCTGGGATATTAGGGAGCTAAAAAATACTAAAGCAGTCTGTGGTTGACTACCCATGCACGGACTAACCAGCACAATTAAACATAAAGGAATAAAATAAAAAAATCCTAGTGTGATTCGTTTAGATGTTAATCAAAAAAAGCACCAAAAATCCTTCACTGTTATCCCAGAATTCAACAATAGACACATACTTAAAACAACATGCATCATAAAAGAGAGATACTTACTCTACCACTGATGGCTTCGATATCTATTTCTGCTTTTTTGGCCCATTTCTGCCAGAAGTTGGGATCATCTAACGAAATGTCAGTCCTGTTTCCAGATGCAACAAAACTAGCCTGCATTACAAAAAAAAAAAAATTAAATCTTACCAACATCATACATGAAAAGTTAGCACAGTCTGAACGCGTGCTGCTAGCTAAGACTGCATAGTTTTATCCCATCATAATCTCCCAAGCAGCTGTTAAGCCTTTCGAAGCCTTTGTATAATGCAAAGTAACCCAGAAGTTCTCCTCCCCCTTAAATTATGTATCAGAAAAATCTAACGAACTTCTTTGCACCGTCAGGAGGGAAGAATATGAAGCTGTAAGATTCTTCTGCCTTTAGGTCTCAATCTATGCTACCTGAATGGAAGAAAACAGAATCCTCTGAAGAGGCTTATCAGCATACGGGGGTTTCATCACATGCAAAAGTACTCACTTGAGCGAAATTTCAAAGGAGTGTTTAAACTACCAATCAAAGCTTGGGAGTATGGAATAAGCTTAATTTCAGAAAACATTTTAAAAAAAACATGATGCATTGCTTTTGTGAAAAAAGTAAATAAACAAAATTCTAGCTCTTTTGTTAAAAAAAAAAAAAAAAGATGATGCTTCCTATTTCTTCATAAGCAGTCCATTTTCTACTTAACAAAAATCAGCAAGCTATAAAAAATCCTAAATAAATGTGTGTCTTATTTATAAATATTCACTTATATTCTTAAAAGTTTTCCTTGCGCTTTGCCTGTTTTTTTCAAATTGTCACAAGTGCATTAGTGAAAGATCCATGTTGCAGGCTTGATTATATTACTTGAGAAATTAGATGTTTTTTCATGTGTTTTTTTTTCTTTTCTTTTGGGTTTAAGTTTCCCATAATTTGTATTTGCTCATACTCATTTTTACAGACATTTTGGAAATAAAGGGGTTCAAATCTGTCTTTTCCTGTGTTTTTCCAAACTCCCATCACAGGTTTTTGGATGCTGTGATATTATTATTATCTCTTACTCATCACAAATTAAAAACAGATTTTGGCCAGTTTTATTCGGCACATGATCAATTATTCTGAAGACCTTTCATCCTTGCAATTTCTTTATTTCTCCTCCTATATTTTAGGAGCATTCTAATTTTGCTTTTCCAGTTCTTACCAAAAAAGTACAAGGTTCAACTCATATCCTAAATATAGGTTTTTTTAGAATAAATCTGACAATTTTTAATCTTATTAAATAATTATTAACTTATATTTTTCCCCTGTGCTTAATATACCTGACTAGACATATAAACAAAATAATGTTTTAATATTCTTGGTTACTGCAGTCCACTGTACCACAAACACATCAATCCTAGCCTTTCCAAGAGCAGCACACACCTCTCACTTGCTTTTGCTCAAGCATGTCCCTTGGGGTCTGGCATTTACTCAACGTGAATGTGCAAATCACAGACTTCGCCAGGCACACATGTCTATGTAAGATTTTATATACAAGACTACAAAAATACACCTAACAGACATAACTACTGTTTTGTTTCTTGTTAAACAAGAAGTAAGCGTTGTAACATTCTTCAACTAAATTTAAAGCTCTATACTGTCAAAGAACAACTTGCAGCTTCTGCACCTTGGCAAATGTGGAGCCCCTTCCTTCTGATTCAATTGTGATCGTTTTAGTACGACGCTGCAAAATTTGGTCAATGTCTTCCTCACAGAATTTAGAGCCTTCATCTTCTTCATCCATAATGGCACCATATGCCCCTCTTCGAAGTAAATCTTCTATTTCTTTCTTAGAGAGTTGTTGGATCTAAGCAAAACAGATTTAAAAAAACACTTTAGGAAAAAAATCCTTGAAAGCCTTTTTCATTCTTTTTTCCTTTCTGCAACCTAACTATCACTTTTAGTTTATAAACTTAAAATCCAGGTTATTAAAAACACGAAGAGAAAAGTCTAGTTGACTACTGAAATAATGTTATATGGTTACTGTGGTAACCATACCAATACTATGGTATTTTTTGCAAGTACCTGTCTTAGTCATGGCTATTATCAATACAATGATGAACATAAGTGTAAAAAAAATTACCTTTTAATACTACAAATACATCTGATCTTGTATTAAAGTAATACATTATATTGATTCAGGAAGATACAATAAGGCAAAGAAAAACTTTTCTCCCTGTGTAACTTGGAAATTATCTATCTTGGACCTTATAAGGTAAGAAATAATGAAAGTTTTATCAAAAACTTATCAGAAAACGTGTCCATATTTTGACAATTACGCCAACTAATATTAATCCATGTCAGAAGACATAACAGAGAAGCAAGCAACAGAAAAAATGGTAACTTCTGTACGTTAAAATAATTTCCACATGGAACAGTTACCCTTTTGCTTTTGTAAACAAGAAATACATACGCCACCAACGCTGTTTTCTCTTCCACTCATGCTCTGTAAGACAGCCTTATCCAGGCCCAGTTTCAGACTTGCTCTGTCAAACATCTCTCGCTCATACGAGTTACGAGTTATCAGTCTGTAGACCTTCACTGCTTTGTTCTGACCAATCCTGTGACAACGGGCTTGAGCCTTTGGAAAGAAGGGAGAATAGAGATTCAAATTTAGATTTTTGCCTAGGAACAAGATACGACTTTTCTAAGAAATTTGCTCTACTGTAGCGTAATCTTAAGCAATAGCATAAACTTGAAAGGAAGTCGATTCACACGTGGGATGATCCGTGTTGAATTGCTGCTGAATGGTATTTCTCTGACAAAAACACTGTAGAGAAAAGATACGCCATCCCACAATTTGTCACATCTCCAGACATAAATGCTGAAGAAGTCGTGACTTCAGAACGGATCCTACTCTCGTGTCTCATGCCTAAATTTGATTAATTCATTGTCTGAATTAATCAAATTCTACAAATCAGTCTACAAATGAATCCTTTTCTATATATTATTTATGTATCATTAAAAAATGTACTAATTTCAACCTCAATCTCTTATTTTTGGTTTTAACAAGCAATTAGAAATATCTTCATTTATATATTACTCTCTCATCTATTTGCATACAAGAATAATCATTTTCTTACATAAATCTATATGGTAACATTTTTCTTTTACGTTTTCTAGATTTGTATTGTAGTTGAGTCTTAGTGGTCAAGGATGGTAGTAGGAGCATATAACCGGTATAAAGTAAAAATACAGGTAATATAAAGTTTATGTAAACTAGGCTAAGAACCTACTGCATTCAGTATAACTATTTCTCCAAAAAAAAATTAAGATATAACAGGAGACTATAAACAAAAATACATTATTTTGGGCTTTTTGCTGCGATGTAGTTACCTCTGAACCAGATGATTTGTCCAAGAACGGCTGAGTTTCAATTTTTACTTCAGTCTGTTTTGTCCAACCTATTTTATATGCTAACTAGACCTTCCAATTTTCTGGTCAGTTTTCACAGTACCAACACCTAACTAAACCACATCTCAAAGTCGAAATTTCCTAAAACTAAGGGGAGGCTTTCCCCTCTGCATTTCTTACACAAAGCAGCTCTAATTATATAGCTTTGTGTTTACTTCAGGCTTACATGATTAATCTGTAGCCCATCTCCTCTCTGCCCCCCGTTACCTTTTCTCAAGCACTTACACCTAGCTATTTCACTGCAGAAATAACTAACACACATAACTAATAAGATTTACTAGTTAATGGCCCTTATTCACTTGGGACAGTTTCTGAAGTCACTCCTATCTATAACTATGGAGTAACTGTAGCTTAACAAGGGACCAAATTCTTCTCTAGTTAAATAGTTTAATTGAACAGCCCTACTTCTTAAACTAAGCGAGTCGATATATGTAAAATCTGATCCCAGTGTTTCACGCTTCTTGAGGTCATCAAAATCTTAAGAATTTTATAAACTCACTGACTTAGTTGCGTTTAGTTGCAGTAGATTGTTGCATTTAAAGAGAAATCAATTTGAAAGACAAAGTTGAAAAAAGATGGAATCTAGATGACTTCTACCTAGAAAGTATCCATCAATAAACATTAAACATGCACCTTAAAAAAAGCCCTGAACATGTCAAAACGATGCATGTTTAGAACAGAGACAATATTCAAAGTGACCAAATTTGTACCGACTAGGTTTGCCTGCCTGCTTAGGCCTCAATATTACTCAAAAAACAAGTTTACCTGCAGATCGTTTTGAGGATTCCAGTCAGAATCAAAAATTATACATGTATCTGCTGCTGTCAGATTAATGCCCAAGCCACCAGCTCTGGTGCAGAGAAGGAAGACAAACCGATCCGAATCGGGTTTGCTAAACCGGTCAATGGCAGCTTGTCTCAGATTCCCTCTTACTCGTCCATCAATTCGTTCGTATAAGTATCTGCAAATTGTCACGTATACACACAGCACACACACACACAAATCATTACATAATTATTTATAATTTAAAGAGAAATTACAGTAGGTCTCCTGCCTGCATAGTTATTCTTTACAATCGGTAAAAATGACATAAACTCTGATTTCTGCTCATCAGTGAGGAACATAACCCGAAACCAAGACAGAACTCTCATTCTGGGAGTACTAAAATACAGTAATGCCAGCAAGTCCTAACGCTGAAATTTTAAGGCAAATTCTTCTGAAAAGCAGAATTATTATTCTGCTTGATCAGCCTGATTATACATACCAGGAAAGACGCATTACCATGGCATTTATCTATACACCACAAACTGAAGTGCAATGCGGACATTTACAAGCTTTTCCTGTGCTAGTCTCGGATCACGGCCTAGGCTCGCGGCAGCCTGGCAGCGTACTTCCACGTTGCACACCAGCCTGCCTGAACCTCCTACCGGCAAACTGAGCAACCACTACAGAGCATTATTTAGTGAGCTGTTGCTGGACAAACTCCATATTCTTTCTGTCAAGATCAAGAGAAATAGAACAAAAATGACTTCACAGTACCTCTAACACTGTCTTTAATCAAGGCTCAATGAACCTATGCTATCCTAAAGCAAATCTGGCAAAATTAGAAGAGTGAAGTTCAACTATCACTTCTTTGTTACCTTGGATAATTACAGAGACTCCTGTGAAACTTCTGAAATCAAAATAAATGCATCTGTCCTGCTTAAAAAAAGGAGCGAAATACTTTTCCACGCTCTAAAGGGAGTAAGATGCTGAAGGTATATTTACTAGGCAAAACGCTTCACAAACATTTTTCTTCTAGTCAGCCATAAAACGGCACAGCAGATAATCCACAGGACCCCAGGCATTTTGGCAGGCAGCCGTCTCCCAGAGTTGCGAGTGCTCTTGGGTACTAACTCTAATCATGTGTGCACTCCAACATTTCTAATCAGAGGGTAGCATAAAGCAAGTTTTAACTTCTGGGGATTTCAAGAGATTCTTCCTGTAGCAGTGACGTACCAGTCTAGACGTCACAACCTTATATAGACGGAGGAATATTTTCATATTGCATTACATATACTACTATGAAGTTAGAATCAGTCAGTGCATTAACATCCACACATACAAAATACAAAATGTTGAGCTCCCAGTTCAAATTCATAACTTCATGTAACAAAGAAAAAACAGTATAAAAGTTATATACAGTGATCATAAAAATGAGGTATTAATATAGTCTAAAAATGACTTACAGTATACATTCCAGTATCTATTGCATGAAGGCACTACAGTTATTAGTGAGTGTTTTTTACGTTAACTCTGTATTACGGGACAGTTCATTGACAAGCATACGCTTTAAAACAGTATCTACAAGACGACAATTGAAATACTAAAACAATCAGAACCAAAACTTCTTATTTCTTTACAGGCTAACATAGCAACTACCGATCTTAACTGAGTCTAATGTTAGACTTTATATGCTAAGGCTTTAAGCATAGTATCTAGTCACATGCTTAAATAAGCACTCAGTGTCAGCAGTATAACCAAATGGTGCTATTACATGCTACAGCAAAAGCCAGTCTAAGGAACTGTTTTATGGCTGGCAATAAATAAATCTTGTTTCAGTTTTCCTGTAAAATTCAAAGCAGTAGTAATTTAGGCAAGACAGGAAGCGAAATTTTGCTTTTAAGAGTGGCCTAAATTACCTTACTGTAGCCACATGTTTATTTTTACATTAATATAGAAAATAAAGCTCCAGTTAATAAACACTATGTACCTATATTTTGTTGGGAGTAAGGAGCTATATATCCCATAGAAGTATCTGGTCCAAGTTCAATGGGATGTATATAAAGCATAGGTTATTTGCTTCTTGGAGTTTAGACAAACCATGCTCCGCTTGAACTTGCATGATTTCTGATAGGCAATGTGTAAACAGTACATATGCACAAGAATGTTTAAGGGAAGAAAGAATAAACTGAAGGCACATGGTTTACTCAGCAACGTTTCTTCAGCTGCTCTCTAAAGTTTTCCTTTTGTTGCTGGATAATTGATAACGTATCACAGAGCATAAGAAGTTACAAAGTAATTGGAACAACAACAAAACGTTATCTTATCTCTGGTATGCTGTAATCTTTAATCTTGCACTAAACATCTGAAAATATGCCCATTGAGACTAATATACTATGAAGATAAAATATACAATACCTTACCTTTTATGTATAAGGTAATCCTCCAAAATATCAAGACAGCGCACCATTTGAGAGAAGATAAGCACCTTGTGGCCCCCTGCTTTCATTTTTGGGAGAAGCTTATCAATAAGAACCAGTTTGCCAGCAGACTGGATCATTGCTTGTAGATGGAAGTCAGGAGCACTTGGGCTGTAAGTTTCTTTAAACTCTCCAAGGATTTTCTCTTCAGCACCTACCAAAGAATACATATCTGTATCTGTAGACATACGCACACAAATATCTTCATATATACACAAAATAAGTCTCAAAATAAATAGTTTGTTTGCAACTTTTTAAATGTGGGCAAGCATATGTCTTTCATCCATAAATTGTTTATTATTCAATTGTTTGACTGTCTACGTAAATCCAAACTTTGCCCTCTTCCGCTGTACTTACTAAATGGGTTCCACAGATAAATAAAAGCATAAGTAGCTAAAATAAAGGCCATGGGAGATGCACTTAATGACTTGTGACTGTGTCTGATTGTGACGGAATTGGGTGATGGTGACAAGCACAGGCGCACCCCCAAAATTCTGCGACATTGATGACTTGGTCAGGGTCAGGTTTGGTTTTTATCAAAGTCCACAATGCATTTAGAAATACTCCAGCTCTGCAATGCAAATTTAACAGATTTAATCATGTACCGTGGCTTTTTTTGACTTAGCATTCAAGAGCAGGACTCCGTGTTCAAGAAGTAGTTATATTAATCCCTATTATTGTCAAATATTATTATGAACAAGAAAATGATTTAACTAAAATTGAAAAACAACCCCTGAGGCATGGATAGTAGGCGTGCACACTGTTTTGAGACAACAGAATTGTCAGGAAGATAAGGCCATTGTACTCAAGCTAAAGGAAGTGTGAGTATAGCCATTTAACACGTGTCACAAATAACGCTGAAATAATATTGCTTTCAACTCAGATCTAGCTTTCGGTTGCTTATTTGAGGTGGAGGGAGAAAGAAGTACTAATTTAGTAAGAGTCAGTGCTTATACTCTACATATCCCCCATTAGCCATCGTTGGAGATAGACTTTAAATGCACCCAGAACTTTGTTCTAACAAGAACAGCTATTTCTATGCTCTTCGAAAACAAGACAGATATGCAATTGGGGTCAACAGGGAAGATTTATGATTTTAAGCAGAAGAACACAGAAAAATATCTACAATTAGTTAAATCTCCCAAAAATTACAAAACCAAGAATGTAACTTATTTTTAAAAATGTTGTTTAAAAAACAAAGAAAAATACTGCAAGCCCTTTTACTGCTGTGAGAGTTGAAATAGGATATGAGTCTTAATAGCAAGAAGCAGTATTTTCGAGAAGCAGTATTTTCAAAACCTTTTCTTAAGTCATGCTATGATTGAAACGATAGCAAAATTGTAAGCAATTTAAGATTTAAGAATTTATTCTCTTGCAAGTAGGAAAAAATATTCAAGTAAGTTATATATAAAGGAAAAGCAATGAACATTGACATAGATCATATTACTGTCTGCAAGAAGCATTAATTCTAGAAGTTAATTTTAGAAGATATTTTTCATACCATTTTTAAAGAGATATAACTTTTCCAAAGAGCAATCATCTCATGGAAGTTTTTGCTTTTCTAAATGTTCTGTGAAACTATATGAAATAAGAAGTTCACACTTCAAGCCTTATATAACATGCAACGGCCTCACAAGTTTGTTTTACATCTGTCAAAAAACGTTTCAGCCTAATTCAATACTTGGAAAGTCTGATCACAATGCAATATATTTCAAACAGAAGTTCTTACATACTTTAAAAAGAAGTACAAAAGTACATTAAAGAAGAGGTTAGTCTTTATTTATCATGCATTTACCTTTGATGAGATAAGGGTGATTACAACACTTTCTGAGTTCCATCATAGTATTAACTAGATTGGGTACATTTGCTTGCCCTGCTCCTTTGGATAAGAAAGCAAAATTCTTCTCCAAAATTGCGCGATAATATTTCTTCTGAATATTAGTTAGTTCTACTTCAATTATAGTTTCCTCCTTAGGAGCCAGCTTTTTTTCTACATCTTCCTTTAGTCGTCGGAGCATCATGGGTTTCAGGATGGCTTGCAGCTTCTGAACCTGAACAAACCACAACAATTAGCTGGAATATACGTAAAAGTAATAGCATGATGTAACTCAAAAGTTTTTAAATCCACATACTCCAAAAACAAAAAAGGAACATCTTTTGGGCATTTGTCAGCAAAGACCCTGGCCACAAAATCAGACCACCTTCAATTATTATTATTCTCGCTCTTACTTGACATATTCGCAACACAGACCCAAAAAAGTAAAAATAGTTTTTCAACATGGACTAAGATTCTGTAATTTATACTCTGATTTTAAATTTATCAGAGTATTTTTCCAAGTAAAAATCAAGCTCTAAATATATTTCTAATCCAAAAAGAAGAAATTTGAGAAATACTTGAGCATTGCAGTTTTTCTTCACAACATCCCAAAGATGACAGCACAAATGACTTGACTTGTTTAATAATCTGAAAAATGTTATCACGTTTTAAACTGTTTCCTACCATCTGCATGGATTAGAGAAATTAAATGCATGACAAAAGAACTTGTAAGTGACAGATGAGGGGGAAAAAAGGGCACTAGCGTTTAGTTGCCTAAGCTATTCAAAACAAAAATTACTCCTCCAGTAAGTCACTTCTAAATACTGGCACACAAAAGGAACTTTTTCTACACGTAGTACCTGTTCCTCTGTTTTAAGATCTCCAAATTCTTGCATAAATGTAGATTCAGCAGGAAAACGCAACGGTTCAAGAAAATGAAGGAGGCTAAACAATTCCTCTACTGTGTTCTGCAGTGGTGTACCTGTTAGCAGCACTTTATGCTCCTATAAAAAGAGGGGAAAAAGAAGTCTTGCATGAGCTTATATGCAAACATTTAGTAAAACATTTTTGTTAAACCTGAGTGTCATAACCTGAAAGTACCAATTCTCAGTGTCAGTAGGTACATATGCAATACACACAAACTGATTTACAAAAGACCACTTTCTCTTCTGGCATCTGTGAGCCAGTTCACCTAGTTATAGCCAAGTAATAAAGAAATGACTGAACAACTGTTACCAGTTATATTTACACATATACAATCCCCTCTCCCAACAGTGTGGAAAAAATACACTGAGTATATAACAGAAATCAAATCAAACAACTTACATATCCTCTTCGGAGGATTTGCACCACCTAACAAACTAAAGTAAAAGTCAGGTGGGAGAAGAAAACCCGAAAGTAGCCATGGCACACCTTGCAGTAGATGCACCAAAAACTCAAGACGCATTTTAGTATTATCTTTCAAAATCTTGCCACTATATCACATAATACCTAAAGTATAAGATCAAATAATCATCCTATCTTAACAAATTCCACTACTTGTTTAGCAGTATTATGATAACTGGCTTTTAACAAATAACTTGTTTAACATATTTTCTAGCTTCTTTTAAATGTACTGATCATTGCACAAATACTCACGCAGAAACAAATTTATTACTCAAAACTCTCTTTAATCAAAATCATAATCAAAACAGACTATAAAAGAGCATTAGCAGAAACACATTCTGCTCGCATTTAGTGGGTACCCCAGTTTAGTCCCTCAAAAAACACACCAGGACCAGGTCTCAAAATAAGAATATATTTCAGGAGAGTATCAAGAATGGGTATCTCCACAGTCAGTCTTTTTTGACAGGTAAACAAGCTGGCGATTTATTATACTACTGTACTTAAGTGCTTTTACAGAAAAAAAACACAGTAAAACCACATAAGTGAAATACAGCCACTCACAAGGTTCATTAGCTTTAGTCCTTCCAAGAGTTTGCAATTTTTGTTCTTTAGTCTGTGCGCTTCATCAATAATAACACACCGCCACTCAATTGCATTGAGTTCTGGACAGCCACCAAGAATCATTTCAAAAGTAGTGATAATGGCTTGGAATCTGTATGTACCTCGAACGATGCGTCCCTAGAGATTTACAAACACACCTTGTCATATTACACCTCAAACCTACTCAATTTAAAGATTTCATTGCTGAAGTTTTATCCAAAATCAGACATGAGATTTTACGTTACAAATTGTTTTATCTTCCCATACACATTTAGTAGGTCTATATAATTCTGTAATTAATACTAATGAATAATTGTCCATCATCAAAAATCCAATATTGTCTAACCAACAGTAACATTCTAACTACTTCTTAATTACAGATATCGTCATCTAATAAAACTGCTGCAACAGGAGTTTGTAGGCAATACTACATTTCTAATCCCATGAAAGTCTGAAAGAATGATTGACAGAAGAAACGTACAGTCAATCAATCAAAATATACAACAGTAACACTTTTAGCATTCATACAGCAAGTAAAAAACAGCACTTGAGCCAGTAACAATCAAGTGAACACCTTTTATCTTATCTAACTTACTTTACTTGATTGGTCTGACAAAGAGACTATGTCACGTCTTCAATAAGACAGTTAGCATGTAATAAATCACTAGAGAAATAAGACATCATTTTAATATTTAAGACATGGTTCAAAAGAGAAAGCTGTTTCGTTTTTAAAGAAAAATAGCCTTATCAATTTTGTAAAACAGCATGACGGTTTAATACTTGCTTATCCAGAAAACACAGAAAAACGAAAAAAAAAACCCAACTGTTAAAAAGATGGTCAGATTTCAAGTTTTTTACATTTCAATCAACGTAAAGTAATTAAGATAGAAAAGCAAATTGTACGCTAGCAAGGTTAGTTTACTCCAGGGAAAGGAAGTTAATAGCTACCTGAAGGCAATATTAAGCTTAATGAGCTACACTTTCTTTCTTACTGTTCTCCACATTCAGGGCCCAAATGCAACTATCTGCATACACTAATCTCCACACAAATGTTGGCATCGATGCTATTACATTGCAAAATTGCTCAGCACACTGTAACAACATGTATCTTGCTGCAACCAATTTCACAAAACTCACTTAGTAAACATATGTTAAAGATTGACATGTAAAAACCCTAAAAAAAAATACATGACGGTATGGAAAATGACTTTCACTAAGATGTGTATGCAGATAACATAAAGTGTACTTTTAATTACTACTACCTGAGACAGGTATGGGGTAAATTAGCGGATGCAAGTGACATTGTAATACCTGGGAGTCCCTGAAGTACATTTCATACTGCTGAATCATCTGTCTGCTGATCATACTTCCATGATACACTACAACATTAAGGTCAGTCCACGTACGAAATTCTCTTTCCCAGTTTGTTATAGTGGAAAGCGGAGCTATGATCAGAAAAGGCCCTCTTATACCAGACAGGAGGATTTCATAGAGGAATGTAATCGACTGAATGGTTTTGCCAAGACCCATTTCGTCCGCTAAAATGCAATTCCGTCTGAAAGAAAGACATATTTATTTGTTATTAGGGTCAAAGAACGTACAGTCATTAGAGCTGTGACTCAAATGGAGTACTTAGAAAAACAGAGCTCAAAGACGCCAGTTTAAAACAATAGTCAAAATCGTGGAACTGGAGAAGATGCTCCTAAGTGTTGCCCGTTTATGGGATAAATGTATTTGGTACATAAAAACATTGGTTTCTCAATCATATTCAGCACTTGCAAAATCTGAGAAAGGACAGTTCCACAGATTTCTCCTAAAAAAAAAAAAACACCTCACAAACCACTAAGGCTATTCTTTTGGGATTACGTCTGCCCTAATTAAAGGAAATTAAATTAATCAAACAGATTTCCTATATGTACATTCACCTTGACAAACCTGCTAGAAACTAAAGATGATTCCATAAAAGTCACAGTATAAGAAATGCAAAAAGTGTCCCACCTACGCTCATACAAACAAAGTATACCGTAGCACCGCTGCCAAATTTCACCCACTCTATTTCCAAACGGAGACAGAGATATATAACTGAATTATTACACAAAGTATCACTAGGTGCTCACCCTCAACCACATATGTTCACCTAGGTGCTCTAACAGCTATGCAGCGAGGTGAATGACAGAATAGTTGGGGTTGGAAGGGGCCTCTGGCAATCATCTGGAGCAGGTTGCTCAGGACCACGTCCAGTCGGCTTTTGAATATCTCCAAGAATGGAGGCTCCACAGTCTCTTTGGGCAACCCATGCTAGTGTTTGACCGTCACCAGAGTGAAGAAGTATTTTCTTATTTTCAGATGGAATTTCCTGTGCTTCCACTTGCGCCCATTGCGTCTCATCCTGTCACTGGGCCCCGCTGGGAAGAGCCTGCCTCCATTGTTGTCACCCTCCCATCAGCTATTTATATGCATTGGTAAGGTCCCCCGAGAGCCTTCTCTTCTCCAGACTGAACAGTCCCAGCTCCCTCAGCCTCTCCTTCTATGAGATGCTGCAGTCCCCGAGTCATCTTTGCGGCCCTGACTCAAACTGAGATCTTTTTCTTCCTCCAGATCGTGAAATTATACACCTAAACAGGATGCTTGCTGACATAAACTCTCAAGTGGAGGTAACTGATACTTTGGAAATAAAACAAGCAGGAAGATTAACGGATAGATACCTAAACTAGATACAGAGAAAATTCATACTTCCGGAGAGAAAAAACAAACAAACAAAATCTTGAAAAATGGACATGATACCCTTCAAACAATGATTACATTCTAGTTAATATATCATAGCATGAATGACCAAAAGTTTAATTAGATTACAATATAGGAAATATAAGTAACCAGTAATTTTATTTGAAATATATATTAATTCTATAAATCATTTTGAAAGATACAAGTGCAGCAGTGAAAGTATCATTTTAAACACGTTTAAAACATTATTTTCATGGACTATTCTGATAACAAACAACACAAACAACAATTATTTCTTAGCTGTTTGAAGAATTCCTGCATTTTCTTAAGGGGAAGAAAAAAACCCATTGCTTCCTAAAAGCTTGCATTTTTTGTGCAAGTTGTTTCTTGGCTTAATTTCCTCTCAGCCATTAAATTGTTTTCAGTTAGGTCAGATTTATTCTTCATCAGCTTAATTTTTCGTTAGTCTTGTTGGTAAGATACAGCTGTACACCCAAATGAAGAGAAACTTCAAATTTTTTTCAATTATAACTTTTTGGCTAAGTGCAGAGAAGGTAGGAAAAGTTCATTTAAAACAGTATTCATCTACTGTGACACATTTATTCATTTCATATTTTCAAAGTTTATATTAAAAATATTCCATGCATATACCTATTGTACCAGTTGAATAGGAGCCAGTTCAGTCCTTCCAGTTGATACTCCCTGAGCTGATTGCCATTTTTATATTCTCTGGACTGCTCTATCTTCTTCCAGGAGTTTGGAGGTGGTCGGTCCTTTAAGAGAAAAGTGAATGGATATGCAAGTTGGCACACATCTCCTTTTTTCAGAACATTTTTACCTACTAGTTCCCGAGTGTAACAATTTCTGTTGTAATTATTCAGTCTTAATGATGGAAAGGAGTCCTTGTTATCACTGCTTACTAATGATAATGATTAATAAATCCGGTTTATCGTCTATAGAAATGAATACTTTAAAAATTAATTTAAAGCGATAATATAACTGATTTCTAGAACTAAAAGTGCAAATAGCTTGACACATTAGTGTTTAATTTGAAACACTAACTCATTTATGCAACAAGGAGCCTTCAGAGAACCTGTCGAGAATCCTGAACGTTTCCCTGAGGAAGCTCTGGCAACACCTGCCCTACAGCCACAGCCACCCGAACATTCGCGACTATCGAGATCCCAGAAGTTTAAGCGCCTCTCAAATCTAAGGCTGTCCTTCCGAAACGGTTTAAGCCAATCTGCACTAAGGTACTGCGCTCTGACTCTGTACCTCTTTATTGCCAACGTCAGCATCAGCCGACACGACCCTGCCTGCCGCAGTAACCGGCCTTCCCCAACAGCTGCAGCTCCTCTCCCTCAGCCACGAGCAACCAACCATCTGGCCACTCTCCCACACCACTAACAGCCACCCTCCAGCTCTCAGGGCTGCAGGCAGCGCGCGCACCTTCTTGTGCTTTCTGGAGCTTGGGAACAAACACACACACACACACACACAAACAAACAGACAAACAAGCCTGTTGCTGATGCTGAGATGACCGGCAGTCTTGCAGCTCTACTTTAATCATCTTTTTCTTTCAAAGTCAAATAGCGCAACACAGATGTATAAACCTTTTCTTCCCAAGTGCCAAAATGGCAGCATTTTAAATAAATGCTAGAAAAATTCAGTAGACATAATCTGAAGAGGCTAATCACGACTTCCGTAATTATCCAGGGATGAGAAAGCATTAAAATAAAATCCAAAGCCTATAAATTAAAATACTGTGCATATTCTGTTATGTAAGGTAAATAAATTGGAACAAGCGTCGCACTACACCATGCAGGACATGTGCCTTACTCTGCGACAAGATAACTTTAAATAGAAGAACTATTTTCTTTTCTCCTACTCTGAGACAGGAGAATCACATTTTACAGGTAAAACAAATTTCCTCATTATACATACTTCTTCCTTTTAGTTAGACATCTATGAAAAGAAGAAAAACAAAAGCAGGAAGTAATTATGGAATCTATTTGACAGATCTCTGCCAATTTCCTTCAGCGTTGAAGCACAAGACAACTCTGGTCTCTACAGAAGAAAGGATGTTTATATTTTCTTCTGTTTTCTACTCATCATGATGATGTTTATGTTTTGTGAGAGCCAGTTAGAACGTGTTGCTCATCACCCACTTAACAGCTCAGAAAGTCATAATACTTCATACTTTTCCCTAAGGAAAATCACTTTTTAATTAACAAGTTACAAATCAGATGAAAACGTTTATCTATGCCTACTTGAATTCTTCTTCCTCTAGGTAACGAGGTTTACAGATCCTTTACGCAGACTGTCAATAAACCTTATGTTTCAATACAAAAATTTAAAGTTAGTAAAAGCAAATCCAATTTGCCAAGACAGACAAGTAAATTAGATATAATTTTACCAATCTTCTCGAGTCAGGCCTGGAAGCTTGCAATTGTTCAAATTCTTCTATTTTTGCTTGATCTACATCTTCTTTCAGCTCCCACGTACTGTCTTCATATGGCAATGAACACCATTTTACTAAATAGTAAATAACAGGCTGCAGAAAAAAAATTTTGAAATGTTATCAGCTTATGTTTAATTTAGTATACAGACTGTTAATATGAATTCTATTTGAGTAGTTAATTTACCTAAGACAGCTGGAAACAAAACCACCTTTCTGATATTTTTTAAAGGCAATCTGTGGTAATCTGAGTAGGTTATCAGTTCCTAGATTCCTCGGTGGAATGAGCAGAGTGTTTTCTACCTACTTGTCCTTGCCTTCTCATATTCTGCTACTTTGTTGTAGACCCCTGGGGACAAACAGAAATCTCTAGAGCATGTTTTGATTCCACTTACCCCAGACTAAATCTTGGTCTTGGGAAAGTTAAATTACTACAGTCACTACAGTCCATGAAAACAGAAAAATCTAACCACAGAGCTGCTACCTAGAATGTTTCCTGCATTCTCAAAATCCAGCTGTGTATGAACCTAAAACAGAGATCGCACACAACAGAAAGCTTTATAGGTCTGCTGGGATACCTATATGAAAATCTAGAAAAAGTCTAAGAAAACGGAGCTGAAATGGATGATTTTATCTCAATTGAGCAAATAAAGATTTAGAAGTTAAATTAAAAAGTGATACTTCATGAAGAAGTAGGAAGGCGGCTTGCGTCAATAACCCTTTTTTCTGAAAGCGTAATAATGACAAGCCTGTTGCATACACTGAGAAATAATTCTAACCCTCATCCCTTCTTTTTGAAGATTAATGCAGAAATCAGTGGGTAAGAGTCTGCTAATTTTGCTACGTAAGAGAACACAATAAGTTATCACAGCTATTCCAGCAGACTTAATAACAAACCTGTTAGTCTTTGTTCTTTGCTTCTCAGACTCTTTCTGAATTACACAACTTTGTTTTATATATAACGTTTTTTAATTTTCTCATCTCATACTTTTGTTTTGTAATAGTCTTCCAGAAGAAACACATAAAGTCCAAAAAAGTTTTGATTAACAGAGGGAAAGGTCCACTGGTAGCTAGCAAAATGGCCCTGAATCACGGATTGCCAAAAGCCTGGGGAGAGAGAGGAGGAGGAGGAAGGAACTGCCACTGGAGATATCATTTATACTCTGCCTTCTTGTGCATTCTTTAGCGAGCGACTGCTTGTCACCATCAGAAAAACAGGACAGCACATGGTATTAGCCTTTTGTCGGAGCTCACGTGGCAATTATTAAACCAAATCTTTGGCTAGTATTACATACTAATAAAAATGGAAGCCACTGCACGTTGACTTCTATTTCAAAATAGATGACAAGCATAGGAAATGACAAGATTAAAATGTCTCATTACAATTAATTTTTGAAGCTCAAAAATCATTAAGGTTTACTTTGAAATCTGCTAAAATACCACTACCTAGCCCTACATAGGGGTGTATCTTCTTGATTTGCTTTAAGATATATTTACCTCACCAGTGTCCTTATCTTCACATAGAGAGACTTCCAACACCCGGTCTACTTCAACATAGTCAGGATTAAAAGGTTCTTCTTCCATCTGCAATGCAAAATTAATAAAACCAGTTCTGAGCAGGGAACCAAAAAAAGTCGGTATATGCTGAGACTTACTATACTCGTGTTTGGCTGTACAGAAAAATCTGATTAGGTTTAAATGAATATGACAGTTGGAAACTATTGAGGCTTTTGCACACACCATGAAACCACCATATTTATGGAGATAACTGGGATCAAAGAGGGATCCAACATTAGAACAGAAAATGCAGAGTCATTCAGGGATGAAGTGCAAATTCAGCTGTGTCTAGCAGTTTGTACGCTATAGAAACCACACGTACTAAGATAATCTTTTCCCTTATCTTTCCCCTGTCTTGGGAAAGAAAAGGCTTTCCCAGGTCTTTCCATGGTCACTAGCAAGTAGTTACCAAAGAATTCTAATTTTAAACTATGCCAGTGAGGTTAACTTAGTGACTCCAGAAGATTTGCTCTTAAAATTACAATTCTATCTTCAGGACTTAAAAAACACCTCCCCCACCTGCCACAAGCCAAAACCCAGTCCTGATAGCTAAATTTTACTTCTCAACATTCAGGTATTCAATTTAAAAATGAAATATTAATCATATTTTCAAAGGGGAAAAAGGCGTGTTTTAATTGCATGTTTCATACTCACATCTGCAAAGAAGTGAGCTCTTTGTGCCTGCCTCAGTTTGAACCGCTTTATTTTCTGCTGGATTCTTTTATCCTTTAAAAGCTGTTGTTCTGTGGCCCATTCACAGTGGAGATAAGAGCTAAAATTACAGAGATTAAGGTTAATATATTAGTGAAAGCAAACGCTTAGTATGTATTTTTAGCATACAATTATAACAGTATAGTTTATAAACCTGAATTTCACTCAAACAAGAGAATACTTTTATCATTTAGGACAAAATTTGCTGTAAATGTTAAAATGACTACATTATTAAGCCTATTTACTCCTTCAAATAATCATGCTATATCTAGTTAAGGTACCTTTTTTTTTGGCCTAGGATCCACAGAACTCTAAGGATTCACAAATTACTTTCAAACAACCCAAGAAGAAAAGCAAGCGCATTTAAAGTGAACTTTTATGAACCAAATTTTAATTCTGCTACCTTACCTCTATCAGAAAAAAACAGAAACCCACAGGTTTAAAAAAAAAAAAAACCCCAAAACAAACAAAAAACCCCCCACCCCCAAATCACTTAAGAACATCTTCCAGAGGTACAAAGTACTGAATGGACTGAACTTTTTCATGTACTACACATGAACTCATGTCTTCATGGGTCCTACTCAGCTATACAGCTGAGCCAAACCAAAGGATCTTGATGAGCACTAGAGCCCACATCAGGAAGGATCATGCAGTGAGACTGGGTTGAAGGGAGGCAAGAAAGAGCAAAGCCAAAGGCAGAAGAAGGAAGCATGAGCATGCGTTTCGGTGGTAGTTGTACCATCTCGCTGTACCCCAAGTGAGCCTTTCTGAAGTTAAACTGGATGAACAGAAGTCTTATTTTCATCAGTTCACAAGCTCTCAAAAGATATGGGGCTCTTCTCTAGAAAGAGAGAACCACTACTGCTACTGCTGGCTAAAAGTGACTCTCAGAAGAACACTCAATCCTTTCAGGAAAGGAGAGCTAAAAGAAAATTTTTTCTTTCACGCTCTGGAAGAACGTGGGCCCAGAGTCTCCAAAATAATTACATTCCTCAGCAAAAAACTAATGAAATTGCTCATGTATATAAAATTAAATGTGCTTGCCTTTGCAACCTCAAGAGCTGACTAATAACAGGAGGATGGGTATGAAATGGAGAATAAGAAAATATGGAAAAAAGTTGCGTTTCTTTTTAAAACAGTAAGACTGACTCCCACATCAACCTCTCCTAAATGTAGGACACTAAATCTATGTTCACGAAATACCTTTGATTTAAATTCGTGAAACAGAACTTAATCTCAAGCATATATCCTCTGTTGAATTTAACAAATATACATTCCCCAAAAAGCGTGCTCCTTTGGCAACAACTGTCAGTTTATTAGTCAGTGTCTGCTTCAGCATACTGATAATTTGTAAATTGTTAACAAGATGATGCAGATTCTTAATAAATTCAAAATTAAATTTGTAAAACTCAAAGACAACAAAATCTGATCATAAGTAATGTTCAAATAATACAAAACTTGAATATGGCACTTGTCATTTAAATGATCATCTTCAATGAAACAGCTCCTCAATACTTACTAGTTCTTGTATTTCACAAAAAACTCTTCCGTTTCCACTGTCATTCCAGCAGACATCTAAGAAAGGAAATTCAGGGGACACGTAAAACGATGGACACGGAACACATTTTCAAATAAACAATTTTATCCTTTGACCTTCACTTACTTCTTTCTTTATTATCCTAGAAGATAAGATTTTGTCTACAATTGCTGCATCTTCTTCACTTGGATTCTCCTATAAATGAAGGAAAACAATGACATCTTCATTAACAGCAGTAAATACCCCCTGCAAACTGATCAGGCTCAAAGCCTTCACAGCACAAGTGGTTTGCCAAAAGATCAACAATAAAGACAATAACATTCTCCAATAACATTCTCTTTATGAGCCTGGAAGTACCAAAATTAAAATATATTATAGCTATTCCACCTTGGACATAGGCTTACCAGTTTTATTTAATTTAAAAAAAAAAAGAAAAACAAGAAAAAGCAAACAACTATTACTGCCTATTTCATTCAACTGATATTTGATTAATACTGCTTAGTCTAAAAAAATTACAATCCCATACGAAAACAAAGTATTTGCTCTGGAGAAATAGGTTTTTTCTGTTTGTTTGTTTTTAAAGCTAGGCACTTTCATATGCCCCGCTTAAAAGGAAGATTTTTCAGATTTATATCCAGAGAGAAATATATGTAAAAATACAGCAGTCTCGCACTTCCCCAAAGCATCAGACCCAAGGCTCACCTGCCAAACACATTTATAGTGCAAGCAGCAGTGATCTTGATGCTTTCCAGAAACAGACTCACTCTGTATGCCCTAAAAAGATGACCTGATGCAGTTGATGTACCCAGGATTTCTTTATACAGAGATGGAAGGATAAGGACTCTGGCAGACAGGTTAAACAAATTAATAAAAGAAAAACAACGCACTGTGCATCACACTCCATTTAATAGATCTCCTCTGGGCCCAGAAACCAGAAACACGCCGGGGAATCAGGCAGACCAGGGTCGTGCTTGTGAATTCCTGCAGAGCTTAGGTGTGAAACGGATACTGAATTACTCAGCTCTGCCAGGACTGGCACTGTGGTCCCAGAGCTAACGAGCCAATCTTTAAAGGTTGCTTACAGTAAAAAGGCACCTTCCCTCCTGCCCAACTTGTTCCCAACCATGCTGTCCTTCTCCCTCCCTTACAGCTCTGGCACTCTTTCAATTGTCTCACGAGCACTTTTTTGCTGGTTTTTTTTTTCCTGTTACTTTTATTTACCTAGAACAGCTCAACAAGAAGTTTAAGTACCAGAGCCAAACCAAGTTAAACAGTGAAGTGCAGACCTGAGGGGAAAAAAGGCAGGAGCATCCTTTTTCAAACTCAGTAAGCAGAGGCTTGGTTGCTTTTATAGTTCTAGAAGTCACAATAATACATATTAACACATGGCCTTTTCATATGCCTACACAGCACGACGCATTCTTCAAGACATACTTATCCTTAATTGTTACTTCAGTTAAATTGATGAACATTTTCAACCAAAGAAGAAGAAGAAAAAAACGTAATTAGTCATTACTTCCAGTTCTTAAGATCCTAGGCAAGATGTCACATTAAATAAGCTATAGATTAGTATTGATAGGGTTTTCCTTCCAAATTTTGAGCTTTATTCATTAAACTCATGGACACAACTAGAACGTTGCCACTACAGAACAAGCCAGATTTTACTTACAACAAATAATTGTAAAGGCTGCTCAGCAGGTAAAGGAGCAGAACTCTTTTTGATTTTCACAGAAACTTTAGCCTCCTCTTCCGATTGCTTTCCTTCTCCTTCTTCAGCATACTTTTTCCTTTTAACTTGACGATTTGATCTTCTCTTCTGCGTGCAGTAGAGTAAAAACAGAATTTTTACTAAAAACCTCCCCTAATATGAATTGCAGGTTTTGGGGTTCTTTAAGCAATACTTTAGCTAGATCTAAAACCAAAGGCTAACATTTGATGGAGAACATGAAGCAGGTGAACCACAGAGGGATAGAAGAAGCCAAATACAATGTTTCAACCTATGAAGCTACTCGTTTTTCTCGTTTTACATATAAACATTTGACACTTGTTCTTAGAGTTCAGAGGCAAACATGGAATATTTCAAGGTAGAGGAACAAAGCCGAAACATAACAGGTCTCTTGTAAGAAAGCATCACTGTTTCAAAATAATTTCATAATGCAGTAGAAAATAGTAGAACAGCGTCTTATTGTCCAATTCAATAATCTATGAGCGAAAGAGACAAAACATGCTGAAGTGTCTCTATTAAACAACACATTGACCAATTACGAAGATCTTCAGAAATTGTAGAGAGAGATTATTAGCTCACGATAAAGCTGTTTCAACTGCTAATACATTTTGTTGCTTTTTCAATGTTTCCTGTTCAACACGTTCTCCACCTTACTCGAGCTTGTTTAAAAGTCACATTTTGCTTGCTTTGTTTTTATTTCTCTGGATCTTCCCGCGTTGTTTCTGCAAGAGTCTGAGGACAAGCAGCTCTAGTTTGGAGAAATAATATTCTGCCTCTCTAATACAGTAATTTCTTCTCCCGCTCACTCTTTAAACTTCAAATGCTTACACCGCTTTCACATATCCTCTCACCATTGAGCACACGGATGTTTAGCATCGCATATTTAACCATTTTAGGACTGATTTCTAAACCCATCCACCAGACAAACAACAATAACAGAGTCAAACAAGTCAGCAAACCTAAAACCTGCTAACATCTGAAAACAGTGCAACTTCCTTAAGACAAGTGATCACTGCAAAAATAAAACCATCAAAATAAAACGGTCTGTGCTAGCAAAATACGTTACACTGAGCTCCACGGCAAAGTGGCTTTTTTATTCAGCCACTGCTGGTTGCAATATACTACACTGATCAGTCGGAGAGGAACCAACTGAGAATAGAACACAAAACGCTCTGCGGTCGTACACAGATAGGGCCACTGGCCTCTACGGCAGATTTTACAGTAAAAATAAGATTGTAGCACAGGAACTTTCTTCCTGACTAATTCAACCTTTAGTCTGGCTGAGATCTGGTAAAATTAACAAACACATTGGAAGTGTTTTAGTATGACAGACAAATAGCACAGCACACGCTACAGCAAAAATCAAAGAATGAGTATTACCATTCTTCTAGAGAAGCGGGGACTGCAGAAATGAAAATACTTCTTCAATCAGCTCTCTACAATAATGCTGCCAGATTAGCTATTCTTTAATAAAAAGTGTTTTTTCTTAGTGCAAAAAGAAACTTTAAGTTTACACAAACACTAAAATATCACACTACAGTTAAATCAACAGTAGTTTGCCGAAGAAAGTAGAAGCTCCCCAAAAGAACGCCAGCTGGTAGGAACAACGTACAGTGACGCATGAGTTAGGAAAAGAAGGATTAAGAACCAGGTTCAAGTTTTTACTTAAGTATTTGTTCAAATTTACAAAACCTACTGAGACATTAAGAAGCACTTTCAATCCTTCTCACTTGTCTTTTTCCTAATACATTAAGCAATGAAGAAAATGTCAATAGACATACGTTTTCTAAGATATTAATATATTACCTGATCTGTTTGAAAAACCTGTGCGTTTCCCTGAACTGAGAAGTACAGGCATACAAAACTGCTCGAAAGCATGAAATTAAGTAGTACCACCCATTTTCCCAACAAATAAATCAACATGTTTTATAAAGACACTGAGAAACTAGGCATACCAAACTAATTATGAAAAACAGACCTAAAATCGCCCACCAGAGCTTAGAAAGAGAAAGCTACTCACAATAGAATAAAAACACATGAAAATGTTGAAAAATAAACAGAGAAAATGAGTTAAAGAACTAAAGTACCTGATACCTTTCCTGTTCTGCTGCTCCCAAACTCTTGCAAAGATAAAGTGCAACGCTGTGTTAAATGTGTGGGTTAGCACGTTTGTCGGTCTGGCCCATGCCCCGCCATTATCCCCAGCCCCTGTTGCCCCTTCAGGCTAGGGCCACCACGCGATCAGACAGTCCTCCCTCTCTGCCCACCCATGCCAGAGCTGAAGACGACCCTTGCAACAGGACTAGCAAAAAACTAAAACAAACAAAACGATCTTAATTAAGACTTCTGTACTCAGTCTGCTGGCCATTAAGTTTATGGTCTGCTGTTACAGAAAACTATTGCTAAATTGCAGTACTTCAGAACCACCAAACCTTTCCAGCTTCTTCAAATAGTACTAAATCCACTTTCCACATTAAGACAAATTCCCTGGCGAATAATTCATTCCATGCTCCCTTACTGGTAACTTTTACCTAAGATACACTATTGCCTATGTTCATTAAAAGCTATTCTGGAAAACGGTTTCTGATCTTTTTTTTCCCCCCTCAGCCTTATTATCTGCAAAACATTAAAGGTCAGCTCTGTACTTCTTAATTATATTTTCTGACATCGCCATCAAATTACGCAACTAACTTTTATTCTACAACACTGTATTTTGAATATTGATTTCATCTCTACAGATCAAATGGCCTGAGAATAAAAATCTGCACATTTTCTGGAAGAAATTTTATTTTTATATGAGTTTGCCCTGAAGTAGGAAAGTTATAAATCTGTTACTTTTCTACACGTAAACAGCATTTAATCTCTTACAGACAGTTCAGATTTTCCCCACATATAATGTTTTAAGTAATTAGCTATGCTATTATTAATTTGAGTGAAAAATGAAATTTAATAGAAATAAAAACACACTACTGGGGAAATCAGCTATAGCTGTCTGAGCCTCGATTCCATATTTTCATTATGTGAATAGTTTTTTGTGTTTTTTGTTTTTTTACTTCAAATAACAATGATAAAATACAAGAGATATAAACAACTTGTAGGCAGGTTAATATTATTTGGTGACTAAAAAAACTTTGTCATTTACTAGAACCAGCATCTATTTTACTTGTTACAGCCTGCTCCCTTGGAGAATCTTGAGGCTTCCAACCAGTAATTATCTGTGTGTCTCTCAGCAGCAAAACTGTCTTCCAGAGATAACCAACCCTCAGAGCTTCAGCAGCCAGTCAGAACTGCAGCTTACTGGGTCGGGTACAACATCCATGCTATCGCCAAGATGCTACAAAAAGGGGACTCTAACCTGTAGGGTTTTATAATTTTCAACAGGAAACCCCCAAACCCACAAACTCTCCAGTCCCCCAAATTGTTGAAATGTAATGAACAAATAAATACTAGCAACACTTGAACACAGGTCAGCTTCTAGTGTCACACTGACTTCTCTTGCTACAGGTAGACAGCACACAATTACTTTACTGACACTTAAAATCAGGAGCTGCAAAACCATACAGAAAAAGTAACTGTCACTGTGTCAAAAGCAATGTAACATTCCGGAGCGTGGACAAAAGAGCTGTAAAAATCACAACACATACAAATGTAAAAGAGGAAAATTCTGGTTACTTACCTGCGCGTCTTCATCTTTCAAAGACCGTTGTGGAGTCTGCTTAGCATCAGACAATTCATCCGAAGACTCATTTTTTCTTTTCTGCTTTTTACCAAGCGTGATGATAAGCTTTCTGTTAAAAATAAAAACACACTCCAAGTGAACATTATATATTAAAGTTTACTTAATTTCAAGATTAAAAATAACATACCTACTAGTGATTTCCTTATTCTTTTTACTATAAAATCAGGAAGTGCCACCATCCAAAAAAGGAAAAACATTTCACAAAAGAGAAATCACAACTTTACAGTAGTTGGTATTTTTTGCTACTGCTAAGGAAATTCTCTACAGGTAAGTAGGTATCTCACTCTTTCAAACTTCTTTGTATCATAATTTTTTCAAATCTATAAATACATGAGATATGAAATGCAACATTTAAAACAAACAATAAGAGACATATAACTATGCGGACAAAAAATAGCATGACTGATATCCACAGATGATGAACAGTAAGACATAAGGCAAATAATTTTATCTTTTTAAAACCGTTCTCATTTTTACTCATAAAAATAAATTTAGCTATGGACAACAACCTGAAATTGTTCAAAACTATGTCTGACATACGGAATTTGTAAGTTCAAATAAGCTAGATTGAGGGAATTGCAAGAATCCCTGTTTTTAAAACGTAACAAATAAATACAGACACTATATTCAATACACAGTTTTATCACTAAGAACTCTTAGAATCTCTCAGAATACTCCAAGAGCCAATCTTGTGCTGAACAAATTAGGTAAATTAAAATGAAAAAGTAGCAATTATTTCTTAGCTCAAATTTAAAGGTTATGCTGCAAATCATATCAATAGCATTTAATTTGTTTTTAACAAATGTGAAAACATTCATGTCAACTATACTAAAATGTCAAAATATATGTCAAAATATTTGTTTTCATTTTGGAAATGTAATAAATATTACCCTTCAAATATGTTTTTAGTGGAATAATCACAGAATGATTACTAGCTACCCAACAAAAACACAGATAAAGAGCTGTCCTAAAACATATATTTTACGTAGTATCTAATCATCAGATCCGTGTAACCAAAAAATGAGGTTAACTGTTCTGGCTCACAAGTATCTTCTGCCAGAAGAAAATGAACACAAGACTCTAGTCTTTATGAAGACAATACACGTTATTTCATGTCCAAGTAGGTTCAAAATATATTGGCCACCCAAAAAAAACCACTGAGAAGGTCGCTGAAACATTTCCGTGTCTTTTGCTTCTCTTTGGAAAACGTCCAAATAGGAGACTATCGCATATTTACTACACCCAGACTAACAGTCCGCACAGAAAACACAAATCTTAAATTACTAACACACTACAGATGGTTAAGACGACACAGGTAAAAAGATCGTAGCCATATTTTAAAAAGCAATTAACATTTCTACATGTTTTCAATATTTAGCCATAGTATGTTCTGTGGAAAGGTTAAAGGAAAAAATCACTTCCACTCGCATCTTTTCGGTTTCACAGTATGAACTGGAAGGTGCTGGCAAATGCACATGGACGTTAACTCGCAGTAAGCACAGGATCACAATTCTGTGTTTAAGCAGAACAGCTTGTTCAAAAGTGAATTCTGGTCCTCAAGTCCCTGCTTTTTGTTAGATGTTCTCGGTTTAATTATTGATTACAAATCATTTTTCATAATCACAGGAAATAAAATTTCAAAAATGAACAGAATGGTTTTCCTATCGTCTTCAAACGTAGTTTCTTTTCCTCTTGCTTTTCAATTTCTGATGAGGGCTTTTTTTAATACTGTGGGATTTCAGTTATTTGTAAAACACGTTTCTTTCTGATAATAGACTCAGACTGTCCACTTGCATCATTTTTCCCCCCACTTGGCTTCGTAGAATTTAAAGGTGCGTCATTAGCACGTGTCAGCTAATACAACCGTTTAGCTAATTTTTTCAAATCTAAGGGCAGACGCTGCGATTGAGCTTCTGAACTTCTTGTTAAAGGGAGTTGTGCATGCTAAAATTTAACAGAGATTACAAGGGACACCTCAAATTCATGGGCAAGAAGCTACTGAAGACACCTATCTCGGGAAGCTCCTGAACTGCATGTTTGGAGGCTGGGAAGTCATGCAGAAGTACCATTTTTGCCCTGTTCTTATAATCCTTTCGGTGCACCCACTTGTGGCCACTGCTGGAGACGGGATACCAAGACAGATCAATCTCTGTTCTCATCTAGTACAGACACTCCTGCACACTCCTACAAGCCCCCGCGGGACGAGCGTTACACTAAAGCATAAATGCACGAGAGTTTAACGGGGGACACGCTGGAGCAGTGAGTAAAGAGCCCTGCAAACTGAAAGTTTCTGGTAGGGCACAGTGGAAGAGAGCCCAGCTCAACTCTGCTAGACTCTGGTGGTGTGCTGATTACTATCAGCGGATGCATACGCAATAGGGCTTGCTTTAGTTTCAGACAAAAACTAAAGCTGGGATGCAATAATAGCAGGCAAGCCAAATACGTAAAGAATACGTATATGACGGTAAAGAACGTACAAAGCATCCAAACCGTTACCCCAAGAGCGGGGAGGGGAGCATCCAACAAAAAGAACAGGAAAAGTTGTTGCACATGGAAAAGCAGATTGCACGGAGAGAGAAAGCGAAACAAACAGGAACAACTTCTTTGTGCCCAGATCTTGAGGGAAAAGGACTGGGAAGAAACAACTCCACGTCTGATGGAACAGGAGCCACCACCAAGAACTCTACAAAAATTAAGTCTTTATTAAAAGGGATATATTGGAATTCAGAACTTACATTACAAATTCTACCCAGTGAATGAAGAATTAAGAAATATTTTATGAATTCACAAAAACTGACAAGATCAGTGTTTTCCTTCACATAATGAAGCGCTCTCTATTGCACGTTACAAATAATTTACACACTTCTCTAAAGTTTGCCCATATGTTATCAGCAAGTGCAATAAGTTGTGCTGATTTGTAACTGTCCCCTGTTGATCTCTTCACTGAAAGAACTGGACAAAGCATATTCAATCCAACGAACTCATAATCTGTAAATTAATATTTCTCCAGTAAATAAGATCACAAGTCTTCTCTTCCGATCGGCAAAAAAAAGGCAACACAGCCTGACATATGACAACAAAGACATAATTGTCATTTTCAGACATATTTTGGTTTTTTGGATGAAAACAAGACTACTTTAGTAACAACAAAAAAAAGGGATAACTAAATATATTTTAATATATTAATGTTTTACATTATGCAGAGCCTCGTCCAGTCAAGTCCTGAATATGTCCAAGGCTGATACCTCTGTGGGCAACTTGGTCCTAATTTTGTCCATCCTCTATGTAACAGTAGATTTAAAGTGCTTCCTAAATGCATGTTGCTATGTTAAGCATCTGTATCCATGCAACCTTAGCTTCATCTTCATTTCATACATAATTAACACCTTAGACTCAGACTGCTTCTGAATTCAAAACAGTAATAAGAAAGGCCATGACAGTTTTCCTATGGGTTGCAGTAGCAGCCTTTGAATAGCAGAGCAATGTAAGGACCTTCAATTACGGCACATTGGTGCCAGTATTTGGCAGTGACAGACTGCTCTCCACTCCACCTTTCCTTGCATGTTTTCTCTCTCCTTTTCTTTAGTAGTACCCCCTTGTGTTCACCTCTTACTCTGTCCCTCCAGTCTTACCCATAAATTATTCCATTCCTCTACAGGCTGCTCCGTCTTACTTTGTTCTTGCAATCCCCACCCCCGGCACTCCTCTTCCCAAGCATCTCCCTGATGTTTTCTGACCATCTTCTCCACCCGCTGCAGATCTGATTGCCTCCTCCTCTACACGGATACCCTGCCAAGGAAAGCAGTCAATGTACTGCTTCACTCCCTTCTGAGCCAGCGCCCAGCACCACAGCGCTCCCTGTTATCAGAAGTTGCTGAACTACAGTATGGCGCTGAAGTCATCAGTTTCTATTAGTAAAAATGCAATCTGCTCCCATTTTGGCCAGAAACTTCTAAAAAAATCTGCTGTGTGAAAACAATGATTTTCAGACGCTTGTAAACTGGATCAATTCTGTAAAGTTTTTCACTGAAAAAGCAAGTTCTTTCTTGCCAGTTTGTAAATTTCTGCATGAAAGCATAGAGATCCTCGGCTGAAATCCCTTTTCCAAACTGAAACAAACTGTTCAGAAGAGAAACTATTCTGTTTCTCTAGAAAGGAAACAGCACACTGCAGACGTAGTATAAATAATATCACTGGACTCCACACCAATCTCACTTTTTCTTGCTTTTTAAAACCTAAAACCCCTTCTTACATAACATCTAGAAATATTATTTTAATTAGAAAACATATTGCCTTCTTCTGTAACCACAAATTAAAATTAAAATGTTGAGAAACTTATTATTTCTAATCTTTAGGACATGACCCAGTGTTTTAGGACCACAAACCTAGAAGCCTAAGGATCAGCAAGACCACCATGAACCATAATTGGAGGAGCACATCTGTAAACTGTGCAGTTTCTTCCTTATACATGAAAAACTTGTAGCAATCTGTTGCGTTCCCCCTTCTGTTTGAAAGCAGAGAACGCGATGGAAGAGTTGTCAGTGCCTTAAACAGCTTTAAAATTGTGAAGAACAATTTTCAAAGCCTTCCAAATAAACAACAAAACACCTGTTATCACCAGCTACGTTCGTCTTTCTTTAATAACTCAGTAAAAACAAAACAAAACCTAACCAATTCTATCTATTAGCAAAATCCAAAGCAGATTTTTCTCTCAACAAGATACAGTATCCTCTTGAAATCAGAGATACTGGTAACATAAAAAAAAAAAAGTTACTCCTATCATTTTAGCATAAGCTTAATAAACGATAGCATACTAAAATTAGCCGCTGCCTCCATCTCCAGTTATATCTGACATTAATACCTGGATTGTACGCTGACTTTTAAAACAGTCTAGTCTAGTCTCAAACAAATAACCCTTTCAGGTTCGTACCAAATTAGAACAACAACGCAAGAGAACAAATCAGTGTTTAGGTATTTGGTTGACAAAACCGTACTGTTCTGCATTCATGCATCCTGCAAAAGAAAGTTAAGATTATGTGACTTAAACCCAACTTCCACATCAAAACTTAGAATCTGAGCGCAGCAAAAGCTACGCCAAGGAGTCATCGCTCGCTGCGTGTAAACGCATCCCAGCAGGGTGGTCTGATTTGGAACGCGTGCCCCGTTTCCAATCCCGACAAAACAGCGGTTGTGATCTAACCCAGAGATTCAGTGAGAGCTCTTGCCTTGGATCACAGGTTTACTACCCAACATTTGGCTACGACGTACATGAAATATAGTACAAGAAGCAACTTCACAATGTCTGCTATCCATGAAATTCACTTGAAGACTTTGCATTTAACCTTAAATGATATAAGACCGGCATAACACATGAATCATTTGCTTTTTTACAGGTCTCCTGTTGCTAACTGAGTTTAGACAGGATTCAAACTATCTTAACAGTATCATATCAAAGAGCGATGATATAAAGATTTTCTGTCAGGGTCTTAAGTCCCTAAAACACTCGGTATTGTAAAGGGTGTATCTGATATCTACTTCAAGGCTACAGAGACATTTATTCATTTGAGTAGGGCACTGGATCACAAAGGACTTGTTGGATTCATGCACTACATAATTTAAGGGTTAATAATTAAAAGATGATGTACCATTGTTCTTTTTAGTACATACAACAATCAGCGTGTTTCTGGTAACAGGAAATAGTTTTGAACTTAAAGGGCTACCACCCTGAAAGAAACTTATGCAAGTCTACTTCTACTCAGCTTTTTTTTTTTTTTTTAAATCATGCAGTGAGGCGGAAAAAAAAGCCTAAATGTAGTCTACTGATATTGTCCTTTACATCAGTAATGTGGAGCTGCTGGTTTTCACTAGGGCCACGATATTTAATTTTATGTTTGCATAGGTGGGAATACAGTGAGCTGTAAAATCTAAATGCCAATCTAGTTTTCTGGACAACAGAACGTTCATGAATTCAAAACTCTTCTATCCTTTACACATCAAGTGGTATTAAAGTTCACTCACTTTTCAGTTTAAACATGCATCACCTTAAATGGAAGAAATGGAGTTATAATCAATTAGAAAAGCCCATAAATAGATACAAATTCTATGCAAAAATGTTAAGTATTTAAATAGACTCCTAAACATCAATGCACTATGCTGGCTATCCAGAATAAAAGTGGGTCTGCAATCCTCAGAAAAATTGTATAGTTAGTGAGTTGTAAAGAATTAACCTGAAAAGTAACCAGGACATAAAACAAACAGGTTACATAATTTGATAATGCTAAATACATTATACATACATTATTTTACTATGATTAATTTGTCATACACTTAAAACATTCTTAGTAATAAGAATTCTGCCATTTATCTTCATCAACGCTTGTGGCACATCAACTTTAATTATTGAATTCAGTTCTAAATCATCTGACTGAAATTAATAGGTGTTATTTCTTTGACTTCAATAGGTCAGAGGATTAAAAATCTTAATCCCTGCCTTTAGAACAAAACTGTAGCCTGCCTAGCAAGTAGTTGCTAGTGATTTATATCTAACAACAATAAATTGAGAACAATCATGTTTTTACCATACTTGCAGATCTCATAGGAAACACTAAGGAAAGTATAAACAGTTAACATAAAGCCTGAAAAGACATACCAATCTATGTATAATTAGTAAGGGGAAAAAAAAAAAAAAAAAAAAAGATTGTTTAAAATCATCCTGTCCCCTAAATTACGACACACAGTAGTTAAACTTATTTGGATCCTAGAGGAGGGCTACTCAATTTCAGTAAAAGCCATGCTTTTATGGCTTTTTATTATATTTTTATGGACGCATTTTTACCGATGGCTACCGGGCAATTTTTAATCAAGGTATGTTCAGCAAGCAGTGTGCTGGTTCCAGCTGTGCCAGCTCAGCCAGGCCCAGGTTATCAGCCTGCTACCAGGCACAGCCGGGAAACTGGCACTCAGCAAATCCTCCTCCTCAGAATGCAAGCTGAATCTGCATACCTAAGAGTTACTGCAAATCAAACCTGCTTGCTATAGAAATCACCAAAAATAAGTCATTTGGGATGGACAAATGAAAGCGGATGTCCTTTTAAAAAGGAAAGCCAGACACACCCAAACAAGTTCTCCCTACTTCTTAGAACGTATACTTAATGTTATGACGGTACACCTGTAACTGTAAGGTGTCACTGGGGATGTCAATGTCTGTAAAAGAAATGCAGTTGATAACAGTAACAATTGGTAATTTGTTTTATTTTTATAATGGGATTTTTCAGTGTCTTCAGCTTTCACAATGCTTCTATTTAAGCAGGAAAGAAAATACCCTGTCATATATATTGCCGCTTTTTCTTTTCTTTTTCTTTACTGCTTTTTTCCCCCGTAATTAAAAAGTGAGTTTTCTCTTCCAACTTTAGAAAGATCTCAAAAATCTTTGTTTCCAAGAGAAAAATAAAAGCTTTTTGTGAAACAAGGCATTCCTTCCCCTTCCTCCCCTAAGCACTTATGTCTTCAAGATATTATTTTATCATGGTAAAACTTTCTCCCAAGATCTGACCAACTAAACCAAATGATTATTTAATCAGAGTTTGTTTTGGTTTTCTCGATTATCTTAAAATAACGTAAACTGACAACTCACCCAATCAAAACCTGAATCATATTTTGAGACGTCAGTAATTTCCAGAACATGCTTAGATTCATTAAAGAATATTTTCATAAGATTGTAATATAGAAAGCTTTAAAAGAGTTTCTGAGCCTTTTCAAAGCTTTCTCTTCCAAAAAAACCCAGATTTTAATAACAAACTTTGGTAAACACACAATCTTTTAACCACCTTTGAAAACCAGCTCTAAACTGTTTATAGTAATTATTACTTGTACATAGGAGCACTTCAAGTAAAGTCTGGCAGGATTATTTGTAAAAAAAAAAATATCAGGGTCTTTTTTTTTTAATTCACTGCTCTTCAAAACAGATGTATTATATCCTTGCTAAACATTTTATATTTTATTTATAGAAAAAAAACACATAAAACAGTGCAATTATAATAACACATGAAGCTACTCAGAAACAAAAAAGTGAAGTAACTGGGAGCCAGGAAGCCTCAGATTTACAACCAACCACCGAAATCTATAGATACTGCAGAATCTGTAATACGTGGTCCTAGAAGCCTCCCACCACTGCTCATTAACAGGGTCTGACGAGTCAACCTTAGGTATGTGTCCCACGCACCGTCAGCGCTATCTGGCAGCAGGATGAAGTTAACAGAGCGCTCTTGGGGCATTAGCTGGTTAAACAGGTAAATAACGGGGAGGCAAACCTTGACAGATCGATGCCAAATTCCTAAAGAAGTTGACCACAGTCAACTAAATGGGAGTCTCCTCACCAGCTTCAGCATGCTTGGGATCACGTTTAAAAATATAGTTTGGGAAGCGTCTTATCTGCTTGTCATTTCACACTGCCTTGTGATATCTTGAAAATAAATCCAAATGAATGTGGAGAGTTACGTGTTTCATGAAGACAGAAAACTGTCTGGAGAAGCATAAATCAAAGGGAACAGTTTATTTCACTATTTTGAAACAGAAAAAAGTTGTGGAAACAATGTAATATATCACAAGGATTATCATTCAGTAGGTCTGGTTAATTATCCGGGAGAATGAATAAAAAGCACACTATGGACAATTCATATAAAACTTCAAGAAACTCATACTAAACAATAGCATATAAGTTTCCAGACTAGAAAGACACACAAAATGTCCATCTGTTATAGAACATGATTCAATTTAGGAACATGAAAGGGAAATTAACTCTGGAAGTAAATCTCCCAAACCCCACTTCTGACAAGCAGATGGGGGGGGGGGGGGGGGAACGACAAAAAAAAAAAAAAAAAACAACCAGAAAGCACTATACAGTGTTAACATATTATTCATATGTCAATCCATAACTAGAAAGGAAGGAAATAAAGACCAGGAAGGTTCAGGTTAAGAATCAATGAGAAGTTGCAGTAATAACCTTTGTACTATAGGATAACTTCTCAAGGAAGAGGTTCACTTGGAATAAGTAAGAAAACCACAAATCTCTACAAAAATTGCAAATCAGATTGCAGAGAAATGAGCTGATTAAAAGCACATTCATTTGTGCTCCATAAATGTAAGAATATAAATATGTATGTGAGACATTTAAATCTGGACAGATGTGCCAGCTAATATTTCTGTTACTGCAAAAAGGGCGCAGCATTCCAAAAATAAAAATCACATCATAACTAAGATTTCTGTTTCGAGTCCTACTTGACAGACTTAGCATTGGCAATCACATGCTTTCCTTTAAAGCTATACTGGAGAACCGGCTTAGCAGCAAAGTCAGAAGGAGTGCCACCTACTGAATCCCTAGCAGCGATCTAACATTTTACAAGTCTCTTTGTAGGTGCCATACCAAGGTACCAACCCAGTTTGAGCCAGTTGAGTCTGCAAAGTTTTTAGGTTGGCAGATTAAATTGACAGGACTGAAGACTACAAAGCGCTTTGAATAAAAATTTTCTAAAAGACACTTTACCTTTGATATAACATGCAATACCTGTGTGAATACTCACTTCCCAAAAAGTTCATTACACTTGCAGTTTCCTCCTATGCAGTTTATCACATATACTACATTGATGATATATGCCAGAATTGATAGAGACAGCATTTATAATATCAGATAAACTTAATTCAAATTCAAAACAAATTACACTGGTAGATGAAAGATACTTCAGTCTTGTCTATGCTTCAAAGTACAGGGTAATGTAGGCTATGAATTTAAAATATGAAAGCTATTCTCTTCAAAGGATAGTTCTAAAATGATTCAGTCTAAAGAGAAAACAAAGCATTCTTGTTCCTGAATAAGAAAGTCCACACACGGACTGAACTGGAAAGAATTTTCTGTAGGCAGTGAAGCACACTATTTTGTTATCAGTAAGCAGCTTTCATTTTCATAGAATGCTTGCAAACTGAAGAGAAATAAGAGGACATTTAAATCTACTTACCCAATTTTTGTTTTCTCTTTAATTTTGGATGAAGAACCAGTTTTTGCCTTTTTGCCTTCCTTGTCCTTCGGTTTAGATTTCACTTTTCTTCCTTTCTTTTCCTCTTTTCCTTCAGCTGAAACACTGGGGAAGTTTTCAGGACTCATTACTCGCGGAATGTTTCTCTCTCCTCTCTCTTTTGCTTTTGCAATTGCTTCGGATATTATGCGATTTGCCTTCTCTTGTTTACTTTCAGAGTCTGCTTTTTTCTTCTGCTTCTTTTCAGACACTACCCTCACCTGGGTATTCTGTAACTTAGTATACGATCCTGAACCATCAGTCTTTTTGGAGGAAGGAGGCTGCAGTATGAAACAAAAAGTAAACAAAATCCCTTTATTTTAACAATACTAACATTCTTTTAAAAAACATGCAAGTGTTTTTAATCTGGAATTGCATTAAAAAAAAAATCAAACTGGCAGAGACTCATGCAAGGACACAACAAAGAAGGAAAATGATTCTGTTTTACCACAGAACGGTGTTGGTTTCAGAATAAGTACATCAATTGTTGTGTTTTAAACAACCCGTCTACATACTGAAAAATCATTATAAAGTACTTTTCTCAAATTTTCTCACCCTTCTTTCCACCTCTGTAGTTAACAGTCATCAATTCTTAAACGTTCTCATACCTTTGACACACATCTCCAAAAAATTATTCTCAAAACGTTTGAACGCAGAGAACCACCGGAGGTAACAGCACAAGTATTCCACTTTTGATACGACACCAGGGCCACAGATATCTTAAAGATATACCTTAAAGACTTAAGAGTTGCAAGACTAACTCAGTGCTAAACAGAACAGACGCTTGAACAAAATCAAGATGAAGAAAAAGACAAAACCAAAACTAAACTATAGAGCGTTATATTGGTAGACAGATCAGAAAGTAATCTTTGTTTTACGTAGAGCAACATGAAGTTCAATACGTTAGTTAGAGGACGTAATTCTCGCTTTTATTTCAGGGTTTTTAATCACGACTTCATCTATGCAGAATTGTTTACACTGAGAACTCGATATCCAAATTATCAGTCTCTCTTTAAGCAGACTAGAAGACATGTTTTTGCTTTCTTCCCCTCCCCCCTTCCCCTTGGAGGAATGGAAAGAATTTCCTATTCAAACAGAGAAAAAAAGCCCAGCAGATAACAGTTATGTTACGTTCTCACCCGTAAACGCGCCTCTGACTACTGCATGAAGAAAAGCCACCCGGAACATCCAAACACATTTTCTGGCCAAATCCAGTGCACTTCACTGGATACATTTTCTATACGTGCCTCAAAGGCTTAATAGCAGTGCTGCAGCACTGGGAAGGAGGCAGGGTTTAGGATCACTCTCTAAAATGCCACCTTAAGGCCTACAGGCTATAACAAATAACCAAGACTCGAGAAAACAGCAACAAGCTCAAGATGGCGATGCAGCACGACTCCCGCAGCAGCAGCCAGTAATAAGGAAGGTTATTCAATCCCATTAGCCTTTTAGCCCAAAGAACCCCTCCTCCTCCCACTCATTCAGGCTTTCACTTACCCTTCCTCTTGGCCTCTTCACTGAAGACATTTTTGGCGTCAGACAAAGGCTTGCCCTCTGCTTTTTCAGCACCCCAGGCAGTGCTCAGGAGAAAAGCATTGAAAGAAGATTGCTAAATGGCCTATTTAGCAAGCTGCAGCCAAGATATGCACAACCCTCCACAAACACACATTGTGATTTATCCACATCTTTCTCCCTTGACAAGTATACATCCACTGATCGTCCAGCTCAGGTACGACAAAGACTGTCTACCTCCCGCAAAGAGCTGAATTTCAACAATAGCTGTAAGCAGATAGCCAGATTCCAACAAAGCACAGAAAGAAATGAATGCACAAAGCATCAAAATGCATCAGCATGAATATTAGAGATGTCGTTAAAAATACTGACTCCTTCTGCGGAAGTAGGCCAGCAGATGGTGCTACCAGTTATTATTCCATTAGACTCTGCAATTTAACCCCCAACGGGCTGCTCTTCCCTGCATGTGGTACAGGGATTAACTCTTACTTCTCCACCTCCTGCAGTAACACCACAAATGCCGCTTCGATCCGTTTCGGTTGAAAATCACGGGAACTAACCATTTTTGCGTATTCCACTTCACTGCAACTTTATAGCTCTTTCATCTAAACGGAGGGAGAGGCACCCACTCACCCACCCTCCCCTTGGTCTGCGGCCTCAAACGTATTTTGCTCTCCGAGACACCTTTTACTTTTTCACACTGAACTGACGACTGCAAGCCAGTAACAGTTTTCAGCAGCGTTCCATCATAGGCGTCTCCATTTCTTACGGATAACGGAAGAATGCCCTTCTCTTCATTGTATTCCTTCCCTCTGCCCCCGGCCAAGACCTACAGACCTTCTCAATTAAATGGAACATGACTCTGTAGTAAACTCCTGTTCATTCAAAGATTACTTTGAAATGTTATTTTAAAATGTCTGATAAAATTTTTAAAAAGCATTTTTAACATGTCAAAGCAAACCTAAAAGAAGGTACGATCAGGGTTTTGAAAAGTTGTTTGTTTTCTTTTTCCCCTTTAACAAAAAAACTTTTCACATAAAAACTATATCCTGGCAGTAGCATCGTTTACCAAAGCCCATTCAAGAAGAACGAAGGCAGACCAGAATACGGTCGCTTTTTTTCTTACTATGAATCATGAAATAAGTAAAAATATGTACTGTATGATATCCCATTGACAATTTAAAATATTGCAGTGATTTTGAGATTTTGAAAGTTAGCTCTTACACTTAATCATGCTTTCACTTCTTTTCAGACTCGCTTCACAATGAACTTCCTTGTTCATTTAAAATATTAGTGGTACTCGTACACGAAATGGATTCTTTTGTAAACAATCTCACTTAAATTCAAAGCTATTTCTGTAAACACGCAGCTTAATACACAAGGACAATTATTAAATTTTAATTTTATTTTTTTGAACTCTAGCCAAGAAGCTTCTAAATTATACTTATGCAACCATAACAGAAATTGCAGTGATTTATCTTTTACAGGCATTACTTTGTAAGTTAATGAAAAATGCTAAAAAAAAAAAAAAGCATTATTTTAATATTTTGAGATAAACAAAAAAAGTTTCCTACTTCATTCTCAGTATAATTTTAGCTCTAAACCAAAAGCTACAAAGCTGGTCATGTCAGAGAATTTTTGAAAGACTGAACGATCCCTGAACATTCCAGGCATAGGAAACAAACCAACAGAAAGTTATGCCTAATCACTTTGCTTGCAATAGTAGAAGTGGCAGCTTCTCTGCTAAATCTTTTGCAATAACCTTTCTAGAGACTGTTACTTTAAAATAAAATTTTTTTCCTATATATTTCCTCAGATAACTTTTACTACTTCATTACTATAGAACCGTGAGTTCACTGGACTAGGCTACTGTATGTTTTCATTCCTGAGGCTGACCCTTTGCTTCTTGCTCTATACTATCGTTTCTGTTTATAGGTTATGTCTCCTGCCCTCCACAAACAGTAAAATATTTGTTAGAAAACAGAAGACGCTTTTTGTTTTTTTAATTTTGCTGCAATATTCCTAATCAGATGGGAATGACATTCATGAAAATGCAGGAAGGCACCAGTCAGTCATCCTAAACTAAAGCTTTAATGAAACCTGCATCAAGAAAGTCACCACCGTTACAAAAACCAAAACCTGAAAAGAAACATAAGTGTTCTGAGATTAGAAGAACCAGAAATACCCTTACACTGCAAAGGACAACATCTGCATGTATATCGCATCTACAACAGAAAAGACAAAGCCTTTGCAAAGCCAAAATCGCCCCCCCCACCCCCCCCATTGAGAGATAACGTGCATCAAACATCCTAAAGGAGGATATCCTTTTGCCAATGGCATACAAAGCTATTCCATCTACCAGCACTAAAAGAAATTCTTAACTGACAAATACATAGGAGAAGGTAGAAAGGAAAACCTGAAGGCAGACATGTACTTAAAAACTGAAAATTTTATTTGGAAAAATATGTTTGTAGTTTTCATGGTTGCAAAGATAATCATCCAAATGTAACTGAATGTAAACCAGTGCAACGTCGTCCTCTTGAGCCCGCACAGAGAGCTCCAGGGTATCTGCTGCTGTAATAGCTTTGCCAAGCAGCGGCAGAGTGAAATTAACAAGACTCCAGTCAGTTCCCCTGCTGCTATTCAAAATCCTGTGGGCAGCAATGAAATTGTCAAGAAGCACGTCAATTTCATGCTGCTGCTGCCTGGAGAAGCCATTAATAGCAGCAGGTATAGGCAACTGGGCTGTTCACATGGAAGAGTTATCCCTAAAAAATACTACGGATGGAAGAGAGTAAGACAATAGCTGTAGACTTCCCCACTTATGCCCTGATTCACAGCAGCAAGGATCGCATCTTCTCTTCAGCAGCAGTCAAGAGACTTTGACACGCTGTCTTGCAGGAGCAGGAGGTACACTATACATCTCCGAACGACATCTTGTTAAGCTAACATAAAAAGCAACCGAGTTACCAGGCAATATCCAGAAAGAATCATGACAGAAGTCTTCCCAGTAGCTAGGAGTACTCTAGTGAGCAGGTTTTTCATAAAATGGCATTTCTCCAACACTTTGTTAGTGGGAAGTTCAGGCTATGCACTTGAAGGCCTTCACTGGCTCAACAATTCTTCCTAAGACGAGGATAAATCATTGTCATCAACTCATACAGACACTGTTTTCCCCCCTTGAAGACATAAAGCCACTTTCAGTTTGTTCTATAACCTCTAATAGTTCCTTCATATCCATTGCATATCACTACCCAGGAAGCCCCAAGAAAACAAGCTGAATATATAGAGCAAAAAATTTATCTTCCAGAAAATCCTGCCCTATCTCTTCCATGAACAAAAGATTGCTTCTACTGTAAGAACACATTTCTTACAGCATAGCCATTCATTCCAATGTTGTATTACTTTCAACTCTGTGCATGCACAGAATTTTAAGACTAAATCTCTCTCCTGAGCTACATCCATTCTAGATATACTCAAAGGACTGGTAATGCCTTTCTCTGCTATTTTAATGAGTTACACATTCCTGATTTAATTATATAAAGCATCCTTATCTTTAACAAAAAGATTGATTTTCACTTGTGGATCTACTCACCCAAAGACTAGTTACCACTAAGAACTTAATTATGATCCTACCTTTTCTAAAAGTAGAAAGCTAAGGTTTCATTGTCAATGACTTGAAAGATTCCTTTACTTCTTGTGGTAGATTACAGATATCTGTGGGAAGAGGCAACTACTAAGCACAGTATGCCTAGAAAGCATAATAAATTCTTTTCGGTCCACCAGGTCCATGGACAAATCAAGACGACTTGACATCAACTGCACTGATTTATTTATTTTTCCAGGGTTTCTTCCGAACTGTTTTTTTCTTGTTCAACAGTTGCCCCACATCATCTGCTGGGATTGCTCTTCAAAGCCAAGCACACTGTCAAATGAAGATCCACAGGGTTCTATCATTTTTCCTTTCTTGTTTGGTGCATATATGGAACTATTAAGGGAGGCAGTGAAGCATTTCAAATTATGATTCTTTCATTATGCTGATAATACTCCTCACTCTTTTCCTTGCTTCCTGTTATCACTGCTAACGAATAACTGTCTCAATGTTTCAGGGATACAGAATCTCAAGACATACGTATACCTGAGACCTAACCCAAAAGTCTTACTGCTACATTAAAGAAAGGAAAAAGAAGATACAGGGACAAAAATCTGGTTTTTCCACCTCCCGTGTTTGTTACCTGTAATGTTGACAAATGAATAGCCGATTGCTACTGCAATGTGACACGGCAGCATTCTATTACCTGCACAATAGTTACTTCACAATGTAAATTTGGTTACTGTGATCCAAACTTTACAACACATTTAACACTAAGTTTATGACTGAATTTTAAGACTAATTGGAAATAAACATTAATGCAGAGGACAACAACCTTAAACCAGTCACGTTTCTAAGAGGAAACAAGTACCTGCTTTTCATGCCACACGCTGTCTAGTAGGATGTTGTTTCTCTTCTAAAAGCTACCAAACACAATAATGCATATTACATACATGGACAGTGCTTTCACTACTTCTATAGCTAATATATTACAGTTATTAATAGCCGTGTCTTAACCAGTGAAGTTCTGATTTACCATATCATTCGCGGAGAGGAAATCAAACCAATGCAATCAGATCCTGCTAACCTGGGCATGCTGCAAAGTCAGCATCTGATGTTAGAGAATGAGTCTATAGCACAGTGGAGTTTCCATTTGGAAGCTTTTGGTTGAAAAGAGCTTTTTTGTGGTTCACTGCCAAATATAGGTCAATTCTTTTTCTGAGTATTTGAGAGGTGCACAAGAACTGTGGGCATCTTTCACTGTAAATCTTAAAAGTACTCCTTAACGGAAGTACTATGTAATGGAGCATATTAAATTGCCAGAAAATGAAAGAAACTGAAAGCTTCATCCTGCTTGCTTTACCAAGCTACCACCTTGGATGCATGCCAGTCTTCAGTGGCTTGGTGTTCTCTGCCCACGCACCCACTTCTCTTTGGCGGTAGTCTGTAATGAGCACAGCTAGCTGGAAACTGGCATACAATACCAAAGAAACCTCCTGCCTCAGTGAAATTCCTCAGGTGCTGTTTTTCACATGCAGAACAAGTAACAGTGACTATTTATACTGATCTAAGCCTGATGTGTTGCATCTCTTTTGTTCTACCCATAGGGTGGGCACCGATCAGAAGTACAGTTAATCTTAACATGAAAGAAAACTGTAGGCACCTACATATAAAAATGTAATAAGATCTAATGATCATATTGAAGTCAATTGGAGTTGTGGATGCACAATGGATCCGAATTACTATGGTTCAGACCAATTTCAGAGGCGTGTTATTATTCTACAGTTCCCTAAAAACCTTTGACGCCTAACCTAAGGATCAAAATGGTTTAGCTTTATTGCCAAGAATACATAAACGTGTCCAGGAAGCGAGCACCACTACTCTGTTTCTTTCTTGCACTCTTAGTTGATCTTACCTGCTAATCCTCTCAATTATTTGACTGCTTAGAAAAAGAAAGTTTAACCCCATAAAAGGAACCTCAGGTTTCACTTTATTGTTTGAGACAAGCTCTGTGCAGGCATCTGGAAAGGAATGTATCAATAGGATACTTAGTTAAATACCTACAGGCAACAAAACAACACAGGTCTTTCCTTAATTTAAAGGGACTGGTCATTAGAGTTTGAAAACCACAGACAAAGCTCTAAGAATGCCTTCCCCCCCTGAAATCTCACCACATCAAATACATTCTCAGAAGGCACAGGTAAGAGTTAGCTTCTTCTGGAACACATCCCAATTTTTACAATAGAAAAACTTCTATTTAGCAGGTAAAGAAACTCAGATAACTTCTGTAACTGTAGGGAAAAGACTGTTGCAAAGCAGCAAAAGACAACAGATCTGCCCAACTTGTTAATAGCCTGTTACACACCAGCAAAACGCATCACTAGCTGAAACACCACAAGCACCCTTCTGGCCCTGGGAAGGGACAAAATTCTGCCAGCATGGGGCACAGCTCCAAAGGAGAAAGAAATACCTTGCATCAGTATGAAGCATCTTCGTTGTTATAACTGCATCAGTAGTAGATAACCAAAAGCAAAAACCAAAGTTGGCTCTAATTTTTAAGTCTTCACTGAACAAATATCAATTAACGTAATCCCTCACCCCAGTAAGTGCTGCTTCAACAACCTGCTGAATAACGCTAGTGGGAAAAAGCAGAATAAGCTGTTAACTTCTCTGTTCTATAGGAAACCTGGCATTCCCTCACAAGATGTAAATTGAGTACATTTTTGTCTTATATTTAAAACCCAGAGTAAGGCGACAGCCTGAACAGTTATTAAAGGTAAATAGTATGTATTTAAAGTGCAGTTAAGGGAACTAAAATAATTCTTACTGTATTTAATGATGTAAACTTTTATTTAGAGAGAACTACTAAAGCCTACCTTTTTATGAGTGCCTCTCCAATTTCAGAAAGGAGGAAAATTTTGCAAACTCTTGTTCTACCTTCAAGTAATCTGATAATAAAGATGCTTCATTTCCTAACTCCTGCAACTTTGATAAAGAAAAATCAAAACTACCTCACAAAATGGAAGCAAACAACAAGAAATCCCTAAACGGGTCTGGCTGGAGTGAGTTTGTGTTTTGTTGTTTTTCTACAAGGTAGGTCAGGTTTTAAGGCATTTTCCTGGGGTTATTTTGAAGACTTTGGAAAGCAGATTTAAAAAATATACATTGTAAATTTACAAGAACAACCACCACCAACAGAAATTCATACCTATTTAAAAAAAATTCTGTTATAAAAAGAATGATTATGTTCTATCTTTCCAGCTCATCAACAAAAAATGATTGTGTTCCATCTTTCCAGTTCATCAACATCAGGTATCAAGAAAACATAAGCCATACCAACAAAACGTAGCAAAAATAAGGTTAAATGCGAGCAAGATTATTCTAGTCCTCCTGCATGCTATCTGCCAAATTTAAAAAGCAAGCAGCCTTGGTAGTAAGTGATCTGGATAAGGAAAGCAGAAAATGTCTATACCAGTATTGTGAGCCACTTCATTGCTCTCCATCTGTCTTTCTAGAGAGCTCTTTTTCTTTTCTGAATGGTAAAGAACTAAAAACAGTTCTGCAGACATCACGCTCCCAAAAGAATCATCACCTGTTCTCCACTCCTGATGTTATAGCCACAAGATTAGTGTTTTGTATTCATAGAAATCTGCATTAAAATGCATATGCTTTTTACGTTCACTGAAAGAGGCCATGGCTGATTTTTAAATACAATACAACGTCTGCAGTTTCCCACAGCAGAGTCTTTTTGTGTTTAAATCACTGTTTGAAAAGTACTATTTTAGTTTTTGCCTGTAATTTTGATGCTAAAAACAGGACATATTTATAGATCAGTGCAATACTGTTCAATTCTTTAACCCTGTTTTTTGATTTTGATCTACAGCATACCGTGTTATACAGCTTCTAACAGAGAAGCAAAGTAGCACATTTGCAGAAGATGACAAACACTCCTCTGAAAGAGAACTTTTAAACTATTACACAGCCTTTTCTGAGGACTTAAAACAGTCACCACATCCCAGATAGTTAAAATCTCTGTGTACCGCAGTGCTCACATATACACGTTTATTACAGGTCAGCTTCAGGGGCAATTCTAACTTAGAGTCCCATTCTTAGCCTTGTCACCTGGTCCGCTACAAATGCTTGTAGCCCTCCCTGCAAATACAGAAAGGGGAATTACTTTTTGCCCAAATCAGCTGAAGTTCAGCAGTCCAGCAATGCAGCGTAGCCTCCTTAACAGAAGTACCAACACAACTGAAGGTATGACACATCACAGCACTGAAATGAGCTGACAGAAGCGGGAGTGGACTTCTTTACACTAGCATCGCCAGCAACATAAAAATATTGTAAAATTAAGACTTTGATAAGGAGTTTATAATAATCCCTTTGTATCGGTATCCAAAAATATCTTTTGGATACTTGCTAGATGCTTCAGTAGGAAAAGGAATGCAGTAATGTATTTAGTTTTATAATCTAAGTATCTGGGATGTTTTACACCATGAAGCTCCCTGTTTAAGAAATGCGTCTGCAGTGAAACACACCTAATTTCAAAATGCATAAATTAACAGGTGACATATGACCTGTTATTACAGACGAATGCATGTCTGCAAGTAATGCTAACCTGAAATTGGTTACTTTGTGACAAAGTGAACAAACTCAGTGTTAAGGAAACCAAAAAATTACCAGAAGGTACTTCAGCACGATAAACAAGACCATTGCTGGGCCTATGTTGATTTTTTTCTTAATACTCCTCAATATAAAACTTCCTTACACTAACCAAAACCCATGACAGTATAGGAAATGCCACACAATGTTTTGAAGTTTAAAATAACAGGGCAAAGTAGAAGTTCTTCCCCCCACCCCAAAACTGGATGCACCGTCACTGGACACCACCCAACACATCTTCATGCAGCTATCATTCAAGATTAACTCAGCTTATGGAGGTGACAGTTTGTTCACTGCAACTTTTTCAAAACTCAATGGCTATCCCAAGGAAACATATTATTAATACCTTCATCTGAAGGCCCTCTTTCCCAAGTTGCTTGATCTAGAACAAAAGAAAGAGAGACCCCAAACGTCTCATCATCACAGCTGACAGCAGTTCTGTCTCATAGCATGGGACAGAACTGTGCCTTGCTCTATCAAGCCAGCCTTTGACAATCATAAAGACCTGCAAGAAAGACTTAGCTTTAAAATATTCAGTTAGGCTGCTTTTCAGCTCTCAGGTTACAGTTATGTATGTACATTAAACTACAAGTGACAGCAGTTGAATTTTTAGTCAGTTTGCTTTAAAAACAAGGCTATGCAATCATGCAGTTCAAGTTTGTGCCTTTATGCTTCATAGCCCCTAGTAGTTTCTAACCCACCGATCCATTTCAGTCAAACTAGGAGGACAGAAATCTCAAGAGATGTCCCTACTGCTTACACGATGCAGACACATAGGCGGACAAGAGATACTTTATTGAGTGAAATGAAGCAACGAGAGCTCAGCCCTTCTTAGAGCTTGGAGAATCCACACGAGAGGTTACTATCACCATAGGCATGAGCTGCGAAATCCAACTCTTAAGAGACCACATGATCTACTCACAATCTACTCTTGCTTTCCTCCCTACTTCCCATATAGATTCTCTCATCTCACAAAACCAATCCTGAAGGTTCTTCTGCTAAAGCAGGCGCTGCCTTTGTAAGTCTCCAAATGGACCTTACAGTTATCTACTACCTCATCCCCGACAGTACTCAAACGTATCAAAGCCAAAGAACAGAGAAAGTGCTATAGGGCCCATATGTCCTCAAAAGATATTTTGGCCCCAGCATAATTTACACCGCTTATTTTGTTATTCTTGTTTTAAAATCATTCTTAGTAGAGCCTAACTTGGCCTTTTATTTTCTTTCTCTCCTGCTAGCACAGTTGAGCCTCTTCAATTTCCACTACTGACAAGACTCCCATGGCAAATGACCACATTTTACAGATTTAGCAAATGGCTGGGTAAGTACTTTAAGGAAAAGAAAAAGAAAAGGTAGATGATGTGGATTGTACTTTGTTCATTTATAACAGTATTTAAACTATAGTCCCTCTATTGAAGTACTAATTTATCTAAGCATAATTTAACAGTGCAGTATTGTATTATGATTCAAATCTCTATCCATAATTAAAAAACAAAAAGCCCCAAAAGACTGTTGCAATAGCATACGTTCCTAATGATTAATTTCAGAAACTAACGTTCACTATTAAAATTCTTTCTTTTGAAATAGTCTGAAGCTCCCATCCTGAAGAGAAAATAGATTTGTACGTTTTAATTGTCTGAAGTCAGTAAGACAATTTACAGGCTCGGGTTTAAGTGCAGGAACAAATCTTCCAATATGATGGTCTAGGTAAAAATTCTGAAAAGTTTTTTTTTGCTGTTGTTTTAACTGAAACAAAGAAGTGAATCTCTAATGGGAGAGATTCTTTCAGAAACTGCCAGTGTGGAAAGGAATAAGATCTGTAATAACACAACAGCTTCCTTTAAGGCCTTATGAGTCAAAAAGAAGCAAGCCTTAGCACTTTCTTCCAGAACCGCAAGAACGATCAAAAAGCAAAACAAAGAGCCAAATAAAATTCAAGCTTCTGTTTGCTTGGAAAACCACCACACCAGTAGCATTCTGTAATCAGAGTACCACGAATTATAAACTCGACTATAACATTCCCCCACACCCAAAAAGGTGAAAGAGTAATGCTGGTAAATGAAGTACGCTCTGTTCATAGAATAAGAGCTGCACACAGAACATACTGACCATTTAAAGTTTCCCTTCTCACCAGCCACTTCCACTGCTGTATTTTTGAAATATATAGTAATTTTTGTAACAGCTCAAATAAACTGAAATTAAAACAATGGATATCTCTTACTAGCTCAGTACAAAAATATCTCGAGTGAATCCGTATGCGCAGATGCAGGCTAGGAACTCACCATCCTGACTTCGGTGCACACGAGTTCCGGAGGCAGCGTTCCCAGCCAGTACACACAACAGCGGCAATGCTGACCAGCAGTGTCCAAGCGCTATCGACATTCAGATAGTCAAATACTGATACAAAAACAAACACAAACTACCACATACGTGAAACAAATACACTAAGGATCATTTCAGCTACATGCACTTGAAAACGTACAATAACTACCACTCACACATGTAAATCTGCCTTACATTACAAATTGGAAAGAGGGGCGGGGGAAAGAAATACATGCTTTTACTAAAAATAAAATATCAAACAAGGTTCAAAGTCCTAAACCAAATACATGTTTGAGTTAGTATTAAAAAAACTTAAAATTTTTCTTTTTTTCTTTTCTTTTTTTTTTTTTTTTAAACATTACAAGAAAGTCTTTCACTCAGGAAAACAAAAAAGCTGTTGAAAGTGTTCAGCTTTTACACCTGCAACTGTAAATTCATGTTTGACCTCAGTGGGACATATCAGAATTCAGGAAATTCTTTTCAATATGGTAGATACAGTTAGAAGGTTCTGAATAAAGGTCTTATTTCAGAAGTTGCACAAAGCTTTAGATTGTAAAAAAAACAGCTGAAAATTTGACTTTTAAAATAGCTTTTTTCTAAAGACAAAAAGAACACTTCAATGACTTTTATACGTTCCACGCAAAGCAAAGAGCATGAAGTTGAATATGCTGAAACAGCTTTTTTCCAAACCTCTGCTACGTACCCAACAATTTAAATAGCACAGGCACTTAGGCTGCAAGAGCTAGCAGAACAGATAAAACAAAACTGCAAACAACTCTAAATTAAAGCAGAAAATATCCTTCCTCGTTCCATTTTCCCAAGTCTCTACCTGTCCAGTCACGCTCTAAATGGCCACCGCTTTTCTACCATGGAGAGAATAATTTTCTCACGTTTTTCACCACCAAGCAGAGGGAGAGTCAGGAGGCAACCCCCTCCCCTCCCCCCCCCCCAAAAAAAAAGCACCAAAAAAGAACATGAAACACAAGAAGCTTTTTTTTTTTTTTTTTCTTAACCTTAATACAAACACCTAAATCAGCTTCAGTACGCCTGTTGTAGACAGGCTCAGAAACCAGCAAGGCACAAACCGCTTACTCAGCAAGAGAAAGGAACAGAAACTTAATGGTAGCGGGTTCTTGACATAACTTTGTTTCACTTATTGTCAAAAATGCTCCTAAATATTTTTTATAATTAAAAACAAAAACCCTTTCATCCTTATGAAGTTTATTATGAAATCCCTATTTTCTTACCCCTCCAAAACCTCTCAATTCAGTCTTTTGCCTTAAACAACTTCTAGAGTCAGAAGACTGCAAGTCCCCAAGACACAGAGCCATTACAGGTGTGAAGGGCTGCAAACTGCAGAACTGTCCGTGGTCTGTGTTTCGTACTCTGCTGCTACTGAAATGGAGTCCCCTAGGCTGCTGCAGCGAAGAAAGGCAAGGGCAAGCAGACAAGAACTATGCAGAACTAGCAGGAACCTGCCCACCTTTTTGTCTCAACACCTCACACCTGCAGTTACCTACAGAAAGGAAAGTTGGGCTAGGTCAGGGAAACAACCGCAGATGAAAGAACACAAGGTAGAGTCTACTCCACAAAACGTTTTGGCAGCATGATTTACCAGATTCTACTCAAATATATTGGGTAAAGTTCACTTAGAAGTTGTAAGTGAATCACCTCATTCGGAATACGAAGGTTCTTGAGATAACATGCTGCAACTGACAGTTGTCCTGGTCAAAATCCAGGAATGGTGATAACGTTAATACCAGCACCTTTTTTAAACAGTATATATTTGCGCTGCTTCTTAATAGCGGAACCATTAAGTAGCATGAAAGAACAAGATGGACGTGAAAGACGGAAGACTTGATTTGATTCCTTTTTAATAGGGAAAGACCAATCATGAACTATCTTTACATCTAAACAAGAACATATTCGGAAAGACTTCATGTGAGACATCACTATTTAGAATAATTTTATTCACTTAAAATAGTTAAGTTGAAAAATTTATGGAACCTTTGAACATGGCATTTTTTCTTTTTGTAGTATTACTTAACATCTAACAAAGTAACCAAAACTTCTTCAACATTCATAACTTCAGAAAAACAAAAAAACCACCACTTGGTGTGTTTTAAAAGATACTGACATAAATTGGGGAAAGCAATTTACTTTTTTTTTTTAATCCTCAACAGCCAGCGAATCACACATTATCATTACCATTTAAATCAGTGCTGACTGCACACGGTATTTCTGTTTACATTGAAGGAGAAATAGTTCTTCCACTTCGATACAAGCAAACTTGCGTATTTTTTGCGCCAGCTTCACTGAAATGCTTTGATGGCTTTCTATACCAGACTGCTAGAATGTCCAACATGAAAGAGTGCTTTAGCATTTCTGTAAGCCTATAAAGGCTTCTCCTGCTGAATCTAGATTTCTCAATTAAATATTCCTGAAAGACATGCTCTCCTACCCCTCCAAATGGAGAAGGGAAACTGGATGCCTACAAGAAAGGAATTCATAAAAGGGCACTGGTCTGAAAATGAAGATCACGGCCAGAGGGCACAGGGGACCAACAGAATTTGTTTTAAGGAAAAGCCCACGAGGGAGAAAAAATGTTTTTCCCTAGAAGCCTCCTAAAAACTTTCTAGAGAAAGAACACAGCATCCAAGAGCTTCATTGCAGAAGCATGGAGTAAGGACTTACTGGTAGGGATCAAACAAAAAAAGGCTTAAGACAAGTCTCCAGAAAACACAAGCATAGCAATCATTTCCTATCTCAGCTGAGTCAGGCATTTAGCATGAGAGGATCAGACCCAGTGTAAACCTCAGGAGAAACACACATCATCTTTAATGGCACGGAAGTCAAACTGCTATCAGCATGCAGCAGAATGACAGACCGGTTAGAAAAGAGCAGTGCGCTGCCAAGGAAGTCCACAGGCACAGAGTCAGAAGCATGGGCACCTCTGTCCCTCTGCCCAAAACAAGCAAGGTTCAGGCATCGTTCCTGAAAAACCTGTGAAGTTGGTCAAAGCCCGCTCACGCTTGCCCAAAAGCACAACAGACTGGTATGAGAAAGCGTGTCTCTTGCAGAGGATCTGCAGCTGATCAGATTTCATAATACCAAATGTTTGCAGGTAAACGAGGGAATAGTTCATTTATTTCTACCAACGGGAAGGAAGTGTACATTAGGTTACCCCCTCTCCATAGGAGGATATAAATAAGAGAAGCTGCAACACAGAAACATTAAGACACGTTTGTCTAATCTTTTTAAAAGCTGTTCTTTAACTAGACTGAAAGACAGCAAGACATTTCTGACTTTGTAACTGTAAAAGTAACTTTATGAAACTTTTTTTTTTAAAAGCTTGTACATGTAAACACTTCACTGGATCCTACCTGCAACTAGAAAATGCAAAGATACCTTTCTCCGTCCATGTAATAACACATATTTATGTCTTATGAGGCCGTTTTAGTCACGCAAGGCACTGACACTTCATTTAGATCTCCTCCGTTTAGGTTCATGGACAGATTTTATTTAACATAGCTGTCATAGACAAGACTTTAAAAACACATCAAAATCCATATGCAATATTTGGAGGGGGAGGGAGAGCATATTCAGATATATCTTGAGTAATACCTAACAATTATGATGAGAACTCCAGACAGGCCTGAAAGAGATAAAGCAATACTTGCCCTATTGAGTACGAACAGGGTGCTCCAGCATAACAACAATCCCTTGCTCAAGCAAAAGCTAAATGATAATTTGAAAAGGATCCTTATTTCTTTAGTCTGAATATATAGAATTTATTATTAGAAATCCTGCATTGGAAATATGGTACTAGAACCAAAAGAACATGAGTTAAAGTCAGTGGTCTGGAATTCTAAAACTTTCAGAACAAGCTCATAGTAAATATATACCACCAAAAAGCTGGCCCTTCTCACCGTGTATTTTTCACTCATAATAAATTATGGCAGAACAGATGTTAAAATTATGCTTCAATTTCAACAGCTCAGTCTTGAGTATTATTAAAGCATCCAGTACTGTAGTACCTCACAACTCCAAAACAAATTTAATAAATTTTGGAGGTCTTCCCTGAGATTGTGCATACAGTCCTCTAAAAAGCCCTTTTCATGAGTTGCACATGCATGCTGTACTGGATCCTTTTTGTGATTGCACATACCTAACTCAAAGAATTAACACTTGCTGTTTTGAAAGCAGGACAGTATTTTTCCAAAAATGAGGGCATAAATTCACCACAGTAGTTCAAATTTAATCGGCAGCATAACTATTCTCTTAAGTGGCTTGGCCAAATCTCCCCCGAATGACGACCCCATCTGTTGCCTTTACCTTCACCTTATTTTCCACCATCACTCCTATGTTTAAATTAATTTCCTTGCCTTCTCTTTGACGGCTTGTGTTCAGCATCTGTAATGTCTGCTGCTTTTAAGATTTGCCAGAACCAAAGTTCCTGCTACTTCAATGTTTCAACAAAATTTTTTACAGAAAGCTGAGCAACGTCTGTGCCTCACTAGTAGCTTCTACCAAGATTCAACGAAGAAAGAAAAACTAAATTTACCAAATCTTCTAGAAATATTTTTTAACCTTTCGAAGTATAAAAACAGATACCACGAGCCACAGTGTGCTGCAAGTCATGAAAAGCCTGAGCTATGTTTCCCTAGAAAGGTTGTTCAAAATACTGTTCAGGAACTCTCTTGCTACATGAGTGGCATTCAGTAAAAGTATGATACAACGCAGCAATTGCTTTTAGGATGACTCTTAAGATCTTAAAAACAAACAAACAAACAAAAAAAGGTCAGTCAGAATTCTCTTTTGAAAACAAAATTTTAGAAACTTTGTTTTAAAACTGTTTCAAACTATCACAAGAGAAAACCAAAATGCTCAGAACCAAAATACTGATACCTGTAACTAAGACCAACTTCTGTTTTCTTTACAACTTTATAATCTGAAACTAAATTGTCAAGTTATAAGCATCTCCTAAAAGAACCCTTTCTATGAATTGATAAAATTAGTTCTTGTTTGTTGTTTCAATAGCTACCTATGCTATCGAATAGCATTATGCACACATATACTGTATGCTGGAAACATGGAAATTTTAACTACAGACTAACTGCTGCAGAGGCTGTATGGGGAAAAAAAAATTGCATCCCAGGATATATATCAAACTGTTAGTCTTCACAGTAAGACACTAAGGGAGCAAAAAACTTGAGTAAGTGCAAACATAACCAAAGAGCCCACACAAAAGAAAGCCTGATACATCATCTCTGAGAGGAAAAAAAACCTACCAAAAATTGCACAGCTTCCAAAAAATAAGACTTGTCAACTGTTTCTAGCCTATCCCTATATTCATTTATCACACTTACTCAAACCAATGGAAGAATTTTCAATCACAGCATCCTAGAAATCCATCCGCTCATGTTTATTAGCCTGAAGAGTTACCAAATCAATCCACTCTAATTGAATACACACCTGAAGACAAGACACTGTTCCTGGAAACCCATGCAGCTACAAGCTTGTGCAAATTTTGTAACTTATTAGTCAACAAAGCAAAGCAAACAATACCTCTCCAGCCGTACAAGTCTATTTGTGCTAGGAATTATTATTTCTATATATACATATTTAGAATTAGCGTAACAGCTAAAAGAAATCATAAAACCTGAGTGTACACAACACTGATACTGGTATTTGGACAAAAGCAATATTAGTTCTAGAGGTACTTAGACTGCCTTCAAAAAGTTACAGCTGGTTCACATCGTTAAAAGTTCTATTTCTCTTTCAGTAACAATGTTTCAGGAACATTTGATAAAATGTTCATTTCCTACAAAATGTCCAAAGATGAAACGCTATTCTGGAGGCAATGGTATGTTAGAAGTGACTCAGAAATTCAGACTTTGGATAACTGCGCTACACAGAACGCATTAGCGGGCACCGATACCCATGGAGAATCGCCCTGAGCCCTCTCTGCTTCCCTCCTCATTGCTCCTTCGTCCCTCCCTACCACTGTTTCCACAGTTCGCAATTTTGTACAACCAAGAAGCAAACTAAATCAGGAACTTGTATGTCTGAAAACTACCCCAGCCAAAAAAAAAAAAAAAAAGTTCCCCAGAGGTCAGTTCCTAGCACCAACTGTTGCGTTAGCACAATAGAAGATGGAAGAATATAGCTTTTTTTCCCCTAAACTAATTCTCTTTTCTCTACATGGTTACATCTTTATATTGGCATGCTCACACTACTGATTTGTTTTACAGTTCTTCAGTGTTAACCAGACATCTGTTCATAGATAATAAATATTTAGATACCCACTCGTACCTTTTCTGCAGTATCAGTTTGTAAAAACTATTTATTTTACTTATTTTTGTCAACCAATCTTGCCTTAATGATATTTGTAGGATCACTGTTAAATTGAACTAGCTAGAGGCTGCCTTCCTATGCCTGCCATCTGTTAACAACTTTTTACAAAAATGTTTGTGTTTTGGCACATTAAAGACAATTATTACAGTCATTTAATGAGTGCGTAATTATCTCAGGAAAAGTGATATTCTTAAATTATAATAATCATTACAGAAATATAGCAAGTATTTCTATTTGAAGAGGACAGATGCACAAGTCAGAAATGGACAGCCTAATTATTTGTCATCTGAGGAAGGTTCAGAGATACTTAAGAAAAACATTAGTGACAGCTAAAAATAGATACAAAATCAAAATATGTAAAAAAAAACAAAGTGCTTCTTACACATTCAACTACTAAACTAACAAAATATCGCTGTTTTCATGAATACATCACTGGCAAAAACGCTCATGTTTTTGTAACGAAAATATGTGACATACAGCTGTAGTTTCAGAGATGTTGCTCATTCAGGGAGCTGCACTGCTCAGCAGAGACCATGCCCTGCTCTGCTCATGAACTCTGTGCGCTTGACACTGCTTGCTCACTTTCACTTCTTTCTATTTCTGTGGATGTTTTTCAAAATAATACCAATAAAGTGAAAAAATCAGGAAATATGGTAAAACTACCAAAAAAAATCCACAGGGGAACGTTTACTTTTTAAAATCAGTGGAGGAACTGCTTATTACTGAGGTTAAGAGGAGAGAGGGAAAAAAAAAAAGAAAGAAAGAAAAAGCAAGCAGCTCTACATTCTGTGCGTCTATCCTTGCCTAGAACTGTACAAGTCCTGGGCTAAAAAACTTATTAGGTGCTGGGAGATGACAACTGATTTCTGCTGCCTCACTGTGGCAGAGGAAAAATTATTAAGCCAGTACAGCTAAAAGGTAGGCAAAAAAGGTTCCTTAAGCACCGAGAACTAAATCCAGAGCAGACAACTCCTAGAAATAATCATGTCTAAAAGGAAAGCTCAGACCAAGATTTACATTGCTAACACAATGTCATCCATAAAATTAACCATACTTAAGGGAACAAGAACAACAGAAATACAGTGGATATCTATTCAGATTATGCTTAACTGGAGCTTCAGCATTTAAGAAAAAAATTGAGATTTGAGGGTTGTTTGTTGGGGGTTTTTTTCTTTTTTATAGTACAGAAGCTTAAATATGATTTTGAATGCATCTCATATTCAAATATTTTTGCTTTGACTGGATCAGATGTCTAGATTTTGATTTTCAAATTATGTAAAGTGGGATAAATTTGGAGACATGTATTTTATTATGCTCAGTACCACTCATAATAATTGTCATTCACTACTACACAAGCAACATAAATAAAAGCATCATAATCTAATATTTGTATTGTAAGAATCCTTAAGAGCCATAGCCTTTAAACTTATTACGCAAAAGAGCCAGTCTCTTCCACCAAAAAATTTACATATAGTCTGATCAGCCTGTAATTGAAAAATATTTCTTATTATGGGCTCACTTAAAAATAAACTGTATAGGATGCAAGAAATACACTCTGACATATACTATATATCCTTGATTTTTATATGCTTTCTATAACTATCAGCTAATTGGCTTATTGGGCTTACCACGATTACTTGAGAAACCACACGACTACATGACGCTTGTTTCTCTCAAAAACTTCACAGTGCAGGATTTCACATAGAAGTAGAACAGTAACCAGTTGCAGAGGAAGATATTCACGAGTGGAATAATCCAAGGGATACCTGTCGACCATGAATTCAGGGCTGCTTACAAAAGGGAGGCATCTGCTAACGGAGTGAGAGGTTAAAGGCCTGCGGCCTAATTCAGGGCACGCATCTCAGCGGCACAAAAATCAGTTTCCCAAACTTCTATCAAGCGAAACCTACTTCCATCTCTGATGATAATCTCATATATGAAGCTATACCATTCTGATAAACACAGACGTCCCAGAGCATAATCCCTCCAAGGAATCACGTACAGTTTTCAGACTCCGCTAAATTTTCAAAAAGAGCAAGAAAAATTCTATCCACAAACGCAGTATCATCTGTTGCTCTGACACAAGTGGCATGAAAGCTTGTGCTTGCACATGTAAAAGCACATTTAGGTTTCAAGCCCATCTAAAAAAACATTAAGCCCGATGTAAGACACTGGAATGCATGAATATACTGAACTATAAGGTTAGGGGCCAAACTTTTAGCCACAGAAGAGGGAAAAAAAGATCCTCCTGATCTAAGAGGCAAGACTACCACCTTCTCCTATAACACTTCAGAAGAACAAAGGAATTTTATTTTCCTGTTTCATCTCAGTTATCCTGCTTTCACATACCTAGCCAAAACAGATTAAAATGCTTATTATAACATAACATAAACAGTAAGGTGGTCCTAAGTTTCTCTCAGGGTAGTTTACACTTCAGAATAACTTTCCAACTTTATTTTTCTTCTAAACATACAGGCTTGAATGTTCAGTTCTGTATTTTTGTCATCTCTTTTTTAGTCATGAATTACAAATAGATTATTTGGCTGTAATGAAAGTTAAGTGGTATTAAAAAGATCAGAGGTGTTGCATCAGTTAAGAGTAAGGCTACATCAAACTCCAGTGTGTTTTTCCACTTTGCGCTCTCATTATCAAAATAACTTAGAAGAAAAATGCATGATGCAGAATTAAGAGGTGTGATACAGTTATAATTATAATCTAATTACAGCAGGCATAGAAAGTATAATAGCAGCATAAGACATTCTACATTTTTTAAAATTGTGTAGTATTACACTGAAGTGACCATATTAATTTTTAAACAAATTTGTATTGAAAAAATAGCTGTACAAATAAAACTGTCATGAGTATGCTTCATTTCAAATGATGAAATACAAGGCACTTTATTATCTTTCTTAAACAACTTCAGTTTAGCTGAAGTTAAAGATCTTTGATTCTCTATTGTTGGGTCCTTTTGCAATAGCTGCAATTAATTAATTATTTCATAAAGTAAAAAAAAAATTCTTGTCTGAAAACTGCAATTATCAAACTCAAAGTGGGGAAAATAATCAAATCCACTAATAATTGTTTCCTCAACATATACAAAACTCAGTACAACGAAATATTTTCTCATTAAACAATGCACATGAGTAAACTAATACATACGAAAGTTATGAAATAAAAACCCCCTCCTACCTACCTCCTATCCTAAAGGTAATCAGCCTCAGTAAGAGCAATATCTTCCCCCAATCCCCCATCCCCAGTTAAATTATGTCAATTTGTAAAAAGCTCAAATAAAAACTGATTTTGAACTTTAAATACTATGAAGTGATCAAACAATAAATAAAAACAAGAAGTTGAACTAAAATCCCTCTTGGAATTGCAATTAGATAAAAGACAGTTCTAAAATACTTATACAACTTCAGTAATTGCCAGACTTTTTTATTACTAATTCGAATTACACACACTGCTGCTTTAAAGAGGCTTTTATATTGTTCACCTCTGTCATTCCCCCGTTAATTCACTTCTTGCAATTGTTCGACAGCTGCCACTGCACGACCAGTTACTTTTTGAAACAAATATAAAAATCTGCCCTATTAGACAAACTAAAGGTCAGAATCCAATTCATACACTTTATTGCACACCCTGAATATTATTAAAAAACAAATCATGCAGTTTTATAACTGTTTCCTATCAGTTTCATTTCAAAGTTCTAGGAGAAAAAAGTAAAACTAAGTTTAAACTCTGTAAAGTTGCTCTGTTCTTGCACCACAATAACAAAACAAAACAACTGCCGCCCCCCCCCCCATTTAAACACTCCCTATAGGCCTCTGAACTTTTACTCTATACCTAGTGAGAAAATAAGGCACTAAAACGTCTGTCAGTGAAAGACGGAAGTAGTCTGAAAGCATGCTCAAGTATACAGCAGTAAATAAGTCATGGCACCAGAAAGAGTTTTTAATTAGACCTACTTTGCAGCGTGGCTGGTATCCCACATGCTCCTCACATGCTACAGTAACGCATGAATTTCTCACCACCCTGCTTTTCCTGGACTCCGCTTCCTGTTCACCCTTCACCCCAAGTATGCTCAGGGGACACCAATAGCCTCAAAGCTGCTGGCAGCCACTCTGCTTTCTGCTGCTCCGCTGCCCGGCGGGGAACTCCGGCTCTGCTCCTTCTGCAGCACTGGACACACAGTAATAAATAGGATCGTATTGCACTGCTGGCTGCTATACTGCCCATCTTTAGGTTACGGAGGGCTTTCTGCTAGAGAGAACTGACCAGCCTAGCTACTTGGGCTCTCCCCTCTTCTCTCCTGTCCCTGACCTAAAAAATAATGCATGTGAACACCAACAGAACGCATCTACTGCATTATTTCAGCTAATAATCAAGCTCATCTTAGATTCACAACTGTGTGCGCATTCTATTAATAACACACCACAGCTTTGCCAAAAGATAAAAGTTTCACTAGTAGGAATTGAAAATTCCACACTGCCATGAACATAAGCAGTAGCTGAAACGGAGAAGCAATCCACTGAACCCAAGGGTCTAACATTTAATTTTTGATTTATCTTTCTCTGATAACATAAAATTAGAGGGCTTATTATTCTGAGAATAGGGGAAAACAGGTATTATACTGCCTTCTCCACAGGCATTATGTCTGTCTTGCAAAGTATTTAAAGCAGGAGGCAGTATCGAGCTCCTCCCCTTCCACAATTTTTTTGATAGGACATGGTTCTATATCCTCAGATATATAGTTATTAACTTATATACAGCCATATATATATATATATGGCCATATATATATACAGCAGAATTCCTACCTGAATTTAAAACAGAAGATAAAATAAAAATTCCTATTTTTACTATTCACATGTATATGCATTAAACAAATGTCCTCACAATTTTGGAAGACCTATATAACCAGCAACGGCAGCTGAGTATGTGCATTTATTACAGAGCAGCTACAGCTCCTTCTGCCAAACCCTCTAAATGAAGAAGGGGTTTCAGTCGCTCCTGTTAAATCAAATCTGGGCTTGAAGCTACCAAGCAGTGCCAAAACATGGTACTATTAGGTATTAATTTACAGGTCATGCAGTCACTGGAGCCATGCTTAAAGTGTTGACAAGGAAAGCAGCTAATCTATTCTCCAAAACTATAGCATCGGCTTGAAAGATTTATGAATTCTAGAAGCTGACAGAACAATTATTTGTGCCTCTGGTTAGTAAGTCACTCCTCCTACGTTCAGGAAGTATTTTCTTTTGATTTAGAATCTTTTAAGCCAAAAAAATTCTCAAGAATCTCACATACGCTGAAGTTTCCAATGGCTGTAATAAAACCAAACGAATTTGCTAGTTACAGTGTTGTGAAAAAGAGAGCTTTCCTTACCCTTTTCTTTTTTGTTTTGTTTTTGAGAAGCTTACCTACTTTCATACAAGATCAAAGCAATCATCGGTTGATATCTCAATTTATTGCTACTCGTAGACGTCACTATAAAAATACTAGAATGCGATACAGATGAAGATAAAGGTCTGTATTAAAAAACCAAAAACCAAATAAAAAAACACCTCATGACAGGGACTTAAGTTCTCAAACAAAGCTCTTTGAAAATTCACTAGAATCTTCAAACTAGGTAATGTTTTGTCTGCAAAGTTTTGGTTTGTTTCCCTTGTATACCACTGAAAACGTACAGGATAGTTTTAGCCAGAAGTAACAAAGTCAAACATAGAAAGAAGAAAGTTCGGCACAGCTTTTTATACATTTCATATTATTAATACCACATTAAAAACAAACAAAAAAACCCGTGTATTTCTGGTCGATGAGCATGAGCATCATGTTACCAAGCAAGTGACCAACGTAACAACAAAACCAGTGCTATTCTTGCAGGAAATGAGCCATACAAGTCAGTCATACTATACCTCTTAGAAATATGCAAATAAGTCTTATTACAACTCTCAAAAATACACAGTTATCAGTACTTCAAAAGACAATTATCCATTATATTTGCACTTAAAGCATAAAAGAACCAGTTTTCTCTGTTACATTTAGAAAACATAAGCAGTGGAAGGGCAGGCACCCTTTTGCCTAAATAAATATTTCAGGTCACATAAATCTTGTTTTCTACAAGGTAAAAATCAACAGGAGAGAGAAAGCAAGGTTTGCATCAGCAGTTTTCTCCTAAATCAGCAGTTACTGTGTGCACACTTCCGTGCCAAATACCAGCAAAAGCTACGAGTTAAGTTACCGTGGTTTGGCAAAGGTACCAGCCACTGTTACTCATTTCACCAGAACAGCCAAATCAGACAGCTCAAAAATAAGACAAACCACTACATACCTGTCCTGGTAAGGTTACACGACTTCTGTCTTGCAGATGCTGACTGGAAATTGAAGAATGCCAGGGATGGATCTGACTTTGCGACTGCGCCCGAGCAATTTCAGATGACCGTGTTACTTGTGGTGACGTTATATGCTGTTCTAGGTCATGCTCTAAAACATGGCTTGTGCTATCCTGAACAAACGCAGAATCATCAAACTGTGGAAGAAGGTCTTCCTGAAGGAGGTCATCTGGGTCAAGTCCTGTAAATGGTTCACTTTGAGTCTCAACTTGATGAAGTAAGTTCTCATCCAAAGACGTAAAACCATTGCTTTCAATTGGGTCACTGAAATGGCTTATCTGAGAAGCAGAACCAGCAGAAGCTGGAAAATTAATATTCACAGGAGAGAGTTTTGAACTACTAAAGTTGCCCTGAGGATGTGCAGAATGCAACATTTGAAAACTATTTGAATTCAAAGGTGTGTTAGGATTCAACATGTGCTCAGTTGTTTCTTGCTTGGTCCCTGTTTGAGATGTAAAGGCATCACTTCCAGTGAAGTCAGAGATAGCGTGTGTCTGCTGGCTAGAAAGAGCCGTTGTAGACTGAAGAAGGCTCGTAGGAGAAATGTGGTTATTAGAGTAAGAATAAGGAGAAGAAAATTGTTGGGTATTATTGACAGAGCACGGAGTAATGGTTGAGGACTGTCCATCAAAATTTCCCTCTTGATTCCCACAAAAATGTATTGAAGCACTTGCAGTTTGAGAAAACTGTTGTACGGACAGAGGCTGCTGTGAAGCTGATGGATTGGAAACCGGAGGTGGGTGGTTAACACTGACTCTGTGAGAAGTAGATACATTAACTTCCATGAAGTCTTTTGGCGGACTCAGAGCATCTTGCCCTGTGTTAATGTTGTTTCTGCTTTGTTGTGACCGTAGTGAGGCACACTGATGCTGCGGTTCGTTAGCCTGAAATAAGGCAAAGTCATGGTGTGCTACAAAGCTTTTGTTTTGCTGCATAGACTGAGAATGTCCTTGGTGAAAGGGGGACCCATTTTGATTTGAAACAGTTGTGGCAGTTTGATGACCCCACATAGGGCTACCATCAGCCACATCTGGAAACATCCCATTAGACTGGTTCTGCGGATGAATTGGTGAACAATTAAATTGAGAGTGTGGTGATAAGACACTGTCAGCTGAGCTATTAAAAGACTGATTTACTTGGTGAAGTTTCAGTGAATCATACTGGTTCAGCTGCTCAAACTCACTCATCTTTTGTTGACTTTGAGCATCTTGCACATGGTTCAATGAGTCTATGTGCAAAGGTTCAAATTCTGCACCCAAATTCAATTCATCAACAAGTGAAACAGGTCCAGGTTGAACAAAGGCATCATCTGACAAACCTTCTAAGGTCTCACTAAACAGATTGGCATCATCAAAAAAATCCATCATAGGATCAGTCATCTTGATACGTCTGTACTACTTTCTCTTTCAACTCCAAACGGAGTCAATTTTGGCCCTCTGCAGTGAACAAAAACAGATTACATCCAGTAGTTACCACCTTATCCAAGGCATGCCAACATCCACTAGCGCTTCCGATGAAATGCAAATCTTAAAGCATTCTATGGGAGAAAAAGAAAAACAGAATGATTACACTTAATTCTTTTTTTTTTTTTTTTTTTTTTTTTTTTAAAACTTTCCCTCACAACCTCCTTCCTCTCCCCAATACTTTTATGGCTTTTTAATTCTTTTTTCATAATGATGCAGTTCAGCTAAACCGCAAACCACTTAAGAGTTATTTCTGCTTATATTCGATGTCCTGTGTAGCCTTTGTAATTTTTGTACACTATGTAATTAAATATTTGATGTTTTAAATGAAACGGTTTCAATTATTTCATTCAGTTCACTCAATTATCTAAGCACAATTTCAGATTCTCCTTTGCCATTTTCATTAAAACTACCCAAACTGTAACAGACTTGTGCTCCAGAAGTAAAAGGCATTCCTTTTACAATATATCATTCTTAAACAGCTGTAAAAAAAAATCAAATATAATACATATAACGTACACAATAATTTTGTATACTTAAGGAAGAAACTCGAGAGGATATAAACTACATTTGACAACAACAACAAGACTTCAGCAGGAAAAGCTGAGATACTGTTTCTTCCAGTTAAGCTGCATTAAACAAAGTTTCAAAAAAATTCATTTAATCCCACACAACTAAGCGATAGTAAAACTCCTGTTCAAAGGAAAGGGGCAAGGATGAATGCAGTGTCATAGTTAAAAAAATAAAAAATAAACACAAGAAAAGAATTAAATACCTTTGGCTCAGCAATAGAGTTTATCCACGTGTCATTACCTAGTTTCGCAACACAAGTCATTTTGCTTTTTTATTTATTCATTTACTATAACATCACTGAGTGATCACCAATGAATCAGTTTGCAATCAAAGATTTCGGCCAAGGGGAGCCGAGGAGGATGATTTAACTTTAATCCGACATCTAGCACATTTGTATCGTGGTCAAACAGAACAGGAAAGGTCTGAATGAAAATGCATCTTTGATAATTTACCTTCATACTAGAAAACCTCTAGAATAGACGAGCAGTCATTTAAATGAGCACCCTCATGGAATAGTCATTCCTTTCTCCTGTCCATGCATATATCTAATCTTCACAAAGAAGAAAAGAGCCACACCTTTAATTCCTAGAACTCACCTCGATGTTTTCCTCCTCCACTTCTACTGCAATCCTTCATTAATGGATTCTCCTAGAAAGATAGTCAGTATAGAAGCCTTCCAGAAATGGACACCCTGGAAATCTGAAATATTCTCTTACGGACAAGGTTCCTGTTGAACCTATTAAGTACATCCACCCAGCTTTTGACAGGGAGATGAAAATCTGCTCTGCTCATAGCAGAACTCCCAGCCCACTCAAGTATTGTGACCATAGTTAGAATAAAGCCCAACTTACATTAATAAGCCTTGCTGAGGGATAGGGTATATAAAACTTCCGGTCTACAAACAAAAAGGACAGATAGATCTTGTATCATACTGAAAGGTACACAGTAGGCATATCTAACAAAGGATGAACCGTTATGAGTATTAAGTACTATGAGGAATACACTATGAGGAATTAAAAAAAGTTTGCTATAAAAAAGCCACATAGGCTAAGCTGACAGTTTAGCTTAGTAATGTAGCCATCCATTCCAAATTATACATGTACAGCTTACTACTTAAAGTTAGTGCTTCCTAAAGTCTCAAGTTGAAAGCAGTATTGCCATAAATTAGACTCTACTGTATTCTAATGCTGATTAAGCTGTTTACTTATGACTAAAAGCAAGAAAATTATACTTTCCCAGTATCAAATACCACCTTCTAACAGACGATAAACCAACATCATTACCCAGGTAAAAGACGTATTTTATAATACTTTTGTTTTAAGCAAGTCAGTAATTTTGCACAATAGAAAGCAATCGAGAAAGGTAGCTATTTATATTTAATGGAACTTGAATGTGTCCTCTTGTTATTTTAACTTCACATACTTTTCAGTACTTTTAACAAAAGAGACCTGTCTTCAGTTACTTACCCTTACATGTCTGAATTATTTTACTATTCCAGCTGGGCAACTCCTTTAGGCTAGGCCAACATGAATCAAATGAGTTCTGCATTTCCCAGTCAGTAAGAGATATGCAAGAAAACGGGCCTACAAAAGGCAGATATTTTTCAGAGAAGAACTAAGATGAAATAAATGCATCCTGATTCCTCTAAATCAAAGCCTCAAAAGATCAGCGTGGTTTTCAGTTTTTATAACACTTCTAATAATATAATCAGCACTCATCTTAAGATATTCTAACCCAAAAGGTCAGTGGCGAGAGCGCTATTTTAAAAAAAGAAAAGACAACTAAGTCAGATCAAGCAGAAGGAACCAGTATTGTTGTCACAGTACAAATGACCTAAGAGATCCCCATCTGGGAACAGAAAGATTGAAATTATGGTAGACACGCATAAGATGTCATGTTTCAGGTTATCAAGGGCTCCACTGTTAAAAACTGAGATTTAAAGTCTGCATCAGTGTAAGTTCACATAACGGAACTCCACAGAAAGTCACCTGCAACCCGAGCAACTTCTGCAATCCTCCACTGTTATCAACAGGCTGACTACACACAACAGCTTAATAGGCTGAAGAGTTGACCGCTACACAGCCCAGAAGCAAAGACAACATACAGCTCCTTGGTTATGGCACGACAAACTGCACCTCATTATGCTTTGTAAGCAAGGCTACCCAGTTTGCGCTAATGTGTGTGTGTGTGTTGGGGGGAGAGGGAGAGATTTTTTTCCCTCTTTAATGATATAGGTACAATGGGATGCAGAATAATTTACATACAGTAATTGACTAGAAATATACAGACCAGCTATTCCATAGCAGTTAACTGTTATACCTACTCTCGAGTTAAATACATAGTAGTTTAGAACTATCAAATATGAGTAAAACTATCTTGTATTAAAACAAAAATACATAAAAGCACGCACCAGTTATCCTTCTAGTTTACTGATGGCTACATAACTTTGCAGGAAAAAAAAAAAAAAGATAAAAAGCATGCAAAATAGCAGCTCAGCACAGTCGCAACACTAACTCCAAGCTTGTCTCACAGCAATTTGTTTCCTTGCTCAAAACCCACAGAACAGTTTCCATCTCAGTTTTTCCTACTTTCTTCTGGTATAAGGAAAAAAAAAAGAAAGAAAAAAACCTACAAAACTTCTCTACTACAAACTCTCCTTTAAGAAGCAATGGTTTTATAAAAGACTAACTATATAACAGTCCTATAAAAGAGGACTGAAAAGAAAAAGTAACTTGAAGATGTCAGCTTCATGGATCCAAGCAAAATGGATATCACAGATGAACTTGCAATCTCAGCTATCTAAACACTAGACACAAGAATTAGTCCCATGTAGATTTCTTATGAAGAAAATGTTTGTGTAATAAGGAGATTGTCAAGTGGAGAAAAAAAAAAAAAACTTTGCTTTTGACAGAATGCCACTGTAAACAGTCAAAAAAACAATTGTGTTGCAAAGACATCCTATTTTTTTTAATATTTTTTGACCAGAGTAGTATTTTTATACTTAGCTTTTTCTGCATCTACAGCATCCCCATGTTTCTTCAACCCCAAAAAAGCATAATCAGGAAGTTGAAAGATATTTGATTTGGGGAAATTGGCCTTTTTTGCTAAGTTATCTTCCAAATTCTTTTTTTTTTGGCAATTAACTTTTTTGTTTCTTTGCTACACTTGAATATGAAAACATTAAAGTCTCAGCCTGCAAAGTCTCAGCCTGCAAACTGTGAAGGCACAATGGTGCATTTCTGATTATAACTGGTATGTAAGTGCTATTTTTCTGTCCCCTCCAACTCCTACATTCTCAGATCCAAGCTAATGAAATAAAAATGTTCTGACAGGAAAACTCCTTCTAAATGCTTGCTTTAAGTGCTTCTTTTCTCCGTGTCCTTGCTCCCTCTTTCTTATATGTATAGCAAATGATAGCAGCTACATTTGTGTTTTAGCATACTTTCATGCAGCCCTCTCCTTTCCTAAACACATAGGGGGCACCAAATCTAATTTGGACATGCTTTTACATTCAAAAATCAGAAAACAATTCAGGAAAAAAAAAATTTTAAAGACTTATCCATTGGACTTGACAACTGCAAGTTTAACTAAGCAACTGTAGCTAATGACTTACAGTACCTGTTCCAAAATACTCACTGAAGATGATCTCCTATTGTACCCCCATTTTAACCGAATGAGGGAACTGGTTTTGAATCCCTACTCAATGATGTAAACTACAGTAAAAGGGGCAGAACGTAAAAAAACATAGGAGAGGAAAATGAGGTCTTCCTTCTTCCTTAAAAAGGAAAACCTTCGTTTCGTCAAAGATAAATGTTTGTTTCACTGCAAATAATCACTGCTACGGTAGATAACTGCATTTAAAGGCAGTATAAAGTTTGATTTCTCATAGCAAATATCTTGACATCTTTGTGTACTCTTACATAGAGAATACAGGTTACTGTAAAAAAAAGTAAGAGAATTTAACATTTTGTAGGTCTAAATTCCCTACGAATATTGTATTTTGATTTAATATTAACCTTTATCCAGCTTAAAGTTGTTGAGATCCTTCTACAAATGCAGACGTCTAAGAACTGCTTGGACCAATTCTAGGAAACAAACAACAAACCACAAGTACAAGCTGATGAAACAATCAGAAGACTATGTTTTTTTCATTGGAGTTTAAGAGCTTACTGCCCCCTACCCACTAGAATTGCTTCAACAATATTTACCAGCAATGGGACATTAGGTTAATTTATGATTTTCCCCTGTTGCACTCTTTTTACTAAATATTCGATTTCAATTACATACAGCATCCTTAACATTACAAATAAAATATAATCCAAAGACATTCCGCAATGTTTCTTACTAGCATTTAATTTCTCCCTTGGTATTTTAACCTCTTAATTCTGTATCAAACTAGCTGATTTACACAAGAAAACTGATCAACAGAACTATTCAAGGTAGAGTGCTACGAATGGCTGTAGAAAACAAACCTTCAGTTGGACGTGCTATTCTGAAATAAATGATCTTTTTCCTCAAAAAAATAACACTACATTGTCTAAAATTAATTACCGGGAAACATCAACATTATTCCCCAGACTTAAGCTGAAACACATTTCAATGTTTGTCATCTTCAGTCGTACTAAAACATGTAGAATTTAAACAGTACTTTTTTAAGACTGCAAACTATTTCATTCGCTGCCTCGCACAAAACATACATATTATGTCTCTGGGAAGTATCAAGTTATTCTGCAAACATACCTGAATCAAAACAGAAACTTCTCCCAGTTTCTCTCTTTAGTCTCGGCATTGTTCATTCAACAGAACACCTATACTTTAATTCCGCTAGTTCTCATCATGAAAGATCTATTTTAATGTAAAGATTTAATCCACAGTTTGAGAACAGGAGAAAAGCTTTCCAAATAGATGGTTTAAATCTAAGTGACTAAAAAAAATTCTCTAAGATAATACTACTAATTTCTGCAAAGCCCATGCATTTCATTAAAAAATGAACACTTCTATACCCTGTATGGTTGTAAAACGCTCTTTTCAATTACAAGCAGAATATAAATCAATGCCTTATTGCTCCTCTTAATGTGTCCAGGTAACTCTCTCGTACTTCTTCTGTAACTCTAACTTTCTTAAACTTCAAGGTCTAAGTTACCTATTATATTCAAAATCACTTGGATGAAATGAAACTGGCTACATTCACGTCCAGTTTCATTTACATTCACGTCCAGTTTCATTTATTTCCGTAAAAGTCTGTCTGCAGGAGGGAATCAGTACCAGAGCTAGGTTAGAAATACGAGGTTTCAAGTTAATAACCCTTCATACTAGTCAGAAAGATCAAGAAATAAGGAGAGGCTGAAAGTTTTGAAGACATGATCTCTTTATAGTAATCAGCCTTCAAAAGATCTCAGCAGCAAAATGATACACCACAGTTACAGAAATAAGTGAGAGAAGGAATGATAGGAGAAGTACAAGGATTAAAAAAAAACAAAAGAAGAAAGATTTATGTTAATGAATACACCAAAAAAGAAAGAACACATACAAAAACAGAGTGGAAAAGGGTACAGTAACAATGACACCAAATTTTCCTTACAAAAGGAAGTGGAAGTAGCAGTAAAATACAGGATAATAAAAACTACTGATGTGTTTTATTTCATTAACTGCATTGCTGACTACTTTTGATGAAATGACAACAGGAAGATTTTTCATGAGAACCAGCTGGTTTAGTTATGAGCAAGTAAATCAGGTAAAGATTCAGCACATTATCATGACATCCTCCCTTTTATGTCTGATTGACTAGGTATCATTGCTTCACATGAATGATGTGCGAGAGAACCACAGATGAGGAAATGAATGACCTTGATGGCCATTTTTCACAAGAAAAGTTGAAGCAATGACTATCCAGACACTTGACAGAAGTTATCCAAGAAAGAAATTATAGACAGTTTAGTAGAGATGAGATGAAAGTCATAAAAGGATGGCATGACAGAAATTCAGACTACAGGTAAAGGAAATAGAAGAGAGAAACACAGTCCTAACAAGGGAAGAGCTTTATTTTATATGCATGTAAGTAATTTGTTTTTTTTCTGGAAAGCAACGTAACAAGGCTTAACAGACTCGCTTCCAAATAAGACATCTACCAAAGAGACCCCAAAAATAGTTTTATTTGCCAAATTCTATAGAGTATACAAGACCATTACAGGTTTGTGGCTTTGTATCACTCATCCATCTACTGGTAAATGGACCACACAGTGCTACGAGAGGCATACGGTATACCACGTTGAAAGAACAGATACTGGAGAAACTGGTAACTTCTGCATAATATTCAGAAATGATGTAACTATTACCTCCTCAATTTTAAAAACAAAAGACAATTATATTATATTATTTTGTCACATTTAATTATTACTAAAGCTTGTGCTGAGTGTAAAAAGCCGTGGTAAATTAGATAATGCAGAAATTATTTCCCACAAATGCTCCAGCCTAAACGATATTCTAACACAGATTTAAAGATCAATGTATATTTTAATTTAAAATGTACATTAAAGGGACAGTACAATTTCCTCAAAGTCCAAGAAATTCAGAAGATAAAAAAAAATTTAACAGAAGAAATCTCTTTGATTCTCTAACATAAAGAAATAAGTAAATCTTTGTACAAGATCGCCTTAGTATCTACTGCTAAATATGGATTGAAAAGATTCATTTTCTCTTACTGGTACCACTTAAAATTAAGAGAAAGTTTAGGTGCATTGCTTTTTTAAAAAGTATATATGCAATTACCTATTTAAATAGGCATTTTTTATTTTAAAAATGCTGCGCATTTGTATGCATTTATAACTACTTTAGAGTAATAGGCCATCCGTGTAGTATACTCATACCCACAATTTAACAGTTTTGTTCAGAATTTCTCTTTACTAAAGAGTCCACAAACGCTATCCTAACCATCTAAAAGATAACACAAACATCTGGTATTTTAATCTGAAGATCAGCAAGAGGAAGATTCAGAATCGATTATTCCGCATTCTCAGGACTAGATTCAAATTGTGGCTACTGTTTCATATCTCTGAGAAGGAGCACAAAACTGGAGCACAGTGGTTTGGCACTTGTCATCACAATACACAGCGGTCTGACCACATATCTATGTTATTCTTGAACCAAACACCTCATGTCACAGTTCACCCTTCTATTCTTCACATACTTATAAACTCCCTTCTAACCCCTATCCTCCTTTCTCTTCAAGCGGGTATTCTCTGGGAAATAAATATTAAATGTTTAGAGGAAAATATAATAATAAATCAGTAACTGTCAATTGTTACGGTCATTCATAAAGTTTAAGTCAGCCAACATGACAAATGATATTTCACTTGAAAAGGAAATCCATCTTTCCAGGCAAGTAAAGACAAATTTCTACCATTAACAAAGACAGCGGCCTTCAGAGTATGGGACAGCTTCTTCATTGAAAATAGCTACGCTTAAGCTCAACAGAGCAAAAGCATACAAAACAGAAAGCACATCAGCAATTTTCTATATGGAAATTCCATATCAGAAAGTCACAGAGCAAAATGTTTGGGCCATTTATTATCTTCTCTAAGAGATCCCTTTTAGCTTTAACTCAGGATGAATTTAAAAAGTCTCAAAATAACATTTAATCAGGCAGTACTTTACATCTGGAGAGAATACAATGCCAAATTCTGTAATGTATGAAGTAATCTTAGCTGTTTTATTTAGAAGTCTATAGCGCTTAAAATACTACCAGCATTAAAAAAAAAATCTCATTTTCTAGGGAGGTTTTTGTTGTTGTTTTGTTTCCACTTTTTGGAAGTAGGGGTGTAATACCACACTATTAGTGAATAAAATACGCATTCCTTCAGAAGAAATAAAATTTATATTTTTGGGGAAAAAAATTTTTAATTGCGTACAATTTACATCCTTTCCTTTTGTTGCTTTCCAGCACAGAGTTCCTTTCTTCCTAGAGGTCAAAATTCAAAAGATGAATGGTGATATATCTAATAAAGACTGTAAAATTGTATATATCAGAAAAGTAATCTCAAATCTCAGACGAGATTTTAAATTTGTACCTATACATATTACCATTCTGTTTCTCTACCTGTAACACTGAGAATTATAGGGCAATTTAGTTAGAGCGTTGATGCTTAGATATATGTGTGTCAAAGTTTCATGATTAGCTGGAGTCAAAATTCACAGGCACTTGAAGAACCCTATACCGCTGTAAGTATCTATTTAAACCACAGGAAATAAAAATAGATTGCTGAAATCTTCTTAAGTAAAATATCCAGTATAATATTTAAGAAAAGGCAAAAGTCAAGATCAAAAACATCCTTACCCATGAATATAGAACACATCTCTTTAATGAAGAATTAAGTTGTTCAGGGATGTGCTTTATCTCCACATGGATACCTCATCATTAGAGAGCTGGAAATAAAATATGATAAACAAGTCACACAATAACCAATTTCAAGATCGTACATTCAGATGTTTGATTACTTCAAACTCAAGCATTTGGCAAATATCGTAAAAAGAACAACAGAATGAATGCATTATCACCAGTAGCAATGATTTTACAAATGGCAGATAAAGGAGCAACTAAAGTTTTGCAGGACCACTGAAAAAAGAAGCAAGCAAGAAAAACAAACCAAAACAAAAAGCTTCTGCAAACCTCTGCAAGATTGAAAGACAGAATCTGTGCCAGAGTACTTAAAGTTTTAGGACAACTTTAAGGCTCTAGCAGACTCTTTTTAGGCGAGTGCACTTAAAAAGAGTTTTACCCTACTCTTCCCCTTGCCACAGTAGGTAGAGGAGCTCAACTACTCTCTTAATCTAAAAGAAGCTCCAAAACTTTACACAGTTTAAGGGAAAATGGAGAAGAGGGGAGATGGGGAGTAAACCCTTTGAGGACCTTTGGGGGGGGGGGGGAGGGGGAAGAGGTCAGAGCTCCCCTCCCATTACATCCTCTTCCCATCCAGAAGTTAGGGTCAAGTTTTAAATTATTTAACTGTCAAGAATTATGTAGCGTTTCTATATATTTTATAATTCCTAAACTTCTCTTTAATTCATAGCTATTTGTTGAATAAAGTTATGGTATCAAGGTTTTACAGTGTACCAATTAACAGGATAGGCATATTCAAGAATTTAATTAAAATTTTTTGGGAGGAAAACTTGCAACTTGCAATCAAGTATTCTCCCCCCAAATGCAATATTTCAGCATTAAAAAAAAAAAAAAAGAAATGCAATTCACTTATGCCTACCATACAATACAAACACTATCTTACACTCTTTGCTCTCCGAAACTTAGCTGTCCTTCCTGAAATGGATTCTGTCAATACATCAAAAGAATCAGGAAAAACATGATTCCTACTCTTCAGGTCAACAGAGTCCACTTACTTGAACAGCTTCCAATATGGAGACAATTGTGGAGAACTTATAAGTTTGAAAAAGCCTGTGTTGAAAAGAAGAAAAAAACATACGTAACTAAAAACATATCGACCAGTTCTACTATATATATTTAATAGTAAAATATAGGAGCTATTTCATACACAGAACCACCACTGCTGATTATATCAAGTGCCAAAGAAAAATACACACAAAAGCAACTAAAACCTTTTTAAGATGAAAAATCAAGTCTTTATTCATAGCTTCTCAGACAAGTTTTATTATAGGTTGCCTTTTAATTACATATACACATATGCATTAAATGTGGTATGGTGAATAAAATTCTGCAAAGCCTCTCTGGTTGACACATCGCCTTAATGTTTGCTTTTAAATTTAGAATTGGGAAAATTCACTGATAAACAAGAACATTTGTATTTAGCAGGTGGAAGCAGAATTAAATTTGTTGCAAACATGTCTGAAAAAATACATACTAAGCTATCTCCGAACCTTTTTAAGAATAATCTTCCACTGGCCAACTAATGTGGTCTCCTCATACAATACTGAAAGAAAAAGATGCATTTCCTTAACTGCACACTGATTCCCTTAGTTTTGAACAAAAACAATTTTTCTCATTTTGTACATTGAAATGCAAACTTTACTTCACATTAGTGTAACAGGAAATATGCTATTCATTTCATCCAGTCTGGGACAACCACTCTACCTCACTTCGTATTTCTTAAAATATGATCTTAAATTTAACCACACAGTTTATTTAGCTTTATACAAGGTTTTTGTGTGCATTTATGTCTTAGGCAAATACATCTCAGGAAATTTAGCAGCAGTTAGGAAGCTACTATTTTCAACTACCTTGTTCACTTCTGCCAAAGGTTACTGCCCCGAAAGCACTGTATGCAAAACACACCACGTATATGTGCCTCAGCTGCTTCAGTGCGTAGTCTCTCGATTTTAGTTTCAACCCATCTCCTTGGGAGTTTAAACTAGCCCATCAGACTTCACACTGGAATGGCTGAGGTGTATGCACACATTCCATTTTCTCATTTCTGTTTTGTTGGCGATAAATTCCAATAAGGGAATAATAATAAGAAAGCAGCTAGGGACAATGACAACATCTTAATTCGCTACAGCTGTTTGTGAACTAGAAAGACAAAGTTTGGACAATCTTCTTGTAAAGAACGCAAGGCTTATTCCTGACTCAATTTCAGTGAAAACAACGTACGCATAAGCATTTTGTTAGATTGAACACTTCCTTTTAACCACTAAATCTCTTCCTAGAGATGTTTATTTCCATGTAAAAAGGCCAGTTAACAAACGAGTTAAATAAATCTAATTTATTCAAGAGTAGATATGTAAGGTGTTAATTTAAGTTTTCAAAAACCGTAAGTAAATCCAAAGATTTTGCTGCAAGACTGCTGAAGGAAGCTATACAAGTAACTGGTTCTGCTTTTTCAACTTGATTGTCATTTTGCTCCTCCAAAGTGTACCTGTGAAATCTTACAGGAAGGTTTTCCTCATCTTTGAGGGAGGTTTAAAAGTCACTGTGAAGAACTACTTTTTTCTTTAAGAGATCTGCCCACAAATCTTAGCATAGCTCTTTACTTCTCTCACAGTGAAAACAGCATATTTAGCGTTTTAGGTATGTTTTATAATTTATAGTTTACTTTTGGTCATTAGTTCTGTCATAAACTTGAGCAATACACCTTATGTTAGGCCTACAAAACCTGCCCTGAAATCCAATACCTTTACTGAGCAATTACAACGCAGTTCAGACGTAGACAAACATTCACTCTGAAAACCAGAAAAAAGCCTTCTCATTTTCACATGTGGCCTAAAACAAGATTTCATTATAAACCTTCAGAGAGGAAACACAGCCTAGCCCTCTTTCAACTCACAATCTGATAATACACTAATTTCCAGCAATTCTCATGTTCTAGTCTGACAAGCAACTTGGTAAACTACTGCAAGCGGCGCGATAGCGTTCTGAGCACCCTTAGTTTTATGACCTGGAAGTACCAACTAGAACAACGCAAAGGATCATTTGCATTTTACAGACGGCTATGGACCACACAGGCTACGGGTACAGATCAACAGCACTGAGGAGAGGAGCGGACACTCGGAGAGAATTCTCTCCCGAGAAAATCTGGGGGGGGGGGGGTACAATTTCAAGCCTTAATACAACCAGATTAGGATACCACAATACTACTCTACTGAACAGAGCATGTTCAGACTTCCTGTTCCACGCTACATTAGCTGGCATAAAGCGTTTCATGTACAAAAGTCTACGCCTTCTGGAGAGAAGGCCACACACAACTTTTCTAACTTGTAAAGGACCATTTCTAAGGAAATTTGAGATGAAGTTTCTCAAAATAGCATCTCCCAAACACAGGGAACGCAAGACATTCCAAGTGTGTGACTTGTTTAATATACTTCTTCTTTGCCTAAATTAAGAAATCATTTAAAACTGACAGATCTCCAGGAAAAGAAAATTCATCATATTACTTCACTGCTTCAGCAAACTGGGCATGCGTTCCCGAGCTCACCTGCAACAGGGAGTCAAAGACTCCAGACTTCCACTTTAACATCAATACTCTTGTCACAAGTCTGACACAGCAGACTTTTAAAAACCTTTCCCTAGTTACAGGGGGGCAATACTCATCTATCTTTCAAGGGTACCTAAGAATTAATTCTTAAAAACTTCCCTCAACTTCCCTCAGCTTCTGAACGTAAGCTTTAGTTTAGCATCTAAAAAACAACAAAAAATACTTTGGAAAAATATTTGCTGAAATCATCAACGCATGTACGTTATGGACTCAGGCCCATTCTCTTATCTAACACTTTTTAACGTTGATGGAAGCCATTAACTACATTGGCTTTACTACAAGACAGCGGAAAACAAAAACATATCTGATGTCGTTCTCAGATTCCTCCTGACATATGGAGCGCTAGAAGTGTAGATTTTTACGTCATTATTACACAGATGAAATCTTCCTGAAGCTTACAGTCTTCTTTATGAGGGTGTTAACAACATAAAAACAACAACATTGTTTACTGCTCAAAAGCCATTTTCAGGCTAGATTTTGGGAGAACTCCTGAATTTCAGTGACTAATGGAAAAGACTGAAGTTTTTAAACACTCCTCATGCAACACAAGGAAAAGTGCCCAAGAACACATTGCAGAAGGAAATCATTTGGTAACCAGAGTTACTAAATTTTCTAATATGACTCAGATAAAGAACAAAGTCAAAATTGTTATTTTACTTCAGAAAAAGGAAGGGATTGTTTTTTCATCTTGTGGCAAGTTTTAACTGCTGATTTAAGATTAAAACAAAAATACGTATCTTTAAAAAAACAAAATAGTTCTTCAAAAAAAGAAACAGGAGTGTACACTAGTGGCCTATAGACATTAATACTTGACATCTCTTTGGTAATCTGTGTGAATAAAGCTTAAGATCTCAATGCATTTGCTCACTGACAGATGCTACATCATGCCAATATATTTTGGCTAAATTCTGAGTTAAAAAAAATGCAAGCAAGCAAACAAAAAACCTGCCTCCTAAGCTCAAATTTGTTTCTTGCAGTTTAATAATGAACACAATAAAAAGGCAGCACTGAAAGGGGAACTCAGTCTAAGGTCCTTCCAGAAGTAACGTTTTACTTGGTTACTAAAGCTGTGTAATCATCTAAATATTTATACACACACACGCACGCATGTAGTATGTATTATCACCAAGATGTTAACATTTGTGAGGTAAAACTATAGCTTCACTAGTCACATCATTGTTAGAAAGTTAGAAAGTGATTTACAGCTGGTCTTCTGCAAGTTTTCAACCCTGCAGTTCCTGCAAAACACTGTAAACAACATATACTGTGTATACAATATTTAAGAAATACTGCTTTAAAACGACCTCTCCTCCTCACACTACTGTGAATAAGTCAGTCCCATGTTCAGCCTGTTTGACTTTTGGCCAGCTCTCTTGCATTTATGAATTGACTAGCCAGACAAAATCTGAGACTCCTGCTACTCCTACACCCGAAGAAAGAGCTACAAACCCTTAAGGGATAGCTGCATCTGCAAAAGAATTATATCTTGGCATCAAGGCTTTCTTTTGCTAAAGGCGAGGGAGAATATTTTAGCAATACTCTAAAATAGTCCCAATAATGCTGAGTTGTAAACTATCAATTCTTAAACATCTGGCTTAACAAACAGACGGTTTCTCCATCACACATTCATGCGTATGTAGATGCACTGCGTTCCTGAAGCGCTTCTTCTGACTAGAGGAAGATCAGTAGAAAACGGAACGAGAGCACACTGTGTGAGCCCGACAGAACGCGAGATTTTAAAGTGTCCATCAAGCACACGGCTCCTTAGTTTGCTAGGACGGAGACCCTAACAAGAACAAATAAAGACAGGTCAGTGGAAGAACAGAAAGCATCCAAAAAACTCATTCAGTTAGAAAAGAAATTGAGTGTTAACAGTTACCCAATTTCAGTAAAACTCAGAAAGATATTGGAACTGGATGATTTATGAGCATTAGTTGTGAAATTTCCTGAGGATTTAGTTTATATACTGTACTGAGAAGAAGTATAATACCGCAACCCAGAGCTGAGCAGGACCACATCTTTCGACTAACTGTGTCAGAACCAACTTCTTATCCCAAACCGTGTGACATCAAATCAATATCGAAGTAAGATAACAGTCCAGTGCTTAGACACTTACTTCTACAAGATTGAAATACAGGACGAAAAAATGTACTGTTATGCATCCTAACAAAATATATGTAAAATTGTCCAGATTACCTTCAGTTTTGAAGTATGCAAAAGACAAATACAATTTTTGTGAAAACATGCTCTGTAAAACTGTTACGTATGCAGAACCTTACAGCTGGCTCTATAAAGCAAGTAAGAATAACAGTGTAACTATTTACTTCTATTGCACGAAGAAGGCAATTTTGAACAATCACGTCAGTCTTTTGGTTTTAATCTCCCTCCATCACTAACTTGTCTCTCATAAAAGGAAACAAACGAACAATGTCAGTTTTAGGGCTTCTATAGTCTCTTAGCAGTTATAGTCTCTTAGAAAAACTACTTAGTATAGTAGTTTTGCAAATAGCACATCTTTCGGATAGCATCGCTAAAAATACGTTTTGAAAAACACACTGTGCTTTCATCAACATTTCTCCACAACTGAATTCTTGGACTAATCTTCAGGAGCGCTCCGCACTAGCGGCTCCTGTGAAATGAATAGATGCTGGGATTTCTCCACCAGTCTTGAAAAATTACAAGACTTTTAAGATTCTACTTCTTTTGCCAGTAAAAGCGGCCGCTTTCTTCTGGGGGAGATAAGTTAACGCATATTCACCATGAAGAGCAGCGTAAATTCTTATAAACTGAACTCCTTGCTTAAACACTAAAGATGACCACGTGAGTAAGTTAGCACAAAGTAAACTAGGCTAGCAACTCAAGGTAGAATAGCTGACACAATGTAACTACCTATGTGCTGCCCTTATCACAGAATAAATGCAAAGTAAGTTGATGCAGCCTGCCCGTCAATGAAAAAAAGAGAAAACTACCTCACGTTTACTTTGTTAGAGAGTTCACAGTGGGCAGGAACCATGGAGTTGCTGATATACGAAGTTGGCATCCTACCTTAGCCCCCACTGCTTGTGTCCTTGATTCAAACAGAGGGCAGGGCACACAGCTCCCTGGATTAGTTAACTTTCACAATATATATATTAATTTTTGCTCTTTGCTTGGCCAAAATTGGATATTTAAGTCTTTGGTGCTTTTCAAGCCCCATGTGCTAGATGCAGGAACAATCAAAAAGTCATCATTATGCCTGAAAGAAGAAATATATTAGTGCCTGGTGCTTGACAGAAATTTTGTGAGTATCTAAAGATCAAAAAACACCAATTACTATTCATTCTTTAACTGCTCACAAACGGTAAGTTAGAAATCATTAGATTTAAAATATTTACCACGTGAAAGCAACTGGCAAAAAGATCATTATGCACAAAAAAAAGTCAGGACTCGGGCAAAAATCCAGACATTGCTCAAAGAGGACTGAATGTTAATATTCTGCCTAGAATGCTTAACATATTTCTATTTGCATACAACTGATAATAAGTAAATTAAGGTGAAATGATGATTTTGCCTCTCACCCACCAAATGCGAGCTTGACCGCGTTGAATGACGCCTTTAAAAAGGGATGCACAAAGCTCCTACGACTGATGAGCCTATTTCGCTTGAGAGAGAACGATTATTATTTACCACTACTTCTCGCAAAGTCCCCAAAACAGACCTAAGAGGAGAACTGGAAGCTTTGTCTCTTTACATGGATTTCTATTTTGTCCCCTATGAACATGCATGATAGCATGCTCAGATCTCTTCTACGTAAGAGTGACAATCAGAGCTGTATTCCTTCGTGCTGCTGAAGTTAAATAACTTTCACACACCAAAAAAAAGTTTTTAAGCTGCAAATAGTTTCTTTAAAACTGAAAGTGCATACACCAGCCTCAGCGTCCAAGCTATACAACTGAATGAGAGACTTCTGGACTCTCTTCACGTACTTTTTCTCCCTGCCTGTAAAAATCTGCGTGCAAAGGGAATGAAGAGGTTATCACATCTCACTGTTTTAAGCAGGTCATTCTGCCTCAGTAGGAAATAGCATAATCTCTCCCCTTCAACAGAATAAAGATGCATGCCATCTACCCACCCAATGCAGCATACACAGAGCGCTAAGCCAGCCTTAAAAAGCCCTCTCCTCGTCATCCCAGAAGCCAGCCAGCTTGCGGTCTCTACCTGCAACATGCCAGTCGACAAATCCCTGCCTTGTACTTTCACACCCAGGCCCCTTTCTAAGGCTCCGCTCGTGCAAGCGGGAACCTGCTGCCATGCGCTACTGGTTCTCCTGCCTCCCAGCGTCTTCCAGCCCCGAGGAGCAGCAGACCGCGTGGCCGTCGCCGTCTTCCACGAGCGCGCCTCGCCCAGCGCCGTCCCTTTCCCCAGCGCCCACATCCTCTGCTGTCAGGGATCCAAGCCAGCCGCCTGCCAGCCTCGGCTCCTCTTTTTTTCCACCGCTTCGCTCGTCCTGGGGAATTATTTCAATTCCTCTGCCTGCCCACCTCCATCTTCGCGCATGGGGAGAAACCGGGTCTAACATCACCGCCCGCCTGCCTGGGAGGGTGCCACGTCCCCGCCGCGCCGCTCGCCCCCTTCCCACAGGGCTGGGGGCAGCCTGGCACGTCCCAGCCGGCCCCCAGCCCCTCCGGCCCCCGCCGCCGCCTCCCCCCGGCGGCGAGAGGGACGGCCGGCCTGCTCCCCAGGGCGCAGCCAGCCCGGCTGCCCTCCGCCTGCCATCTTCCCGGCCGGGGGAGGCCGGGGGCGCGACGCGCAGCCCCTCCCCGCCGCCGCCACCCAGCCGAGGCCCCATCGCTGCCTCTCCAAACTTCCCCCACCCCCCCCGCCCCATCCCCGGGGCAGCGCGGCCCCCGCGCCGGGCGGCCGAGGGGCAGCTCCGGCCTCGCCGCCACCACCCGCACCCCGGACGGGGTGTGTGGTGGGGGGGGAACCCGGCCGCCTCCAGCCCACCCCGCCCCGCCCCACCTCCTCCCGCCGCCCCCGCCGAGGTGCGAGGCAGCGCCGAGGAGCCCCCGCGGCCGGCGGCGGGCGGAAGCAGGCCGCGCCGTGCCCGGGCGGCGGCAGGGCCGCGGGCCAGCCGGCACCCGGAGCGCGGCCTGCTGCGGCCCGGCCCCTCGCGCGTACTCACCGCCGGCTTCGCCATTACGCTGCCCGGCAGGAGGCAGGCGATGCCCCCGCGCCTGACAGCTCCGCGCCGCGGCGGCCTCGGGCAGGCGCGGCGGCGGCGGCAGCGGCTTCCCCTCCCCCCTCGGGGATTCCCCCGCCCCCCCGGCAGGCGCTGGCCGCGGGCGGCACTTACCGGGCGGGCGGGCCAGGCCGGCTATGGCTGCTCCCCGCCGCCCACCGCAGCGGGAGGCGGCCGGGCTGCGGGGCGAAGTTTCACTCGCGCCGCGCCGCGACCCCAGCGCGCCCGCGGGGACGGGCCGGGGGGCGCATTTGCATATTTGTCACCCCCTCGCTGATTGGCCGCCGGCGCGGGGGCCGCCGCCGCCGCTGCTGGCTGACAAGGCGCTTCTGGAGGGCGGGCGCGCGCGCGCGCGCGAGGGGGGCAGGGGCAGGGGCGTGCGCGCGGCGGCGGCGGCGGCGGGGCCGGGGCGGACAGAGCCCGCCAGCGGGGGCAGGGGCGTGCGCGGGGGCGGGGTGCGCGCGGCGGAGCGCGAGCGTGCGAGTGCCCTCCCCCAGCCGCCTTCAGCTGGCGCCGCAGCCCCCGGCGGAGGGGGCAGCCCTGGGCGGGCCGCCGCGGAGCGGATAAAATGGTGCGCGAGGGGAGGGCCGAGGCGATCCAATATGGCCCCTCGGCTGGCAGAAACCAATCCCGGGCGCGCTTACTCTGCAGGCGGCGGCCGGGGCCGGGCCGGGGCGGCGGCGGGGAGCGGGGTTCCCCCTGCGAGGGGGCGCTCGCCTCAGGGCGCCGCTCGCCTCAGGGCGCCTCCCCTCCCTCCCTCCCTCCCCAGGCCGGCGGTGCCTCGGACCTGTTGATGGCAGCCGCCGTTTGCGGCCGGCAGGAAGCCGGGCTGCCCCAGGTGAACGAGGGGGGACGGCCCAGCCGGGGCGCTGACACAGCCCGCCCCGCGCCGCCTTACGTTTTTCACCTCGCTTTTTTTTAAAAAAAGATCAGACACAAAAGTGTCTCCAATGCCGCCTATTGAGCCCAAGACCGAAATTTAGAAGTAGCAGTTGATTAAAAAAAAAAAACCGCTATGTTCATTTTACGGAAAAAAAAAAAACACTTTTTAATTCTTGAGCTACACGTTTCTGTCCCAGGACCCTTTCCTAATTCAGGCCGCTTCCCTGTAGCGGAAGGCTACGGCGGAAAGCTGGAGAAGTGAGCTTCTAGCACAGCTAAAAGCTTGGGGCAGGGGTGGAATAACTAAGAAAGCTTGCTTGCTATTTTATCTACAGAGGCATATAAATAGAAAAACACTTTTCAGGTGAGCAGCTATGTAATTTCTGCAGAGGAGACCTCCACAAGAAAGACCAGCTGGCCTAAGGACTAAGTTCAGCAGTGTAAGAGCACAAGGTAATTCCTGCTCAGACATACCTGCACCTGCATATCACACCTGGGATGATTATATCCCTAGAGCTGTGAGACATCGTAGCCTAAGGCTTCTGGCGTAGTCAGCCGGAGGAGAAGGAGGGTCACACCTTCGGTTCTCTCCAGCCTCCTGCTTCTTTATTTAGCGTGTATTATAAGATGAGGATTTATTGTTATAGCCAGTATCAGACTTCAGGTCCATCTCATATGCTGGATTAAGTACTGCAATATGTTATTTAATTGACTTTAGGGTTTCTAAGTAGTCAGTTAAGCTTCTGCCTGTGCAGGTGTAAAATGTGTTATGTTCTCTATTAGTGCAAAGACAAGCCTTTAAACGAGATACTTCAATGTTCTCACTTTATACACACATGCAAATACTTCATAGCTAAAACTTTAATCTTGATCTCACTGACAGTCTAGAAAGACTACCATTAATGGTTTCATTAAAGTTCCTATACTAACAAACTCTCTTTTAGCTAGTCCTTTAGATTCCTCCCCATTGCCTTTTCTGCCACTACTGATGGAGAACAGCTTCAGAAAATGAACATACCCGTTGTTTTCTTCTTAGAAGTTTCTAAAACCAAAAGGTTTATATCTCTACTGAGCTAACCTACATACAAAAATAAGAAAGCAGTTCCATAGGAGAAAGGCAGACTTTATCCTTTTATTACAATTTCATGTTGGCCTTAGCCAGCCAATGCTGGTTCTTCCTTAATAAAGCTATCAACACTATTATAATTGCTGTGAAGTGCTCTCAGCTGTAGATAGTGTGAATGGTAGTGTCATAGGTTGAAAGTACAGCCTTAAAATGATAAATCACTGGAATGACCGAAAACAGGATCATGGGACCGTTTATTTCCTTGCTCAAAGGAGCACTGATTCTTATGAACACTTAGTGTCTGGATGGATGCTGTCAGAATTTAGAAGAAAACAAATTGTTCAAGCATACATAATTAAATCTGGACTTTTGTTTTGGGTTTACTCTTCTTAAAAATGTCAACATCTCATCAGTTTCAGAGAACACTTGTAAAGCTTTTATACAATGTTAAATTTTCCTTCTATCTGTCTAAACAGCTTTGTCTCATCATCCAGAAATCCTACTAGTATTTCAAACGGTCATACTCTTAGTGGGTTTTGTAGATTTGGAGATCTTTTTTTTTTTTTCTCAGCACCACTAGTCCTGCACGATGTAACTATGCTGCTTTAATTTATCGTAACATATGTAGATGACTTCTAAAATGTTAAGTTTGGTAAGGGTGGAAGAATACTGTGTCCCTCCCCTTTTTTCTATCAGTGTTTCCCTTTCGATCTCTTAGTCGGGGACAGAGTTAGAACACACGCGTTTTTTATGTTCTTGACTCCCACAGAACTGTTAACAATTTATTCTGGACGCTCATCCTTTATCCTGCTGTGGGTGTAGGATAAAATTTCCCCAGGAAAAACAGTTGCTTCTCTTGCCTGGTTTCCTGTACTTTGATTATCCATGGAAGTTGCTGCAGGGGTATGGAGGTCAGGGCTGGAATGGAGTTCGCAGGCACTGAATCAGCTGCTGAGATTCTGTTGTTGCCACAGTGACTGCTTTGATCCCTCTCAGTTGCCACTCTGTGTGACTTAGCAAAGCAAAGAGCGGCTGTCTGCAGAGGTTGCTGCTATGAGAGCAACTCTTTGTAGACACTCTCTAGAAGCCTGATGGGGATCTGTGGTGCGGGCGAAGATGGCCCAGTTTGCCGATGTTTAAGAGTTTTGGCTGCTTGCCTCTACAACCTGCTGGACGAACATGGACAAAACACTTTCTCTAGGTTATTTTGGGAGCCATTAACAAATGTGCTAGGTGAGGGTGAGCTCACGTCATTTTCTCTCTGAACATATTTACAGTCCTTGGTTCCTACTCAGTTCAAATTGGGGAGCTCTGTTTTGTTGCATTGTGCAACAGGCTAGCAGTCTGTAGGTCTGTTAGATCTGGAATGTACCCTGGAGCTCCTGCAAGGAGCAGCTATGCTGTACACCTGCAAATGTGAAACAGTGCAGATGTGAAATAAGTGCATGGAAGCAGATGGTTTCTCTCATGGCCTTGCAGAGGCAGATGTGAACCAGGGTCTGGTCATAAATCGTTTTAGAGTAGGATGGAATTTAATTCCTTTGACTCTGTATGTGGGAATGGCTGGCTCCAATGCTCTGTATCGGAAAGAGAAGATGCAAAATGGAGTATAACCCTATATTGTCATATATAGCCACAAATAAAAGTCTGATTGCTAAGTATATTTGCAAGCAGTCCATTGCGCAAGACAGAACTCTCTTGGCAGCTAGAACATTATGCTCTCAGAGCAATGTGTCTTAAGAGTTTACCTGGCAGGTGGAAACTCCTGATGTAAATTGAGTAAACCTGCAGTTAGAGTATCAAAATGCTGGTTTCCAAAATTGCTTCTGTTGCAATCTCCTCAAACACCTGCACATGTAGTCTGACTGTCTGCTTGCCACATTGACAGCCACAAGTACACTGTTAATTGATGAAGCCATAATGGTAGTAGTAAATTGAAAGTCTGTCATGAAAGTGTATGAAATGAAACGTTTTAAATCTGAATTTAGTTAAATATTATTTTTGACTGAATCATATTTTTCATTAAGAAGTTTTTAAAGCCTATATTTTGGGAGATTGCTGGTAGTAACTGACTGTGGTTTTTGATAAAGGGTTGCTATGTTGTCTTTTGAGAGAGCAGGATATTTTTCATATCTTGGTAGGCTGGAGCCAGTTTGTGAACCTGGGCTCTGGCCCAGAGTTGGAGGCTTTGATGGTCAGGTGGAGCACAGGTGTGAAGGTCAGGTGCCTCTCTTTGGGCCTAAAAGGACATCTGACTCTCTCCCTCATGTTAGAAAATGTCCTGGAGCTGAGCTGTGGTTTTTGGTTGAGCAGCTCAGCATGGAGGAGCTTTTGAGCCAGAAGTAAAGCTGATAAGAACTGTAGAAAAAACAGGTAAGAGGTTTCTTATTAAAGTAGGAGAATGTTAGAGGTTTTGAGCTGTTTTTAAAGATTAGCAGTCTTAAATAGTCTGAATGTAAGGGTGAGTGTTTTGCATCATGTTATGAGACTAGATGCTGAAAGTGCATGGAGTAATTAGAGCTGGTTTTCACAGTATTTTTCTTTACTGTTTTAATTTTTTTTTATCTTTCTGTCAAGAGAAAATGATGGTTATGGTATTATTTAAATTTGAATAGAGAACTTAAAGTAAATCCAGTGTGCTGCTGGAAGGAAGCCTTGTGCTGTTGAAAACTTTTTCCTGTAATTGACTTACAAGACTAAGTATTTATAGTTCTTGTCTCTAGGCTGGTTTTAAAAGCAGTTGGAGTTGAGAAAGGAGTTGATAACTGTTCCTCATCCTTGAGTGAATTCCAGGGTATTCTTAACAAAGGTTAAAGCCTCCTCAGCCTTCCTTCCTAGGAGGAGGAAGGAGGGGAACGATATATGAGGCATCTTAAGGTGTTTTTTTTCTTTCTTCCTGCAGGTGGCTAGCTCCTGACTGTAAGGTGACAACAAGCTTCATACAGAACCATGTTATGTTATTTACTTTTGTTTTCCTGTGCTTCTCAGTTTGATAAAATTAGCAGAGAGCTGCTTTTGGGTGCTCTTAGAAAAGAAAGCCTGCTAGAAGAGAGATTTGAGTAGTAACAGCTACAAGATTTTTATCTCTAAAAATGGATAAAGTGACAGTAACTTCTAGTGCCTGGTGAGGTTCTTTGGCTGCCTTACTCATGTGAAAGTGGTAAGTGTTTACTGTAGATAGGGAGGTCAGATACACCTTAAGGATCCCAAACCTCTGGTAAAAGCTTGGGAAGAAGGAGGAAGAAAGGGCAGTACTAAAGTGCAGCTTTAAGTAAGACTTAGCACTAAGAAGGGAAACAGTTCAGCCTAGTTAAAAAGAAAGTTAGAAACTCTCTAGACAGTTTGAATGCACAAAATAAGGTGCAAGAGTAATTCAGGCTTCTGCTTGATGTTACTGACTTGTCAGCTGCTATCTTTTGGAGTGTAGTAGGGAGGGAAGCCTGTTCCTCTTGACTATAACTAGCTTTGTTAACCTATAAATAGTACTAAAAGGTAATCATAAGTCTGTAGTTAATCACTTGTACAGCTCCACTAAGCTTGTTAGGGTTCTAGCCCTTCTGGACTGTTCCTTGCAGTCCAGGTGTGGTTGTAAAAACAAATGATTTTCTTATGGCTCCTAGAAAAAGTTGTCATGAAATGTAGTAACTCATGAGTACTGGTAGGATCTAGGTAGTGGGTTCCCATAGGAACCTCTGAAAACTCGGCCTCGAATATTGCCCATAAAAATGGGCATTCACATTAATGTGTACTGTCGTCGACTGTAAGCATCATATTGAGTAAATCCTAAAATGTCAAATTTTAATGTGGTCCTTGGGTTAAAACACTTTATTTCTTATCTTTATAGGAGGGGTGCTGCCACAAAACAAGCAACAAGCTACTAGTACTCAGCATACAACACTACTCTTAATTCTCTTTCTTTCTGTAATACTAAGAGTGAAATAATACGTCTGGAAATTACTTTTGTCTACAGTGCCATATTTCAATGCAGCGTGCTTCAGTGCTGCCTCACGATGATGGCGAAGAAGGATGTTTGGAGAGTTTCGACTCGATATCGTGTGCCTATGTGAGATGAAATCATTTATCTAATGTGAGCTGATATAGTAGAGTGTGTCTGAGCAGTATAAATTGGTGCTCAAAACTTCAGTTGTGTGAGACTTAACTTTCATTATCAAGTGTGGAAAGCTTCTGCTGCCCCCTCGTGGTGTTTAAATAGATAAGTCTTTGCTCTAAAGCTATTCTAACATTAACTTTCCTTTAAAGCTATGTTTTCAGCTGCCAGTAGGGTTAAAGATGTCCTTATTCTGGTAGCCAAGAATATCTCATGTTGCAGTATGTGAATTATTCTTCTATGATAAAATGACTAGATCTATGAATGACAGGAGAGCAGTGAATGTTATTTACATTAACTTCAGTAAGGCTTTTGATACCATCTCCTTTGATAGTCCTGTATTTATGTTAGATGGTATGGTTTGGATGGATGGAGAACTAGATAAGTGAAAAACTGGTTGGATGAGTGGTCTCAGAGTGGTTAATGAGTTATACTGAACATGGATGCGGTGACAATGCCACAGGAATCTATAGTGGAACTAGTCCTGTTTTAACGTTTTTATTGGCTGTTTGGAGGACGGTACAGCGAACTTTGCAGATGACTGCAGACTGGGGGGCGACCAGCTGATGCACACAATTGCAGGGCTGCCATTCAGGATCATAGGCTGGAGGACTGGTGGGAACTTGCTTTCCTGAAACTTTCTCCTTAATAGCAAATCCCTTTGGAAGTCTCCTAAGCTAGTCCTCAGTATGTTCAGAAACTTACTTTCTAAACTGAAGTGATGTAACATGTTAAACCAACTATTCAATGAGGTGTCTGAACATGCAGATGTGGATTCCTAATTAGGAATTTCACCAGTAAACCTATAAATTAGGAAGTCTCTTGTCAGTGGTGACTTCAGTAGGTCAACTTCAAACTTGCACTGAGGCAGCTAAAGTAATGGCTAAGTAGTCAGGTGATTAAAGGTGAGTATGTGTTCTGTTTAATTCCGTTGTTAACATTAGGCTAAAACTTGTTTTAGCCATCTTCTAATACCTTATTTTTTGGTGTCTAAGTCATGCATTGTATCTTTAAATTGAGCCATCTTCCTTTTGCTTTTAACTCAACCCTTTGTATGTGGAAGCAAGATCTACAGCTTAAGACATCTGAGAAATAAGTTTGGTACTGTTTAAGCTTCATCAGTACTCTATATATATAGATTATGCAAGTGATGCAAATCACTGTCTTGTCAACTCTTAAGGTAACATGGATTAACTGCTAACTGAACTGTTAAGTGTAGCTGGACACTTAATATATGCACTGCAATAATTGCCTCAGTCATCTGTCTATTGGTCTGTATGGTACATCTTCACAGGCGGTTACTTGTACCCTGCTGAAAATCCCATGGGCCAATGAACGTTATTTTTAAGGAAGAAGTCTATACACTTGAAGAATGGCTAGTGGCGGGGGGAGAATCAATTAAATGATTAAGGGGTTGACTGGAATAGCACAAAAATGTGCCCCCCTTCATGAGGGCTTTGGAGTCCTTCAGGCAGGTGCCAGTGGCAGCCTGGTCCATAGCCTAGCAATTGGGGGGAGGCCCTTAAAACTGATCTTCCAAAGCTGTGAACCATTCTTGTTATCCTTTAACAGAGATTGGTGACCCTGATAGGACTGTTCTGTGTATACCGACTGGTTAGAATGATTGCTTGGGAGACGAATTTTTACATCTGTGTGCCTAAAAAAAATCTTCTCTTGAGGACTGATTCAGGGTGAACTATGTGGGATCCTGTCCTTCAGCCAAAGTGAGTGAGACAATTCCTTGTGCAGCTAGCGTCCAACAAGAGCAGTGTATGCAGACTGCAGCAGTTCTGCCCCTCTGCAGCATTAAAATTGTCCAAGAGGTAGCTAAAGGCTGAGCAGAGATATGGTTGTCTGCTGGTGGTTTTAGCCGCTCTCAAGTGACTTTCTCTTGTTGGAGTTTTGAAGTGATTTGAACCCATGTGCCTGAAATTGATTAAAATACTTCTTTGGGTCTGTGCCTAAACAAGTGAAGTTTCTTTTGACCTCAGCCAGGAGAGTCCATGTCCAGTATTTAACAACTGCTTACAGGTGTGGTGTTAATGTGGTAAGGAACTTTAAAAATATGCATCTCCTGTCTTGCATTAGTCATGTTGAGCTTTATTTCTGCGAAACTCCTTTGCCGTATTCCTGTACTTAAAAACTGTGAAGATAAGCTAAGAGTCTTTTATATTTAATTTGAATGTTAGTTGTGGAAACAGTACTGAAACAGTATGTGGGTTAACCTAGTGAAAATTCTTTGCTTAGTACATGACAACTTGTGGATGTGATAAACCGAACTTACATAAAGGAAGTAAGTTTGAATCTGATAGCAAAATATTGGCAAATATTTTTCTGAAAAGTAACAGTATATTGCTTTTAAAATGTACTTCCTAGGTTAGCAGCATCAATTGTATGGTACTGTTTCTGACTATGTGTCAGTTGTCTAGTTTTTTGTTATTAGTGCCATACAACTTTACTAAATTTTCAGATATTTGTAACTGTTTTTGTACTTTGTAATGCTGAAGAAAAATTTCCCCATGGGATGATGGGGAGTAAAAACTGCTGATGTCCACTGAAAATGAGATCTTAAATATTTTTTCTGTCTGACTAAGCCTACCTTGGCTGCACAGACTTTTATCGGTCTTCTAATGCTTCCTCAATAGACATCTAGTAGTTAAAATTGTTCTGGCTATACTAGACTTGATTCTCAATGACTTTATTCTGTTTTCTCCTTACTACAAACTCTTCCTTCCTTTTTTTAAACTTCCAATCATGAGAACATTGCAGTTGTGCCTATCAGTTGTTTATGATCTTGATTCTACTTGCAGTGACATAAACAGAAGTCCGTCTAGTGTGTACCTAAGGGTCTTTATTTAAAAAGTTTAAATAGTTGGCTCAGCTTGCTTTCACTTTTTCTTCTCTTTCATATTTTAGTCTGGGCAATCCCATCCTCTTCAATCTGATACCTATTAGATTCTTCTGTCAGTTGATTTGCTAGTCCAGTGGAATGATTTGTATTTGTGTGTGTATGGGCGGGGGGGGGGGGGGAAGTTATCTTTTTTCCTTTTTTTGTGGGGAGGGGAAACAGGGTCTCTATATTAACTTGCTGCTGAACTGGTTTATGATGGGTCCAGAGAATGCTTTCTTACCTCTTATTTGAGGGACTTGTGGCTGAGCAGAAGGATATGGAGATAGTATGACCTCCCCTTCTCAGCAGTGTTGAGCTGTTAGGTATTGTGGACCTGTGTGTTAAGTAGCCTCTCTATTAGACTCCAACACCAAAACTTTATATTTCCCACCGTTATCTCAGCCAGTTGCCTCACTCTTTTTGAAATGGAAAGTGATATCTGTCATGATGGGTTCTTTTGGTGTTTTTATGCTTGTTCTCTGTTACCTCAGAATAAAATATTAAAGGCCTTTGACTGTTTATCCTTTAGCACTTGCTGTTAATGTTGAATGCTATTTTCCACTAATTCATGACACTAGCCTCTACCCTTATCTTAAATAAGAACATAAAGGTCCTGAGAGGTTTGAGGTAGAGCTTCCTGAAAAATTTGAATCTCTAGCCTCAAAGTTTTATGCAGGTATTGCAGAGAAGCTTGCTGGTAGTGAAGCTTCTGATGCATGAGCCACTATACTAGTTGATGCTGTATGTAACTGATTTGTTTGCCTTTTCCTCCAGTTCTCAGCAGTAGAATAATTTAATATGTAAATTGTAAGACAGGCTTCTTGCTGTGTGTGGTAGGGGTTTTTCTGTACTTACTAAAACAGGTTGTGGCCCATGATAATGGTTCCAGGAAACTGGAGGTTGGTTTCTCTTGTTTAGAAGTTATGGAGGAATAAAGGAACTTATTTCCTTTTCTGCTAAGCTTTATGACTTTTTAGTAGTCTTTCATTTTTATGAGCGTCCTTATCAGCTTCAGAATGGATAGAAGAGGGTGTATGTGCATGGGAGTAACCCTTTAACAAGCTGTCATGCTTTTACAGGAAAAATGATGTTTGTAGAGTAAATGCTGCCCCACCCTTGTAACATTACACCTGAAACTACTTCTGCAAAAATAAGATTTCACTGCTCGCAAGAGGGCACTGCAATTTTGCTTTTATGTATGTAATTGAGACATAAGCCTTGCAGTGAGATCTAGCAACAGAAAAGCAAATAATGTTGTCCAGCTGCATTCATTTTAAAACCAAACTCTTAGTCAAGGTTGCCAACTTCTTTTTTTGTAATAAACACAAACTAAAGCATAAATTATTGGAAGTAGTACAGGAAGTGGAATGAAGAACTTTGTCTTTTAGTCAACTTAGGTCAAAGTAGTGTAGCTCATGCTGACTGAGAGCAAGAGAAGCTATATAATGAAATGTAGGATCTCCTTTAAAAAGAGTTGAAACACTGACCATAAACCCAATTTATTTACTCATCAAAGGCTTAAGTGTCATTAGACAGCTCAGTAGGCAAGTCATCATAGGAGCGTTCACTTAGTAAAGATTAATTATAGCCTCCAGCATACCAAGTTTATTACGTCCAATAAGTATGGCAAACAGCTGGAAGAACATGAGGAACGTGTTTGTCTTTACACTTGGTAGCACTCTCTTGCCTCAAGGTCTGACTCAGAAGGAATAATTGAATGTTGTGGGTGACTTGTTCTGAATTCTGCAAACTGTCTTTTGGGGTGTATTTGATCCTATGTGTTAAAAGAAATGCAAGCACAGGAGCTGATACTGAAGTTGTAAGTAACTTTTTTTAATGGCATCTGAACTCTGAAGCAGAGGCTTTTTCCTGTATTGTTACCTTTATCCATTTATACATCCATATATATCCATTAAAGAGTTTGAAATGTCTTTTGTATATATATATAATCCTTTTTCTCAATGGAAATAGGGAAGGCTGGCAACATAGAAATAGTTGGGCTTTCAGTGTCTGCTGTAGCAATTCATTATAACAAGGTGCTTTTACAATTTTTCTTGGAGATTCTTTCACTTCTGAAATTACTTCCCATTCATTGATGTGGAAACCCATGAACTAGGGGTAGGTTATGGAAAAGCATGCATCACTAAATAGACAAGGTTGATTCATAATCAAGCCATGAGAATAGTTAAAGTGGTTATAAAAAGCTACTGAGGAAAACTACTAAATATGTTCTGTTGTAGTATATATGCTATTCAAAAGGGAATAAAGACTATGACTCAGGCTAGATAGAAGTGTAAGCTAATCAAGACATCCATATGTCATATATGAGAAAAGGATCACTTTAAGAAGTGAAGAAGTAGTGGTGGAAGGTCTTCCAATAGACTTAGGAAAGCCTTTTGACTGAGGTAGCAAAAGGAATTAATGTCTCAAGAATAGGAGTTAACTGAAGAATTTCAAGTGTGTGTTTTATTTAGTGCTCTGAAGGTAAGCTGTCAAAAAGGAATACAGTATTCCATTAAGAGTAAGAACTTGATATCAGTGAAAAGCAGATGCAATTATTTTTAGTTTTGACAACTAAGATGACTGAGCTGTGGGGATGGACTTATTACAGTGCAGTTTTGAAGGACAGGGAGTGGTCTGTCTTAAACAAGAATGTCTAAGAAGTGTGGCATCAAGAACAGATATTTGGACTGTGCTTTTCCAAAGAAAGATTCACAAGAATGCAGAGTTGAGGCATTTTTTTAATGTTGTGTAACTTGTCTGGGGAAACAAATGTCACTTACTGTAGGACCGCATTAAACTTAGTAATGTGTTGGGAGGAGTAAACTACATCAGTGTATTACATTAAACCTGTGAATCTATGCTGTGATATGGTATGATTTGATTTGAAAATGCCAGCTAGCCTGAATAGAGGACTCCTCGTGAAAAGCTACTAAATTGTGATTAACAAGTAGATTGTGTAAGGACCTGAATCCTAATCTCATCTGATTGACCTGCTACACAAACTTGGGAATAGAGGCTCATGCTTTAAATCCAAAAGCTTGACTTCAGCTACTTATCCAATGGTACTTTTAAACTTATTCTGCCATTGTTTGAGGTTTACGTTGAAATGGAGTGCTTGAAAATGAAGCTTAAAAAGAACCTTTAGTTAAACAAGTAAACTCAGAAGCCCTTTTCTTTGTACTTCTTGCTATTGAACCCTTCAATTTAGAGCAAGAGTCTCTGAACCTTGTTAGCTAAAGTATTTATATCATAGCTGGAGCTGATGTGTATCCTCTTTCCACACTTGTATGAGAAGTAGTCTTTAAAGTTCAAAGCATAATTTTGAATATTTCATGTATCCAATATTCTTGTTAATCAGAATATTAGGAAGATATGAATGGAACATAAAACACTTCTCCCGTAAGACCATATATCCCAGAAGATCAAACTACAAGAATTACTTAAATATCAGAATGTCTTGCTTTAACAGCATTAATGTAACAGTACACGAGCCTCAAACAGCTATTGTCAGTACAGTATCAACACTCTGATCTGACTATTGGACTCTAATAGACTTGCTTTGAGAGACAGAATAATAAAGATAAAATCAATTCTGTGCATCCACTTTGGGTAAAGCTAAACTCCCTGTAACTCTCTGGTAGTTCTGTGAATTTACTGTTTCTGAAGTTTATAGGTTTCTTTCCACATAAATTGTTTTATGATCTGTTGTTTTATGACTATGAACTCTGAAGTAACTGTCACTCTGGGGACAGAGCCACAAAGTATCTTTCCTTTTTTAATGGTCTGTGTCAAATTTGAACTTGCATTTTTTTCAGCAGCCTATGCTGACCCCTTCTAGATTGTTTTGTAATACAAAAGCTGCTCCTCTTAGAATAAACTGGATTGAATACCACTGTTCTAGCTTTTCTGTGAAAACAAAATCATGTACCTAAATCTCCTGGATTTCAAGGTGTTCATTTATCTTAAAACTAATTTGTGAATATTTGTCATCCTGATGTTCATCTTTAATGTCCCTCATCATGAGGTAAGGGCAAGGGGCTAATCATATGCTTCATCTTCTAGCTTTAAGTTCTGCTTTACAAGAGGTTGACTGCTGCTTGTTGACTGGCTTAAAATAGCAGCTGACAACTGCAACTTCAATTAGTCTGTCTCATGTCAACAGGAAGACCGTTGAAGCTGAATTAAGATTCCACCAGATGAGGCAGAGTAGCATCCAGCTCCTTAAACATGCCAGACATCTGGCTTTGCTGTTTCGTTGTTGAAGTGTAGTAAAAACATGACTCCAGCAAGGTCAGTGCAAGTCTTCTGATCTCACTAAAATTGCTTAGGATTTAAACTGTTATGCAGGAATTCAGCACCTTAGTTAAGTGAATGAATATGATTCTGGTTCTAAGCTGAGACTTGTAATACAGATGTCTACAAACCCTTTGCATCAAGGCAAGCACGAGCACTTAGGTAGTAGATTGTAGTGACTCAAAATAAAAGAATCTAAATGGGCTGAGAAAAATGTTAAGAGTCCAGGTAGCTGAAGAGATGTGATGTTAAGGGTGGCTGATGTGGAGTAGCTTAAATTCTGATCCTCAATGGATCATGAAGAATTATATTTATATACCCTGGGTAATTTAGTGGTATGAAACAGCAAAGCTGTCAATCATATGTCAAACATTGGTTCACCGTTTTGCAATAGGTGTAACATCTCAGCTGATATTAAATTTTATGGCTTCAATTTGCAGTAGATGGTGTTAATTTGTAGTTGTGTTATTACTTAGTTTTTCAAATGTGAGTTTCTGACTGTTCAGGAATGCTGCTTCTAAACTGTAAGTACAAATAATTAATATTCATGGTCTTGATATAGCTGCTTATGGTAATGACTTAAGTTCAATAACCTATATAGTAATTTCAGATAATGGAGCAATTGGAACTGCAAATAACCTTAGCTAGATAAGGTACTATGAAAAAATTTGTAGTGCTTGTTTTTGTGCAGAAATCTAACCTTGTCTTGTGGAGAAGCCATCAAAAGCTTAGAATCTCAAGGTTCTTAACTTTATCCTGGGATATTGTGGACATACTGTTTTACCATGTCTTTCTCCCTCCCCTTACCGATGGGGGAGACTTGACATTCAACAGTTCATTGAAATAGATATTTTTCTTACTGGTGTTCAAGAAAAATCATAGGCACAAAGCTTAAAAATTACATAGATCACTGGCAAATCTAAAAGTGAAATTCTTAAACATATCTCAGTTCAGCAAATTTTTCAATTACTATAACATATTTACTAATTTGACAGTTTTTTATTTTCAGCCAGCCAAACACAGCTTGTGTTTCTAAAGAGAACAGATTGTCATGGTTCCTCTTCCTTAGTGTACAGAAACACAGGCATATTTGACAGCAACAGAATAGCACGTTAGGATAGAGAGACAAAGATAAGCGTAGGCAGATGAATGTTTTGTTTTCAGATATTTACCACTGTATTCTTTTAGATGAGTAAATAGCAAGTAGGCATTCCTTTGAGTGTATGGCTAAATTAATCCTGCGTGTATATGTACACAACTTTAATTAGGAGAAAGTCTCTTTTCATATAGCTGTTAGGTTTTGCTATGAAAATTCTTGTCTTTCAACTCAATCTTGTTTAAGCTCCCATCAAAGCTACTTACCTGAGGTACCCGGAAAACTTCATAAAGAACCTTGATTAATATAAACATAGAATGTCACTGTACTAACTTAGCCATTCAAGTTCAGGTGCCCTGGTAAACAAGGGGTGGGGGATGATGGTATGTATTCCACGTGCCTGTTCAAATGCTTAGTTTTTGAAGGAAATGCAGAACTCGGTAGCAGGGAAGGAAGTCGTATTGTAGTACCCACAGAATTAAAACATTTGTGTTTGCAAAGTACTTGTATTTCATTCTTTTAGCTTGAAGGTGCTAGACCATGTGGATTTGGCTGCTGGTGATAATTGCTAGTCAATAGTAGGAGGAGCATACCAGTTCTAGTTAAATGCATGAGAAGACTATTCTCCTGAACATGTCAATGGGCCTTGTACTCTGTCAGTGTGATGCTGAGTAAACTATTGCTGGAGCACTGTACAGCTACGTTCCGTGTTATGGAAGCATTTTTCAAGCATGCTGTGGAAATACTGTAATGATTCTGCTTGCCCTGGAAAGATGCAGCTGTTTCTGAGGCAGAATAATTACCTAAGATTCTTGAGTTGTGCTTACAGGGATTCAAAGTACCTTTGAAGACTGCTGACTTCCCATAAGAAGTTGTGAATCTGCTGCCCAAAACCAGGTGTAGGCCAAATACCTTACTGTAGTTGCAATATGAAATAGTAGCTGAAGTCCATAACACATCCCTGCAAAATCTGTAGTATATCAGTTTCACTAGCCTGCGATATTTTCATATCGGATGTTGCTTTTCAGCAGACCTGTATTTTGGGTCTGCAAAAAACTTAAACTTTGAACACCTGCACAGGTTCAAAGACTCAGTTTACCTGCTTGATTGGATAGTGACTTACCTCAACTTATCTGATTTGTCTTCTGTGTTAATTTGTTTCTTAACAAATATTGCTTGGCCCCTCACGGTCGCTGTAGCTGCCGAAGTAGCTCAGAGCATAGGTACAATACTGGATACTAGATTAATGATCCTGTGTTGTCATGTGAGTAAACTCCCTACTTCTTAATAAAGACTTTGTGGGGATGCTGTTACGCTGCTAGGAAATCCACAAGCACTTAATGAGTAAATCCTTAAGTTTTCAGGCTTGAGTGTCTGTGGTTTCCCCTTCTCCCCTGCCCCCACCTTCTGTTAGAGGCTTATAGAAAATTCCCTGATCCGGGGAATGACTACCTGGGACAAATTCTATTTGGAGAAAGTTGGGAGGAAGATAACAGCAGATTTTTTCTTTCCTTCCCCTCAATGGAAGGAAGGCCAGGGGAGATGTGTTGGCTGCAACAGCAACAGGGTCTTTAAGAAATAGAATCCAGCTAAAGCTGTTAGGAGCTGCAGAAGAGGTGTGAAATGAATGGGAAAGCCTCATAAGCAGGCAGGTAATAACTGTGTTGTAAGCCCTGGGCATCCTGGGTCAGGAACTTGAAGAAGGGAAGGGAGAAAACTACCTTGTGCAGGCTACAGTCCTCTTTACTATGTCCACCTAAAGGCTGCTTGTTCTTTTTTCCTTGTTTTTCATTCTTGTCTTTAACCAGAGGCAATAAAGCTTTTTTTAAACTATGTATAAACTAAACTGTTGCTGTGTCCTGCCTGACTTCTTCCCTCTCTCTCCCCTCCCCTCTCCTCTCCCTCTTCCCCTCTTAAAAAGGGGGCTACATGTAGAGAAAGCCAGGGCATAGATAGGACTGGGATGCAAGAATAAGAAATATCTACTTTAATGACAATGTACTCATGGCCTTTTGGTAGAGAGCATAGTTTAGGGTGCCATCCTAAGTAAAAAGTTGTTATTGCATCACTGAGTTTGAATTGCATTAGAAGTATGACTGTATTGTGATGAACTCTGAATATATACTCGAGAGAGAACTCTCACCCTGTTTTGATGCATTTTGATTCTCTCACTTTATCATTTTAATAGGTGATTCTTGTAAGTACTGGAATGGAAGACTTCATAGGAAAGCAACTAGCAGTACTCCTGATACTAGTGTACAGGTGTGTACTAACCTGTTACTGACTGCCTTGTGGCTACCATTGTTGATTTAACAGTTCAGTGCTTTGTTTCTCTTATGTCTTTCCATGTGATGCAGGCCTCTTAGCTTGGGCTCTCATTTCTTGTAACTTTCTCAGTTTATCCTAATTAAATTTGGACCCAAAAATCTGTTTTAGTCTTTATCTTGGTAATAGCTGTTCGGCTAGACTCAGGGCGTTGGTTGTGAAATTGTCACTTGTTCAGATGGAGACGTCTCAAAGGCTTTGGTGAAATTTTTTTCAAACTGCCCCTTAAGAGCTTAGAATGTTTCTTCCATTACTGGGTTGTATGTCTAACTCACATAGCTGATGGTCTTCATAGTTAACTAGCTTACTGCTCACTATTCCTAGACTTCTGAAAATGTTGCAGTTCTAACACTGGAGTTCAGAAAAGCTCAAACTGACTAAAGAGCGTATCTCTAAAAATCTGCATTTCAAGTGGTTTGAAGCATTCTGCTTCTAAAAGTCAGTTAGCTGCTTCCTAGCCTTGTTTGCGGTGTGTGTGGTTCTCTCCTCCCTTCCCCTTCTTCCCCCAACAGATCTGTTTGGCATTCCTGTGGCCTGTATTGCTTGGAATTAGATGCTGACAGTCGTCTTGGGGATGTGGCTGCATACAAAACTGAAAGGTTTCCTTCTGTTTGTAGGGGAGGTAAAGGGAAACTTCTCTGAAATCAAGTCTTAAAAGAAGCACCATGAAACCAAGACTGCTTTGTAAACAAGCTCTACTAGGCTGTCTCTAAACCTTGGAGATGGTGGTTTAGTTACTAGATTTCCCTTTAGTGTCATGGGAAGAGCACAGTGCGAATATGTGCTCCTGATTATAACAGCAAGTATGCACATTAGCATGTTGCAATGTGAAGCTCTTTGCTTTCAGGGTGTTTTTGTGAAGTATAGTTGGTAAGTACATGTCTAATAAGTAGACAAGGGGAAGAAAGATTTATTTTGGTTCATTATTCAAATAAAGATGAAATGTTATTCTAAACCTGCTGTGCAATAGACATTCTCATTTGTCTGGCTATTATGCCTTTCCAGTTTTGAAAAGGAAATGTGGGATGGAAAACTAGCACTGTTGCTATAGGAACAAGAATTTGCTGCAGTCAAGCTACTTGTTGCTGTTCAAGTGGCACATCAGTACACTGACATTGCTGCCCGGATGCTAAAATAATGTGCAGCCAGACTGGAGAGGGAGGCCTGAGGCTTTGAGATGGAGTTAGAAGTGTAATCAATAACTCATTTCAGCCTTTTTTGAACACTTATATAAATTGTATCTGTATTTATTGTCCAGTTCTTATGTATTACACTTGCTGTCTGAATCTCGGGCTACTAATACAAGCAGGGCATTAGTTAGTACTTTGACTGAGCGATTTGCTGTTCTGAGGAAACTTGTCTATCTGTTCCTCCAACCCCCTTTCCTCCCCTTCCCCCCAAAAAATTTTTCAGTGTTAGATTTCTGGGGAAGTAATGAAGAGTATTACAAAAAATGCACTCTCCTTCAACAGAGGAAGGAAGTAAATGTGTTAAATTGAGATGTTCCAGAGTACCACCTGACTAAAAGCTGGCAAATGCACACTTGCTCAGTTTTGCAAACGAAACTGAACTAACAAAGTGATATGAAGTGAAACTAGTCTTAACTAGCAGGATAGTGTAAATATCTTGATGCCTCTTACTCCAATATGCTTTCAGATGCAAAAAAGATGTGCTTGCTGCCAAAAAATTGGAAAGATTAAAGTGATACTGAAACATGCATATGCAGCTGCTGAGACAGACTCTTGAAAGTAATTTTTAATTTTGCACCAACTTGTATAGCAAGGCTGAGTACTCAGTGCCTGAAAAATCATAGATCACAAAATAGGTCTGTAGTGAGGGACTACTGTAAAATTATACAGAAATGGGAAATGATTCTTGGCTGGAAATGACTGCTGTGTGTATGATCCGTGCATACAGTGACCTGAGGAAAATTTGTACTGCACAGGGTATCAGCCTGGTTTCTGTAAATGCCATAATTTCCTTATAAGCAATGAAGCCCTAATCTGAAGGCTGGCCTGAAGGGTTGGTTCATACTACTATTATGTAAAACTCTTATAACAAACCTTACCAGGCCTACCATGCTGATACTTAAAGATCACAGGGAAGTGTGTGGGTTCACTTTAAGGAAGCTGCAATGCAAAGTGGTCTGTTTTAACAAGACCTCTTGTAACTGGAATGATGCCTTGGGCCTGGGCCAAAACTTCTGTCCTGTGTGGTGGTTAACTTAATGTTGATGGACAGAAGTTGACTTAATGTGCAGAGTTCAAATATGTAAGGCCCTTGGATCAAATTGAACTTTTGAAGTTTGCTGATTCTGGCTGCTAGCCTTAAACTAAGGTTTTGAGAAGCTACATCTTTTTTAAATGTTTAAATGCTGTGATGAATATTCTTGGCTAAGAATGTGTGAGCAGTTCTACTGAATACTTCCTGCCTCCTGTGGGTGCCTCTCCCTGCCTTTTCTGAAACTACTAATAGTAAAGATTTTTGACAAGAATATACAAGGTATTTTTGTAACAGTCTATCACTCTGACAAACCCTGTTTTTATATTTAAAAACAAATTTGCTAGTACTGAACAAATGATTAGGCTAATGGCTTTCATTTCTTGGTTCAAAACTCACATGACAAATGGAATCAATCAAGACTTTATAGTCTCTGAGGAGGTCTTGTGTTTTTTAACAGTATTGTGACTACTTCTGTAAGTCTTGAGTTGTCAGATAGTTCTTGTGGCTACCGTAGACTAAATAATATTGCGGAATCAACATAGTATTCAGCTACCATCTAGTGGGGAATTTGAGACAGTGTTCTGAACATGCAGACTAGTAAACACTTCAGAAACTTAGCGCTCCTGTAGGCCAACCTAAGAAGATGGGGAACTGCTGAGAAGCTTGTCTGATCGTAGTCCTTACGAAGATGACTGTTCTACCTTTTAAGGCATACTTGAATGCAAAAGAGCAAGAATACTGTAGTGTACAATGTATTGAAATGGAGAAGTACAGAAGCAGAGAGCTATATTTCTAGGTCTTCATTACAGACCTACAAAGAGATCTTGGACTCTTTTGAGTCTGGATGTGGCCGTTTTCCTTGTCTTGTATCAGATGGGCTTGCTTAAATCAGTCTGGCAGATATGAATTATGAAGTTCAATAAGCAGATTGCAATTGCTTTGGCATCTAGACTTTACGCACGTCTAAATGCAAGAATAAAACAGTATGAATTAGTTTTTGCCAATCAGGTGTTACATAAACCTATATGTACCTCAGGGATTCTTTTAGTGAAGTGCTTTTTTCCTTTTGTGTATACTGGCTTATTAGTGCTCTTTCAGTGAGATGAGACGTGGTTGACCGGGCTTTCCTAATTGTTAGTTGAGTAAAATGGAAGGCAGTAGTGTAAACAAACTTGTGCTTAACAGCAGTTACTAAAACAAAAGAACAAACTGACATAATCGTCAAAGCAGAAAGTGGTGTTGCCTCTGGTGGTAACTGGGTGGAGGCAGTAGTCTGAAAAGCATTTCAAGTCATGGAGGATAACTACAGAGGCACTGCTTTGGCTTGCTTCAGATGTAGAAAATAGTGATTCTTCCTAACTTGGGGCAAAAGAGTGCTCCATCCACAGAATTTTAAACATTATGCAGCAAACTTAATAGTCTCTGCCTGGAAAGAACTGAAGAAGTTTCCTCTTCTGTTGGAGACCTTGTTCTTATGTAATAGCATTAAGCCTTCTTTCAGAGTAAGATAATTCACCTTAATGTACCTTTATTAAAAGTTTTAAAGTATATGCAGGAAGAACATGCAACTTAATATCCAGTAATGAATCTTACTGTTGCAGCCTTTGCTAGGGAGAAGATAAAGGCCTACACAGTCCCATACTGGCAACTGTGCAGTTGCAGTCCTGGTGCGTGTTGCCTATGTGAGGAGTAGCCAGTTGCTCAAGACGCAGTGCAAATGTGTGGCACCATTTTTGTCTTTGTGGGCCTCAGTCTGACAAACTACATGCAACTTTAAGCAGCGCTAACACCCCTCCTCCCCCCCCACCAAGCCCCTTATCTTGGCTGTTTCAGTATTGCAAGCAACAGCTAAGATCACTAAATCTCACTAATGAAACTCATGTCCTACTTTGTGGAGGCAGGTGGGCTGAAGTACACTAGATTGATACTGGAAGGAGAGAGTATGGTCCTTGACTGTTTAAAAATGACGAGGGAGTAATGGCAAAAGGTTCTAGTGTAGCTATAATTCTCCCGTTTCCTCCCCATGCTTCCATTCAGCTCTTACGTATTTATTTTCACGATGTGTGCTTCTTCGTTAGCTGAAGTTGAAGCCTTACATGGAAATGCTTCTGGAAATTCCCTCCTAAATTCTTTCTCCGTTCTGACTTGTTTGTTGGTCCCCTATACTATTACAGGTCGCTAAGGTTACAGATTGTCCTCTCTTGATCCCCTGAATTTATTATGGATAATTGTTCGACTCTAATGTACTGCTGACTGAGTACTCTGTGAGAGGGAGGTTCTTCCTATAATTGAATATGTATTTGTGGAAGTCTATGGAATATGTATGTTCCTATGAGACCTAGTACTGCCAAATGCTTCTCTAATATACAGCTGTGTGAAGTACTAGTATATTTTGCGTAGCTATATACACCTTTGCAGTATCTATCTAAACTTTTTCTTTGAGCAGTCTGTTTTGTGTTGGGCAAACAAACCAATTTGCCTGTACAAGTGGCTTGTTACTTTTGTCTATGCACTGCAAGCTACAAGCCATTCGCTGTGAGCTCACTGAATGCTGCTTTTGCATCTTGGGGTATGTGCATGTGACTGGTAGTAAAAATTGTAACTATGTATGTGTTGTCAGCTCTGTGCTTTGAATGAATTCAAAGCATACATAATATTGGGCTTTAAGCATAATATTGGGTTATATGCTTTGCTTTGTAGATAAGCATAAAGAATATGATGAAACAAATGTTTCAATTTACTCATTGCTCAAATGTTGTTCCGTGGTGCTAATCTCTGTAAGATCACCTACTTGGTGAAGGTCTTAGCTCTGCTACTCTTCCCTCTTCACAGTAATGTAGAAATGAAGGCCAAACTTCTCAACGGGAAAGACATTAGGGCTTTGCTTTTTTAAACAGAAGTTGGTATGTTTAAATGGCACATCCATGGCTTAAGTGAGAAACTGAGATATAAGAGAAAAGGAGGGCAGAAGGAGCTCTCACCCCCTCAGGGATGGATCAAGGTGTTGCATTAAGACCAGCATTGGAACTTGGAAACTGCAGACTCTAAAAACCATTAAAGCGAAAGGAGCAAAACTATGGGTATGTTACTGTTTCCTTAAAATACCTATGAGGTATATAGGAGTATAGATTATTAGCTTGAAAATGTTTACAGGGTTGTACAGACTTCTTGCTGTGACAGCACAGGCCTTTCCTGTAGGCAGGCACTGTTTCCTAGTAACTGAGCTATAGGATATTTAAAAATTAAACAGACTTCCTTGGGCAAGACAATTGTGAGTTACTCAGCTAGAACAAATATTAATGAAGAACAGCTTCCTTGTCTTCATTAGAGCAGCTTCCTTTCAAGACTGAAAACTTGCCTGCTGCTGGCTGCAATAAACCATAGCTCTTTATTAGCCAGTGCTCCATTGGCAGGATCAGTGGGTTGTCACAGAAACCAAACATACTTCTCTTAACAATACAATAGGGAAGGCTATTTAGCTTGGAGTTCTCTTCCTTGTTCTTCATTCCTGCAATGCAGTGAGCCTTCTGTAGACTCCTGCAGAAGGCTCCTACATGGAAAAAAAATTCCCTTCATTGGCTGTTTAAGACCAAAATGGGCTGCAATACTAGTAAGAGCACAACAGTGGTGGAATCTGCCGAAAAGCATGGAGGACAGCCTGAGGAAGAAGACAAGAAAGATGACCCTGGCACCGAAACAACTGTTGATGCTATCCAGAATTCGGCTGTTAAGGACAGTACATATGATGGAACAAGCTGAAGTTGGAGATCTGTGATCTAAGTACAGACTGTAACTGAAGTAAGCAACTTATTTATTGGTATTTTGTGTTTGAAGAGATTGATCTTTCTCTTACTGACAGACTGTGGAGGAAAAAGCAAGTTTCACATGGGACCAAGGAAATCTGCGTTTACAGCCACTGCTGTGTGATTGCCACCTAAGCTGATGAATTCCCTGTGTGAACACCCAAGTGAAAGTATATGTTACTGCAGCACGAGAAGCAAGCCATTGATATAGCCTCCTGGAGACTTGGGCTGTGTCTGAAGCAATCTCACCGAAATCAATGAAGCCTTAAACTTAAGCCATTAACTGATTTAAAAAAAAAAAAAAGCTATTTTAATCCTTTGACTCAGAAATAGGATCTATTGCAATGATAAATGTTTTATGTATAAATAATTATTAGGTAACGCTTTCAAGTTATTAAACTAGCTTTCTGCAACACCGACTTATTTAATGCTTGAAGACTGATGAATTCCATGTTAAGTTCTGTCTATGCTCAAACTGTAAAAGTTGATCCACTGATGTATCAATTTACTGTAATTCCAATGTATCTACTCATAATGAATTATATTCTGATACTTTAACAGTCTTGATTACAATCAATCTTGATTCCTCTTGATGCATAGATGTGCAACAAGCTCTCTACAGTTCTGTGCTTTAAGGTGTAACAGAAGTAAATTCTAACAAGGCCTATGACACTTGTATTTTAGGTTGGTGGGAATCCAGTTATAGTTAATTGGTTAGATACTAGTTTCCTTCAGTTATTAACCTTTGTACTAGAAATGTGTATAGTTCAAACACACATACTCCTGAATGTGGATTTCTTTATGTGGAGTAGCCTGAACTTTGAACTATTCCATTAAAGTCTATCTTTTAAAGTTTGCTCATAAAGGTTTGTAAATAGTGTCTTATATGTAGCCGTTTGAGAAGATGAAATCCAAATTGTGTGCCTGGTAAAAACTTTGCATAGTGTAAATCTCTTACTTGAGTGGAGATGTGAAACTCTGACTAATGTAAACAGAGGCTTGAAACTGTTAGTAACTGATGCATTTCTACAGCTGAATAATTACTCTTGTCACTATAATAGGACTGAACTTTTGCTTTTTGACTGCCATATATAATTACTCATGAGTAGGAAAATACATTTGGAAATTTTATTTCAATAAATATGGCAGCTTCTAAAGATATGTGGTAACCTATTAATAACATGAGCTTAGTATCAGGTAGCAGTGCTGGAATGAGGTCAAGTAAAGCAATTCTAATTCCTTTGCAAGCTCACTGTTTTAGTTCAAAGTAATAATAAAAGTGAGGTGCAGGAAATAAACCTCTAGCTGTTTCTGAATTATGAACAAGCTCTGGTTTAGAAAGGGATTTGTATGTGGCTTTGGCCCCAAAAGGGGCATAGGTACAATAGGCAGACTGTGGCTGTCTGTTTAAGTATCTAAAGGCTAGATCTTTGAGTGATGCTGGTATATTGCTTTGAATTGACTAGAGGACAAAGGCATTAACTGTCTCATAATAAATCCTTTTCTTGGGGGAGGGAAGAGGGGACTTCAGTGAAAAGAAAATCCATATACAACTCAGTCTAGTCTTTGGCGACCTGTTTTGTCCTTGAAGAGTATGTCTATCTGGATGGAAAAAAACTCATTAGGCTGACTAAAAAGTAAAATCCTAATCTATCTGAGGATAAAATACTGATTATCTTTTATATCAAATTTGGAAGATTTGAGCCATGTGACACTCCCTGTGCTCATACAGAGCAATATTGTCTCTTACTCATATATTCAACCTTCATGTAAATAACCTTGCCAAGTCTTGCATCATACCTGTAAAGGTAAAAATGGTGCATCTGTAGTTCTATATGCAAGGCCTGAGGTTTCATATAGTTCACTTGGGATGACCTGATGTGAAGTGCTACCAAACAGTGGTGAGAAATGCACCTAACTTTAATGCAAGCAAAAAACATTGTCTACAAATTGAGTTTCATGCTGCTGCTTTTCTTTTATTTAAGACTGTTTGACAGTTATGTTTTCAACCTATTTCATGTGTATGTGATGTGAGAAATTCTTGCTGAATATTTCAGCTTTTCCAGCTGTCCTGGCTCAGTGCTCGTTGCTTAAAAATTTATAGATGACTTCCTAATCTTAGGTTTTCATCTATGGAAGACCTATTATCCCTTAACTGATAGCATTAACCTTTGGGTAGAGAGGGAAAAAATAAATCTCCTTTCTCAAAGGTCTGTTTTCTTGCTATGCTGGATATGTGACTAGCACAGTTCTATGCCCAATAGTCAGTCCAGGAAGTCAGTAAATGGCGCTTTCTTTAGTACCTACTTCAGTTTGCATTATGAGGGGATGAGTAGGAAAGAAGCTTGCGGTGATGCTTGTCATACCCTGAAGGAGCCAATGAAGAAAGTAGGAGTTAAAGGTGGTTGGCACTTGTCACTGAATGCTTGACACTTGCCAGGATTACGCCATAATTCTGCAGATTGGTCGAGCCTTGCTTTAGCCAAATACATATTGTTTGGTGATTATGTATGTCTGTATTAGCATCTCTTAAATGCTGGCAGCATTGCCTTGGGAGTATGGAATACAGCTGCTGCCTCTGTGTAAACAGAGTGTAGCTGGAGCAGCCTAGGCATAACTTCACTGCCAGAGCATAAGCTAACAGGATAGCTGTGTTTGTACCTCTGTACACGTACCAGCTGGAAGCTCATTGGAGTCAAATCCAGAAAGGTATAACAGGGATGACTGTCACTGAAAAGCTGTCTAGCTACTAGATTTGAGGTGGGGTGGGGATTGGTCTCTTATTTCGGAGTGAGCAGTATTGGACAATTAGTTGGAGATGATCAAAAAAAAGTGGTGCAGGTGTAATCCATCCAAGTGACTAGTGGTACCCAGACCACTCCAGATTTGCATGTGGCTTGGCTAACAGCTGGATGGGGCCACTGCTGGCGGAGCTGCTTGCTGGTGGTATGTGTGCATGTATATATCCTTTCTTTCTCTTGTGAACTGGATCCTGAACTTGGTAGTTTGAGACCTGAGGTGTCCGTATTTGAAAGTTCATTTAAAAAACTTTGTGTGTATCCCTCTGGAGACTTAGTGTGATCTTTCCAAATGTAGTCTGTTTATATCTCCACCCCCTTCTGGGAGAGGAAAGTTGCAGTTTCAGGGGAGAACTACATCTTGGGATTTTGAGTTACCAGTTTAGTTCTGCTCCTTATAGCTGTTAGTTTTAACATTAATTTTTAGAGTGGCACTTGATCCTCAAGTATTTAAGGCATTGACTAGATAGTTATTTAGCACTTCTCGATACAGTAACTGAACAGACTCAAGTTACAGAACTTTGTATATAGTAAGGAAGTAACTTACTATTTTAAGCAAACTGTTATTCTAGTACTTGATATTCTCACACTCTGGCAGTTTAACAATGATGATTTAAGACCTTAAGATAAGGGGTATTGAATATCCTGCACTTTCTCTCGGGCACTGTGCACAGCCCCTTTCCCCTCTTTTTTTCCCTAAAAGATCATCCTATGAGCTACTTTCTCATTTCCTTTAACTTGAAGGTTTCCATCTTTATCAGTCCCTTCCTTTCCCTACAAAAAGAGGGGATATCTAATTTTTTTTATCTTACAGTGTTCTTAATTATGTCTTTCTTTTGGTGGGGCCGGCTAATCTGTATATGCATCAGAGATGGTGCTGTTCAGAGCTAGGTATTTTGGGATCTGGGACGTTTTAAGTGGTTGACTATAACAGCATACTGCTGCAGAGGGAGATGGATGCAGACCCAGATCAGCTTGTTCATATCAGAAACAACTTTTTCAACGTAATTCAACTGGCCTCGTATCCAGAGGTAGTAATGTGTAGGGGTAGCTGGGAATGTTCTGCATTGTACCATAATGCACCACAAAACCACAAACGCCGCAGGAGTGGAAAGCAATCTGGCAGGCTCACTGTCTTGGGTCTGGCGTAACTTACTAGCAGCTGATCGAGATTATATTTAGACTGGACTTGGTCTGCACTGTAATGTTCTTGTTGGCCTGCTGACAAGCCAGTTAGGCATGCTGAATGGCCTGTGTTCCCCTGGGAAGCAAGGAAGCGACTTTCTTTGCTGCCTGTTAGAGTGATGGTGATTTTGGGGAATATTTATATGAGTGTTTGTCCAGACATCTGGCTTTCTGTTGGGTTTCTATTTGCACTCTTCCCTTTCCCCATTCTCTAATGTCTGTGTCCTGGGAATAGTTGTATGCTCTTGTTTTGAGCTTTCTTCCTTCTCCATTACCTTTCTCTCTCTGGGTGGAAAAACTGTCAGTATAATATATTTTATTTAGAGAATGAGGAGAACTGTTGCCTGGGGAAGTGTTACTAAAAGCTCCCGAGCAAGTCTTTGATCCTCAAACAGTTGCAGAGATGACGAAAAACTTAGCCTTATTCAGCAGGTGGCAAGGGGGTTCTACGTGGCTTTGGCTCTGTGTAGTTCTAGTCCCCCATCCTCAAAACAATGCAATTTCGATACTGAGGAACAGCGTGTTCTGGGAATTCTGGCACTCAGCTGATCCATTTTGAAAGCCTGACTAGCAAATAAGAAACAGTTAAATAAAAAGCCCTGTGGAGTTTTGCTGATGATCCTGATGATAAGTATTGTGGTTTTGGAAACCAGAGGCAAGCCCAAGAATACAAAATGCTGAATACCTCTCTAGCTTGCTTTTGTACAGTTGCCAATGACCACAGAAATGGTCAATGCTTTGTGAAAACAGGTGGCCAATTTCTTGTGCATGTCTCCCATAAGAATTTTAAGGATCTAGAATTTTTTATTCTTCCTCAATTCTAAAAGTGTGAAGTCTTTAACTGTGAAATCAGTCTCTCTCTTGTAAGCACTCATACTGTTTTCTGTATAAAGGTCACATAAATAATTTATTAAAGGTTTCAGCATTAGCGACTATTTTGTTGTGGTGGATATCACACAAGATGTCGCTGAATCAAGGATGTAGGTGGTGCTGGATCACCTCATGTGCCTGGAATGTATTTTATGGAAGTGATTTCCTTTTTTCTGACTTCAGAAATGTATCATCTTTTAGTATAAAGTTAAATGCACTTGTGTTCACTGACTTTTAACCATTTCTGATTAAAAATACAATAGATGTCTATTGGGGAGCATATAGATTCCTGATATTAATGGAAATTACTGTCTCTTACTGTGCTTTGTTTACTCCTAAAACATAGGCAATGCCTTTTGATTTGTGATATTGGTGCTTTATCTCTTAGATTTTTGCTGGATGTCACTGTGTATGTTCACCAAACCCTCTACTAGGAGAGAGACCTTAATGGAAGGAAGATTGTGTATGGCTTGTAATGGAGAGCCTTCATCTGGTTTATGTAGCTAAAGATACTCCTTGCTGGGTACTGGTAGCAGCTACTTTGTTATTTAAACAAATCAATATGTGGAAATAAATCTGTTGTTATCATCTGCCATCCGGTGGTCCTCAGTCAAGTGCCCTAGGGGCCCAGAGAGCACTGTTTTGGGGGCTCTGTCAAATGCAGTGTGACTTACGTTTTTATACCCAAAATTACTTTTGATAATGGCTAGTGTTTCTCAGGAAACTAACAGCTTGAGTGTTTATATAAGTGTGTTTGTTTCGTTTATATGTGGATAATATAACTGCTGGTACGAGAGCACTGCATTCCCTAACAGAACTGTGTATACCATTGCAATGATACGTGTCAGGTAAGTTGTCAGCACAGTTTCATGTGTGCTATGTATCTTGTCGTCCACTTTGGCAAAAGTAAGGAGTAACGGCAAGCTAAATCGGTCTGCGCTGCAGTTTGAGATTCATGCGCTGCGTTTACTGAAGTTAAGTCCTTATCTGCAATTGAAAATACTTTTTATAATTAACCAAGAGGCCAAGAAGGTTAGATGAAGCGAGACCTTATCTGCATATCCTCCCCTCTCCTAGCTGTAGAACGCTTGTTGCGTACAAAAATGTTTGGTGAGTCCTATTAAATTTTCTTTAGGTACTAAATCCCTGAAGTGAAGAAAGTGATCTGCTCTTGAAGAAAATACCTGAAGGTGAAAGCCACTGGAGGGCAATGTTGTAAAAGGAATGATAAGCCTGAACGCTGTTTTAGGGAATGTAAGTGCGCAAACTTTGCTAAGGACCAATATGGAAGAAGGCAAGAAACTGGTCCCGCGTAACTTAAATCTATTAATTGGAAAGGCCATATTCTTTTAAGTATTATGGGTTTAATCTAAATTCTGCAGATACCATACCCTGAATATTATCCTGAATGCCTGAAACACTTTTACCTAGTGCTTATTTTCTGCAGTATTTACCATTGTGTAATTAGTGCGTATTGGACACTTCAGGGCTGTCTCTAGCACCAAAGTAAAGAGGTAGTGTTTAGAGGCAAACTATTTTTTGTGGCTCTCCGCTCTGTAGAACTTCTGGATAAAATTTAAAGCTGTTTTTGCTGTCAAATGTGACTCCAAAAGTGTACAAATCCCTTTTCAAAAAATAGAGTTGTTAAATAGCGTTGAAGGATAAGCTGAGTGGCTTGATGGAGGATCCTTTTCAGAGACCTTACAGAAAATACATGCTGCCTCTAAACTTGGTTACTTTCAAACTTACAGTCTTTTTTTCTGCAGTAGTTGAAAATGTATACTGTGCTTTGCTTCAGAGATATGAGATGGTAGCACTCTGGGGAGAGTTCAGAAGAATGCCAGAGACAAAGGTTTTTCATTTTGTTTAATATTTTGAACTTCTGTGTGCTTCCCTTCAAATGTTAGAAAATATTTCTCAGGTATGATTAAAAATCATCAAGAATGAGGACTTACTGTCTTTCTTGAATAGATGATTATCCTTAACAAATTAGAAAACAGTTAGGTCGACCTTTGGAAAAATAAAATCAATTTTTAAATTAAATACATTTCATCTTACAGCTCAGGAAGAAAACTAATTTGCAATGTATGGTGGTAAGGTATGGCTAGATGATATTAAGATAAAGCTCTTCAGATTAAATACTTACACTAGAGGAAAATTACTGATGTTTTATTCACAGGTTTGCATATGTAGATCTAGAAAATGCCAAAAGTCATGAAATGTCGAAAATAGACTTTCTGACTGAAAGCCATTTCCTGTATCTGTCATGCAGTTCTGCTTTAAGTGGAAGTGACCTCAAATTAAAAACACTTCAGTCATCTGTAAGTAGAAGAAAATCCCTAAAATTCTAGTGTTAGTCTGTCAAAATAAACACACTTTTTTGCGTTCTTGATTTGTTATCTTTTTGTAAATTCTGTCAAACCAAAATGGCTCCTTTCCAAGTTTACTCTAGGTTATCAACCAGAAGTGTCCCAGGTAATTACTATAAATACTTTCTATTCATCTGGGTAAATTCTTATGGCCTACCAAGAAAAAAGGTTGTGTGTGTGTGGTGTTTTTTTTTTTTTTTTTTTAAATGAATCATTTAAGAGAAACCTATGTAAAGCTTTGAGTGCCAAGTGTCAGCTGCCCATTTGCTCTCTGCTTTAGAATCCGAGCTCCCAAGTCCTGGAAGCGTTTCTGTATCTCTAGTGATCTACTCCTGGCTCTTCAGCCTGCCTGCTCTCTCTCCTGGAGTCTTCTTCCTGGTTCCAGTTTATTTTACCGAAACCTGCCTGAGCTTGTGTTGACCCTCCCTCCACCTCTGTCAGAATCCATCTTGCTGTATGTATTTCAGACCAATGCAATCTGTTGGCTTGTCTGTTTTTCACTTTGGCTTGCTCTGGGATGATTGCTGCCTGCGGTGCTGTCACCAGATCTAGTCCACTAGGTGTAAATCCTCTGATAATGCAAAAATTGTAATCGAGTGTTTTCTCACTCAACCTCGGTTATGTGTTACTAAGTTTATACTTTGAGAGATGCTCCTTCTGGGATTAGTCACTTGCAAATCCAGAGTTTATATCTAGGGCTCCTGGTGCCTAAGAAACATAAGGATAACTCTGATTTTTTACTGGTCTTAAATTTTGTAAGATTCCTGTGGAGTGTTTAGACACTTCCATGGTTTCAATACCTGTTACTTGCATGGTGGTTATGATCACTTTAAGAATGTGGACAAGGACTGATATTCTGTTTCTGCTTCTTACCTGGCTGAGAAAACATAACCTTTTCTATTGCCTGCTTCAGTTCATGCTTTCTTTATAACCCAGCAATACTCCATATTCTACTGATGCTAAAACTTTTTTTTGAATCTAGTACTTAACCCTTTTTTGAATATTTTGGGTGGCAGCTTAATGAATGTTTATGCTGAATCAGCTCCAAGAGCTCTAGTGCTGATGCTTGTTCAGGCCAAGCTTTTGTCCTCAGTTTCAGCTAGTGTATAGCATTACTTACCAGAGTATTGGCATTTTCTGATGTTCCCAGATTTAAATTTCTATCGATTATAAGACTTCGGCTCTTGCAACAGAAAAGCAGACATGGGTTCAAAGTATGCTAGGTAATAGGGTCCTTCCAGAAACTTGCATGTGCCCAGGAGGCAGAAAGAGGGACTTGGGTATTTTGCTAGACAATTTACTTTTGCTCCTCAATCTGACTCAAACCAAGGTACTGGGTATACTTCTTCCATTGTGGTGCTCTAAGTTAAAAGTGACTTCAAATGAAGTTAGCTTTGTAACAGTGGATTCGCTAATTACTTCTGTGGAGAGGGAGGGAAAGATTTTTAAAAATTAGCATGATCACTACATTTTTCCCTAAAGTTAATCCTGAAGTTAATTATCAAAAGTGCCTGCAAGACTTAAGATGGATGTGAAGTATGGGAGAGTGCACGTGTGTATTTGTTTTTTTTAAATAGCACTGGTTGTTATCCAAACTTGCTTCCTTAAATGCAGGAGCTTTAACATCAAGAAGAACGGAACATAATTTTCTGAATACGATGACTAGAGAGTGGGATAATATAGACAAGGAAAATCCTAACAGACAGGATTTGCTGTGGAGTATGATCCAAAGACTACAAAAAAACCATGTGGTTTTCAGTTGTGATCCAGTAAGGTTAGTTGTGAACCACAGCTGTCTGTGCCGCACTGTGGTCCAAATGGCCTTCCTTAAGGTACCACTGAGACTATAACTTGACACCCTTGGGTTTGGTGTCTGTCTTGGGGTGTGTGTGGTGGTTTTATTATTTTTATATGCATATGTACACACACACGTGCCCTCTAGAAGCTGGAGCATTAATGAATGCTGTGTAGAACCGGTAGGAGCCTGTGGTGCTGTGGCACAGCTGTCCGGCTGTGTGGCTGAGCCGGCTGCATCCCTGTCGGGTGGGTGTGCAATTCAAATGTCTTCAGCTTCTCCCGTGCTGCACAACTCTATATGCTCTCTTTTCTTTCTTCCTTCTATGGGCGCTTGGTAATGATGCGAACAATGTGTACCTAGTTTTCCTGGTCCCTGTGCTGACTCTGATATTTGAACACATGCTCAGAATATAGCATTCTTTTCATTGTTGCTTAATTATTTTTGCTTGAAAGACAATTTTAAAGTGAAATCTAATTGCTCCGCTAGTTCAAACATCTGCGAGAAGATTTCAACAGATAATGGTACTTTGAGTTGCTGCAAGCTGGAGTTTCACTGATGGCTGGCGGTATTAGCCTTGGAACTTTGCTGACTAATAGTAATGTGAAACAAATGTGGAAGTCCAAGAAAACGCTTGCTTAAAATGATTTTGATGCTACTTATAGTTTGGTACTTTTAAAAAAAAACTTTGGTACTTTTAAAAAATATTTCTTGTTGACTGGAAATTTTAAAGTTTATTGAAAGTTAAAGAAATCAGAGGATTTTTAATTCTGCAAAGCCATATTAAAGTAATTTTGGTTCCAATTGATGGTCATGTTGGAGAACAAATACATATACAAATTGAAACTATTGTTTAAGAAGGTTGCAAATGAAACCATACTTTTTCAGAGGGGCATCAATGAAAAGCACTTTAGACAATATAAATCACCCTAATTTTAGAATGCAATAAGGGAAAAACTCATTTTTTAGTTTCATTGAAATTGATTGGAACACCTGTAGAAAAAAGCAGCTTTATCACCTCATTATTAGTCAATTAATATTCAAGTCTAAATGTGAATACCATTGCAGTTAACTGTAAATGAATGATTTCATTGAAGCCTTAATAGACCAGGAAAAGCAGGCTTCCACTCTGTTAAATGAGGTCCGGTGGAAAAAAATCAAAAGGAGTAATTCTGTTAAGAATTTCAAAGTTCTGGAAATACTGACAAGATTTTAAATTGTCACTTGCTTCAGAGAAGTACCTGTTTTGATGTTCCCTTGTAAGGCATGCTACTGCTTATATTGGTAAGCTTCCACACTTAGACTTTCTGATACTTAAAACTATAAAGATGCTTTTCTTAAAATCAGAAGAATAAATTTGTATGCAGAAATAAGAGCACCATTTAAATATTGAGGTTGTAGGGGACAGTACTGCTTTTTTCTTTCTTTAGCCTTTTCAGTATTTCTCTGGTGCAGTCAGAGTGTCTACAATTCTGAATGGGGAAAAAGAGGAGCAAGAGTGGGCATGTTCAACTCTTCTCCTACAGTAGGAGTAAACGATTGACTCAGTTATATATAGGGAAGGCCATAGTTTGTCTGGTTGTGCTTTCAAAGCTGTTAGGGTAAAAAGGAAGGAGAGAAGTCTGCTGGCCACAGCTGCTGGGCTCAGAAACAGTTGGTGTATTTTCTGATAATGCAGTAACCTTCTTGAGCTTGGACACAAATTGGGCTTTCAGTTAGTACTGAGAATTAGATCCAAAGTGAGAATTGCCCCCTCTCCCCCTAAAGTGCTAAACAGGAAATTGTAAGGTTTTAAAATGGGATTAACCACTTCTGTAGAAAAGAGCTATTAGAAGTCAACTGAGGTTAAAATTCATAGTGGAAATAATTCTTGATCATGGATTTTCTTTTATAAAGTAGTATAGTGCTTCTAGGCTACTGGCTACTGATTCCATGTAGGAAAGTATTAACATATGAGGATTGGAATCGCTTTTGTTTCCAGTAACTTTCACTACACTTGGCAAAGGGAAGTTAATTATAATCAGTCAAGGGGAAAAAGATCTCTAGCAGCTCAGGATGGAAAACTGCACTGTCACTCCACTCAAGTCATAGTGGTTATTGGCTTTCTTGCTGTCCAACTAAACTTCTGGACAAAACTTCCCTCCCCTTCTCAAAAAAATCAGTAGCAGGCATTTGATACAAAACAGGTGTTCTTGGAAATTCAGAGAGCACCTGTGCTCATCAGGTTTAATACTGTAAAGATAATGATGTTTGGCTGGCTTCCTTGAATAAAAGCTTGTGTTGCTAAAAAGGAACTTAAGCATAAACAGTAAGTGTTTGCTCCTTCATGCACTGGTGAGCTCTTCCACTGCGTGTCAATGGGGGTTAGGAGTGATCTACTTCGTATTACACTTGATACCAGAAATAACTCCTCAGACATAATTGACTGGAATCAGTACTAGGTTTTTTTTTTTAAGGACTTGCCTCATCTGGATCATTTCAAGGGGTAAGTGGGTACCTGCTTTGCAGAATAAAACAAAAACCCTTCTGAACCAAATATGGGGTGGAAGGTAGAAATTTCTAAAATTGCCCAATAATGAAAAGCAATGGAGTGTGAACAGGTGGTTCATGTTATAAGTTTTTCTGAAATACCAAATGATCTATTTATTTAGAAAACATAGATTAAAACATTAATTTTGAAATTAAAAATATTTTAAACTTTGGTAATTTTCTAGTGGAACATTTTTGTTTAGAAAATTATCTCTGTGATTTACAGTTGCTTTTTCTCACTTTTCCTCTCTGATTTAAAGCTTTTATAGCCAACTCATCACAACCTCCTACTCCCACCAAACAAGGGAAAAAAACCCCAAACCACTATCTCAGAATTTTCAGCTGCCTTTCCTTGGCCACTGTCATCATGTATCATCAGAAGAAACATAATTTGAAGATATGTGGATATTAACTTCCTAAACCTTTTCTAGTTCATTACCTTTCAGTGGCTAATGAGCTGGAAAGCCTGTGTGGATATTGTTATTACTGTTGTTACTCAACTGCACACATTCTGCTCAGAGTAAAACATCCTGACCGTACACTCAAAACCATGGTCTTTTATCTTATGGCTAGAAGAAACTCATCCACCTGTTTTAGTTAACCAAAAGAATTTGTCAGAAAAGACTTCTGGCACTATTTAAGTAACTTGCTGTCCAGAGAGGAGTAAATTTCGTTGTAATGCCTCGAGAGCATCATATGTCTTAAGCTTGCATGTCAATATCAATACCCGCTTCTCTAGGGTGTTCTTATATTTGAGAAATATATATGCCTTTGCTGAGATTTCAGTTTTGCTGACCGTTATTTGGACAAATACCTGGCATCTGTCAAGCAGTGTACACGGGGGTTGGTTATTTGCAAATATGGAAAGTGCTACAAGTGAAGAGAAGCCAAATTGCCCTTTGTATGGAGATCCACAAACATGCAACTGCAGATCTAAATTGGGTGGAACTGAATTATATGCAAGGGGAATAAATGGAAAGCCAATGCAATGTCTGCTTCAGTCATTAGTAAGCTTTCCCTGTGATCCTTAATTATCTCATTTATCCCATCTAGTGAGGCATAAGACACTAACTGCTGCAAAAGGACCAAACAATCATTAGATGCTTACCTCTATGGATAGGATAGGTGGAGTGCAAGCGTAAGCTCATTACAGCCCTTTTCAGGAATAACCTCTGTAGGCATCTGCTAAACTAGGCTGTTGTTGCTGATATGTTCCCCAGCTTCTTTATTTTTGAATTGCTTTATCAAATCTAGGTATTCATCTCAAGTTCCCTGCTCTGTACTTCTGTTGAATGTTCATCAGAGGGAACTAAATCTGCAAAAGTTCTGTTATCCTCTTGTCTGCCTTCAAAGCTAAGGTTTCATTATCTTTTTACTGCATTTGATCTGAGCAAGTTTTCTTGCAGTAGACTAAAAAAGCGTCTTGTGGCTGGCTGAACGTCATGCACAATGTTTATGCCTCTCTTCTGATTTCTTTTTCCTGCCATGTGAGTTAATGTTCTTTGACCAGGTTGAATGTCTCTGTCTTAGTCCTGTATTAGCTAAATAGTGAAGACTACAGTTAAAAATTCAAAATTACTCCATAACTGTGAAAGCAAGCTGAGTAGGATATCCTGTGCAGGGGTATTACTCTTTTGCATAAGAAGGATGTGAAATATTTGTTTCTTTTCTATAAGAGAAATAAATGTTATTAATGCTAATAACTTGTCTGTATTTAACTCAACATTTATATTGTGTATATAGTTCTGTTCATTCTATGCTATTCTTTCAGTCTGTCAAAAACCCACTGTGAATTGTTTTACCTTAAATACATTTCTGTCGTTTTATGTATGGAATCTGATGGAACCAAAACAAGGAGAGAGGGCAGCAAAATTATTGGTGATGTTTGCATGTTAATTATGCCTTTTAACTCTTTAGTGAGGCAACAGTGAGTCAGCTCTTTGTATTTGTTTAACACTAGAGTTCTTGGATTTCTTTATATACCTTCATTTCAGAAATGAAAAGGGAATGTCACTATACTACTAAGCACATGCTTGCAACATGTACATGATGTTCCAATAATTTTACAACTGCTATCTGCAGTACTAAATAAACAGACACTTGAGGGAAATTCTTGATGGAAGGATCTTAAGTGCTGGTATGTCCCTGTCTGCTTCCACAGACCTCCTTAACCCCCCCCCCCCCCCCAAAAAAAAAAAAAATAAATTTTTTCCACTATTTTTTTTCTGCTTTTAAGCATTTCAGATATCTTTCAGCTGCAAAAAACTTTGAAGATAATACCGCAGACACTGCAACAGTATCTCCCTTTTCCTTCTCTATTTTGGATTTATTCTTGGGAGGAGGGAAATTATTTCCAGAAACCAGACTTGTGGCTGCAATGGACTTATCTGTGACGTACCTATTTTCAACTGAATAACTTAGGTATATGCACATCCTGAAGACGACATACAGACAGCCAAACTGACAGGTCACAGGATTTTTCAATGGATCGGTACAAGATCTGTCTAGTTCAATTTTTACCAGCGTCTCCTCTTTGACCCTTGTGTAATAAGCTATAAGCTAGACAGCTGCCTGGTGCCTTCCTTTAACTAGACTTGCTAGAAAACCCTCTAATCTAATGAGTCACATATAGATTATAGTTGTGAACACAACTTTATTAGTCCTTTTCCAAGTATATGCTCTGAAATAGCTTATTTATTCCTGTCCTGTTCCATGCTGCCTGCCTTCCCCACTCTTTGTTGCTTGTCTGCTATCTTTAGCCAGAATTTTTCAGACCACTTCTGCAGAAGTACCTTTTCGGATATACTGGCTGACAGTTTGTCTTGTGATGCATCACATTAGTGTGCATAAGCTGCATCATGCTGTATTGTATAACATGATGTGACTGGCAAAATCAACATGATATATGAAAGAAGAAACTTGAAAAGGTGCAACATCTTGAAAACTAAGCCAAAGAGGAAACTTCTACACTGCTGAGTATCCAGTCTGTTGTTCCTACACGAAGTTTTGTAGGTAACTTGTCGGAAAAGCCAATATGCTTTTATTTTTTCTTCTCCTTTTTAGCTTTAGATTGAAACACCTTATGTATGCACTCTTAGTATCGCGTCAGGTGTATTAAAAGCTATTGCAATATCTGGCTCTATTGAATATTGCTAGCAGCCACTGATGCACTGCAGTTCAATAAGGATTTTTCTAGCCTTGAAAAATTAGTTTGTGTTTTTAAGTGATGGCCAAAGTCTCTTGCAGTTGACACTTTAGAAAGCAGTTAAGTCAGTGCCTACTGACTTACATATGTTGTTATTCTTGTTCATATTTTTGTAAGTGTAAACTGGTGGTAAGGATGAATCAAGCCTGAATTCTGTGAACCACCGCCTGAAACCATGTTGAGCTTACCAAAAAATTACATAAAGGTTCCACTTAAGTTCTGCTTTTAATATATCTGTGTGTGTATATGTATATATACATACATAAAAACTTAAGTAGCTTCTATATTGGTTTTTTTACACATCTTATTTTTCTTATTCTAACAAGAGTTAAAATAGGAAGAACGTGGGAGGATAAATAAGAATACCAGAAGCAGCAGCTTGCGTGTTCAGCCAACCTCAATTAACATAGTTGATATAGGGCAGATAGTAGATATGAAAAAGTGATGACAAACTTGTTTAGGTAGATGAATCTTGATTTGTATTAATTCCTTTATCCCTGGCAATATTTGAGCTTTGTGTAGCCCTGATGCTTTTTGTGGACTCTAAGAATAATTATCAAACCAAAAAGTCCTGAAGAGGAGAAAGTCAGCAGCTACTACTCATCTAACATGTAGAAAGTTGGAAGACAATTTTGGACAGAAGTTGGAGAAGATGATCATTGTTGTGATAATCGTCTTAAGACTTCTCAGAGTTACAGGATCTAAGTTGCCCTAGGTACTTCCTCCATGCATCTAATAGGCTTTGTCTTCTCCCTCTTTTCTCCCATTTCCCTAACTTCCTTTATTGATATCTGTTCTCTTCAGCTTTCACAAAAAATGTTCCAATTACCCATATCATCACATTGGATGCTTCAGCTGTAGTTGTCAAGACAGTTGGTATTTTGGTTTTTCCATTCTGCCTACAAAGCAAGAACTAAATACTTCATTTATTTTCTTTAGGGAGGGAGAGGTAAAGAATTTTATCTTAAACTATATATGTTTTCCAGATTTCTTTTTTTTCACTGGATCTATTTGTTTATTTCCTAGATAGAATGAATGGAATGTGTCTCAGACCCAATGAGAGAAGATGCACAAAAATAATTTCTCAATGACAGTTGGGATTCTGTTCCCTTGCTCACTTTTTCTTTTCAGTGATTTTGATATTGTGGATGATGTCTTTCCTATACCTAAGATTGGATTACTAAGGAAACATCATAAATTGACAATTTTATGGTTGTCATTTGCTGAGGGACTGCTTGTAAACAGGTGAAGACTTATAGCTTACTCCCGCAATAGGTCTGTGTAAGTGTCTGGCAGGATCAGGCCCCAATTTTTTTAATGTTAAAAGATCAGAAATTAGGTGAAAAACATCGAAGTGATGCTCTCTTAGCTGAGGATGACTTATTGCAGGATTTTGTTCTTGTTTTCCCCTGCTTAAAATACCTTTTTTTGGGTTGCTCTAAGGAGTAATCTGGATGGAAACTACTTAAATAACTAGTGCTGTAGTTCAGTGAATGCAAGGAGTAAGTATGAAATCTGATATGGCAAACTGCATAGTTACTTTTTTGATTTCTTGTGAACTTTAAAAAATGATCATCTTGTTTTATTCTTATAGTTTAACTGGAATGTTTTGGTTCAACAATACTGCTGTTTGTCATGTTACTATAAAATATAAACCCAATGCTTTTCTGGTATGTGTGCATATATTTGCATGCATGTGTATGTATGCTGAAATACAGAACAATACAATATTGTATTTTTTGCATGAAAAACGTGACTGGTAAATCTCAGCAACTGCTACAGAATAAACTGACAGAATGGGTAGCAACTTTTATCCTCTGCTTAAAGGCAGTATCTGTACCTAGAGTAACAAAGCAACCGATCAGCTGTCTGTAGTTATATCTGACACCAGGATATGATAGGGGTCGTAAACAAGGCTTGTTATATTGACCTTGCTGTTCAGTGTTAGATTAGAACTGTGTTTGAATGTGGGGAACATGATATTGTTCCTTTTCAGCCAATAAATTTGGTAAGACTAATATACTTAGTCTTAAAGGGGAATGTTATTAAACCATATAGAAGCCTAGATGATGATATTGACAATATAGTCGTGCTACTTATATTGAAGCAGTGACTTGGGCATTTACATGCGACCGCTGGTTGGCACGCTTTTTTAATAATAAAAAAAAAAAAGTTGGTCAAAGTGTATTTTTCCTTTGTCTTAATACAGAAAGAAGGAATATAGCTGGTGCAAAAGGCAAGAGAGCACTTGGTCATCGACTGTACTGGTTAGTGAATAAACATCTACGAAGGAAACAAAGTATTTAAGAGCACAGAACATTCCCAGGCATGAGTGTAATGGTAGTAAAAAAGCATGCAGAATAAGCTTTTAGACTGCTTGGAGAGAACCCTGGTGTACATGACCAGGAGTTTGGCAGTTACATCAACATTAGAGATGGGTGATAGCTGAGACATCTAAATTTGGTGCATTTGGTTATGTTTTGTTATTTTCTTCCCCTCCAAACTTGTGATCAGAGAACCACCTGATTGTCTTTGCTCAAATCCCGTTTTTTGTAGAAAGGAAATCCCATTTTTGGTTGTCAGGTTAGTATGTGCAAAACTGTTTAATGTAAATGCTTTAGATAGAATTGATTTGAAATCAGATCTATACTGAACTCTGAACACTGAAAAATGGAGTTGAATCTAGTGGAAGTAAAGAAAAATAAAGATACAAAAAAGTCATCCTCTCTATTGTCTGGTCTTCACCCTAAGATGAACCATCCACGGGGAAATCATCTCCAGTGATGGTGTTGATCAGGCAACCAGATCAAGGCTCTTGAAGATGGGTTATAGTAGCGTTGAATGAGGCTGTCCTTGCCAGTTATGTTCAACTAAACAGCAGGAACAAATGTTATAAATATAAAACCCTTCATGCTAGTAACTTGATGCCCCTGTTGTACAGGTGCGTAGAATGGCAGACACTAGTTCTCTAGAATCTTCAGGCATTGAATTATACTTGTGCAACCTGATATTTTGCAGTAGATACTGTCATACAACCCTAAAGTGAGAATTTTAGACCCTAGTAGAATTACATTGGTGTCAACTTGAAGGATGAAAGGATTGTGTCTGTGAGTTGGGGTAGCTTTTGACGTGTTTTGGTATAACATACTTCTTACTACTTCTGCCTTCCATGTTCTGTAATACTAGCTGTATCTTTCTGATAGCTCATAAATCTGAGTTGGAAAGTACTATTCAGATACCAAAGGTACAAAACAGCGTTGTTCTGAAGTAGCAGAAATTTGTTTATTGTTTTTTGTAGATGTTAATGTAATGCTTTTACCTTTGTAGGTAAGCAAGGTACAGTTGGTATTTCAAATCAAATAGTAGTGGACAGGCACCACGTGAAATTTCTGTGGAAACGAGCTAAAATTAAAAAATTGCTCTATATAGTACAGACACCTGTCTTGACACGAGGCGCTAAATGTGAGTTAAATTAACATCTGAATATGCTGCTTTTTTGTTCTGGGACCAGAATCAGTGACTTGTAGTGAAATAACTTGAACTCACTTATTTCTTTTCCAAGTGGATAGCAGATTGTTGTTAGATCTTAATTTTACTCTCCTACATCTAACTTCAACTTAACCCTTTGATACTGACCTTTATTAATTGGAATGAAAGTAGAAGATGCTCAGAGCCTTGCAGCATGATGCTGTCTGAGGACTTAGCAGAGTCTTTATTAGCCATTTTCAGTCTGAGTTTTGTGACTTTGTACATGGTTTATTTTGGTCCGAATCGAGGTTGGAAGAAGAAATCTTACTTTTTCTGGTACACTACTGTTAATGGATGGCTACTTCGTACAAAAGAAGCTAGCGAATTTCTTTTAATACATGAGAAATGAAGTATACAGCTTAGATAAGCATGTAACAGGAGCTCTGTATGCAGTTATAGCGTCTATCTATGCATATGGCAAGTGTTTTAACTCTTGTGCTGAAGTGGCTTTGGAGAACTTGTTTAATTTTTTTCACAGCAGATCCCAAACAGTATCTCCTCAAGACTGTAAGCAGAGTTTAGATGGCAAAATGATTCTGCTTCTGTCTTATTTAATCTTGATAATTTCTGAATTTTTAATCTTGATAATTTCCCTTCTCACTCCCTCATAGGTAGTATGGCAGTAGAAACCTGAGTTTTTTCCTGTGCTAAGCAGATTTACATAACGCTTCCATAATACTCATACTTAATGGCAACAGTTGGAATGTTTTTTAAAGGACCAAGGACTCTCATGTTTCTAGAACACTGTTTTAGTTGCATTTCCTTGGTAAATCTTAGTATCAAGTAAAGTGGTAGGATAGGTGGGACTCAGAAGAATGTGACATTTTAAAATGTTATGACATAGATCAGTACCAGTGAAGGATACAGTATGAGCTCTTTGAAGAAGTCTCAGCTACATGAGGCATCCATTTATTGTTTTTGTGCCTGAAAGCAAAATATCAGACTGGCTTCAATCACAGATGCTTTAATATCATGCATTTAGGTAGAGTTGTCATATAGTTTGATTCCACTTCCGCAATACAGAAAAACTACTGCAAGTCTTATATAATAGCATTAATTGCTATATGGACACAGTAAATCAGTATGCACGCTGAGGAGAGGATCAATTTCCATGCTGTATGGCATTATGTAAACCTGAGCAGTGGGAATCTTGGCTCTGATCTTTACTTTTGCTAGTAATGTGAAATTAATCTTAACAGCTGAGTTAATTGGAAAGAAAAATATGACATCAAAACTAGAAATAAGTCTAATGAAGTCCATTAAATAATTCAATGATTATATGATTATATTCATTTAAATTCAGGAATTGATCACGCCAACATTAATTTTGCTGTCTTTGTACCCTTTAAACACACTTATTTATTGTTGAGGTGAGGGATTGCTTTCATTTTCAACTGGCGTTTTGCCATTTAATATTAAAAAGAGAATGTTGTGTTTGAATAAGTTTATATGACCGTTATTACTGTATTGGGAAGAAGCCTGTTCAGTGGGGAGATTACTGCAATGTAAGGGACTTAACCAAAGTGACCTAGCTGAAACTGAAAATTGAATGAGTCAAAATGTATGGATAGAAGTCCTTAAAAATGCTTACGTTTGAATAATAGAGGGCAGACTTTTGGCTGACCTCCAGCTGTTCTCTTGCCTTCAGACTTCTCTATATGCATGTAACTACAGGTGCGATGCTTTGATTCTGAATTCATGTCTGATTATCAGCCTTATCCACTTGTTTTCATTTTGTAGCTTTGTCATTAGTGTCACTTCTCTCAACTAAATTGAGATGGAAAGATTGTAAGGTTCCTATAACTGTAGGATTTTTGTTGCTCCAGACATAAGGTCTGTTAGTTCTTAGCCTAATAACAAAGTGACAAACCTTAAAATAGCTGCACCCCATCTTTTTCTCTATCCGGCATGTTCTGTGGACTGCGTTGCACCTCTGACTTTGACCTGCAGACCTGACTCTGACTCACTGGCTTGACCCTGGACCTGTTGCATCGCTTTTCTGACAGCCACTGGACTGCTATCTGATCCTGATTACTGTCACCAGACCTTCTGCTTGTCTCTTTTGGGCACTCTGGCACTACATCCTTTGAGGACACTGCCACATGCCTACCTTGCTGTTGCACTTGGTTCCTTGCTCACCTTCCCTTATGGAGCAGCCTGCTCCTGCTGCTTCCTGACTCATGTTTTCTGCAGTTTGCAGCAGGATGGTGCAGACTTTCATTTCTTCTTAGAAAGGAATAAAGAAATATTGACACAGCTCAAAAGTTGAAAGTTATAACTAACATCAAGAAAAAATAAAATATTTGAGAAATTTCTTTCCATTACAAACTCAGACTGAATGGAAACTCCCAGTTATAGTTAGGCAATAGAAACTATATTAACCTTCCCTTCTGCACTGGGTTTTTACATGAAAGCGCCTTTCATGTAAATGTTCCTTCAAACCTCACCTTACCAAATGAATGAGTTCTTCTAATAGTGAGAGGAACAGAGAGAATATGCTGGAGTGAACTAGAAAGTTCAGTCAGGGGAAATCTTAGTAGATCCTGGACTATCTTAAACTGCTAGTATTAATCAGGAAGGGTTTCTGATAGTCCAAAAAGTATTGAAACATAAGCATTTCAGTATAAATAAAAGTGAATTCAAAACTAGTTCTTTTTCATGCTCTCTCCATACAGCTGCTTGTGTGCCTTTTTTGAAATACTGTCTGTTGACCCTAGTTGTAGGAGCAGAGATGCATTAAGTTTGTTTTACCTGTTCTCTTGGAGCTTTTTTCTTTTCCCTAGTGACACTGACAGTTCTAACAGTATTTCCTACTGTTGTTGCAAATACAGAAGAGAAGTTCTGAAGCTGTTATTTCTAAGCCACATTAAACATCTGATAAGCTGGCTATGTCATAAGGTAAGTTAATATTATGGCTCTACAAATCAGAGGTTATTGAACTTGAAGTGGAAGTCAAGTTACATCTGCTGGGCCTGAACTTAAGCAGCTTGGTGGAGGATGAGTTTCCTAGCAGAGGTATTAGTTAGATGCAATAGCACTATGCTCCTTGGAGATCAAGCTAATATCATTGCAATATGTACTGCAAACTTTGTGTTTTGTGGATGTACTGGAGTATAGTGCTTTTTGTGCATCTTGTTTAGTACAGTGCATATATTCTTACTCCATGTTGATGTTATATAAAAAAACCTGACTTTAAGGGAAGCTATGCTATAACTGAGTCATAATGCTGTTATGATGTAAAAGTATAATGACAGAAGGATTTCAAGATAGAGCTACAGACTCTAATGCGATTCCATTACCACACCATTAGTATGTGATATTACAATGCCAGCATGATTTTGGCTTAACTGCATGGAGTGTGGAATTTGTTGCAGGGTTATTTTGGTTCTATTACACTGCATTAGCTGTTCCAAAGTGACTTTAATCTTATTATCAACTACTTATAATGTCTTTACTGTACTATTGTTATGTGTGGTCGCAGTGACAAATCAACTCTAATTACAGTGTTTATTCTATTCTAAACGAAGTATGTAGAAAGCATGTTGTGGTAATGCTGCAATTCATGATTTAGTTAGTGACCTAATATTGATAATGGATAAGTCAAAATAATTTTTAATTCACAGCAGTGTGTGGTGAGTAGAAAATTACCCTGCCAAATCAAGGTTGGATATTTAACTGTTAAGGATATTTTTTCATCTTAAAATTGGTTTAGGAATTTCTACAACCTGATGGATTCCAGTTGAGCTGTAGAAACTCTCAGCATTTTTATTGTGTTTTTTTTTTTTTTTTACTTTATCTCCCATCACAACTTTCCTTTTTATGTAGAGGATAACTTCATCATAAAGCAACTAAATAGCATTTGTTGTAGTGAGAGAAGAAGCTGACTAATTCTCAGGGAAGCCTTTTTTCAGATAGACAGCTAACCTGCAGATCTAATAAGGAATTGTAAACGTTTGACTCTGTCACTTGACAAAAGGTAGAATAATTCTTACAGAAAGAGTGTTCTATGCTAAACTGGGGGGAGCAGACCAAGATCGGAAACAGACGTTTTCAAGGAGATGTTATTACTGATCAAAAGAGGTTGGGGCGAAGTGGGAGATACAGATCTAAAACAAGCAGTGTTTTGCAAGGCTCTGGACTTCTATTAAATTCAGTCTATCTAGGGGCTAGGAGCTAGAGCCTTTCTTAACTGAAATTGTGCTACGTGTTTCTGATGAAAGGCAGGGACTTCTGGATTGTATTGCCCATGAACTTTGAGTACAGCAGAACTGGAAGCTCTGCCAGGTATGGAGGCAAGATGGTGCCGATTGCTTGTGGATACTTTTGTGGTGCTCACAAGTCATCCCTGAACAGAAGCAGCAAGGAATTCTGAAATTTCTGTAGACTTTCAGACTTCCAGTTCCCAACATGTTGTTTTGTTGATCTGGAGATTAAAATAAAAGGGGAGAGCTTGGCATCAAGGCAGGCAGTGTTACCTTGATACTGGTTTTGCTACATTTCACCTCTCTTCTTATAAGAAGTTAACTCCTGTGTTATCTGAAAGTGGAATAAGTATGCTTATAAATGTCTCTGTAGTTTCCATGACTTGTATATGAATTATTGGTAGGGTTACGTATAATACCTGCCTTCCATTGATACAGGAGATATCAAATACAGTTTCTTATTTAAATAAACTGGAGAGAGGAGTTAACAGATGGGAAGATGCTCAGATGTTTAACAGTTCTGAGAAGAGTAGCTTCACTTGGATTTTCTTGAGCGTGACTAGTCCACCAGATGACAGATGGTTTAGGCAAGTCTTGGGGATGCAGTGAGCAAAAACAGAGGTCTGTGCAGTTGGGCCAGCATGGATGTTTGGCCCAAGAGAAGGGCTAAGTATGAGGTTTTGACTTGCACAGCTTGCTGGGTCCAGAGCTGTTGGCACAGGAATGGTTTGTGAAAGGTTTTTCCTCTGCGGAAAAGAAATACTCTTGTAAATTGTTTTGTGAATACCAAAACTTGTGGAAGCTTGGTTTCCACAAGACTTGTCCTTTATCCTCTAGTACTCTCTCAGTCACTCCAATAAACCTCCTGTGTGGCAAAGAGATGCCAGTCTGTCCTAGGGGTGTGCTGGGGCTGATTGCCCAGCTGCTGCTATCAAGCAGGCTACTGCAATACTGAGTTTTGCCTGGCCTTCTCTTGGTGGAGATGTAATGGGGTGGGGGGAAGGAGGGGGGCTCATCCACAGTTGTAACTAGACTTTTAACAGGAAGTGGCCTTTTGAATTGGAAAAATTAGTGTTTAAAGCTTTAGGATTTTTAAGGGCTGAGCTGAAGACGCTTTGAAGTCTTTCAGTTTAATTCTAGAATCTGGCTATCATATTTTATGAGCAGCATATCAGTTGCTGTGCTAGTATGGGAGTTAAAACTGTCAGTAGCAACATCTGATGCTGGCCGCTGGCAGCCAGCATCCCTTCTGCACCTGAGAAGATGCCTCTGGATTCAGACACCTTATTAGTGGGGAAACTTGCTGTGTCTCTAACTATTTTGCCGCTTTTCAATGCGAGACTGAAGAGATCTTGATGCTATTCAGGTTTCCTCACTCTTGGCGACAGCACGGTGGAGATAAATAGCACCTTGTGAAGGGAATTTTTTAAAGAAGGAAAAGTGGTTCTCTGCTTCATTGTGTGCAAGTCGGGATATTACCGCAGCACCAGGTCTATCTTGCCACTTGCTGTCCCTTTTCTGTTCTTCTGACCTTTCATACCCTCCCTTTAATACTTGTACTGTAACTTTTAAATATTCTGTTTTTCCTCAAAATTGTATAGTAGTATAGTGATATCTACTGGCAATATAGTAGTAAACTTTATGTATTAGGCTAAAAGAATTAAAAATAGGTAACTTAAATCATTGATAATTCTTGTCAAGTGAAGCAGAGCAGCAGTGAAAGCAGTACCTCCACCATTTGAAATGCATAAAATATAAGTAATTGTAATAATAAAGTTGAATAAAAGCAAGTAGTCTGTATTCTGAAATCTGGTATAGCCTGTTAAAATAGGACTCCTTGCACATAGCATGCGTAATGAGACTATATTTTAGAATTTTCCGTGACACTGAACGGTGTTGCATGCTGCTTTAACCACTGCTGAAGGAATAAACGTAAGTGCGTGAATGGATAAAACTCTTGTTTCACTTCTGCGTTGCAAAGAAATTATTTAAGTGTCTGGAGAATTGATCATTACCTCAAATGCCTTTATACAGTATATGTTTATTTTTATAGAATTAGATGGCTGAACACACTCGTGTGTATCAGAAATGAATGGTAGCCCAGTGTTACTGGGGGAGGTGGAACTTGCCCAGCAGTCGGCTGTTCTAAGAAACTGCTTAGTTGCAAACAACGCAGCCTTAAGTAAATAGCACTGCCTAACAAAAAAGAAATGAATGTGAAATGTGAGCTAACGTTGTCTCTTTGTGTGGTTTGGAGCACTGCTAGAATCGGCTTAATGCCAGGATAAAAATTGCAAGAAGTTTCAAAGTGCATGAGCAATAAAATTGGATGTACTCTGGATGTTAAAAGAACCTGCAGAATCCAAGTAATGGATTAAATATTGATTGAAATACAAATATATCTCTAGCCTTGGATAACCAGTGCCTTTGAAATATGTCTGATTTTTATTGGCTTATACATTTGAATGTATACAAATGTTCTTTCAGATCAGTATAAATTATGGCATGTAGCTTGCATGCCTTGATTTTTAGCTTTCATTGCAATAAAATACAGAAATATTTTTCCACAACAGTTGTGGGTAAAGCTTAGCATCAGTGCTGCTTTCCCTGTGGCCCCCCCCCTACACCCGCCCCCACCTATGCATCTTGCTCTGGGAGAAAACGAGCATCACTAATATATGACTTGAAAGGAATTTTTTGTGGTAATAATTCCAGAAAAATGTGTACAGAGTCCTTGTCTGAGGAAAGTTGAATGACAGTAAAATAATACAAAGTAGGAAAAATATGGTGTGTGGTTTTTTGATTTTAAGTTGTTTCTCATCAGCTTTCTTGGTGATACTGTTTGATAGACTTGGAAGAAACTGTAAAATTAACTGACATAATACTGGATTCAGGCTGATGTACATTAACCGTCTCCTAGAATGGATGCAAAAACTCCTTAACATGTTAGCTATTCAGTAGATTTTTTTTTTTATTTTTTTGGAGCCTTAACTCTTCTCAAATTCAAGGTGCAGCATTCAAATTAGTCATGTTTGTATAAATTGATATGTACACATTGATATCAGCACTTAGGTATTTGTTTTATACATTAATAAAAATTCAGATTTTGTGAATATAATGCTAACTTAATAGTCATATTCTGTTTTGACAGCATTATGTAGTATTCTGAAACTGGATTGTGCCTTGTAGTTGGCTAGATGCCGCTGAACACACAAACATTCAGCCGAGCACTGAGCATCACCCTTTATACAGAAGGAAATAGTAAATCAATACCTTTACATTTGAATTGTTATAAGAATACATTTGTAGGCAAAGGTTCAGTTCTAAAATGTTGTTTCACATTTTAAATCAAGGCAGTTTTCATTCTAGAAGTACTAGAACCAAACTAGAGCAGGCTGGGGATCCAGGAGTGGTGTGGCATCTGGCTTGGTTTTTTTTCCTCCTCTCTCTAAATTGAGAGAGAGATTACATTAAGTTTCTTTATGAAACTGCACTAAAGCATTTTCATTATAGGTAAAGTGCATTGGTCTTGCTATTTCTTGTAAACAACCTATATATATGTTTTTATTTTCTTGAAGAACCTCAGAAAAGATTATTGGCCAGAAAAGCAGAAATTCCACAGATTGTTAAAGCACCTCTCCTCCCAGTAACAAGAACCTACTCAAATTATGTTGTTAAGAAGTTTTAATGGCACTCAAAGTATGTTATTCCCAAGGTAGCTTATTTTATATGTTAAAAACCTCTAATTGCTATTCTGCTTTTGTCTTCTGTTTTGGAGAGTTGATACTGATGTCAGCTTTATGCTGGAATATTCATACATGTATTAATGTGAAATTATTGCTCTTGGGTTCCCCAAATCTAATAGATTCTGTTTTTTCTCTAGTATTTCATATTTTTCTCAAACTTAGGGACTTTATATAATTTTGTAAGTAATTTGACTGTTTGAATTTTTCCAGTATTTTCTTCAGGAGAGTGTTTTTTTTAACTGAAATGAATGAGATTTAATTAAAGGGTTCTGGGTATTTTAAAAAGTTATGTAATGCTAAACACAAATATTCTCTCTTTGTCAATATGTCTAGGTTTCAGTGGTCTGGAAATGCATCTCTTATATGCGCTCATGGGTTTTTGCGAGCTTCATTATTTCCTGAGGTTATACATGCCGCCTTCCTGTTGAAAAGAAAAATAATGAGTGGCAAGACTTTTGTGCCTTTTTAAAATTGCTTTAACTGTTAATTTGCTTGATTTAACTGATGTTTTATGTGAATGAAGCAATAAATTACTTTTCCACATGAAGTTCACAAAAGCTTTTTATGGTTGTGACTCTACTGAAGTATCAGGAAAAGACTGGGAGCACATGTTACTGAGAGCAAATGAATCATTTCTATGTATAAGCTAGAACTTTGTATACAGAGTAGAATGAATGTTAAATATGCAATTTATAAGTGGTAGTCACTTAGTTGTCTTCTAAAATGCAGTGTGTTTTTGCTGTGGTTTTTGAAAATTGTGTCACTGTTAGTACTTAACCAAGAACTCAACGTTTTCTGTAACATTTTGGTACTTTAAGCAGGAATTGTTATTTCAAAGAGTAATATTACATAACAAATCTCAGCTTGCTCTTCTGAAGACTTCCCTTTCCTAGGCTCTTTTGGCATCATCTTTTGGCATTGATGCGAGTCAGATGTAATTTTGCAATTTACTTGAAGGTCAGTAAAACTAGCTCCATGCTCCTGTGTAGCTTGCAGCTCTTCAAAGTTGCTTTAAAGTTTTTCTTCTTTTCCTCATGTGAATTTCTTCACAACATTAGGAAATGAATTAAAAAAAAGAGGTATTAGAATTCAAGTAATTCCTGCTTTTCAGCTAAATAGTCTAACAAACGAGGGATTTTTGTTTTGTTCTGGGTTTGCTTTGAGACAATATATTCTGTCAAAATCTCTTATTTTCAGTCTTCATAAATGTACATTTTTGGCTATACTCAGCTGAAGCATTCAGTACTGATTGTCAGGCTATACTGCTGATTAGCCAGAAAGATGCATTGTACCACAATATAGTTAAAAATAATAGTAATAAAAAAATGGTACTTGCATGAAACTACATCCCAAAGAAACAGAAATGCTGGAGAAATGCAGCAGTTCAGCAGTGATGAAAAGCAGTGTGAAAGTGCAGTGTATTAGCAGAGCTTGAAGAAGCGGCGCATTTGTTTAATTCAGCAGTAGGAAAAGCTGGAGTTGCGCCAGCACTTTGTTGCCAGGTTTGGGGCCTGAGGTAGTCTTGTTTTCTGTGCAGTTACATTTCCATGTGGATGACTTTTGTGCACTGCTTAAAAAGAAACTGCAGTAGAAAAACCTACTGTGAGGAGTCTGTCCTTTTTTGATGGGGTGGTATGGCGGGATATTCCTCATGTGAGGGACTCGAAATGAGTTTTAACTTTCCCCCTCCTATCTTTATTGTTGTTTGTTTCAGGCAATTTAAGTATTTTACTGTTATTTGTTCCGGTGGTTACATATATATTCTGCTTTATAGAAAATATCAAATGGTTTTTAAGAAAATCATTGTTTTATTAAAGTGGATAAGATGACATTTTAAGATCACTTATGCATGATCAAACGTGATGCTGACATTTACAGTACATTTCCATTTCTAGGCTCCTGCCTTTTTAGTAAGTTAAAATGGGGTTTCTTATTTTCTGTCGGTTACTACAATTGTGTAAGTATCCAGGCTGTGAGTGCTGATTGCGTTGTGAAGTGATATTCTACTACACAAATTTTCAGCTTTATCGATTCACTGCCGTTCACGCTTACCGAAAACATCATTGTGTTCATCACCGATGAAACTTTTCTGGTTTATAAGCTTTCTAGCATGATCATAAAACTTGATGTGAACTCAAGTCTTGGCAAACTCTTACAAGTAGTTCTGAAATGACAAAACTGCCATGTACCTTGTCAAACAGTTTATGTACTGTATCAAGTAGGTTTTTACTTAACTTCAGCTCTTAATATTCTCCAAAGCAGTTTCTCAATATAATAGAATTGGGAGGACACAGAACTGAACTTTCAGCAACTTAAATGTGGCAAGGACTTTAAAAAAAGAAAGTCTTTAATGCTATTACCTTCAGTTAATCTTTTCTGACCTTCCTCATATGGTGGTTTCCCCTGTTCCCTTTTAAGCAAAACGCATTTAAATCTACTTGCAGTTGAACTGATAAATGTAACTCATGTTTACCAGTCTCAGCCGGGCATTATTACTGTTTTATATCGTTTCTGCTTAGATCTTGAAAACAAAGTGCTAAAATGAGAAAGAAGCGGTAACTTCACGTACTGTGGGACTTGTTATGGATTCTCTCACTAAAGTTGTTCTAACAGCTAAAAACAATTTTTCCTTTCTGAAAGCTTGTGCTGATCTGGAGACGATTCAGAGTATGTTAGCAAGAGTGGGCCCAGTGCTCTGACTGGAGCTGCATCAGTGGAGTTTGAGCTTGTGTGTTTTATGGGGAGTCTGGTGCGTGGTAGTTCTGAACACGCGTGGCAAGGGAAAGTGATCCTTTCAGGGGTGAAGATCAGTGCGGGCGTGTGTTTTTGCCTTCTGAAGGCTTCCTTATGGTATCATGTTGAGATTGCCTGGGATTTCTTGTTTAAAAACAGGGCTTTGTCATTGCTCTACCCATGACAGAAATGGAAGTTACAGTGGAAAATGTTTAGCTCTATTTCCCTACTCAGCCTTATGCTTAAATTATCAGCACTCCTGTACTCCCTCCATTAGTAATTCTGTTTTCTAAGCAAACATCTGGTTCATAATAAAGGAACTCAGAGGACAAATTTTCTTTATTTTTAAATTTAATCACTGTAATCCTAATGTTGGTTTCTACAGCTGGTCACAAAGTAAAGATGGCCAAGTATTTTCTGGAATAGGGATTTGAAAGAAAAACATCTTAATGGGAATTGCACCAGATGACAACACTGTATGCGATTTCTTTTTCACGATTCGCACCATGCAAAACAACTCTTTGATATAACGTTATTAAACACTTAAGAGGCCATGGGTTTCACATGATTGCTTTATTTCTTCAGAAAACAGGGCATGTTTTTCAGAAATATTTAAATCTGTTTTTTGAATATATGTTCAGTGGAGCTGTTTCTGAATTTATAATATGTACATGTCCTGGATTACAAGGAATCTTGAACTGCAATGGGAGTGTCTTGCTTGTTACTTGTCAAAAAATATTTCCATATCCATTGCAATAAGACAACATAGAAACTGTAGCTTATAGCATGGTCCTGTGATTTAACAGCCTACACTGATCCTTCAGCTTAGATTTCTGTAGCTTTGAAAGCCAACAGCTCTGCAAAACTGAATTAAGAGGTTTGACTGAGAAATAAAAACAAGTATTTCTGTTGTAATGCTTTTGGCCTTTCAGTTCAGCTTCTGGAAATATGTCTTTAAATTAGTATTATGAGTGCAGACACTACCTGGGTACAAGAACCTGGCACCTTTTAGATTTGCACTGGATTTTCATTCTGAAGCTCAAACTGGTTCTGTAGGGCAAGTTTGACTGGTTTTGTGGTATTTCATGGACATGCACACCTCAGTAATATCCAGAACATCATTTCAGGTTTAACTATGATCTCTGTATTAATCTTATGTGTTTGGGATGTTGCATTACATCTACAAGATTGCTAGCAGACAGCCTCCTGCCTAACTTAACCAACTGACACTGATCAGCTTTGTTTTTAAGTGATTAGTCTACATGTGACCACATGTTACAATGAGTTAAGAGTCTTGGACCTCAGATCTCTCATGGACTTCATTTTTATTAAAAAAAAAAAAAGTGTGAAAGATGTCCCTTGCTTTGTATGATTTGAGTAATTCCCAGCAGTACCTGCTGAAGGGAGCCGTGTTTGCATACCTAGGTCAGAAGAGAATAATATGAGCAAAAATCAGTTCAAGAGGAAAGTATGTTTGGCATCTGGCCTCTCCAGTTCTTCCTATTAATTTCTGTATATGTTCACTAACAAGAAACTTGTGGTCTCCATGGCAACCTTCTTTTTTTGCCCCTTCATTTCCAAAAAGGGAAATGTATTCCTTAAAGGAGGATTGAAACTAAAATAAAATTATGCCCATTTCTCTTTTCCCCTGCCTTTCTGCTCACCTCCCAGACTGATGTCAGACAGTTTGGCTACAGAGACATGTCTTGAAATTCCTCTTTTCTCCTTGGTGCTATGCTTGGTTTCTTATGCTGGAGGTTGGGTTTTGTGTTGTGGTGTTTTTTTGTTTTAGTGTCCTCAGTTTCAAGCATCTTACCAGGGCAAAGCTCATCTGTTACGTAACAGACCCCCGCTTTGAGCCTTGGATGTTGGAGACCAAACTTGCTTGGCCAACTTATTCCAAGTAGGTACTAATAAGCTGTCTGATGCCTGATACCTGCAACTTTTAGATTTGTACAAAAATAGCTTCAGGCAGAGTTGATGTATTTGTAGATAAGAAATATGTTCTAATTGGTAATTCAAAATTAGTCTATGTTGTTTGAAACGATTCGTTTTTTCAGGGCAAATCCATCTTTGGTCACCAAAGGGAGGAAGTGTCAGGAAAAGTTATGGTTTGTTAGCTTTTTCTCCTTGACGTTATACAAGGAAGTAATTGAAGTACAACAAATGCCATGTTTTACTTTATGCAGCAATGTGGTGAGATGAATATACATGTTGCAATACATGTGGAAACAGTATCTGGCATTGTTTTTCTAGCAAGTTTTATCAATAGTCACCAAATGCTCTTCTAGTGTGTGTATGTGAGAAAATGACACCGTACCAATCTGCAGGTTCTCCTAGCGTTTACTCTCTTGTGAAGAGTGCTGGTACTTTCTAGATTACTTCAAGTATTTAAAATAATTATTGGATCCAAATGAGATCTGAGCAGAACTTCACCTGAAAGTGATATTTTAGGTAACTGTCATGGAATATAAAAATACATTGTGGTATGAATATTATGGTCATACTCTCCTTTAGTCTTAATGTAATATTGGCTGATTGGGAACCAAAATGCAAGGAAAATATTTAGCAATCTTCTTCCAAGATAGCATGGTAAAAAGCTCAAACTTATATATTTTGTGCAAAAGTCATGTATTTTAACGCTCTACTTAAGAGGAAGCCTGTTATTCACCTATGTACTGTAAATAGTTTACATTTAATAGCTGAAATTATAAAATGGTTGCTTAAAACATTTGGGAGATGCTTTATATGCTGAAAATATCCCAAATTAAGCATTCTCAGCCAAATCATAAAAATCTCATTTGGGTTTTGCTTAGGTGTGAAGACTTCTGCCATATGAAATGATGCTACTTATTTTATATGTAAAGATCTGAATCTATATGGTATGTATTATATGAGCATACTTAACATGTTTGTATTTATGTTCTTGTAACTTACAGGCTATGTGTATAGTATTTTGGTTCTAAAATACCATAAGATTGGTGATTTGGGGGCGGCGGAGGTGAAAGGAGGGAGGGAAACTCCTTAATGCAGCCAATTCCTGTACTCCAAAATCAAAGAGTTTCAAGTAAGAGGTTAATGACCAAAGCATAAGCAAGTTATAACAGTGTAGACTTTGTTTCATATACTATTGTCAAGGACTGAAAATATTTTGGAGTTCAAAGAAATAAATTGGTTGAAACAAATGCTGTGTTCAGTTTCTATTTCTGTATTGGGGCTAATCTAAAGCTCAGGATGAAAACATCCTCAGTCATTGCAAAAGCACAATTTTTGGCTGTGTAGTGTGCTTTCACGCTCTCAGCTGAGGCTTTTTAAGAGCCAGAGTATTTGCTGCCTGTAGGAAGCCTTTCAAAATCCTTGTTAGTACTTTGCTTAGACATTCAGAGACATATGGGATATCATGCATCTCACCCAAATAAATTTCAGTTTTGAAAGTGAGAAATCATGGTCAAGAATTGAACTGTAATCCAGCTGGTATCATATTGAGTGATACCTTCCTCTTTTCCCAGGAGACAGGTGATAGGTGTTTTTGACTGGTCCCAGCGTTGTCTTCCCTGATATTGTAGACAGCCATTACTAAAGAATAATGGATTTGACCAGCTGTTGTGTAAACCTCTATCTCTACAAAGCCAGAGCACCGCTTTTATCTGGCCCTGGATATATGGCACGTGTATGTGTAGCTGACTTCTTGTGCACTGATTGTATTGAGTTAGCATTTTTACTCTCAAGTTATGCATTTTCTTTCTGCAGTTCTCGATTTAGTGGGCCCTTACTGGCTGACTATTATTGTTGCAGGTTTTGTGAATATATTTCAGAAGATGATGATCTAGTTGTTAAAGAAATGCCTGAGTCTTCAGGCAATACACAAAATGTTGTATATGACTGGAAATCCAATGTGACTTCCAATGTGGCAAAGCATCCCTACTGACAGTGGGATAAAACTAGAATATCTAGAGAATATTACAGAGAATGTAAGGCAAACGTTTATTTGGATTTTATAGAATACTTATTTTTTAAAAAATAAACATGAATTAGGTATTTCGTGACAATACTGATCTTTGTATAGTACTTCCACCCCATCAGGGTTCCAAAGCGTTTCAGTGGTTTGTGCAACATAAAAGTAACACTTCATTTTCCATTGAAATATAGCAATTAAAAGCTGACTTGGTTCTAAATAGGATTAGTGTGCAGTGTAAACTAATCTTAGGTTATGAATTCTGCTCAATTATTTTAGTTCAATTTACACTTGATTTTGATATTGCAGTCAGATAAAGTCATTCCTAATTCAGATTGTGGTGATGACTTTAATGTAACATGCTTGTATCATACAATTCCTTGTGAAGTCAGTTGTATCATTATGGAAGTGCGCTAAGCTAGTATAGTGTGTATGCCTGTTTTTCTTTCTATACAAGAAAGCTAAGCACACTACATTTTTAAATAAAAGTACAGCTCTACCTTTATTTGGATGTATGCCTCATACTGTCTAAATGCAGTTAAAGTAGCATTACTGCCTACCTTAGCTGGATAAGGAAGGGCAGCACCACTCTCACCTTGGCAGCGCTTGCTTGAGCCCGGGTTTTCTTTAGCCTTCCTCTGCTGCCCCTAAAGTCTGCCTGTGTCCCGAAGGGACATGACAACGCTCTCCACTGAATTAATTTGTATTCATTTCTCTTCTCCCTCCTAACTTCCTTTTTGATGTGGAAGACAGCTTCTTCAAATTTCTCCAGTTTGATTTCCCTAAGAATACTGATCTGAGAATAGCATTCACTTTCTTTCCATAAGTGTTCCTTGAGATAATTTGTATCTTTCCCTAGTAACCCATGCAAAAACCTAAAAGGAGCTATACAATAGATTGAAAGAGGTGTATATAACAATACTCTTAGAGAAACCTCTGCAGGTGTTTGCTTTTTTCAGTATTGTCCTGTCACAAGTACTTCATGCAGAAACACATGATAACCTTTATTTTTGGTTTGTGCTACATCTGAGGTTAGAACTTCCCAGGGACTCTACAGATGCTGCTATCTGGATAAATTTATAGCCTAAAATGGTTTAGCATACTTGGTTTTTAAATGTCTTATTATTGCATTGTTGAACTGTGTAGAAGTGCATGTGACCTTATCTTGACAAACTGTAGCTGTGAATTAATAAAAATATAAAGATATCAAAAGATATCTGTAACTTATAGATTGTGTCTCTTGGTTGTGTTGATCTGACTTTATATAGTAAAGGCTGAAGTAATTGCAAAAGTAGTTGGTTGGGAGTTGGAGTTAAAATAAATAAACCCTGTGGAGAAATTAAAGAATTGCTGATGCTGCTTAGAAGTGTTTGAGTTCTGTTCAGACATTGTTTTGCTTGCCTACCACTGATGGTTTTCCTACTTTGTTTCCTCTTGTGCATATCATGTTTGCTGGAAGCTGCGATCTTCTGTTAAAATTAAGCCTTCTTCTGCTACAAAGTTAGCATCAGAATTTAGGACTCTATTGAACAGCAAAATATGCTAATTTCTCTCCTTTGATCATTATCTTTGATTATTGGGTAAGTATGTGCAACCTTAGTTTTAAAAAAGAAAAAAGAAATCCAGATTTTTATCATAAAGGCCGCCTTGGAGCTAGTTAGCATGACTGTTTCCTAGTCAACCTTCCTTTCTCTCTGACATCCAAAGTGACCCAAAGACACTTCTTTTGAGTTATCTATGCCCACTTCTTGCATCATTCTTTCCCTTCACATGTAATGTCCTTTCCAGGCACCCTGCCTTTGAAAGATCCCAAACATCAAATATCATGGCTCGCTGTGTTTTTTCATGAAGTTTTTTTGCACACTTGGATGTATATGCACCTTTTCTAGCCTCTTGATTTATCTGCTAGATGAAGCCACAGCTGACCTGATCCACTCCTGCTTTGAGTGGGAGGTTGGACTGTATGACCTGCAGTGGTCTCTTCCAATGCTTCTGTGATTTTATCTGTAGAAAACTGAGGTTACTAGACAGATTAAAAAGTCTGAGTGCCTAGAATAAGGTGCTTTGGAGAGGTTGCAAGAAATCTCTCAATTAACAGCTCTGGAACAGCCTGTCAGATCAGCCCAGTTCCCAACTGCTGGCTCTGCTTATTTCATAACTTTACTGTGACCTCTCCTTAGGGGTGGTGTTGGGAGGTGAATACCAGGTGTTTCTTCTGTACTGTGTGCTTACTGCGCTAATGCTTTGTCAGAAGCCTTGAGATTTTAGTTGCTTTGCTTCTGATTTTAGGGCCTGTTTAACTAAGTTTGGAATCTTGCTTTCAAAAGCCTAGCATACTTCCATTAATTCTTGTCATGATAACCTTCTGGGAGTGCTTAGCTTAGGATTTTCTTGTACTGCAGTTACTAAACATGTCTAGCCCACTATCAGAGTAGCCTTGCTTCTTGATGGGTACAACTAAATGTTTCAAGAAGAAATATTTCTTTTTATGTGCTGAAAAATGAGTTTTTTGAAATGCACCCTTCTGTGATATATGATCTGTTTTTTTTTAATGTAGGTAGTTTGAAGTCATCCATTATTACTCCTCTATTAGTCTGTGTGTGTTTATCTTACGGTGCACTTTTTCCTTGGCCGGGTGATCAGCACCCCTACTGAATTCTGCAGTTATGGATTCTGTTGCATGCTCCTTTCTCTACAAGAGCTGCACAGGTGACTAACTGAGCTGCACCCAACAAGCGGAGGAGGAGTGCTCATGTGAGCAGGGTGAATGTTAGTACAGGATCACAGAAGAGCTAGCATGAGCTAGGCCTAAGGCTGCTACTGCTGACGGTGTTTTCCCTGGAGCAAGCCAACCCAGCTTCAAACAAGTGATGAAAATGCAAAGATGCTATTAACTTTCGTTAGAATATTTCCAGACATAGAAATGTGTGTGTGTAGTTGTTGGGGGGGGGGGGGGGTGGGCTTTTCTTTTTTTAACCTAACCACTTAAATCCCAGGAATACCCAGCAGATGGCAGTTTGATCAAATATGTGTTTATTGGACTTGCATGAAACTAAAGCTTTAGATATCTATGCGAGTTCAATAAAACTGCTCACCAAATCATGTACTTAACATTTCTAGTATGTTGAAATGACACTAACCTGGTACCCTAGTTTTCCTGACTGTTTTATGATATAAAAGCTGATATTTTGAGTCTTGACTTTAACCCATAAGACTAAGCTCAAAGAAGTTTGAGTCTGCAGTAAACTTAGGCTAAAATCATTAACAAATTCTGAAGACTGACTAGTACAGTTCTTTGTCATGTTGTCTTGTATACAGTGCTTGTGAGTGAGGTCTTTTGGTGCAAAAGCCCATCTGTATCTGAGAAAGTTACAAAACCATATGCATAAATGTGAAGTTAATTCTGGCATGTACACAAACTGCTTTTTGTGCATGCAAGGAGGTGCAGATCATAGCATTTTTATAATGCAGTGAATTGGCTCTTGCCTATACCTCTCTAGTATAAACTCTAAAGAGGGCTTTCTTTAGATGATTTTATGGTTGAACAGAGGTGTGTGTATTTAATTTATATTTAATCTTCAAAACAAAAGAAGGGGCTGCACCATCCTAAGTCTCACGCTCACCTGTGTAGTGCCTGTCACTTGTACAGCAACACAAATATGCTGGAACTCAGCACATATGGGGTTTTTATGGCTGTTATACTCGTGTGACTTTCGGTTGATGACTGTAGGTTTTTCATCCTGTTCCACAGAAATACTCCTTTCCTTTGCACTTTCCATGTCAAAGTGCAGGTCTATGTCTAAGTATGTTTATATTAACCTCATGTAATGACAATTGCTCTATGATCCCCTAGATTACCAAGTTCTACACTACTACTGGTAATCCCAGTAGGTATGGAGGACATGTGAAGAAAAACATGGCCTGAAACTTAAGCGCAGGAAAGCTGCAAAACTTCACTGAAATGTAATGCGTAATAATTGTTGCAAGAGCAATATAAGGTAATTGGTATAATGGACTAGGATCATAAGCTGTTTTTTCTGAATGCTTCCTTACCAAATCATAATTTAGTGTAGATCAAAGTAGTTCACATGCTCACCTAAATAATTGAATTTTATTCAGGTCAAACTGTTTCTCATTCTGCATTTACTCAAGAATACTTTAAATTCTTGAGGTTTCTTGGTTCTCTACATGTCTATCAATCCTAATTTATTAAGTCCCTTAAGATGTGGCTTCATGATTGGCCTGTTTCTAGAGTTCTGTAAGCGAGTTTTTCCTACAAACACTTTATTTAAAACATTTTACTCAAGCTAAGTAAAAACTTTACTTTATTTAAATAGTTTAAATAAAATATTTGGGATGTGGACCTTGGAAGCAAAAACATAGCTTGCACCTCTTCATCTGAAGAGGAACAGTCACACTTTGAAATGACTGCGATTATCACTTTTGAAAAATGCCCACAGTCCTACCTATACCTAGAGTTTGAAACATTCAAGTACCAGTTCCAAAAATAGATGTGTTATAACCAAAGAGAACAGTTATGTGGATGGGTGGATCTTTTTATCTGCTTTTGGTTAAACGCTATTACTTAAGTGTGTTTACTTTTCAGATCAGGAACTAGTGTTTGTTTGCAGTTCTGCAAGGTTTTCCAGGACCTGACCAGGAAAACCTGGTTACACCTTCTAGCACTCGCTTATATGGTTTGCTTCCTACTTGATACGAGTAGAACCAAGTACGCTCGGAGAACACAATACGGAACTTTGTGTTGCCAAATTTCATGCTTTCTCTTTAAATGTAAAGACAACTCAAAGGAGATAGCCAGTGTGGATACTACTACTTTGATAATTCTTCATTTTAAGATGATTTTGAGTTTCTCTATGGAAAGTGAAGAAGAATACCTTTTTTGTGCTAACAAATGCTTAGACTGAATCAATATTGTCTGTCCTTTACATTTAGGATGCTTCCTTTTGCCTAGGAGTTGCTAATCTCCATTATGCAAGTCTTAGACTGGTGCACACCTCCTTCAGTGCCTCAGGTTTTCCCTTGAAGTCCTGCCTAGTTTTGGGGGGGTGGGAGGGAAGGGTTTCATCTCTGAAATATACATAGCAAAGTAATATGATCAGACTCGTGCTTGACACACTGGGTAATATGTAATATGCTAACATTTCAGTATCATGTTAGTATTGCATTAGACTAATATGACACTAATATAAAATGACAGGAAAAATGACTAATACAATAAGACTTTCATATATTACTTTAGGGCTGCTGTATCTGTCCGCTTTAATTCACCTGAAACCCTGCTTAAATGCAAAATGAGAGCTGCATCTCGAACATAGCCGGGGAAAAATCCCTCTTAAGAAGGCCATTTCAAATATTGTGGAGCAACTATGTTCTACCAAAAAAATGCACTTTGCATGCCAAGAATTTCCTCAAGAGGACAGAATGCTGTGGAGGACTGAAATATTTATTGGAACTGTTAGTATCTGCACTGATGATTGAGTAGAATTCTTTCTCCCTTTAAATTGATGACAAAATATAATTTTATTAAGAGGGGCCAAAATGTTAGCTTCTGGAAATTCAGTCATGGAGGATTGGTTCTGATAACGAAAGCTTTTTTGTGAATTTTTTCACCGATCCTGTCTATTTCCTAAATTCATAAAGGGAGAGGCCAAAGATACAGTGTAGAGCATACGTGACCATGCATACCGTTGTTAGTCGTCGTGACCAAGATTATACCTTCCTCGGATATTCTTGCCCTCTTAACAGCCCCACAGCATTGCAGTTCTGCATGATTCAACCTTTACAATGGATTGCCCTCCAAGAGAAGCAATTGCTGAGGCCTCTTCCTGACTTTAGCGCTCTTCCTTGTGTTATTTTCTTAGCATTAGCATTTAACATTGAGATTATTATAGAAGCTTAAAATCTTGGCCCTTGAAAGTTTAGTTGTGAATGTGTATGTATGAACACATAAAAGCATTTAAATAGCGAGCCAAAGAGGAACTGGAAACCCTTTCAGTAAAGGGATGTCTGGTAAGTTAGAGACTAAAGATCTGTAGGGCTTCCGGTTATGGTCTTTGAAGTTACTGTTGTGCTACCCAGATATCATAAAAAGGGAGGTGAGAGTTTAGAACTGAGGCACTAAGATGTTTATTTGGATCTTGCTCCTCTAAATAGAAAGGTAAATGAAAAATTTTCTTGAAAGATGGCCAGCTATACTAGGGAGAGATTGGAGTACAGCTCCAGTCCCTCACTGCTCACTCAGGACCAAGCTAAAAGATCTCCTTAGACATCTTTTTTGAATGAGATCAACCCTGAGCAAAACTGAGCAGCCAAATGGACCTGCATGATATTGCTGTATTAGTAAGACGTCTTGAGTGCTGTCTTGGATATGCATCTTCTTCACTTCCTGTAACTTTATTTTCACTTTCCTATTTTCTCCTCCTCTTTCTATGTTTTTTTTCTACTTAAGACAGCTTTATCACTTTCCAGGTTGTAATGAGCCTTGGACCACAAAAGTTAGGTAAAAGCAGCATGGTAAGGAGTACAGTGTTGGAAACTTTTGGTTGTATTTTGAAATAAAATGTCTGTATGCTGTGACTGTACTTTGCCAGCAGTTAGTTTGCAGACTGGAAACAGATAGAGATGCATTTTTTCTTTGGTAAACTTTTCTCCTGGAAGCAAGAGCTTGTGGGGGGGGGGGGGGGGGGCAGACCTGTGTGTGTTGTTCCAAGACAAATAAAATATATTTTTTTTCCTTCTCTCCCAGAGGCCAGGTAAGATGATAATATTTAAAAATGTTTAGTATACACATGCAGTATAACTAAAGCAAGAGTTTAATATTTTTGTGGGGTTTTTTAATATTTAAATGCTATGACAGTGCATCTTTTTCCCAAGACAAGATTGTGATATTACAGGTATTGGGCTTAAGCCAGTGTTCTCTTGTGGAAGTTGCCCTGTCAAGACTAACATGCCCTGCTGAGGCTGCGCTTTTGCCTGAAGTAGTCTGTCGTTCTCTGGCTGTGCTTTTTCTATTGTCTTCCAGGAAAAAAGTTTTCAGTCAGATTATCCTAGTTGTGGTAAAAATGCGAGCGCTGGTGCAAGCGGGAATGGAGGGAGCCGGAGCTGGGACTGAGAGGAAAGCAGTTCAGCGTTGGATGGTTGTAAGCTGCTAATAAAGCAGCACGTTGAGAAAGCGACTGAGTCTCCTGAATATGTAAGCAGAGATGTTGAGCACAAGTTTGTAGCTAATACTATTTTAGATGGTGTTACTAAAATGAAAATAAGGGTGCTTTTGTCTAGTTCTGATGTTAACACGAAAAAGGATGTTGATGAATTGGTCAGGGTTCAGAAAATGGGTAGAAGTACCTAGAAAACACACATCTCAGTGTCTCCTATGTGCTTTTTGCCCAAGAGAAACTCTAGTGTTAAAGAGTAAGAATCCAAGCCACAATCCCACCCAAGAATTTACTTTGCGCTCTCCCAGATTCCTCCCGGGTGCTGTGTGTGCGCGTGCGTGTGTGGTGTTAAACGGTTGCCGCTTTCAGCTGCGGAGCCCCAAGTGGATGACAGGCGGTCAGGAGCGCTGTTCTGGTTGCACCTGCGCAATCTCACTACAAATCCCTAGCGCTTTTGCCTTGTTAGTATAATGATAATCCATTAATTTATTAAGCCTTAGTAGTTAAATAAGGCATTTTAGTTCAAGCTCTTAATGGCTCCTGTGCCCCAAAACTACTGGCCAGTAATACTTATAAAGCAATGGTTAAATATCTCACTGCAGAAAGTCTTCATGTTGACAAACAGTTGGGAACAATTAGTGAGTCAAACTGATGTCTGCTGGAAAAGGCTTTTATTTGACTTTTAAATTTGTAGGTGTATTTTTGCTACCGCAGTGAACTGCGGAGAAAAGCAATACTGACTGCATAGACACCAAACAGTTAATTAGTCTTTCCTATACCCTCATGTTTGTATGCAGACAGGAAGCCTGTGTTTTCAGTCCATTTCTTAACATTAAGTGCAAGTGAAGATTAGTGAGCTCGTTGTGGTGTTCGTTTTGTAACAAATAAGTGCATTTGGTAAATGTATTGAATGCAATGGTCAGAACATAATTACAGTTCTGTTGTAGGTCAGACCGCTTTGTAGAGCGAGACCAAAATATCCCTGGCTGTATGTATACTGTAGGCATAGGCATGATTTTGGAGGTTGGACGAAGCGGCGATGGATCTCTTTTCCTGTGCTGGGTTTTAACCAAACCCACAGCATTATTGTAATGTGTTTGATGTTCCTTAGGGACTGAGTAAAATAAAACGTGGATTTTGATATTTTACCTGCTGCTGCTAAGTAGCTCTTAACATAGCCTGAGAAACATTGTATATGCAAATTGTAGGAGAGCTCATCAGCCTGGAGAGTTTATTTGGAGCCTTGCCATGCTTAATGTACTGGACAGTTCAAAGCTCACCAAGCTCAAGATTTAGGACAGATGTTTGTGTAAGCTACTCTTAAAGATTTCAAATGATAGACTCTGCTGTCTCCCCAGGCAATCTCCCTCAGCCTTTGCTAATGGAAGGTTTTTTGTTCATGTTTAAACTGAAGCTTTCTCATTGTAATTTAAACCTATTACTTGTCCTGTTCACTCTGGGCATGGAGAACAGATTATTTTTTTTCTTCTCTGTAGCAGTAGGGGGTTATAAATATGCCCTCTTTCATACAGAAACTTCAGGTGAGAGTTTGGGAACCCTGCAGTCCTATTCTTGTGTACTGCCTATGTGAAACTACAGGGAAGTATCTTTATGCTGTTCTCATCAATATGTAAACTATGATTCGCTTCTCAGCATGAAGCCACTCAGGAGACAGTGGTGAAAATTAATGTGCATTATCACCGCTAGCATTTTAACAGGGGGCTCCCCATAGTTATTCTTTAGCCTGACAGCCCTTCCCAAGGATGGGAAGACTGGAGAATGGAGATGAAATTTATATACCTTCCCAGTTAAGTAATTTGTCAGGAATGAATGATATGGCAAAATGTATTTTGAGCCAGGTATTGGAATACCTTTGCTGAGACTTCATTTAAAAACAGCTGAGATAGAAACATCTTTACACTTTGTCCTAAAGAGTACATAGGACGGTGTGACAGCATAGGCTCATAGCTGTTTTGTGTAATATACAACAGGATGGAGAAAGCTGTAAATCTTGTAAGGAAAGTCATTTGTTTTCAAAACAACAGATGAAAAGCCTTTATAACTTGTCAAGGGGTTCTTGAAGTTAGCTAGCAGTCAGTCATTCTGCATTTATGGCCAAATTAGCTAGTGTGAGAGAGACTGCTATTTTACCTTCATATGAAATGTCTGAAAATGCACAACTACTTGTTATGTTTGTATTCTTTAGGGAGTTGAATTTAATTTCCCTGTTGCGAGGAGATTCCCTGCCTTGTCTTACTCATAGGAACTGGCTGAGAGAGTTTCCAGGAGAAACAACAATGCAGTCGGGATCCAAAATCATTCTGATCGCGTAGGGAGTGGTAATTCAGAGATGGTAACCATGAAGTTGGTATGTGACTTGTGATGGCAGAAAGGGGGAAAGAAAGTCTAGTATATTATTAAAGGACTGCATGTGAATTTTGGTGTTTTAGTGCTGATTGTGCAAAGTGTATCCTAAATGGTATTCACTTACTGTGAGAACTGTCATGTGGGGCGATGGCTCTGCAGAACCTTCCCATTTCTAAGCTATCTTTGCTAAAGTTAGAGGAATAAGGTTCTTATACCTCTTTCTTCTGTATGCTTATAGTAATTCTTTCCTCTGCAATATGTAGAGGCAGATACTTATCGAAGACTTTGTGGCAGTGAATATAGCCACATCTGAATTTTAATAAAATTCTGACTATTAGACAGCTCTGGTTGTGTAATACTAGTATCTAGACTGTTTTCTTCATCTTTATGCAGAGTGACACCACCTGAAAAATGATACATAGTTTCCTCCTCTTGTCAGCTTTGCATTTCAAATAACAAATTAAAAAATAAGATCTGGAGATCACAAGATTCAAGAATTAAACTGTGGTCAAAGGAGCAAAGCTTCCTGTCTATGTATTCAGTTTAAACAAGTGTGTGTACTGCTGGTGTTGTGTAGCAGATAGCAGTTGATGAGGGCATTATGGTTCATGAGTTTCTCAGCTGTAAAAATAAATATTAGCTTCTTTTATAGTTAAAATTCCAAGTGGATTCTATTATGAAATGTGAGAACCAAGGCTAATTAAGGTGAACTGGTCAGGATTTGGGTTGGCTGGTTAGTATCCTCCAGTTGCTTAGACTCAGACTGCTTATTTAAAAAAAAAAAAACAAGGCATGGTACATGCTTCTAAAGTAACATACTAGCAGTTTCAAAAATCACGAAATCAAATCACCAAAGTGAAGTTAGTATCACTGAAATTAAATTCATAAAGCATTCAAGTCAGTGGAATTCATACTATATTGCTTTAAACCATCAACTTAGTGAAATTGCCAGGTTAACATAGAAACAGTCTTAAAAGTAGGTCAAGTCCTGGAGCGTGTGTCCATTTGGTTAGATGTTCCAAAAGAAATATACAGAAGATAGCCAAGTGATTTGCAAGTACTTTAACATTTTAATACTAAAATCAAAATACCCCGTGTCAGAACAATGGACCCTTTTAGAAGGCATATGTAAAGCCTCCTCTCCTGATCTAGTCTTTTGAATAGGGATTAATCTTTTCTTTTCTGGGTAAAGATATTTTACTATATTTGATTAAAGGTGGAAGTAGAAGTATGACTGAGTCTGGATACTAGGATCATATGTGATAATTTCAAATCTTTCAGAGATTTTTTTTATGTGGAACACAATGCACAAGATCTTGATCTTTCTTTCACGTGCTTTTGTTGTACTGACTTTTGTAACATGTGTACACTTGCACTTTTTCTCATCTGCAAAAAAGACGCTCTGTATATACGCTAGGTCCTCTCCTACCCAACTGCTTTTTTAAAAGTGAGAAAACAGCAGTATGAAAACTCTTCATTTCCAGCCTTCTCATCCTGCTAGTTTGAGAAGTGCAAACGCCAGACTATCAGGAAGCAGCTCTGAAAAGCTGATTGTTTCCCAGCAATCCCAGTTACTTGTCTCCTGTCTATCAACATTATGAGAAAGTCATCAAACCAATTATGACCAATATTGAAGTTTTTTTCCTCACAAACAAAACACTAATTTTTCTGTTTTCATTTGGAGCTATAAAGTCAACATTTGCTTTTTGAAATCTTCATTTTGACAGCATTATCAAGATGGAATTAATTTAACATATATTTTAAAAAATTTTCCTACTGTGTTGCCATTTAGACTTATTGTCCTTGCAAAATTTTTGTCCTTTGCTTTAAGGCTGGGTTTTAATTTTATTTGGTTTAAAATAGTGAGATCTTTTGAAGACTAACATAGGAGAAAGGAAGGGTCAAAAGTGGTTTCTGTTACATGCCATTAGAACTACTTGCTGGGTCTAAGTTGGTGTCTTTCATCTGTCTCTATTTTTGCTTTGATTTTTAAATTGTCTTATTCTTCATCCAAACTTCTTAGTCTCCTTGAAAACTCAGTTTTTATTTCTTGAGAACTTGCTGCACTTTCAGATATTTATAAGCTGTTCTGGTCATGTTGTGCTCCGTGCTCAGAGGAAAGGGCTTAGGGGCTCCCGAGCCTGGGGTGCCTGCTGGTTGCTCTTACGAAGCAGATGGCTTTGCTCCCTGGCAGTGGGTTTTGCTGGCCTTTTCCCTCCCAGCTGCCTTCCCTTTGTCCTTCTGCCTATACCTGCTTTTTCAGTCCGTGTTGGCCTATCACCATTATTAGTGCCTGTCACTTGCTTATTTGAATAATCTGAGATATTTTTGTAAAAAGTAACATTTTATTTACATGGAAGAAGGCCTTTTCTAGTCTCGTTTCTACCGTTGTGAAGCTGTTCTGTCATGATGACAGGCATTTATGTTGACAGTAAATGATTTATGTCCCTAAATATACATTTCCTTGCTTTTAAGTAGATGGCTTTGTAAATGATGCTGTAGTTCAGTGCATTGCTGTAACTCAGCAGCCTTAAATGGTTTTGAAATGTGTTTACTTACAGAATCTTATGCCTGTGATGCATACATAAGTTTTTAGTGATCTCACACTTTTCATAAGTAAATAGTTTTCTTCCCCATGAGCCAAACTGATTTTCTTGCTAGTGCAGTTGGGAGTTAGTGTCTCAAGTGTCTCGTGGATGTTTGCTGAGGGGACGGCAGACGGTCACCCTCAGCTCTCCAAGTTCACCGCCGTAACTCTGGCAGAAGCCTTCTGCCATCTCCAGTTCCAGCATACCCAGTCCTGATCGGGAAGCGGTCCTCCGCTTGCTTTTCACCCTGCTGTTTCAGCAGGTCAGACACTGGCTTCAGTGGGTTCTGTATGGTATTGTATGGTCAAACAGAAGAAAGTTGTGTGTGCGTGGTGTTTTTTTAATGTACAGACATCATGTGCATCTCTGCTTTTTTTGGAGATATCACTAGATTTGGAAGCATATTAAGGCATATATTCACGCACTTCATGAGCCTGCTAATATTGATTTCAGAGCTTTGTAGATGTAAAATACTTTCAAACCACTATTTTCCGCTGGCATTTGAGAAGGGTTCTTAGGTTGGAGGCTCGCCCTCTGCTCTGTGATAGTTATCATCGATGGAGTCCGGATTTCATCTGCATGATTATGTTGCTGAAAAGTAATGTTTGTCTTGTAGCTGCAGTGGTGTCCATACATAAAAATGAGGGAAGGCTGGAAAAGAGAGAATGTTAATTAGACTCTCTGATCAAAGTGCAAAAATTATAACTGCTCTTTGGGATACAGACCTTTCCCTGGGCCTGGAGAAGAGCTGATGCTTCCAAAGACTCTTCTGCTTTTTCTAGCTGTATGACAACTGTCACTTCTCACTGTGAATTTCTCCTCATCTGGAGAGCTTGGTAATGAGGAAACAGGAAGCTTGTTAGTTTCCAGTTCCATATGCATTTAATTTAAAGAAAATGAGGCTACTCTCATGCTTAAAGTTAGGGAGGTGCCTGGATGCTTTCAGGATTAAGGCCTGAGACTTCATCATGCTAATGAATAATAAGGAATTTTGACATCTAAATCATTAGGAGATATATTTTATTAATAAACAGGCAAGCAAGATTATTGTATTTTAATTTATGATTTTTTCCCCGACAAAAATTGTTTGCTTTGCTGATATACTTAGTGTTTTGTAACCCTGAAGAATAACGTAGCTGGAAGAATGAGCAGCAAGTGATAAGTGCTTAAGTGGTACCATAAATCACGTTTTAGAGGACTGCCGATATGTTTTACAAAATGGATTTATATGTACAAATGGAGAAAAATGTAAAATAAAGGAACATACTGTGCAAATAGTAGTAATAGAACAGCATCTTTACAGCAGTACATGGTCTAATTTAAATTTGAGTGAATTATAAAACAATGTTCTGATAAGTGCTCTGTGTTAGTACTGCACTTCTAGAACTTTAAATGTGTTATTCTAGTCAAAATAATCTCCTTCAGAAAACTGAAATGTTGGTGTAAATGGGCATCTACCTCTGCAAAAGGAAGCTGCTCTTAATGGTTGTTTGTAGCTCATTTTCAAACTTGTAGTTGCTTTTGTGAACGCTTTTGCTGGAGCAGGATCCTAGTTTTGTAATGCCCTGGGAGGTGCATGGCCATCTCCCTTGATTTCACTCTTTTAAACCCAGTAGGTGGAAGGTGGTGTTTCCTCAAGGGGCGTTTAGGACGCCCATGCTCTGTTCCCAGCCTCCTCGCTGCTGTGACTTCTCTGCTGTGTCATTGAGTTTCTTTGTGTTTTGACTTCATTGTAAGCCGCTGGAGAAGGTCATGAGTAATGTGCAGGATTTTGGGGAGCCTTACTTTGTAATGATTTTTGATTTTTCTCAGAGGAGAGATGAGGTAACTTCAGGCTCCTTTGAAACTTGGCTCCTTCTGTACGTGCCAAGACCGGTAATTGCTCTTGTGAGAGGACCAGAGCTTGGCCTGGGATGCGAGCGCCTTGCAACTACTGAGCTGACTGAAGAGCTGTAACTTTTTTTTGCTGTTTCACTTACCTGACTTAAACACAATGGGTGCGTCACCATCAGAGTAATTCTTTTGGTAGCATCTCACCTTTACATTAACATCGATTTAATTCTTTGAAACTTTTTCTATGGCTTTTGCTTATCTTCATAAATTAAAGTTGGGAGGGGAAAACTTCCAGAGTGGCAGCAAGTAACTTCATACTTATTTGGTGCTGCTATAATTTCTTTTAAAAATTCAAATACATGTTGTTCTGCTGTGTGGATGCTAATTGATGTATTTAAAGAATCTTATTTAACCTTTTGTTTTCTTTAGGGATTGGATTTCAAAAGTGTCTGGATTTCTTTCTAAGTAAAAAAAAAAAAAAAAAAAATTGGGTATTTGCAACGGACTTTTTTTAGAGCAGACATTTCTGTCTTCCCATGACTCTAATTGAAACCTGCTCTTTGTGTTGAAGCTTGCTACTGGTCAGTCGAACAACAGTGTGAATAACTGAATTGGAAGAAAATGAGTTTTGCAGAGCTGAACAGTGTCTGGCTAGCTGTTGAGTTGACAGTGTTTTTTTTCAGGATCAGAATCAAGTTCACTGTCTGATCCTAGGACTTTGATTTTTGAGTAGTGTCATATAGAAGTCAGATGCTTTATTCAAATATGGTAAAAATGTTTCTCTAAATCCTGCCATGTTTGGTGGTGGGAAGTGAAACAAAGCCATCGATGCCTTCAGGAGGAGCAAGTCTAGAAGTATGAATTAAAAACAATCATGTTTGACAGCTGCAAGAAACCACGTGTTTCTTTTAAAGATATAGTTGCTCTGTTATGCACAAGGCCTTTAAAGCTCATATGGTGAGAATCACTTAACTATGTACAGAGCTATTTGAAAATGTTTTTAATTACCTCTGATGTTCCTGAACTGTAATTGCCTATTCATCATAGTTTGACTTCAGAAGATCTCTTGCAAGTAAACAAGCATTTTGTTTAAATATTACATGTGAAAGCTTAGGTATCTATGCCTATACTAGATCAAAGGACATGTTTCTACAGTGATACATATTCCATGTTATGTGTAGTCATTTCCTCTACAACTGTAATGAGTGCCATGGGGAAGGAATAACAAAGTCTTGCTGCTGCTTTTATTTTGCTACTTCAGGTATCTTCCTCTTTATTTAAAAAGCATTAAAGATGCTTGGAAGCCACCATTTGATTTCTCTGGTGTATTGGGCTTCCAGCAGTACAGCCTGCTGCAATGCTGGACGGAGGGGCTGTGCAAATGGCCATGCCTTTTTGGGAGAAGACATGGCTTCAGAGGGTCACGGGCTGTGGATGGCTCCAAGGCAGTGGACTCCCGAATCCCTGGGGCAGGATCTGGGTGCCTATCCAGTTGCATGTATACGCTATTGCATGTGATGATAGGGTAAGTTAGCCCTTAATCTCAGACTTGAGAGTCTGTTGGGCTGCCAAGCTGAGGACAGCAGTGGCACACTGTGTACGGCAGGTTGTTACAGTTTTACTGCCGCGGTGGTCAATAGTAGATAATTCTGAGGAAAGTAAAAATAGATTTTAGCAGACTATTTGCAACTTACAGGATGATTGCTATGCAGCGCAATAATGAAATGGGCTTTCTCTATAAATAAAAATGGTAAGCAAATTCAAACATTAATGCAAACAAACTTAATTTCAAGCATTTGTACAACCAATGCAAATATCAATACAATAAATACAAACAAAAGCAATATAAAAAAAATTCACCATTTCATAAATTATGAATCATTAAAGTTACCTGGTCAACCCATACTTAGGTTTATATTTAACCTGTAAGTTTAGATTAAATATTTCATAAATAATTGTGTAAAATAGATAAATTATTAATACATTTATATTTAACATTTAATGCGTTAACATGTAATGTTTGTTTATGATTATGTATTTCATGTTTGATGTTTGCTTTCTAATGTATTTAGGAAAATCTTGTTTAAATAGTTGTTTATACAAAAACTTGCAAAATGAATCCTGTAACCTCCCTATGTGTTTTTCTGAGCAAATGAGGTTTGAGAGGTTAGAGTTTGCACCGTTCCTTGAGAGTGGTGATGAAATTGTGAGTTCAAGGGCTTGTGATTGCTTAGCCACTTTAGGATACTGTTTTCCTGTTTATCTTAGATAACTTGCTTCACTTACCTCTCAGTTTTGCTGTATGTAAAATGAAAATAATATTTAAATAACACTAGAAGTATGGTGGCCTTTAGTTATTCTGCTTTTTGCCTAGTGCTTTAAAATATTGCATGAACACTAAGTATGTGGGGTTCAAGATTATTTTGAATGAATTCATGGTTGTAGGTAAAATTTTTAAAGCATTTGTTAGCTATCAAGGGGAACAGGGCAGTTTAAAGTTGATGAATCTCAAACTCAACATAAAATGAAAATCAGTGTACTCTAAATGTTGCAGTTGGCTGGGTGCATTTTATGATGTGCTTGAGTGAGATGCTGCAGCACAATAGTAACTTCTGTTTCTGTATTTTTTTATAAGGCTCTGAAATCTATTTCATCACTGTTTTCTGATTGATTGGTGCTGCACTTGCAAAGGTACTACCTTTTCTCTCTAGTCTTTGATTGCACAGCAGGAATCCTATGACAAACCATCCTGAAATTCTCCTTGTTTTAATTTTTTTTCCAAACTGTTGTAACCTGAGTGTTATTGTCGGTGTATGTGTGTGGCTTTTTCTTTTTCTGAAAGATATGAAGTAGTAATGAACATGAGCTGTATAGGAGTTAATACAAGCAAGTCCACCCTTGTGGTTTGAAGTGGAACAAAATTCCTACTGGAAACTAACTTCAGGGGTCTAGTGAACGGGCAAGAAACATACTGGCTAGAAATCACAAAAACAAAGCAGCTGCTTGTATTAAAATCATGACAGATGCATTCCTGTGTCTCAATACAGAATGGTTTTTGCCCAAACTGCCTACTGAGATCATTCGCTGGCTTCTCAAGTTTCTCTTTTGTCCATTAGAATTTCCCAAACTACTCGCAATATTGAGTAGATTGTTTTAATTGCTTGTTCGTTCTTTGCTTATTTTAATTTGATTGGGTGCAGTCTTTAGAAATGGATTCAGGTTAAGAGCCCTCGTTATTTCATATAATACTCTTCTCCACGGAAGAGAGATAATATATCAAAGCCTTTTATGTATGCCTTAACCTGAGCTTAAAAAGGCTACCTTGACTATGAAGAGGATGTGCAGATTCCGTGGCTATCCCTCACTCCCACTGCTCCAGAGTTGACTTTTTTTGTGCAGGTTTGAATGTGAAACTATTGACACGGACTCGACCTTGCCCTTAATGCGCAAGAAGTGACCACAGGAATATTTGAGGTACCCACATTACCTGGTACCTAAAATCAGTGACCCAAAAAGTGCATAAAGGGTGCCGATATACTTGGTACAGAACATATGTGTGCAGGGTTGCAAGTTGTTAAGGAATGGTGAATGTCTTGTTTATCTTTTTCTTATGTGAGTAATAGTATTTAAATCAGAGTCTACTTAAATGAGTGACAGAGTCAGTCAATTACTCTGTAGCTATGATGAGACCAGAGGTGGTTATGGGAATGGAGTGAAGTTCCAGAGGTTTTGCAGTGGCTGAAAGTTTGGGGATCCCGTCTATCTTAACATGCGTTTGCTACTGTTAGTATCTTGTGGCATTCCCAAAGTCTACTGCGTGTTTTGCTGTTGTTGATTATAGCTAGAACAATTTTAGTGAAGAACTCTAGTAATTTCTAGACACTATCAAACCAGAAGAGTTTGATTCTCATCATATCACTGGAATTATTAATAGTTACTCTCTAACCCATTAAGAATATCTCTGGTTACCATGACAAATCTGACAAGTATGGAACCATTTGTAGTTTTTAATGTGCAATTTGTAGGAGACTGTTTTCTTTCACTTAAACTACTTTGTTTCAGCCACCCATGAAAAAGAAGCAAAACTCCTGTCTTTGCTTATTTCTTGGCATTTGAATGTGCTCGCTACAAAACACTCCGCAAGGTTTGCCTATGGCTTATTTAAATTTGAAAGAACGCATGTGGGTAGCTGGCAAACTTTTTTTTGCAAGCTATTATCTTTCTCTTTCCAATTCAGTAATCCCAAATATGAGTATGCTTGCCTGCCCTTAGGTAGCATTGATATGGAATTGCCTTTGGTTAGTTATATTTGACATTGTCATGAAAAACAAATCTATGAATTCTCTATGTTAATTATCATTCTCTGAAACATTTTAAGATCAATATAGGGAGTTTGTAGCTAGTGTCTTTGCATGCTTATAATTGTCTACATCAGAATCTTTGAGGAATCACAATAAGTGATTCATTCATAATTCACAATTTCCATTATCTTCTTTCTACATTTAGTATGTGGTAAAAGTTATAGCTTCATTTACATTGTGTTCTATGAATAATAGAAGAAATACAGTGAAGACCATGGGAAATGATCTTGTTGCTGCAGATGCACTCTTAAGCAAATCTGCATTACAATACTGTATATTGCCTCCTGCACTACAGTTTCTACAGAGCCTGCAGCTGCAACGAGGATACTTCAGATGGTCTTCATTAAATGTAAACTCTTTCATTTTCAGCTTCAAAGCAGCGTGATGATGAAACCTTGAATAAATTGCTTTAGGTAAATGATATAGTTCCAGGCTTAGTTACACAACTGCAGTATGTCTTTGAGCGCACTCATGGACAGCAAGTAGAAACAGGAGTACTTAGACGAGCACCTACTATTTGTAAGACTGTTCTTGCATTCTTAACCAGTCGGCATTTTTAGAAATCAAAAGATCTTTTCGATGATAAATTTAACTGCTGTAGCCACACTGACTTGGAGTGTAATCGAGCTTTTAAAAAAATCTTAAGTGATAGAAATATTTAGTGAAATTGTATAATATCACACAGTGATTTTTTTTCACGCCTTCCCCACCAGATTTTTAGTATCTTTTGATATTGTGGTAAACTTTTGCCGGTGTTCAGTAACCTTGCACTGTATTTTTTCCATTTTGAATACCTTGCCATAAATTAAAACAAATTACCTTAATTTAGATATACTAAATCTGATAGTACACTTGTGATGGACTCGAAGATATGTTGTTTACGGTTTGATATGTGAAGATATTGTAGTTAGCTCAGTTAAAAGTTAGCATCTAGTGTTTAGTTTAGCTTTTAGGATTTTAGTTAAGTTCAGCCTGTTTCCACCAAAATCCCACAGACCGCATAGTCTGAGGCAATTAATGATATTCTGCTTCTTGAACAAATAAGCACAGTAATGCCTTATTATACACAGTTTTTAAAATAGTAAATAGATCATGCTGTTTTTAGGATATAATGCCTAATCTATTGAGTTGTCAAACAATGAAAGCAACTTCTGAACTTTTCACAGGGGTTAAGTCTGAGAAGGCTAGACAGTACACAGAATAAATTGCATCCTTTAATTCAGTTGACTTAATTCTTAGCACCTTTTTGTGCCATACTCAGCTAGCTATGCTTTAATAAGAGACATTATGGAAAGAGTATACAATTTGCTGTAAGTAACCAGCACGCTATTGTTCAAACACAAATAATGACAGTTAAAAGAAATGGGGTGTGTTTCAGCTTGAGAACTCAATGGTTTATATGCTGAACAGTGTAGCATGGCTTATTCCTGTAAAAAATGTTATCCAGGACGGTATTCCAAGGGCACATCAGTTGTTTCTTTGATACTGGTTTCCTGTCTAACCTGATCTTTTTTTCTGGGCTGAGTGAAAGTCACTTGTTCTCCTCATAAAAGACTGAGGCAAGGATTCAGAGAGCAGTTTCTTAGGTACTTTTGATTTTTTTTTTTTAATTACTCCTTCCCTGAGAGTGTTGACAATCAAATGATGCTCTTACCAGAGTAATGATATTGTTCAATGCTACTGCTTTTGATTCCTGTTAAGCACTAGGCTTTTTTGAACTTTGCAGGCATGTCTGATACATCCATGTGTCATCTTTAACATCTTCATGCAATCTTGTGCTTTTTTCCCCAGCACCTTGTTCAGGCAGCATCTCCTCTGGTGATGAGTCAGGAACCTGTAGTTTAAGCGGCTTTTGTCCTTGCCATCTTAGCTGCAAAATTATAATGAGTGGGACAGGAAGACAAAAAATAGTTTCATATCAAATACCAAACCCTCAACTCATAGGAATATTATGACAGTTCAGTACTAGTCCATGCTTGCAAAATTGTAGGACAGAATAATGATGAATGCTATGGGAAAAATTATGTGGAAAAAACTGTCTCCAGAGTAGTGTTTTAAATAGCATGTGGTAAATAAAGTAGGAACCCTTTTGGTTCCATGACAAAGTATCGAAGTACTGAAGAGCTGCCCCTGAGTGAACAACTACCATTTTCTGCATCAAATGAGGGAGGATGTTCATTAACCCAGCTAATGTAAAGGCTTCACTTAATGCAAGAAACAAGATTTGTTGCTTTTATCTGTATTGCTATCTATACTTCTGTTTCAAGCGTAAGGGTGTTCAGCCAAGCCCTGTTTGGTCGCAAAGTTTTGTTACTGGAGGAGGCAAACTACTTTGCTTATGTTTTATGTGTCTAATAGCTGCTGGAAAAAGTCAGAGGGAGACTAGCCATTCGCAAGTACTAAGCTTAATTTTTCTTATTCATGAAATAACTATTTTTAATTCCAAAACCTCATAAAACCTAAAAGTATTGTTCTCTCATTGTTTGGTCTCCTGATGCTTTTTTTTTTATATTGGAAAAATGTCTTTAAGTAGCACATCAGAATGACATCTCTGTAGTGATTTAGTGCCCTGGTAGATCATTAGAGCATTACCACAGTATGAATGTATCAGTGTAACATATCATCAGCATGTTATTACTTGGATGATATATTGCTCAGAGCCATGGCACAGGCTTAAAGGAAGCACAGAAGAAGTGAGGTTTTATATGATTAAAATAAATATTTTAAAAGTATAAATATATAAAAAGTTTTTGCTTCATAACTGGGGAAGTGAAGACTAAGTTGCATATTTCCAACGTGGGCTCATGCAGCTAGAACTTCAAGAATTAACCAGAGGTATCATCTTATGTTTGAAGTTAATTATACAACCAGCAAGTAGGGCAAAGAAAAGAGCTTTCTTTGTTTTTTAGTTTGGCAATGTGGGAACTCGCATATATCTGAGACTAATGGCCTTTGGAGATCTGGCAAATCAAAAAGTATCCGACTGGGTCAGTAGGTCCTGCTGCTAAAGATCTGTAGTTAGATTTTTTTTTTTTAAACTTCTTACTGTTGTATTTTGAGACAGAGAATAAATTGGGAACATGGCCTTTTTTCCTGGAGGAAGACACTGTTAGTATTTGTTAAACTCGGTACTTCTCTAGGAAAACACAAGCAATATTCAAGGCAGTATGTTATCCACCCAAAATTACCTTCAAATCCATTTGCTGCCTGCTGCTGAAGCTTAATATGAGGAAGAATAGTCACCATAATTCACAGAAAAGCGAAAAGAGACTACTCCTCTTGGAGCTCTTTAGCAGGGCCAGAGATTCCTCCCTGCATCAGGTAGGAAGTTGTTGCCCCTCTCAACATATCTTGGTTGTTCCGAGCGTAATTCAGCTTAACTCGCTCATAAGTGGTGAGTGAGCTCAAGCAGTGAGAAGTGTGGTTTGACGCTGCTGTGTTTGTGTGGTGTTGTGTATTTTAGCAATATCTTCTGAATATACCAGGAGACTTAGAAATCTGTGGGCTGAATTCAGTTTAAAAAACAAGCAAAGAATCACTGCATGTAATTCCATGACACCAGTGGTGTTTGGTTTGCTCGCTGTTCGGCTGTATTTACCTATGTGTCTTTAACACAAAGATGCTCCAATCCAGCCATGTACTCTGTGCTGTGATCCATGATCCATGCAAATGATTTGATTTTTGATCTACTCTAGATGGAAAACTCTGAAGAAACTTCTGCTTGCTGTTGGGAGTGATTGTCATGGGTGCCTTGTTCTTCTCTCCAAGTTGGCCATAAATTTGTGTCTTATTGCAGTGTTAGGCACTGCACTAAAGGAAGTGCCTTGTGGTTAGGACTTGAAATCATTAGAGAGCACATGCCACTTTTTATAAGATGAAAGATATTAGCACCTTTCATATCTGGAGTGTTTCCAGCTCTGTAATTATCTTCAGTGCTTTGAAATGAATAACAGTTCTTTTTTACAATGTTCTGTCCAAAAAACTGATGTGTGCTTCTGAACTCCTGCTATATTCCAATCCAGAAGTGGTTCCATTTCACTAAGATGTAGAATTATATCTTATCTACTACTTTTAAGGTTCTGAGACTGTTTTGAACTGCTGTGATTGCATAAAATGTTAAGATGTCATATCACTAAAACGGCGATGTTTTTATGCTTTTTCTTGTGATCTGAGGTATTATTTATGCAAAATCTTGAGTGTGACAAAACCAAATTGACTTAGTTAATCATCCTCCTAGCACACTTACCCAAACTATGAAATATTCCCTGGTTAAGCCATTATGTGCTACTTATAGTTGCCATCAACTTTGAGCCTTTTTGCATACCAAATAAAGCTATACCCCTAAGTCACTGGAAGATAATGAAGACAAAAATTTCTTTTTACAAAAAAAGTTGAGTATAAGATTGGCTAAGTTATTTGGAAAAAAGCTAGAATACAATTTTAATTCTGGATTACTGATATGTTCTAGAAGCTGGACAGATACTAAGAAATAGTGAGCTGTCTTCTATCTGCATCATACTGCCTTTTTGCTCTTGGAATGAGGTTGTTACTCCTCCCTGAACTCTTCTGCTTTAGCTTTTCGTATCTATTTCCTCCAAGTGCAGCTAGTTGCTTTATGGTTTGAAAAAAATGTATTGGTTTATTCATCTGTTACAGCTACAATAGTATTGCTGTGGCTGTCCACCTTGATAATAAATCTGACCACTCTTTTCCCTGGAATAAAATAATTAAAATAAAAAGTGCATGTGCCAGAATGTCTGTACTACAAACAATAGAAGTGTGCGCGCTGTAATTCTAAATGCTTTAGTTGGCACAGTGGTCTGTATCTGGAGAGCAAGAAGAATTTCATTATGTGGTGTTATTTCACAAGGAACTTAAATACAATTTTCAAAAGCTTTTTACCCTGCAGATAAAGTTATAACTAGTCCTACTGATAAGAGACTTAGCGTATAATTAAGTTATTATATTGTTTTAATTTAAAGTGAGCTACCTAGCTGAACTCCATTTCTGTGGAGCTAAGAAAACTAAGAATACATGTTTAAATGAGACAGGTCTGAGAAAACCATATCACCTGCCAGAGGCCAGCCAGTATGTTTGCATTTTGTGTCACTGTTATTGCAGTTGTGAGCGCTTTTGAACAAAGATACTATACTTGAACTTTATATACCTCTTTATTCCATGAGTGAATCTTAAAAAAATAAACAAACAAAAAAACACCCAGGCAACAATGTGAAACCATAGCTACCTCTTATGCACAGTTTTTGACTATACATTGCTACTTAAATGGTGCTGTGATGGATAGACCTTGTATTGTACTGCTCTATTGAGGGGTGGATGCAAAATAAAGCTGTTCAAGCAAAGACAATCTCTTTGTAACTTTTGCATGTTGTTTAACTTTTACTTTTTTCCCCAGTAGTTGACATTATTACCAAGTGCCAAGTTGTGTGATGAAGTGTGTTACTGAGAACAGTTTCCTCTTGGGAGATGGCTATGGAAAAGAGGAGGTTCTTAAACTCAGTCGGATATTGCTGACTTCCTTCTGGCTCTCTTGGGATGTTATGTTTAGTTCATAGTGAGCTGAAGTACTAGAGCTTGTTTCTACATAGTATAATTTACTAGTTTATTCTGTGGTGAGGGACAAGTAGTGCCTTTGGCAGATGCTCCCTTTGCTTGTAGACTTATTCTCTGTTCTGTCGTCTTTTCGAGCTACAGCTTATTTTCAGGTAATAAAATATGAATTCATACATTCATAAATAAAGATACAGCTTATGAAAAGGCAATTCAATTCATCATATTTCTTGTCATATTATGGAAGTGTTGAAATCTGTTCTTCATGAGGGATAGAGAATGCGTACTCCTGTTTCCAAACTTGAGTTGTGCAAGTTGTGAGATATGTTTGATTCTGTCCCCCCCTTTTTACTTTCTCAAGGTTAAAAAAAAAAAAAAAAAGATGCGCATAATAGTTGTGTTAAACTGTTGAGCTTTCAACTGATATAGGGGGGAGTATTTCCAGCAGAACTTTCAGGGATGGGAGTTGGTGCCTTGGGTTTCCACTGCTCTTGAAAGACCCTCCTTTACAGGCGTTGTCACAATTATTATTTAAGCTGTTGAAGGAGCTAAATCTATTCTGGTATTTATGATACTTGGTCAGTTCTGTGCCTTTTTTCTTCTGCAAAGAGAATGAATGTTTATTTTTGCTAAACCTATACTGATCTCAAAGAACCTGGCAGCAGTGGAAACAAAGTCTGCTTCTCATAAGCATACCACAGGCTAGGCAAGTGTCTGCAGTGGGCTATGTGGTCTAAGCATCAGAATAAAATGTCATATCATGTAATCATGACCATACAGGCATGTAGTTAATGTTATATTAAAAAGGCACATTTTGGAAAGCGGTGACAAAAATTCTGGAGTGACAAGACTGCAAGCTTTCTAATAGCTCTATTACTGTCTTTTCCTTAGCTTTTGTTCCAGATGGGAAGAGGAAGAAACCATCAAACACTACAATATGCTCTTTGTCAAGACCTACATTTGTAATTACAAAATGAAGCTTCTGTAAAGAAATTGTTCTTAAACTCACAAACAGTTCCTGAGTTCATGTAGGTCCTTTATTAAGCAGAAAACAATAAGCTGGCTTAATGCGAACTGTGACTAGAATTTCAATATAGCTGATCCTTACAGGATTTTTTAGAAGATGTGCATCTAGTAGTGCTAAATATGCATTTAAAATCTCACTCTTTTGGGACTCTCTTTTTTCACGCGTTCTTTCAGCAGCCAGTATGTGCACAGAATCGTGCTGCTTTGAAACTCTGGGCAAGTATAACAGCATAACGAATGTATTGTTTGTACTTTGCAAATTCAGATTAAGTTAACTTTTATTGGTACACATGAAGATAATCCACAGATGGTAAAGCTGTTTCTCAAAATGGGGGGTTAAGTGACTTTACAAAGGCGATGCGATAATACCGGCAGAGCTGGGTTTACAGCTGTGGTGGTCTGGATTCATGTTCTGTGCTCTAACTCTGCCTCATCTCTAAATCTCTTGTGTTTTAATCCTTGTTTAAGACGCTTTTTCCTATCTGCTGCTGAGGTGTTGTCAGAACCGCTTTCCATGGCACATCATGCAATGCAACGTTTTGTTTCCGTAGCTGCTGCAGTTGTGTTAGAAAACTGGGGCAAAACTTCAAGTTTGTCAATTGAGAAATGTGCCATGTTCCGTTTTAGGCTTCAGAAGCCCTCCCAAATACGTTGGGCTGCGTTAGCACTGCTTCTTGTCGCAGAGAGGTATCGTGCACAGCAGAGCGCAAGAATCCACGAGCAGGAGCGTGGGCCTGCTGGGTGCCGGCCAGCCGGGGTCAGGAGCGGTCTGGCGCCCGCGGGGGACGGACGGTCGCTGGCCCTCCAGCCCCTGAGCAGAACGGTGTGTGCTAAGTACATCCTCTGGGAGACAGGACAGCGCAGCGGTTGGGCACCCGAGAAGTTAACTGGCTGCCTCTGAGATCCAAAAGAAGCTGGTTTTCAGCAGTGGTATGTCAGAGCAGCTTAGATCACGCTGGGCGTTTTTGTGCGAGTCTTCAGGTAGGTGAGTGCAGGGAAAGGTTTTTTTTTTTTTCCCCCCTGTCTTTGCATATTTGCGGTCAATGTAGTTCTGTTAGTGAGTGAGACTTGTGTCTTTCAAGGTCTTAAAACTCATCAAAACTTCCCAGAAAGTCACTAAACAAAACAGTGCAGCTGGTGGAAAGTGGCAGCTGTTAGCCGGCAGAGGCAGTCGAACCACAGAGCAGTCAATGCAGACTGAGCCTCGCAGCTGCGACTTATATTTCTTAAAGGATTTGAATGCATTTTGCTAAGTTATGTAGGGTTGCATTTCATTCTTGCTAGACTAGGAATGAAAATCATGCGTGACTTAAATATGACACGAATCTAGAATGTTTAAAGAGCCCATATAGGAAATCAGTTTCCAATAAGATAAAACCAGAAGACACTTAATGCTGGTTTATTTTCTCTTATGCTTTGGAGTTGTATGGGATTGCCTTCTGCTAAAAGGCAGGCAGAAATTTCTCTAACAAATGGCATGGGTCTGGGCATTCGTTCCTCAGCCTCGGAGAGGAGCAAGTGCTCCTAAGAGACTGATTTGGCAAACAAACTGTGTTAGATCTTTGTGACAAGTTAAAGTGGATGTGCAATGTCCGAGGCGGAAGAGCCCTCGCTTGGAGTGGTTCTCAATGTCACATCAGCAGCTGGCTTTCTGGGGTTCACAGTGGGGTAACGTCTCAGGGATGGGGACGTGACCCTTATCAGCCAGTCTGCAGCATGTAAAAATGTACAAATCAATGTATGGATGATACTTGGGAGAGAAATCAATTGAATTATCACTGGATTATTTTCTGAAACATTACTGAGTGTTGCTTCTTAGGACTGACTCTTTGGTGTGTTGGGGAATTTGTGAGATGAGCCCTTTATAGAAGGGATTTTATTTATAGTTTGACAGGGTTTTCTAAGTCTTGTGTGTGTTGGTGTGTGTGGTTTTTTTTTTTTTTTTTGCTGTTATTCACAGGAAAGTGGTACTATGAACAATGCTGGTATCACCACTGGAAACTGCAGCTTACGTTCCTGGTGAAGCTTTCAGTTCTGATATTAAGTCCTTCTAGGATCCTGAGGTCTGTGGAGAAAATTTCTTTAAGATGCCATAATCTACTGTAAGGGGTACAACTGCAAAGAGTGCAGAGCTTTTAAAATTTTCTGGTAAATAATGCAGTGAGATCTGGTTATGGATGCTCAGCATTTGAGAATCTAGTTTTGTACTGACAGGTTTATTGTTGTATCTGTAAAATTACATCCCATCCGTTGCTGAAGCCTTGCTCATGGAACGCTGAAATAGGTACGTTCAAATGAAATCTCTTCCTTTTTTTTTTTTGAATTTAAATATTTTTTTTCTCTGCTCAATTTGCTATTCAAATATCTCCGAGATGCCCTTTACCTTTTAAGAGCTGTAGATTATGTGCTTCATGCCTCTGCTCTATTTGAATGAACCGGAGGGCCATTTCTAATGAAAGGCCTGCGGAATAATATGGGTGCACACAATATCTGAACTATATTTTTCCGTGAAGCAGATAAGTAGGACAACATTTGAAGCTGAACTGATAAATAGGTACCTATAAATAGGTATAGGATATTATTTCACTGTAATTCAAAAATTGCAGTATCTCTTCTATAATTGCCAGGAATAATTCTGGCATTTTCTAAGACATTAAATGAATTTAAGGTAAATATGCATGTGTTTCTAGTGAGATGTATATATTTTGGTTAAACTGTAACTTTAGATCAATTTCTTTAGATCATTTTCTTTGAACAGGTTTAGTAGGTAAGTTACAGATAAAATTACAGCTATTTCAGCAGTGATATTATATGTGAAATCCATTTTCAACCTTTGTAGTAAAGGTTTTGTTAAATGCTTTTCCTGAAACCCCCTCAAATGTTCCTGATTTTTCAAGTACTTCCCTGATTGTTCATTCAAAATTATTTCTGTCCCCTTTTCATCTGTGGTGCCTCATTAAAAACTGAGACTTGTGTAGGATATAAAAGTTTAAAACATTCAAAAGTACTTAAATATACCACTTTCTGAGTCTTTATTCTTTCATTTCAAAAGGTATCTCTAATTGTGGCCTCTTTTCCTTGATTTTTTTTTCCCTTTTTTCATTACAGTTGTTCCCTCTACACACTAAACCCCTGAGTAGTGCCCTCATATTGCTATTGCAAGTTCTCTCATGCTGGTATTATGTATGATCCCATGCTGCAATATGATATGTATAATGATCAATCATGAAATGTTTTTTGTTATTTTAATAACCTTTGCAAGATACCTTTGTCCTTTCTTCTTACTTGAGATTAGCATTAAAGGCAAGCTGGACCTAAAATAATTGCTACTGATTGTTATATGGAATAGAAAAGGTACACTTTTAAATATTGTTTTTAAGAGTCCAAATAATAAGTACAAAAACCTAATAAATATACTGTAGAGATGCATTATGCACGTTCAAACCTGAAATAAGGCAATTATGAGCAAGCATGGGGGACCCTTCAAAACATGTGAAGTTCAGAAGTCAGGGGCTTGCGTAGGTACAGGGATGACGGGATGGGTTGCGGGTCTGGATAGTGCAGATGTTCTAACCTTGTGGCTAGTGTTCTCTCTGAGCTTCAGTGTGTTCAGATGTAATTTAAATGGAGTTCTGCTATCTCAAGAACACTTCTGTCAAGCAATCAGTAGCTCTATGTACTTGCAAAACCTTGGATGAGCCTGTGGAAGGATGCTGTTAGGTTCTGTTGTAGAAGACCAAATGTTTCTGGAATGCTACCATTTCATCATGGCGTTTTTGTGTTATGAAATTAAAAATGTGGCTGGGAGAACTGCTGCTTTGGCAGTGTGTGACACTCACTATTGTCACACACAACTCTTTCAGTTCAGCTGAGATTCCCTTCAAAGTTGCGGTTTGCAAATGTGGCGGGCTGTATGTTAGCTGTGTGAAGATGTTTGTAGAACTGAGGAGCTATAGAGGTTTTTGTACAGTGTGGTTTCCTTCATTGTTCCCTCAGTCCCAGGTTTTCCATGCTTTATTTTCTATCTTACTGGATTCTTAATTAAGGGGAGCATGCTTCTGAGTAATGTCTGTTTGCACACACAATGTTTTTAAGACCCCTGTCAAGGGGGATGAAAAGGGAAAAGAGCTCTCTTATGTCTGCATGGTAGAAATGCTTCACATCTTGCTGTTTCTGAATGCAGCTGGCCTTATACCTGCTTATTTTTGTAGATACTTTTGTATTTTCGTGTTCCTAGGACAACTGAGTTTGTCATATATATGTGAAAGGGGTACTTGGAGAACTTGAATGACCTGTATTTTTGCTTTGAGTGCTGTTCTGAGTCAGGGCACTAGGTCTTTTGGTGCCCATAAATGAGATATCCAGGAGGGGAAGACTACTACTGATACCCTTGTAACCACTGGATATGCTGAAGTTGCTGGGAGTTGCTCTACTTATTTCAAAGTGAATTAAGTAGTAATAAAAGCCTTTAACTGATCTGTAAAACCTCTCGTCCTATATTAGAAATTAGAATTTAGAAGTTGCCTGAAACCAGTTCACTTAAAACCTGTGAATGCTTAGAAATCGGCGATTTTGAGTGTTCAGGGGTTTTTCTCATTGCTCTACTGTTTAAAGAGCAGAAGACCTATAGTCACCATCTTAAATCTTTAGCTCTACTACTTACAATTGGTAGTGACTCTCCTGGCAATCTCTCTTCTCGCCTCTGTCTATCTCAGGATTAGAGGGAAGAAGGCAGCTTAGCTGCTGATACTTTCCCTGAGGAGGCAGTAAAGAGAATGTCCTGATGCTGCTGAGAATGAGCAAGACAGAGGGGAAAAGAAAGAACCCTAGGCTCTGTCACCAGGTTCAAAAGTAGTAGAAATATTCATCTAATAAAAGTAATTCAAGAGGAAAAAAGGATACATGCTAGGAGTACTTTACATAAATGCTCAGTGTGTTGTTACAGGAAAGCTATAGATACATGCACCTCCTGGGGAAATCCATAATGAGCAGTTAAACTGGATCAATAGACAATTAATGTAAACAAAAGCAAGAGAAAAGTCTCAGTAACTACCCAGGTTAAATGAAGACTCAGCAGGCCTCCAAAGGCAAAAGAAAATAGCCAGCAAATGATGATGATAATTCACTCTGTAAGAGTGTTATCATGGCATTGTTGGTAAGAGACTCGTTTCAGACTAAAGAAATGTGGTTCCCGTTTTGTGGGCGCAGAGGACAAATTCATGCCCCCAGCAACTGAAGTTAGTCAGGTAGCTAACATCACACTGCTTGCCTCCTATTTGCAGCAGCTGCTTTTCAGTATCTCTTTGAAGAAGCTCTGCTCTAGTGAGTGATATATTCAAAACAGTTTTTATTACAGTGTCTAGTAAAGTTAAGTCTATAGTAGCAAACTTCTTCCAACTTCTGAGGCACAGAGGGTTCAAATTCTTAGGAACATATTCCCCCCCTGTCCTGTGGGGGGGGGGGGGGGGGGAGGAGGTAAGATCCCAACACCTGCAGGAATTTTTCCCAGCATTTCAATGTATCTTTATCTTCAATACATATATCTTCCTTCCAGGGCAGTTTGTGCAACCTTTGTGTTGGATTTTCATATCAAAGTCTTGAACTCTGGAGAATGAGTGTTCCAGAGAATTGGGTACAAGCACTGGCAGCTGAAATTTTTAAGAATGCTTGTTTTTGTTGGACATTTGTTTTTAAAAAAAAAAAGGTTTCTTTGTGTTTTAAATGAGAATGCCTTTCTCAATATTACTTTTGTATGGGTTGCTCACCTTTCCTAACACATCAGAGAGCAAAATGTCTAATATACTGTATCTGAGCATCCTGATCTTCCCCTCAGTGACCAAGCTGCAGTACTCTAGTGTTCAATAATTGACAGAAGAGGATGGCTTCTGACATTGTGCCATTTGCTTATTTAAGCAGAATGCATCATCTGGAGGAAGTATGCACACCTGTTTCTTAGTATTTTGCAATTATCTCCATCTTTATTTTTCTGTAATGTGATTTTTCTGATTGTTCTATTCTTGATATATTTATGCAGTGCACAGTTCTTTGAGGAAAGCAGATTTGCAGCTGATGTTCTGCAAGTCTTCCTGCTGATTGCCTGTGGACCACAGTGAAATTGTGTGCAGAGGAAGAAGGGAAGGCTCAGGATCTGTCTTACAATCTCACTATATATGTTTTGTGAAATCTAGACACATCTGAGCATGCCTAAGTCGGGCTCCTCTTTGTATGCAAAGATTTAAACAAGGAGCTGAAGTTCTTCATTTCCTCCAGGTTCTGGTTTCTTGTGTTGAAATAGGTATGTGAGCATGTCTGTGTCTGTCTAGATCATGATAAACTTTAAACAGTGGTTGCTACAACCATGAAATAAACTGTGTCAAACTGGCACAATGGGTTTAGTGTGTAGCTTACTTTTGTCTTCAGGTCTTAGGCAGACTGTAACCCCAGGTGGGGTGTAGTTCTGCCTAAGCCGCCAGGTGCTGTCATTATTTTACCTAAGAATTGAGCTTTTCTTACCTTAGAAATAGTGACTGCTACTTGCTGTGGTCTTGGGAAACTGTATTTGCTTCTCTGTAAGGTATCTCACTCCTCTGTTGTACAGTCACCCACCCACCAACACCTCTCAGATTTGTATCTCCTGAACTGTCCAACACCAATTCTTCTGCTTCTGTTCAAATGACTTACTAGATAGTTCTACTGAAGGGAAGTGGGATCAGTGTGAGTTGTTCTACCTTACAGTGCTCATCTTTACATGAGAAAGTAAAGGAAGAGTGGCAGAAATGCCATAGTAGCATAAATGAAAAACAGTATCAAGACCTACCTAAATCCTGAAGTTAGGAAGAACCTCCCTACTTCAGGGTGTAGATTGTAGCAGGACTTGAAGGCATGGCCTTCCTATGTGGCCATGGAGTCTAGTTCAGTGAGCAAGGTTTGAAAAGGGCAAATCCTCCAGCTGGAAGGAGGTGGGCCCCCTGGGTGACCTGCAGGCCTGCTGATGGGAGTGATCGTGCTGGTTGTGGATAGCTGAGCTTACGTTGGTTTCCTAACAAAGTGCCTGAATGCACGAAGGTGTGTAAATAAATACCTGCAAGGCCCAACCTTTGCAGCAGTTTTACAATGTGTGTAAAATAAAGCAGCTTTGATGGGGAAAAGCTGCTGTGGTGTAAATACTATAACATATATCTCTATATAGACAGTCATTTTCTGATCCAGTGAAAGTTTTTAGGTATTGTGGGGCATAAGTTTTCTGCATAATGCATCATTTTTTGGTGGTGGTTACTGTAAGCCCCATATAAGTTTTGGATAGCATCATATTTCTATGTATTTCCTGAGAAAGGAGCAATTGCAGATTAGATTATACTTGATCAGTGAGATCCTTAAAAATAGTTTAAAGGAAATCGTATCTTTTGAGTGGGTAATGTGGCTAAGTATCTTGCCACTTATTTTTGCACTGTTTGTAGAGTTGTGAAGCTATTTATATTTTGAATTTCTTTTTATTTCTTTTCCTGGTTGTGATGTTTGTGCAGATGGCCATGGCATCATGATTTCTGTGGCTTGTGCACTGTTTTACATATTCAGTAAAGGATTTGTCTTTCACAGGAAGCTTCATAACAAAAGCCAGCTCCTGCTGCATCACTGCTGTTAGCTCAGATCAATGAAAGAGATTGATCTGGAGATTTTATTATTAGGGAAGGGGTGCTGTGTACGCTACAAATTTTAATCAACTTAGCAATGCGTGGCGAGCTTGCTTCTATGTTTACTATTGTTAATACACAGTAACCCTGGTGGGTAACTGTGCTTCGCTCTTGATGTGTAAACTGATATATGCCTTGTACTTATTACACACAGTGCTGCTACTTTAATTGACGTCTTTTGATTGTGGCTGATGTTTTTGATCGTTAGTTTAGTAAGCAACACTTAACAAGATCTGAAGGCTAGGAGCTAAACATAGTTAAGTTCGGACAAGAAATAGATGCGTATTGGACAATAAATACAATGACTCCCTTGTCAAAGGACTTCTCCATTGGTTAAAATGTTGAATTCTGCTAGGCTGCTCAGTCATATGTGTTACGAAGATTTATAGATGGCTTCTGTTACCCAGTGCGTTCCAGAGAGTCAACTGTTTGTGCATGATGCTTTTGTGCAGAAGCAGTTCCAAAATCTTTCCTTGCTTGGCTACATAGGAAAGAGGTGCGTAGGGGTAACTCTACTGCGTAGATGTTTCAGGGCATTGTGTTTGCAGCTGGCAGTGTGAAAACACAGGCTTTCAGGATTTTGTGTTCACTGTGGCCTGTTGAATGCTTCTCCTGTTTGTGAAAACTCGCAGTGAGGAATGTGAATAGGTCCGGTCCTGTCCTGTCCTGGGTTCTCCTGAGCTTCCTGCTCAAGCAGCATAAATGCTGAGATGGTGGCTTGCCTTCCAGCAAGGCTGCATGGAGGTAGAGGAAGCATGTGAGCTTTTATAAGTATGTATTATGAAAACACGTTGCTGCTGTTATAATCCTAGTGTAAGTTTTCTGTATTGTAAGAGGTAAGTAGAGGCAAGGTGAATTTCTGTTCAGTCTTAAAGTGCAGCAAGTTTTATAAAGGGTACGAATGGAAGATGAATGAGGAATAACGCAGGTCAGGGAGAAAAGTAACTTGGTCAACTGTTCGTTTACCACTTATTCAGCTATCATGACCTCCACTAGATGAACTTTTAGGGACATAGAGAGAAGAAATATTTTTGAAAGAGTTAACTATAGCAATCGTCTCTTTTTTTTCTTCCTTTTCTTGGCTTTGGTCACTCTGCACAAGGAGTAAATTGAAGCTGTGATGAATAAAAGCCATGAAACCATCAAGGCTGGGCAGGAGACACTAAACTGAGCAGCAGTGATTGTGCCTATCAAAGTCTTAGCACTAATTTAGAGATAAGGTTGAAGATGTGATAAATATAAGATGAAAGTTAATAGTGCATTGAAAATCTTACTTTTTTCTCATGAGAGTACTCTAGTGCTCAAACTGAATAAAAGGACATTGTTTGGGACATTTAGCAATCAGAACACTTCTAGATGACCTGGGTGTAGGATGAGATACCTCTTTAAATGCAGAAGGTTGGGTGTATTGTGAGTGATAAGATCAACTTTAGACAGTGAGCAACTGTATACAAAATTGTATTCTCCAGAGGCTGGTGGAGAAACCATATAATGAACAATATGGAACAGTTGTTGAAAACTAGAGAAGCTGATGGAATTTCCTTCTGCTTCAGTATGCAGGCTTCTGGGAATCTGGACTGCTTCTAAAGAGTCTGCAAAAGGTAAAGGGGACCTAGCTAATTCACTAGGCAGGGACCTGTACACTACATCTGGAATACTGTTTCTATCTTTTTTTCAGCAAATGCCCCTTAGTTTTGTAAGCTGGAATCTATGGCCCTGCCTTCCTCCTATCCTAAAGTACAAGGATCTAAGGCCATTGCTTTGTCCTATATTACATTCATGAATCTGTTTCAAATTAATAAACTTTCAAAGGCTAAGTTGAAATCTAAGTTCTAGACCAGCTCTCTCTTGACAAGGAGCAGCAACCTCTCCAGAAAGCTCTATTTTCAGTGGCCTTCCATGCTATCTGAAGCTTAGTATCAAGCCTTTTTCATGCACTTGGAAGAGGTTTGATGGGCAAACATGGTGTGAGGAGGAGAATGCTGCCCCGCACTTAAAATGCGTGTGAATGGGTAGAAGGTCGCTGTCTGGTTGAGTGGCAGCAACTGTTCATGTACTGTGGAAGGATGTGTTGTATGCCTGATGTAATGGAAAGGGGAGCACTAAGTCTTAAGCCTCTCAGGCTGTTGCCTGTTGCTTGTCTCAGAGATGCTCGATATGCAGTAATTGCATGTCATTGGAAGATCTCCATTGCACTGGGTTCTTTGCTGTGGACCCACCCAGGCATCTCCTCTGTTGGCTTCCAGAGCCACGGGACTGCTGTTCTTACCCTAATCAGAGATAAAACTTCACTGTTAGTTGCGTAATAACAGACAAACGGCTGTGTTTAATGTAGACCCTACTTCTTTTTTTACCTTCAAATAATATTTAAAAAAAACCATTCAGATAGAAAAATATATTTCTATCTTTCTGTTCTTTTGTTTTCATGTGTCTTTATAAATCTCTCCAAAATAGATCCTCATTATCAGACTGCACTTTTGGATCAGTAGAGGTCAGCTGAAATGCTCCTCTTAGCTCTATGTAGTTTTAAGGGATTTTATAATGTTAAGAAATGCCCTATTGACTTGCTGCATCTGTGTCCTTGCATCATAATGACAGGCTTGTGAGAAAAGCAGATGAGTTAGATAAGTGATAATTTCTGTAATGGATCAGAGCTAGAACCAATTTCTCCTTGGTTTGTGTTACTTTGAGAATAGCTGAGATACTAAGCTGCTATTTGAAATTGCAATGAGCTGTTTGCCAGGTTTAGTATTTGTGTGTGGTGGGGGGAGACCAGGTTCTGTTTCTCATGGTATAAGGTATATAATTCACAATTAATATGTGACTTCAGCCTTGTTTCTCTTACTTTCTAAGCAGAAACTGGATCATTCAAATTTACTCATTGTTCCAAAATATGAAATCTCCTGCTGGTCACTGCAATACCAATTGGTGAATATAGTTTTGCTCATCAACTGTCATGTTTCACAGTGAGGCTAATGACAGTAGTAGATACTATTGAGTAGTTAGGGCTGTTTCTCTCTGACATATATGCATCTTATCATTCTGGTTTAAATAAGTGGTGACATCTGCAGGGAGTGGACTTAATCTCCAGAGAGTTGATTTTTGGCCTGAGTGAATAACTGCGTAGTTAGTATAGTTTTTAATATTTCTGACTTGCCAGATTTAAATGACAGATTTAGTTTTGGGACTTTGGACCCTGAATTGGATTTTATTATTACTACATATAGCAAGTATGAAGCATGCAATATGTTGCAATATTAGTTTAAAATCGGTTTTCAACTCTTTTCTTCTATTTGTATGCTAATAGTAATTTAAGTTAAAAGAACGCTCTCTTGTTGCTATGTTTTTGAAAAACGTTATGCAACGTTGGTCAAAAGTTCTGTTTCTTCTTAATTACATGCTGCTATTTAGATCTCTGCTGGTCAGACATCTATGTAGCCGTTCTTAGTAGAATTGAAATTACTGCTTGCATCTGTATCCTTAATTGCTTTTGAAGATAATCTAGACTTTTGATAAGAGTGATTGCAGTGTCACACCTGGAATAAACTGTCAAGGATGAAGAGCTAGCTAAATGATATAGTGAAGCAAGCACATAATATGCTTGTTTTGTCTTTATGCGAATTCTGGACTGGTACATGCATTCAGGACTCATATGCGAGTACGACATACATGGGTCAAAGATTTAGGTTCTATCAACTCATGTTGTTAGAGCGTCGCTTCAGTTTATACCATATAAACCAAGTGAAATAGCCTGATGAAGTTTAGGTACATAATGAATTTTTAAAAGCTTGTCAGTCAGCTTTCTGAGACTGTGGGAAATATCTGTGCTAGATACCGCGATCATAGAGGAGTTGCATGAAACTCAGGACCAACTTGATAATAAATTTGAGTAATTTCTTTGCCTAGCTCTATTCCAGAGATGAAAAGCAAATCTGAATTTCTCAGTGTAAGCTCGAAGACCGTAAAGCATGTTTGTTTACCATCTGCACCAGCCTTTCGGTCCCCAGAGGCGCATGAAAAGACAAGCTATAACAATGGAGCCGCTGAAAGCGGCAGCAGCAGAGCTCTAAAGGCAAAGCAGCAACTTTCTGAACAACAGAAGTGGGAGAAGCAGCTTGTTTTTCTCCCACAGGTTTGAACAAGTGACACATGTTTGCATGATTGAAAAGAGGTGGAAACATTTTTCATGAGGATGTATTCATGGCTGTATTACAGCAGCAAATATGATGTTTTCTGTATGTCCTGAGGAGTTCCTTAATCCTTACAAACCTTTTTTACCCCAGATGACAAAGGAATTGAACTTAAGTTCTAACATCTTGACAGACTATAAGATGGCAAGTTCATGGCTTCTTTGGTGTATGCTAAAACCTAATTCTAATCCAAATCAGTAATCCTTGAGTCAGCAGAAAACCCTTTTAAATAGATTTATTGAAAGCGCCATTTTCCAGTGTTTTCTTTTGTATTCAGTGTGTCTGTGTTCATTATAGTCACCCGTTGAAACAGAATACTTAAGAATGCAAATTTCTTCTCTGCGTGGCACTTGAAATTGTAATGCTGAGCCAGCATTTGGGCACAACCTGCTATCACAACCTGCTATCAAGGCTAGTTATTAGATTGATGAACTGAATGCTTAGTTTGTTGTTTCATTGTTTCTTAAACTATGGTATATCAATTAAAGTCCTGAATACTATTCTGAGCAAAAAAATAAAAATTCTCAAGCCCAACTAGTATAATGGGTATCATGACAGTCCGGGACTTGTGACTTTAGTTTTTGTGAGTTTTCTTCTTAAAACTATAAAGAAATCACCGTGAGTAGGAGTAGATGTGTGGGATGTTAGCCTGGTGTTCTTGACCTAGATTGCTCTATGAATATCTTGAAGTGCAAACCTGGTGCTATGGCTTTGCTTCTTGGCCAGCCGGAGGGTTCCGTTGGTACAAGGATCGCTGAAGAAAGTAAGCTGTCAGGACCAGCAGGTATGGTCCTAGCTTGCATGGCCCACCCAACCTCCTCCTGGCTGTGAGATGCCCACCGGGCAGGTCATCTTTTATGCTGCTGCATCAGACATAAAGTAACTCCTCTGTAGCTCTTCAGCATGTACTGGGTGTACATTGGTGGCCATTTGAAGGCTTCATTAGTTACTTGCAGGGTCAAGACAGCTGTGCAAGGCATGTTCAGTTTGTCTTTGTATCTCATCATCACCATAGAGAGGCTTGCCTTGTAAACAAAATAACGTGCTAGAGGAATTTAATGGCCTGTTCCAACTATCTTACGGAGGGACAGTGGCCCTGGGTAATGCCTCTTATTGACTCTGACTCCATTTTCTGTGCAAGAGTTATATAATCTTTCTACTTTAGAGATTTTAGAGCAGGTAATTTATGAGGGAGATCATAGAATGCTCGCATATGTTGATACCTCTATATCTAGTTAAATAATTTCCTTTATATTTGAAGTAACTCTTGGAAATAAAATTCTTTATTGTCTAATTCCCATTATACCTGTATAATTATAAAATTATAGCATTTTCTATGAATATTCTTACTGAACTTGATTTATGATAATTGCATTGTCAACTAGCGTAATTAAACTGCTTGGGATATAGGCTGAGTCAGGAAAATCAGATTTATTTTTAAACAGTGTGCTTGGTCTTATATTTTTGGCTTAGTTTGCATTGCCTTGCTTTTGGAGTTGAATGAAGAGTAACTGAGGATCTGGCATGTTACTTTTAATAAGTCAAACATAACCAGAAAAATAAATTGTTAAATGTTATTTGTACTCTGAACAAACTTGCTCAATTTCCAAGAGAGCACCTTATTCCTTGCAATCTTTTGGTTCTGCATCAGCCAGGTTAAAAATACTTTTTCTCCTGCTTGCTTATACTTGAGAAAGGGTCATGATTTAAACTATTTAAACTATATTTTCTCTTCTGTAAGAGTAACTTAAATTACATGTGTTACAGCATTTAATGACACTGTGTTTGGACATTTTGGGGTTCAGGAGAAGTGCACGGGTTGGGACTTGCCTGTGTGAAAGTGAGGTGGTTGTCAGAACCATCCCGTTCTGTTCAGCGGTGATCGTACTGGAACGTTTCAGGATGTAGGAGCTAGGCTTAAACATCAGTAGGATAACATGAGAGTTTCACTTGCTGCTTTGTAGCAAGATGCCCTTCAGGTTAATGGTGCTGCCAATACCCTCTCTTACGCAATAGTGTCTGGCGAGATGTGGTTCTCGATGTGGGGAGCTGAAGTGACAGTGATGTCTCTGCTTTTCTAGTCTCTTTACCTAATGGGCCAGTCCACATAAGCTTTAAAATTAAATTGAATTTTTCTTCTTTCAATTAATGAAAAGAGCAGTTCATAAAGTCTTGTGGGGTTTTTCGGTTTTTGGTTTTTTTTAAAGGGATACTATTTACCTATGTAAGGAATTAATCCTGGTGGTAAGTATGAGAGGTCTTAAATGCATAGATTAAAAACGTGAGCACCTACAATGATAAATGTGACCATTTGTGATTATGTTTAGTAAACTCACTTTGAGCTTGATAGGAGGCTGATGTGAATAACCTAACCTTAAACAATCTACATGTGTGCTCTATGGTATCTTTTTCTGCCCTATTTTATGGTTCTTAAACCCTTACATAGTGAGATAATTTTGTATTGTCAGAATTCCAAAAGTGGAGAGGCTGTGTTACGTCAGTTTGATATTTTTGAAGATATATCTAAAAAGACTAGACGCGAGAACGCCTGAGACTTAGTTAAACTTCAAGAAATCTTTTGATGTAGTCTATAGCTGTGTTAAGATTGGGAAGATGTCTTGAATTTTCTGGTAGAGACCTTCCTAGAACTCAAGGCTGAGTGTTAGTTCTAGTTCCTTTGATTCCATTGGCTTGCAGATTTTCTGTTTTCATAGGTTTTCAACTAATCTGGTGTGAAAGTTGTCTTTAGTTGGCATTTTTTCTACTTTGACAGAGTTGAAAAGATTAGACAAAGGGTAGCTAGAATTCGAATAGAAAGGGGAACAGGAAATTGGCTTGTGTTCAAGTTTTTTTTCTGAAGTGTTAACTCCTTCTGAAATCATCTTATGCTTAACTTTATCAGTGTAACGTAGAATCACAGTTTGCAGTAAACAGGGAAAGTTTGAAAGGGATTCTCAAGAGTGCCTGGCTCTTCTGTTTTAAGGTGTCTTCCACTGGTAACAGCAACAAACCTTGCATGTGAGAGTAGTTAGGAAACTTAGATGAGCAAAATCCATCAAAACATCACTTATTTTAACTGTTAGATATATTGAGCTAGAAATCATGAGAACATCAAGGCTTGCAAATCCCCTATTATGGTGTTTTACCCCCAAGGAGGTGTTTGTCAGGTTTTTATTTATTTTGTCCTTGTTTGAACAGTATATGTAGGTAGATGTTTTTCAGAACTGTCTTCAGGTGTATTGTTGGAGACTTATTAATAGGTAAAGTCTACGTCTCAGTTTTGTGCTGTTCCTGTTTTGTACCAAGCTGTTGCTTTTTCCAGTCCTATTTGAATTATACCAGATACAGAAACATTGGTATCATAATATCTCTTGGTTGCTCCCTGTTGCCGGAGCATACAACTTTGACCCAAGCATTGGATGAACATGTATGATGGAATCACTTACCTCAACCCTGGTGAAACCTGCAGGCTGCAGTCATCTTGGATGATATTCCTGATGATTCCGGATGATATTTGGGCTCATGTACATTTGTGTTGCAACCAGTGAAAACTCATAATGCATACTTCCGATCATATGGTTATTCTTACAAAAGTCAAATTATAATATTTGGCAAAAGCTCACCACAACTCGAGTTTACTAAGGAGTTGACTTTTTAAAATGTAAACAATGTGTAATGCAATTAACTGCTTTGGGAGTATGTTGGAACAGAAGTGTGTTAAATCTAGCAGTCGATCTAATTAAACCATAAGACCTGACCAGCATAGTAATTTCTGGTAATTATTTGCTACATTAGGTCACATAGTGAAACCGAAACAAGGTTTTTGGAACGGTTCGATAAGTGCCATAGTGCTTCCAAACTCTGAAAAATGGCGGGATTCTTCAATAGTATCATCCAGTGCTGCTCACTTCTAGAGGGGGGAGGAAAAATACCCTGCTCATCAATGTGTTTATGAAACAATGGAATTGACAGGCATTTCATTACCCTGATTATTGATGATAGATGGGGATCATCACAGGGTTTTTTTGCCAACTAATGGTTTAACAATTATGCTCGCAGTGACCCATGTGTGTTAGGTTTTTGATGCCTTCAGTGCTGGAGTGTCAGGGACAATTGAAAATGCTGTGAGGAGGAGTGCTGTGCGATACGGTGTGCTGCCATTTAGCGATTCATCCAGGATGGACTCTAGAAATCTCCTGTGCGCTGTGCCTTTTCTTGGACTAGGCTCCCTGGCTGCTTTTCAGTCTGCCCCGAAGGATAAAGCAGGCCTGTCTATGCTGCTGCAGATACACTCAGTTCTGTCTTGCAAGTACCAGCATAAAAGTTTCCTTTTCTCTCTGAGTCTGTGATGTATTGAAGGTGTAGAAGAGGATCTGTGTTTGGTATATTGAGCTTTTTGTGCCCCTCCACACAACATTAATTGTACCCACCCCCAGCCTTTTTGGAGGTGTTGCTTCTTGGACTTCTGACAGAAAAACTGAATAGTCTATTGCGAGATAGCTTTTGAGAGCAAAAACATGTTCTTGAAGGCGAGATAGTTTTAATACTTTTTTGAGCCCTGTAGAACATGAAGGGGAAGGAAGAAGTCTGTAGAGCTATAAATACCTATGCATTTAGCAGGCCATGCTCAGGTCTTCCACCTGTAACATGTCTCTTCCTTTTCTTCCCCCCTGCCCTATCACAAGGAACTTCCTATGTGTCACCACATGACACTTGTGATTCAAAATTCAACTATATCTTTGTAGCAGGATTAGAATCGGAGGCATTCAGGTACACGTTTCAGCAGGATCACTTCTTGCCTAAAAATATGCATAATGCTTCTAACTTCAGCTAGTAGCTTAATTTAAGAATGTGGTTAAACCTATGATCATGTTTAATTTTAAGCATATGAACTAGCAATATCATCCTGGGGGTGATGTTTGTGAATGCAATAGAACAATAAGTGTGTATTGTGGAGTTGGGTCTTGATTACTGGGAAATTCTTGAAAATGCTTTTTCTGTATTTAACCAGCTGGAACTGCTATGTTCTTTTCAGGAAACATGCAAGATAATCGGTATCTCCTGCAGTTTCCAATGAATAATCAAGGTATCAAGTTAAATTAAAGAGAACAGCATCTACCCATAACAGCAGGTGCAAAATTGTCACTAATTATGAATTTGCTAGTTTCAGTAGTGAGTATGCATGAATTATGTTGCATTCATTAAAAGAAACATTCAGAGCCCAGTTGATGACAGTATGAAAGCAAAAAATATCCTTAGACTGTTTCTTCAAAATGAATTAATCCTGCTGAGATCCGCAAGAGAAGACAACTGTACCTACATGCCTGCCAAACACTTCTGCTAGAAAAACAGTTTTTCTAGTAGTTTGGAAAACAGTAGCAAATTCTAGTGTGAGTATTTTGTCGTTCTTTATAGAGAAAGAGGATTTGCATGGAGGTGTCATCTTGAGGATAAGAAACTTCTGTGAGTATGCTTAAAGTAATAAAGGGAACATGTTGTGTTTTCAATACTGTTTTCCTAGTTGTCGCCCTTAACAAAAGGGGAGGAGTGAGTGCTTTTGCTGTATACATGTTGAATTCTTTTTTTTAAATTCATCAGTAGGAATATTAAAAAATCAAGCCAGGATAGGAAGTAACCATTGTGTATTAACTGTATGTTGGATTGCCGGGGTTAAAAATAAACACCTCCATCTCCCTATTGCCATAGCATCATCAGGACATGGAGAATGCCGAGAGCGACCCCAGACTGCCAGTGAGCATTACAGCACGTCTGGAACCCAAACGCAGTGGAATAGGACTTTGGAAAAGCTTTTCCATTGTTGAGGTTTTAAATATCAAGAAAGAAATAGCTGGTGAAGCAGTGTCTCCACGAAGACCCTGCGAGTGTCCTGTTCAGCCTCCTTGTGGGAGTGATGGCACCTGCAGGGGGTCATGTCCTGGCACATGTTGCCACCTTTGCTGTGACAACCCATGTGGTGGCTCATGGGCCCAAGTCCTCCCTTCTGTGCTGTCATCCTGAAGCGGGTGCTTAACTTTAAGCATGTGAATAGCTGCACTTGACTCTGGATCTGCTCATGAGTTTTAGTGTTAAACATATGTGGAAGTGTTTTGTGTGGTGGGGCTGGGGGATGTGATGATTAATGCTCTAGAGAACGGAATACCTAAACAGGCAAAATCAAATAGAATAAGTGCTCATTGTGCCCCTGATATATTTCCACTTGGGGTCTGTATCCAACACAAAGCAAAATATCTTGTTTTGATTTATTAGTTATTACTTCTCAGTGATCCGTATTCTTTTGCTGGTGGGAATTGAACTGGTGACCATTTACACCAGCAATGTGTTTCATATCTGTTACTATAATAATTTTTTGTCTGTGAAAGCAACTGTCCTGGACAATTGGGGTGATTTTTGTACATGTAAATTCAGCTGTTTGCAAAATGATCTAGAAGTCTTCTGATGTGTTAGTTTTTTTCAAGTATAAGACTTCACATCACCTAAGCTCTTTTGTAGGCACTGTTAAGTATGCTAGAATAAGTTTATTGTCTTTCTGCAGGGAAGATGAAATGTTAAAATAGGCCTATTTTCTCCTGCTGGTCTATTCCCTCATGTTCAGTGAATGTCTTGAATGAATTTATGTTCTCAACTAATTGCTTGCTTTTGCTTCAGAAAAGAGCCGGTAAAATAGCCGCATGTAATTATGATATCTTCTTAATAAGCCTTCCATTTGTTTCAACTTTTAAGAAGGCAGCTGAAAATATACTGTACATTATCATATGAAAGAAGTGCAGAAAGTGCCTCTCCAAAATGCAGAGTGGACTTGTGTCCAAGTGATTTCAAGTGAAGTAGAGGTTATTTTAAAAAAAAGACACCTCTTTGACCATGGGCACATTCAAAGATGATTTTGATTTAATACAAACACATTTAATCATCTGTACTTGAAAACATTTTAAATTACCTTGCAACCACAACCAGTGCACCTATTAGTTTTATATTTGTTTTCCTTAAAGCAGTGCTTGCAACAGTGTGGATTCATTTAGTTTAAATTGTTTTAGTTTTTGTTTTGGGCTGGTGGCACAGAGAAGACTTTTTCACAGGAAGCTTACAGGCACTTGCTGCAGCCCTAATTCAGTGTTTCTACTTTCCAAGCTCTCCATCTGCCTGTAATTATACATCATGGATATAAATCAGCCTTCCTTGTACTTCAGAATTAAATAATGAAAGGTGACAATGCTAACTGGAGGGAATGATAAGAAATGCTGTCAAAACTGAAAGTGTGTACCTCAGTTTCGTCCATGAAAAATGGCCTGCTTCACAATACAAAAGGCTTGGACAAAAGACCATACATCCTGTTCATCTTACGTGAAAAATAAATGGCCAGAAATTTTTCAAAGATATGGAAAATGCAGGCAGACTTGAAAAATATGTGCAGAAATCATCTCATGAATTTTAATTGGAATGCAAGAAAGAACAAAGTGGTTGTGAGTATAGCAGCATTAAAAACAAGGTATTTGCTCCAGACCACTTTAACTGGAATATTGTAGCAGTCGTCAGCTTGCAGTCTCGTTGGTTCTCATAGCTGCACCTTTTCCAGGCTTATGCAAAGCCCTTCAGATTTTTCATTTAGAAACATTAATTTGGAAACCTTTACTCACATGAATTGGTGCTACTTCTAGGAGAACTGGTCTCTGGTGCCACTTAATATTTCCAGTCTGGTTCTCAGTTTAAGACACATGTGGAGTTTACTTAACCTGTTGTGTAAATGGGTGTGTGTTTTAACTTGAAATACAGTGTGGATACCTAGTTGATGTTCTCTTTATTCAAAGAATAGTCGCAAAGACTGTGCAAACAGTTATGATTATTTGTGTTTAGAAGATGCCTGAAAACGCTGATGGGGAAAACATATGCTAGTTTCTACAATGAATCACAAAATAGGTGTGTTGTGTGTGAAGATAGACAGTGCAGGAGAGGTGTGTGCACAGGCGTGCCTGATGCTACTTCATATATAGGCCATCGGTAACTTTTCTGCAGATTTGAGTAGATTATGACTCTGGAATGGTCCAAAACTGGGCACTAGAGACAAGCTTTTTTAGAAATGTCTTAGGTGCCTTATGGACCCAGATGACATAATATCCTTTGACCTTTTAGGTGGCGGAGTTAAGAAGATGAATGTTTCTGGAAAATATATCTTTAAGGTGCTTAAAAAGCTTTCCAAGATTGTATCAGATGTATCGTAGAAGATGCACAGATTAAAAACTTAGATGCTTGGGGATAGCTTCACTTTTAGTGTTTTCCTGTCTTTCCAGTGCTGTATTATATCCCGTTGGTTGGTTTTGGAGCACCATGGGTTAATCTGAGACTTGTGAGTCTGACTGGGATTTTCTTCAAGCCCCTGAGGGAATCATTTTTCCTTTGTGTTTAAGTGTCAGGAAAGCTCTCTGTATCCGTAAGGACCAAAGGAACTCTGGAAATCAGACTTTAGATAGCGAGGAGCACAGCGGCTTTCACCTGAAGCAGTGTTTGGAAGTTAGTAAGGTGCTTTCCAAAGTGTCATGGTCCAAAGAGTTATGGTTGGTTTTAGTCTGACAAGTGCTTTCCTGAGCCTCTATTATAGACCTAGGCTTCCCTCTAATAACATTAAAACCACAAACACACTGTGCTACCAGCTAGTTTTTCCACCGTCACATCTGCATTTGTACAAACACACCCAGTGGTTTGTTGTGCTTGCAACCATGTCCTGTATTACTGGGAGTTGGTTTAAATTGTATGAAAATGATGCCTCTGTAAGCAATATTCAGAGACACCAATACAGTATTTATGTTAAAACACGCATTTTGTGCCAGAGAAGGACGCAGCTATTAAACAGTGAATCCTGTGATTCGCGAGGGAGAAGAATTAAGCAGGCAGCAGAATGTTATTCTGAAGTGCGGTGTTGCAAGTTTACATTATAGTGGCAGTATCCAATCAGTATTTTTAATTCTTTTAATTACTGAAGTCTCTAGAGTACGTAATGGTGTGGAATATACACATGTATCTGTAATAAACATGTATCTTGAAGAAATGGATTTAGTTTTGGCAACAACGTGATAGGGAGATCAAAGAGCTAGCTGGCATTAAAATGACTTAGATACATTTGTCATAGGCAGCTGTTATGCTAATCTCATTTATGCAGTTGTCAGCTGATAGGTTCTGATGAGCCAGCTTAGTGGGAAAATCATTAGTAGATCCCTATTGTGATAAATGTTATTTATTACTGTCAAATGGTATTAATGTTTGATTCAAAGATGGGAAATGGGCATCATCTACATGAAGTTCATCCATTCATGGTCAACGATGACAAAGGGAACCGTTGAATTCCAGCCAAAGGAACTTCATTTCTGTAAGAAAAAAGAATAATGGATTTAATTTGCATATGTTTTAAAAGGGTAATGAAGTAATATGATGTTTATCTTGGTTGAAGAGTGGTAATTTTTGCTGGCATGGCTCCAGCAACATTTGAGTCATTGTGCAGCATTTGCTGTTCAGTTGGTTGTGGAAGGGCCTTTTCAATGCAGCAGGTGCATAAGGGGGGAGGAAACAAAAATGGTTTATTCATTAGGCCAAAAAATGAGCAATCTCGGTGTCTTTCCCCTTTCCCTCCAGAAATGCGTTTGCGTCCATCTTCCTTCATTTTTCTTCTGCTGCATGAATATCTCTTTTTTCTGTGGCACTGCCACTTGAATCACGTACAGATCCACGCTGATTTCCACTTCATCTTTGCTGTGATTTGACTTGTTTCCACTTTATCTAAATAGATAAATGCACAGAGAAGCAGCCTGTTCCCAGCTATCAGGCAGATAGAAGTTGAGGTGTGGTCATACATATATATTGCTGTGAAACTGTGTAGGGTGTGTGTGTATGTGTAGTTTTTCTTTTTTAGGGAAAAAAGGAAAAGCACACTAATGTTTTGGCAAACTAGCTGTGCAGCTGGGTTTTAAGTTGTTGAAAAGTGTTCCCTCTGCTTGTGAATTTGCATGGAGACATCTTTTTCCCTTTCTCTCTTCCAATACAGCTGCAGTAGTGTCATCTATCTTTAATTTTTTTAAGCAGTTTAAAAAAAAAAACCAAAAACTAATTATGGTGGAACCAATCACACAATTGCTCATGTTAATTACTTATTACCAAACAGGCGTCATGGCAACTATGATACTGTTTAAATGCTCTTCTGTCAATAGTATGTTTATTTTATATATTTATAAGTGAATTGATTCAAAGTACACTTACAGTTTTAAAGAAATTATAGAATGAATAAATAGTAAAATAATGATGGTAGTCTGAGGGGAAAACCTCATCCAAAAAAGTAGTCCTGGTATCACTAAGAAAAACACAACTTTGCATTTCTTTTCACTGGCTCTATCCTGAGCCACTTTAGTGAAATATGAAAGCTTTTAATAAGAAATTCCTGAAATCATGACAACCTCAGCCCAGGTCTTTTAAAGGCGGTTAGATGTTAAATTTTCTTTTTTTTTAAATAAAGAATTGTCTGTATGTATGCTTTTTAAACACTTCTTTCATCTAGACATACTCAAATTCCTATGGAAGACAGTCAGAATATCCTCAGCTGCCAGCAGTGGTCCTGGAACACGGATGAAGATGTGCACTACATGGGATTTTGTAAATTAAAACCAGTCATTTATGCCTTGCAAATGTAGCAGTTAATGCTCTGTGAAACATGCACACAAAATACCGCAGACGGGTTACATGTATCTTGATTTTAAAGAATCTGGATCATGCTGTAGTGAAGTGTATGCTCTGCACCATCAAAGTTTCTGGGTGGTTTTCAAGACCAGTTCTGAAGGGATGTTCCAGAGTATTAAATCTGGCGGTAATTGAAGAGTGGACTGCTATTCTGAGAGCCGCAAAGAAAGCTTGCAATACCCTGAGACAAACAACAAAAAGCCATCTTGTAATTGCTGCTGCTGCTTACAATTCTTTGACCGGTCTCAGTCCAGCAGCCCCCTGTTTAAAACCACCTTCAGCATATCCTGTGAGGCTGCTGCCAGCAGCCCACCCGCCTGCCTGCGAGGCAGAAGTCTCTGCAGGTGGTGACTGGAGTCGAGGCCATGCAAGCCCAGGTGGGATGGGAGAGGTGCTGTCTGCTCTGTGCTCGCCACCTCTCGAGTGGCTGATCTTTCTGAGCAGTGTTGACATAGCGATTGACTGCTTGAGACTGCTTGTCTAAGTGTTGCTAGGGGTTGCAGATCTTATCAATAAGACTTACCAAAGATCCCAAAGTTACTGATATGTGAACATTGACTTACCATGAATTGCCACAATGCCACTGCCTTGTGCTCCATACTGACTGTTACTCTATTCTTAGTACTGTACGAGAATCTGCTCCATTTTCACTGTGATTTTTTTTTTAAACTAAAAAGTTTCAATCAATATGTATAAGCTGCTTCTCCAAACAGCTGCATCTTTTGGAGGCTTATTGCAGCTAGCTCTCCAAATTTTCAGAGTTTGGGTTTGCTACCTCCCCACACTTAGATAAGTGGTTTCCTTGGTTACTTCTCGCAGAAATTAGATGACCACATCTCATTATTAGGATGCTATTTAGTACAATCCGTGGAATGCAAGACCTCCGATCTTATTGGTTTCCTAATTGGTTCTTGGCACTTCTCTGGCTTTTTTTTTTTTTTTTTGCCTAACTGAACATGCTAGTTTGAGTTAAGATAGATTTAAAAATCTTGCTGTGTGAAAGCACATATATCTTTAGCTTACTCTTAGTCCAATGAGGTTGTTCCTTAATGTAGATAGGCTTGTCTCAATCCATCTTTATGTTGAGATGTTCTGGGCTTGCTCCATTTGTTGTGATAAGAGTTGCTTTGTAGGTCATGGGAGATAAAAGTGGATCTTGTTGAGAGATTAGCTTGTCAAACTGTGTGATATATTCCATGACTACTAACTTCTGGAGAGTGTGGGATTGTTATGACATGTATAATATACTGTAGGATTCATTCTGAAACCTCTGAAATTCATCACTCATAAACTGGCATATTGAATCACTAGTTTATCAAGGATGCTGGAAGTAGCTAAAAATTGCTTTTGGCTTACTAATAGCTAGCTGACTAGTCAGCTCTGACATCAGGATTATCTCTGGAAATGGTACAAAATAGTCAAATGATACATTTCTGCTTTTTCTCATCTCGGATGCTACTCGGTTTTCTGTGGTGGTGGTGTTTTCAGCCATTGGTGTCCATACTGTCTTTTTAGGGGGTAGACCTATTAGTCCGGCAGCCCTGCGGACTATATTTTTGTGGCAAGTTGCCTTCCAGTTGGCTGGTTCTCCTCGCAGTATTTAGTGAATTCCAGGCTACTGGAATTTCTGAGAGGGGGTGATAATTTGTTTGCAACAACATTATGGAGCAGATGTGTTCAACTCTCTCTGCTATAGAGGGTTAAACTCTGTATTGTGAGGTTGTCCTCAGGCTGATGAGTACACCTTTGCTCTTAAAGAAAGATATCATATGTGAGCTGATGAAGCTTTGTGTGGTTGCGTGTAGACTGTTGCAAGAATGTGTGACATAGTTATCTGTAGAGCAACTTGTGGATGAGTTCAGGAGGGAAGGACAACAGCTGTGCCACCAGGGGTTTGCTGGTTGGACTTTGATAAAGGAGCCTACTAAAAAGTTTGGAGGAAAACAAGCTGAAGGATCAGCCAGCAACAACAACGATTTGAGGACAGGGAGAAAGGAGGTGCTGCTGTAGCAAGTCATGAGTCAGTGGAACGGCAAACTTGTCTCTCCAGACCAGGTTGTCCTGTGCTCCATGGCCAGTGGAGTAGGATCTCTTGGCAGCTTGACGCTGCCCCTTAAGGTGGCAGCTCCTTGTGCAGTTCTGACACCCCGTGCGTGGTGTGGAACAGGGAAAAGGGGAGGGAGCTACTGAGAGCTGAATATCGCTTACAGAGGAAGGAAAAAGAAAGAGTAGGAGCCACAGATAAAGGGAAGAAATACAGGCAAGTATTTGGTTTTTAGAATATGAAGGTTATTTTACCTATGGAAATGAATTAGATAACGAATACTTCTAATTTGATGGAATCAACATAAGGCGTTTAAAATACGTGATGAGATTTAGAGGCTGGTAGCCTGGGAAATTTGCTTAAGGATTTTTATTACAATAAATGAAAAGGTTTTTGTTCTGTCTTGTAGAAACTGTAAGTAATCTCTAAGACTGAAAATACTAGAATAACTAGTTATGTCTCCAAATTGGAAAGGTTTTGAGGGCATGTACTGTATTTTTGGAAACTTTTCCTTTTGTATTGTATTTGTCAACTCGTGTTTTGGAACAGCTTGCATCAAGTTATCAGTTGTCAAAAACTGGTCTTTGATCAGCAAGTAGATGACAAGTTTGGTCTGTATCACTGAGCCTTGCTTAGTCTCTTAGCTTTGCTTACCTGTAAGCAAACATCTGTGTAATTGAAACCAGTAGTGATGCTTTCTCCCTGTAGACACAAAAGGCAACAGGAGTTTTATAAGTTTACACATGGACAAATTCCAGTGTACTCCAAGGCTGAATCTCCAAAGCTTTGTACCTCATTAAGTCATTTATGTCAACAAAAAGTGACTGAAAATTACTGTAGACTATAAGGAAGCCTTCTTTAACTCCTGTTTTAAGTGTGTGAGTGCTACAGTAATGGTCATGCTAAAAAGGAAAGAGGCACAAGGAGTGCTTTCTGTGGAAGAAAGACCTTATCCGTTCCACTAACTGGAGCCCTGCTACTGTTCTGTGCCTATTTAAACTATTTCCTTAGGAAGCCAGCCAGGCTTTATCACACACTTCCGTTTTATCAGGTACAATATTTTATAAGTCTCTGGTGAAAATCCAAACCTGATGTAGAAAAAGAATCATTGCAGTAAATAACTTGTTAAATTACACTATAGTTATGCAAGGTATATACAGAACTGCAGTACAAATGGGAATCAGCAGTAGCAAAATATTTCTTTTTTCTTCTGAGTACAACTAAATAGCTTATTTAGAGAATAGCATCATCCTCCCAAAGTGGGCGATACCATTTGATACCACTTCTGTACAATCCCTGGGTAGCAAATATTTCCAGGTCTGAGGTAAAACCATTGACCTCTCCCCCCTACCCTGCTTGTTTTTTTGTGTGTGTGTGTTTTAATTTTTTGTTTTTTTGGAAACTGTTGAAGTTGTATATATACTGTTCCAGTAAAAATTGTTCCTCCTTTGAGCGGGTTTACGTGCAGGGGTAGTCAGAGTGCTTTTTTGATTTCCTAGTAACAACCAAGATTCGTCAGTTGATTCTGTTTTTAAAAAGTTTCTGTATCTGTTCAAAGATAATTACAAAAAAAAAAAACAAAAAACAAGTGTTTATATATCTCTAATTCAACATCTTGATTTAAGAGGATATAAAATAAAGTTCCTATCCTAAACTTTTCCTGAACTTGTCAGGAGGTATAAAAGACAGTACAAATGTCCATATATGTCCTACACCAAAAATGTGCACAGTTTCCTTTGTTTGCCAGGTGATTAAAACCAGACAGTACTGCCAGCTCTGCTCAAGTTTGGCTCCTCTCCTGTTTTGAGCTAGTGAGTGATGCTGTTCCTGGCAGAGCATATAGGTTAAATGCTGGAAAGCCTTTGTAAGAAGCCTTTCCCCCAGAAAGCAGTTAGCTTACAGCTATTCTGCTTGGCCTTAAGCTCAGTAGGGGCCTGAAGAAGAGTGCTGCCACCTGAGCTCCCAGCACTGCTTTCCGTAGCCCTTTCCGTAAGGGGTTTCGAAAGACAGAAGTTTGGAAATACACCTTAGTAATAACTCTTACACTTCCATTTTTCAGCCCTCCCTCTCTCCCTTCATGCTAAGGCGTTGGCTGCCCCATTCCTCTGAGACTGTATTAGAGCTAATGGGAGCCCCTCAGGTTTGGGTAATTAACGCAGATGATAGCAACACAACCTGAATATTTGCAGGTGGCTATTGAATCAGATGAACCCATCTCTCCCAGTTCCCTTTTTCTGTCTGGTTGGTAGCTAGTGTGGTATTTGAAATTATTTCACTGCATTTTTATGCTGGGATTCCCGTCTGTAGCAGTTAATAAAGAGTCACTCTGACGAGACTGAAATTACATTACAACTGACACTTCTAGGATTAGTTTTATGACATGTGATTTTAATTTTGGTGAAAATATATTTAAAATTATCTCTTTTCAGATTATCTTATTAAACATAAAAGCTGATGATATTCTAATAAGAAGCTGGTTTTGGTAGTTACTAAGGCTGGTATGAGAAGACCATTCAGGCTAAGAAAATAGTGGATCATTTAAAAAAAGAGTGCGTAACGTTGCAACAAAAACATGTAATGTTTTATACATCTGATCACTTTACATAGTCATGCCATGTAGTAATTCTGAAGGTAATGCGTATATTGAGAATATCTATGAGCAACTAATGTTCAACACATTTTCTCTGAAGTCAGTAAGGCTTTCTGCTGACTTCCTCTGGACAGAGGAACTGAGGACATCGTGGAGCAAAAGCCAGCAAGCTGAGGGAACTAGGGGTGACTGCTAAACTGTGTAGTCCTTGTGGAATAATGCATGTTTTCAAAGGATGTGCTGTGACAAGGTTTGTTATCTGTGAGTTATAAACAATTCCTTGTAATCTGGAAACTCACGAATGGGGTTATGCTCACGTGGTATCTATGCCTTTAACATAGGCTAGTACAAGCCTGCAGTAGGAGTAGATGAGTTAGTGGTTCTCATCTTAGTTCTCGGCAACTGTGGTGCTGACTGTCATCTGCCAGGTGACCCATATGGTATGCTGTGAAATTACTTTTGGTGCAGCAATGTTGCTGCGTGACATCCAGTGCTCCCGACTACCACTCGGGATAGCCATTCAGTGGATAACACTGGTGGTCATCGTACTTGCGTTTTCTCGCACTCTCCTTTTGTTACGTTATCTGTAAATTGATTTAGTGAGGCAAATAGGGTTTTCCTAAATTCCCTTCAACTCCCTAACCTTTCTTCACTCTAGGCGCTTATATTTTCTTTTATTTTCCTGTCAATGTTCTGTATACTTCAAAAAGACCTTTACCCCCAAGGAATTTTTTCCTTCAAAGAATACTAGCTGCTCGCTCCTTGTGGAGTGAACTAAATTTTTAGAGTTTCTGTAGCCTTCTGATTGCCCTTTTAATATCTTCACTCTTGTAGTATCTTATACTACAGGGACAAGAAGGGTGGCTGCATGCCAAATGTGGCTTGGCGTCCCCCATGTAGTATTAGAATGATTTATTCCAAGTCCTACTTTTGTTTACTATATCTATCCTAGAATCTCTTTTGCCTTATTAATTTAAATACTGTTAATCCTGGTGCAGATGGTTTTAAAGTCCTTTCCAGGACCAGGACCATATTCGAGTCTGGTTAAATGTTTTGTGGCATGTGGCTATTGAGAGAGCACTACCTTTTATTATTTTTTGTAATCTCATAACCTTATCTTTCTTTACAATGAATTGCAGATGCCAGTGAAACTACTAACAGTATCAGCCTGTGATCCTAGTCTATTTGTCATTCAGAATTTTATTGCCATTCTCCTTTTGTCTTTACTGGCCTTATTCTCTGGTTTCGTTTCATCAGCAAATTTCTTCACCTTCATACATATTTCATGTCCTAGGTCAGTGATATATAAAATGAACAAAAATGGGCCTAATACTGATTCTTGTGGCATTCTGCTAATCCCTCTCTCCCAAACTGCTCTGTCTCATAAACAGCTTCTGTCTGTGACATTTAAGCCAGTTCCCTATCCACACATGTGGCTCACCCCAGTACCATTCTTAATGACTTTGGACCAACTGCTCTTTGCGGTTGTGTGGTGCAGAGGGAAATAAAACACTGAAAGAAGGGCGGAAAGGGAATGGAAGAGGAAGCAGAGTCTTAGTGACCTTTCTAAAATCCATGTAACTTAAATTCCTTCTGCTGCTCTCCTCAATTAAAATTTATTTTTTTTAAGTGGTTCTTCCATTTCTACTCTTGGAGGTAAGCTGTCAGCTTGTTGTCTCAAGATTACAGTTCAGCTATTTGTTTAGCATATTATTCTGCTTTTATGGTTTTCAATGACTTTCACCTGCATTTCTAACTGCTGAAAGTGTTTAAGTTGACACTCGTTAGTGAAGTTAAAAAAAAATTTTTTTTTGAATTTAAACTGAAAAGGGGGCAATGTGCAATAAATTTTTTTCTTATGTTATGACTAACTCTAGCCAATAAAAAGCTTTTGCTCCAAGTAGGAAAGATTTTTCTATCCTTCTAGGTTAATCTGTGTTTTATATGAATTTTCTCTTTTCAAAGTCCTTTCCATTTTTTTCAGGTGTCTCAACACCTCTGGATTACCTTCTCATTGTTTCCAAGTCAGATGTCTCCTAGTTTTTTTGTGGAGTTCACTTGTGGACAACGATTAAAGAATTTCGTTTTAGCAGTGTGTATAACTCTTCTAATAAATTATCCTGTTTGTTCCACTGAGGCAGTTCTGTCTTCTATGCTGATCTCTTGGTTTCTGTGCGTCCAGTTACTACTGGGTAGTGTTCTGTTCTTAGCCTTTATTTCTGTGATTGACTTTTTCATTCTTTACTTATGGCTTTTTTTTATGTAGAGGTATATTTATATTCTTTCAACTTAATCTGTATGCCCTATAACTTTTTCTTATTCCTGCTGTTTTTGCATGTCACATGTCTCCTTTTCCTTTACTGGTTTGTGTTTCCCTGTTTACTCTCACTGGATATTTTGGTTCCTAGTATATTTATTGCTAGAAGGCATAGGTTTTTCTGTCTCTGAGCACTTTCCTTTCTTAGTATCCCTTTCCATCAATACTATAATTGATTATATTTCATCTAGCACTGTTTGCAGCCTTTCAGTTTGTTTTCCTGAAATTCAGTGCCTTTATTCTTTCTATCCTATTTTTCTCATTTAAGCATGGTTTACTTCATACTTGCTTAGGTCCTCATTGCATAGAGCTTTCCAAATTCCACTGATTAAATACAGTCAGCCCAAATGATGCATAGTCAAAAATCTGATCCGAGTTGTCCTCTACTTCCCTTCAGTAGGATTTGAATATTCCCGTTAGCTCTGAGGTTCTCATGCTTAACTTTCACTCTGAGATTCACACATTTAGCTGCACTCTCTGCTGGGTTAATTTTTGTGCAGTGCTAGGTCATTTGGATTTGGTCTTCCTTAATTCAGAGATGGAGGAGGGTAAATCTGAATGCTTTATTCAGCCTTTTCACTGGGCTGTGAACGTAGGATTTACTGGATGTAACCATATGTCAATATGTAACTATATAACTATTATGTCACTGGATGTGACATACACCTCATTATTCTTAATGCTGCTGTGGAAGTTTGAATCCCTATTCATTTCAATAGAGGCTAAATCTGCACATCTCTGAAGCTGCTGATTCTAGAAGTTCAGTCGTGTATCACTTGAGATAACTATAGCTTGACCAGTGGAAGATCAAGAATTTACAAGTAGATCTACATTACAAGTATTTATGAATTGTTAATTCCTTGCTCTTTAGTACAGAGGTGATATGATCTAGATCAATGAGCATCAGATCTGTGAATGAGGTGATCTGAAGTTGTAATCTTGAGTCCACCACTGACTTGCTGTGTGACTTAAAGGCATGCTGCTTTTCTGTGTCTCGCCCTTCTGTAAAATAAATGAGCTTGGAACATGATCATTTTGGAGCTTTTGAGGTATTCTAGTACTGTCCTATGAATTACATAAGAAAGAACACAACAAAATGTATAATACTATAGTTGTTGCAGGGTTTATATGGTAATAGTGCATGGGGTTGGGCAGTTAATGACGAGGGTAAGAGGAAAATACTGAAACATGGGCCTTCTCTGATTGCTGAACAGACTGTGCACTGCGTGGGTGACTGGGTGGGTAACTGGGATCCTGAGGGAAAGTACTGAGGTGGAAACTTGCATTTTTTTTCTGGTTTCATCCCTTGCTGTAGACTATTCCACATACCCAGTAGTTCTTGCGAGCTTGGTGAGTCTTTGGATGAGCATGGTCCAAATGTCAAGTTTGTCCTGCTCAGATGAGTTCCACATGCTCCAGGGTTTTGCTGTGAGTGGTTTCACAGCTCTGATAAATAACAACATGCTGACCTCATCTCCGAGCTGCAGACTCCTAATGCCTTATGCAGCTGCCCTAGGCTGGTGTGTAACTGCAGTTCGTTATTCTTGGGTGCTGAACTATTGCAATGAACCGTTTGAGAGAAATGGCTCTCTGAATGCTAAAGTTGTTGGAGACCATTGACTTCTATGCTAGTGCCAAAGCTGGTATAGGGATTAAAGGAGTTAATGATCCTAGGGCAGAAAGATCTTTTTCACCTTCCTTTGGGGCAGGTTTGATCATAAGGTGAACGGGCCACCTAGGTCCTGTGTTAAATAGAAGATGGTGTATGGCTATCTATGCCAGCTATAAACTTATTAGGTGGGATACTGCCTAGGAGCACAGCACAAGGACCAACCCTTCTCTCTACCCTGTGTTACTTCAGAAATGAGCGTAATGAATATAAACTGAATGAAAAAGGTCCCAGCTGGTATGAATCACATTCTGAATTTGCAGAGATTCCCTACTCTTTGTGCTTCCTAGCTTGTTGCAAGCTCCTGGACAAATCTTTTCTTTCTGACCTTATAAACTACCTCACATAAGTTGCGTATTGTCCTATATAGATAGTTAAATTCAATTTTTCACTCTTGTGTATATATTATATTCTAGTTTGTTTGTCCTAACAAAGAATAGGAAAAGATTTCTAATAGGCTGAAATGTCCAGAAGGAAGAAATCCTCCTCTCTTGAGCTTCTGTCATCAGTTCAATTTGTTTCTGGGGCTGTCATCCTGCAAGTTGTAAAAATCTAAGAAATGTGTAGCCTCATCAAAATCAGAGCATTGTCCCTTTAAAAATGCCCTTAAATCATATGTTGGGGAATAGTAGTGTGAGCATAACTTTGCTTAAAAACTTTTTTCAAAGACAAACTCCTCCCCTTCTGGGATTGCATAGCGCAGTTTAAGAGGAGGGGAAGCAAGAAGCTTCTTTCCCTGACAGAATATTTCCTTTTTTCTTATGGCTGTATCAAAATGTTCACTTTTCCCCTTACCCCCTCCCCAAATTGTTAAATCACCTGTGACTAGGCTTTGAGGAAAACAGGCCTCAAATGCCTTCACTTGCTTTTTTTTTTTTTTTCCTACCTTGATTTCCAACAATACTAAATGAAATGAGACATTTATCTGGAATTAGAAATGCCCTCTGCAGTTAGATTGAAGTTGATTATTAACTGCTATCTTGAGAAAATAAAAGTTTCACCTGCTTTTTGGAGTGTTTCTTTCAGAACCTATTGGCAAACTTGTGATTTTCCTACTTGCCTTGTCTCGTTCTTCAGATGCTGAACCTCTGTACAATCAGCCATTCCTCTTGTCCCAGAGATAAAATTTTACCTGCTCACAATTTCTTAGCCCTGTTCAGACTTTGTTGCAAATATGATGGATATTCTATCTGCAGTCTACAGTGATCTTGAGAAATCATATAGTAATCCCATTAAGCTTATCAGAATGATGGTTTGGAAAAACGTAGCATTTTTATTAGCTTTTCTGTGGCTGCCTTTCAAAGCTGAAGTAAAACCAAAACCTTGGCCAGCTACGGTTCTTAAAAATCTCAGCTCTTAGGAAAAGGATCCTGAAACATGTATAGGCGTTTTTGGACAACGCAGCTGCATACCAGATGCAGTCAACGTGTACTTTCAGGTTTCAGCCTGGGCTGAAACCCAAGAACTTTCCCAGAACCATTTCTGCTTCCTTGGGAGTTAGCTGGCCCTGTCTCTGCTGGGATGTGCAGAGTGCTGCCATCAGTTCTCCTAACTTCAGGGTAAATGCACTTTTCTTGAAGTGTTTAGGCCAAGCAACACCAAAGTGAGGAAGAGTCTTCATGCAGTGGGCACAAGGAAGAGTCTCTCCTGCATTGAAAGCTTGCTTGCAGCTCTGCTGATTTGGGCACTCAGTGTGTGTTAGGCTTGGTGGTAACTGCTGTCAGGAGGGCTTAGGCTGTGTAAAATGGCCTTAAGAAGTTGAACTGTGTGTTTCCTGAGTATCACATCTCCACTTCAATTGAGTTTTAAGGAGATGATAAAACTGTGCCAATTTTTCCTTCACTGAGCAGCAGCATGGCTGATGTAGAGGTTGTCTAAAATACTCAGCAGAGCCTCAGACTGCTTTCACTTATGAAAAAGCTACAGTAAATATCACATTTCTGATCATGAAACAGCTATTCAGATTATTAACCAATAATTAATAACACTGAATAACTTGTTTAAGGGTAGTCAGAGGTCATGCTTGTGTGGAAATGATCTAAAGTGCCATCTGTCCACCAAAGGGAAAAGACATGATCTGATATGGTGGTTAAATTCTTATCTCAGGATTAGGGAGCTGAGCATCCTATCTCTGCTGCAGCCGGCACTTCTGGTGTTTACTAACTCATCGCAGTTTTGGGAAATACCTTCCTGAGAGCTGCTGTGACAGCAAACTCGTATTTTAAGGTATGTTTTGAGACTATAATTGGTTAGTCTGTGGTTTTGCAGGTTGATCTTCTCAGACTGGGAACGTTCAGAGTAGTTGATAGTCTTCTCCGTGTCCTACTGTCACCGTTTCCCTTCTAGATTCATATTCCCCAAACAGTAGTATACTTTCAGGCATAATGGGAACAGAGCACTCATGTCAGCTTTTCAGTTGTTCAGAATTTCAAATTTCATCCCCAAAAGGTGTCGTCCCAAAGGAAGGAGGTGAACTTTTTTCTGCAAAGAAGGTCTTTTCTGCCTGGGACAGACAGAAGCTTAGTGCTTCAGCTAAAAAGGGCATTCTTTGCTTGAATTTTCCTGTTATTTATTTATTTTTAAATTAAAGCTGACTTAGTGCTTGTGAAAGCTGTTGGAGTTATGGTACTGGAGGAAAACAGTTTTGCTGAGTAATAAACTCCTGTGAGAAGGTAGTTGTGGTTCCTGTTCTTTAACTCAGTTCCAAGGAGCCAAATTAAATGTTACTGGTAATTGAGAGAAGATAGTTTAAAGCCATGAGGTTGTCAACATATAAAAATAACCTTTTTTTGCTTTCCATCAAGTAGCCTTTGAGGAGGATTAATAGCCACCTTTCAAGAAACTGGCTGGAAGATGTAAGCTATGCTTTAGAGGTTTATTCCAGTTTTCGGTGGTGCCAGTTTAACGGTAAATCAGTGTGCAAAAGTGCATGCAGGCAGCAGAAGACGTGGCTTGTTTGGTTGCTTGTGGGAAAGATATTGACTTTGTGTTCTACAGCTTGAATACATCTATTTCTCTGTAGGTACAATGTAAATATTACAGCTCAAGTAGTTGGAGATTTTTGGTTATAAAATATAGGCAGAGAATTTTTACTTCTTGGCTTTTCACCAACTGTTTGTAAGGCAGAAATATTCTGTGTCTGCAAGTTCCTTTTTATGAGGTTTTGCTGCAATTGCAAGTGAAATCTCTCTGCATCACAAAAACGAGATTTGTGTACGACAGCGGAGCGTGTGTGAGCTGCGGGTCCAACACTTAATATTCTGTATGTAGCTGGGGCAGTTTTGTGTTTAAGGCATTATCAGGGTGTTTATCTGTGTTCCTATGCAATTGCCATAGCTATGTTTTCTGAGCACTGCATTTAATTTCTGATGTCTGTAGGTTTTCCTGATGACTTTTAGCTAGTTAAAATCTTTCTCCTTCAGTTTCACAGTTTTAAATATGAACTTTGCACTCTTAACACTCTCTAAAATATGGAAACATTATCTAAGTTTTATCGGTACTGGAGGAGATGGGGATAGATGACAGCAAATGCCGAAAGTATTGAGAGCCTGCTTTGGAAAGACTAACAGGGTAAAAAGCAATGACAGTGGTTGCTATTGTCACTTATGTTTTATTTTAAAAATGAAGTTTGAAATTAAAGGAGTCCTGGAAAACATACACAAAGGAAAAGCATGTGTATACATAATATATTGGTTGGTTTACGTTTCTATGAATGTCAGCAACTTAAATTGTCTCCGGCTACCACTGAGAAGTACTAAATGGGAAACTATTCATGATGGCAATAGCCGTAAATAAATTTATTTCTATTAATATTGTAATTGGAAAGTAACATATTAAAATGGAAAGGCTTGGATACTGGAGCGGCAAAGTTTTCCTAAACTTTAAAGGAAAGGTGGTAATACTGAGATGCGTTTTAGTTTGCACTTTAGAAATCATATCATGATTCATAATTTAGTTTGCTGTTGAGAGGTCATCATGCTCTTGACTGCAGCTGTAGGCAGGCACCTAGCTGGATCTGAGCTGTCTCTCCAAGTTTAAAGGAAAGTTGAGGATTTCAGGGGAAAAAAGAACTTGATGGAGTTGCTACTGTGGTATGGGGTTTATCTGGTCTTTCCTTGTCTTGTTTTTTCACTCTAATTTGTAGAGTCCCATATATGGCTTCTTTCTCCTAAGTGATTTGTGATTTTTTTGTTTTTTTATTTTTATCCAAAGTGATCATTCTGCTGTTGAAAATACTCAGACTTCCAGTGAAGGCAACTGAAATTTTTCAAGTGTGTCTAGGGATTGGAAGTCAGCGCTCCGTGATAGCAATCTCCCCAGCCACAGCCAAGTTTCTTACCTGTTCTTATCTGGAAAAGCCAGCTTCTTCACCCTCTTCTCAATTTTCATACTAGATTACAGAACAGCTTATTACAGAATTAGTCATAAGTATCGCTGAATTCCTGTTGTCCTCTACTTCCTAGGCATCTAGTGGTAATGGAGGACAGAGGGAAAGAATTGTCCAAAAGCATTAAACTCTTCAGTGTCATCTAAGTGAATCCTACTGGCTTCTTTGCTATTCTTTGAAATTTTCTAGCATTAATAGTGACACAGACTGTCTGTCTCTCTCTGAAGATCCTGTAAAAGCAGATTTGTTTCTTCCAGTCTTAAATAATGGGGTGCCTTTTAAAGATGCAAAGATCATAAGCGACTCAACTCAGACTCCTTAAACAGAGAGAAACAGCAGCCTATTTCACTGTGCTTCTGAACTGACCCAGTTAAAGTCCTGATCCTCAAGGCTTCAGCTGGTTATTCTCTATATTTTGTGTAGATTTTTTCTTTATTGATGACATGTGAGAAACATGTTCATCAGGAGCACCTGGAGTTCATGATGCCTGTGAATAGGATTCTGGCCCTTCTCAGCTGAGCTTTATCAGCACTGCCACATAATCCTGAAAAGCTCACCTGCTTGTCATCAGATTGACTCCACAGTTTGGATGTTGCAATATCTGTCTTTCTGCAAAAGCTTATCCTCAGTCATTATTCCAAAACCAGTATGGTATATTTTGTCCACATCCGAGACAACTGTGTCAATGCAAGCAGGTAGAAGAGGCAGGGAAGGAAGGCAGAAAGAGAGATTACAGGCAGGAAGGAAGTAGGGAAGGAACCAGTTTATAAATGCTACTGTTAATCCTGGTTTAAAGGACTGGAGAATACATTGGTTTTGCTTCTCATTAAATTTTTGCTGAGGATCTGTATAGTAAGGTGGTACTGAGCTATATAGTCCGATGCTGGAAGCATCCACAAAGTATTTGTATGTTCCTAATAATGTACTTTTCTCTTCAAAGACAAAATATAACCACAGTATTCTGTATATCTTCTCTTGCCTCAAGACAACTGATTTGAGAAACCTCATGTGAAGGAGGGACGATAGCAGTTTTCCTGTCTTCCTGACGATAGAATTCTGTTGGCTGTGCCTAAGCCATCTTTAGTTTTCTTTCATTTTTTCACTTTAGAAACAATCCATGTCTCTGACTCCATCTCATGGCTGAATATCATGAAATTCCTAAAGAGCTAAAATGAGTGTTGTGAGGAAACTCAAGGGTTTATCTCTCTGTAGCATTCCTGCCCATGGTAAACACAACCTCAGTAGAACTTTTTCTAGGACTCCAGTGTCGTCTTTTTCTTCTATTAGTGCTAAACTTCTGAAATTAAATATTAAAGCAAACAAATGAAAACTTCCAAGGGCAACTCATGCTGCACATGCTTACTAAATTTAGCTGTGCTTTGCCCATTAGTCTTGATATTTCAAACAGTTTCCAAGAGCTGAAACTGCTAATTAAAACTTTTTAAACGTAGAGTTACTGTATTATGTTTTGAGTGTTTTCTGTACTTTCAGACCTATAGAGCCATTATCCCATGGTCTAACCCCATGAAAGCTTGTACTAAAGCGCTATATTAAAAAAAAAAAAAACCCTCTATCTGAGGCAAACCAAAATAGAACTCTGTTGATGAAACTCCAACCCTCAGCCAACTCATTCATTGTAATATGAAATGTTCCAAGGGAGATTTTAGAAGTATAGAGGAGAACACTGTAGATAGTTATAGACTTAAAATTAGGATATTATGCTAATGTTTTTAGAGTGCATTAAGCACACTTGAGTATTTCAGCAACAGCAATTGTAATGAGAAAACAATCCTCAAGTAGAACTTAAGTACAGTTAGCAAGGCTGGGCTCTAACAGTTACAGTTTTTACTGTGGGGTTATTCCTTACACCTTTATCTGGCCTGTACTTCATTACATTGAAACTTTTTTATACTTCATTATATTTTCAGAAAAAGACATGGATTTTTTTTTTTTTGCGACTTCAGAAGAAATAAGCAGTGGTAACGCTGCTTTTCGAGGTGATTTCCTACAGACTTCACTGTCAGGGAGAGGGGATGAACTCTGGGAGTAGGGCATGAGTTCCTACACCTACAAATATATTTGGCTATAGGGGTTGTTTGCACAGGCTGATCTTAATTCTTGGTAGGATGATACATGGGTAGTCTCTAATGCAATAACAGTGAATATTTTGTCGTCAAGGACTTAAAGACTTTCATTTGTAAATGCATAGTTTGCATATATTTGAGACTAAGTGAAATTGCCAGTTTTTGGTATGAGATTTTTATTAAGCTTCTGTTTCTCAGAAAAAAGCAGAAATCTGAGAATCAAAAACCACTTTATACATTTCTCTCATCTCAGTTCTGTTCAATGTCATAGAGGTAGGAGCAGATGCTCTTTCAAAACCTTTTAAAGTTTTTTTCCTTCTCACTGATGATAAGACAGTATAAATAGTGACTGTCTGCCACATATCAAGCAATTAAGATACCAAATTGCCTGTGAGATGTTTGTAACAGGAGTTTTTAGTACCTCGGCTGCTGTTACACACCAAAACCATAATCTGTGCCCTCTTACCTACTATGAAGTTAAAGGTAGTACCCAGCATTGGATGAATGCATTTCAGGCAGGTATAAGCTGAGTTTTAGAATTCACATTTGTGCATGTGTGCACACACATATCTGTGTGTGTATATATATATATGAATGTTACGTATTTATATTTTATTCCCTTCATGTGAGATAAGATGATCAGGAGCAGGCAACAGTGGAATTTAGCAAAGAGTATCGGTAGCTTTTTTTAGGCAATTTTATAGTTGTTACCAAAATAATCATCAATAACTCTGTATTGTGATTTTCACTGGATATGCCATAGTGTTTTGGGTTCTTTTGCTTCAGACAGTCAAAAGCTAAAACAAAACCCCCCAACCCAAAAAACCCTGCCACCAGTACAAAAAAGACAGTTTTGGTTTATTAGAAGAATAATTTTAAATGGGAAATAGTGTAGACAGATGCAGCAGATTCACAAAGAGCTGAAGGAATGCCAGATAATTAATTTTGGGAATTTTGGCTTAGAGAATAGCAGCCATTAACTATCAAGAGAGAAGGGCAAGGAGATGGGCAAAGAGGCTATTCCTTGGCAGTTTCTGATCTTCAAAAGGATGAAGTGGTGTTGCACAGCATCATAGAATATGTCCACTAGATAGAAATTTGGATTGGATGTGAGTTTACAGTTTTTACTATCTTCTCCTCTGCTCAAGAGAGATCTCCACTGTGATAACATGCCATACTGTAGGTTCTCCACTTTGGAAAATGTGTGTGGTTTTTTTTTGGTTGTTCTGAAAACACCCTGGCATACTCCCTTGTTGAAACTGAGGTGTAACATTTGACTGCGCTTTCAGATAACCTTCTGAATTTGCTTGAGAAGGGTGTGCAGTGATGTAGGATGAAACTGGGAATGCTTTTCCGTGACTCCAGAGATCTGGAGTATCTGAAGACAAAGTGCATCCAAGTGATGAGCAAAAGGAGGACAGAATATTCTGCAGGTGAACCGACAGTTATATAAACGGGGGAGTTGCATACTGAGAAACTGTTTGCTTTGTAAGAAGAGAAGGAACTTCCTCAGCGAAGGTTTGATGTCCGTGTGACAGCCTGGCTGGGCTGGTCCGAGCAGCCTATGGCAACGAAGAGAGGGCAGGGAAGGACAATGAGCACTAGTGTACCGCTTATACTGAGGTGGGGGGAAAAAAAAGAGAGCATGGGCTGTAAAAAGAAAAAAATATATATATATATGTAAGTGACAGCATTAGGAGCCAGCACAATATTCGAGAGACAGAATTGTTTATATGTGGATATATATTCAAGCCTAGTTAGGAAGATCCTGATGAATGACTGGTTAAAATCAGTTGTTGTGAATGATTGAGGAGGAGCCAGTGGCCAAAAGGGAAGGAGAGTGTGTGATAATTTGATAGAAACAGTATAACTTTTTTCTCCTCCAAGTCACTGGCAACTCATAGCCAAAGGATCAAGAAGGGTTGTGGACCAGTGTTTCAGCAAGTAAAGCATACGACGGGGTTTTGTTGTCTGCTGCAGGGATGTGCTATGTTCAGGGAGCAGGATCGCTAAAACACGTGAGCCTCCGGCTACGTTGTGTAGGAAGACTGCCTTTCCTTCCACTTCCCCATCCTGCTGTTCCTAGAAGTGGCGGGTGTCAAACCCACCTAGTATGGGCTCAGAGGAAGCAGAGGGTTTCTGCAGGTTTTCATGCAGCAGAGAGCTGAGCTGAGCAATCCTGCACAAAAGGGTTCTGTGAGTGCTGCAAGTCTGTGGGTTGCAGGGGAGGCTTACAAGGTCCTGAAAGAGCATGTGTGTGCTGGGCGATGGGGGCAGGTTTGTTCGTTTGTTTAATGGAAACCGTATCTGGGAGGCTGCTAGAGCATAGAAGCAGGTGCTGTATATGATTTCCCTCTTTCTAATCTTTTTTAAGGATATTCTTGGAGACATTGCACTAGAAGGATCTTTGGCACAGTTCAGCTGTTCTTGTAGTGTTGTGTCCAGGTCTCCAAATATGAACAAAAAAAACTTGTAGTTGCCTTACTTGTTTTATTCTGAATGACATTGATCTGAGTAGGTCTGATCAGGTCAGATCTGTTGCTGCGTAACAAATAGGAAATCCTGTAAATGGTGACAAGTCTGAAGCTAACTCAGTGTTAAGTTCAAGAGGGAAATAAATCTGTGCTTAGCTTCATCTTGATTTAAAAAAAAAAATCTGATCTCAGAATTAAAGATAAGTGATCACTTAGGCAGAAGTGATCATAAGAGATTACAACTTACATGTAAGGAAGATTAAATCAGAATAAGTAGTACATGTCTCATGTTTCAAAAAGATAGACTTCCTGAAGCCAAAGCAATTTACTAGTGGGGCAAGTTACTAGGATTAATATATTTTAAATGAAATAAGGAGTTGTAATTGGGAGTTCCTTAAAAACACTTTTCTAGAAAGTCCAAAAGCCGCACTCAAGAGAAGCGGTAGTGCTAGCTAAAACATTAACCTATCTTTAAGAGGAAGTGAAGACAACTATAAAAATATGCTTAATAATTATAACAAGTATGAAGAAATTGCTGCAAAACAATGATGGGAACAAATTAATGCAGACTATTCGAAGACAGCTGAGTTACAGCTGAGGGAGTGAGTGAGGAGTAAACAAGATCCTAACAAAAGGCATCGAGTGATCCACCACTATGTGGAAGGGTGTTGACAAGAAATGCTTGGGGTAGGGAGGAGATAATATATTCATCATATGGTGATGATGAAAGGCTATTTGATCTGGGTTAAGGAGGAACTACAAAGGATAATGAGCGGCAGCTACTAAAGCTAGCTATCTTAAAATCAGCTCAGAGTTTTAAGCCTAGCTGAGAAGCTGTCTGGATCTTCGGTTTTGATTTTCAGTAGGTCTTGGAACACAGAGGAAGTTTCACATAAGTGCAAGAAAGATGATGGTGTGCCAGTATTTAAAAAGGGTAAATGGGCTTATCCAGATAATTATAGACCTGTCTGTCTGGTAGCAGTATTGCACTAAATAATGGAAGGGCTGATACATGATTCTGTTAAAGCAGAATTGAATGTAGGGAGCATAATACCAATCAGGTGCTTAGAAAATGGATCGATCTTGTCAAACCTCTGGGTATCACTATTTTTTTTTCTCTCCAAGAATTGAAGTGAAAGATTTAAGTAGTGTGTGATAGAATCTGGTTCAGTTTCAGTGAAACTAAAATTGTATAATCAATTTGTGAGAGATCTTCTCTGCTGGGATCCAAAAATCACACTATAGTAGACGGTATGTAGAGACTTCAACCTCGTATCTGTTAAGTTGGACTGTTTCCTGAACCAGGACAAAACTGTAGAGCTAGTTATGGATGACACAATATCTAAACTTCTCCAGAAATTTCCAGTAGGGGAAATTAACACTTCCCATTTAGTTTCATCTTTGCCTATGCTTAAATAGTTAGGTATGTTTGAAGTGCTTGGATGTCTCCTGAGCATTCAGTGTTGCTATTCGTCTGAGCTGCTCTGTAGTAATAGACGTTTCTATATGTATCCTTTTCTGATGTGATGGAAAGGAATGAAATGAGAGATAAGATCCATGCAAGTATACATTAGTTTTTGTATTTTAAAAAAACCCCACACAGTCTTAAGAATAATTTAATACTTGTTATGTAGTTCAATGTTTGTTTCCTTTAGACCTTTAGATGTATAACTTTGTAGTTAATCTGCAGATAGTATTAATGCACTTTGTTTAATCTGGTCTTCCATTTTTCCAGCCTCCTTTCTCCTCTTCCATTAGTTGAAGAATAGTTTAGTTTTACTGATTACCTGACAAATTACTTCAATGCTCCCACTGGGAATTTGGGAAAATCCCCTTAGGCTCATACCTGCATCCTTAGACACCCAATAATTTAAGCACCTGGCCTCATGCATGCCCAAAAGCATGAGCACTTTGGAATATTTTGCTTGAGCAGCTAATTAACTGAGAAGAGGCAAAAATAGTTATGCGTTATATAGATATGTATCTGTGTTTAGCCCTGTACACCGCTCAGCCCCCATTGCAGAAGTTTGACTTTTGGCTTTTTGAATCTCAGGTTTAATGAACCTTAGTTCAGCAACTTAGAATATAGATATATGCTTTGCAGTCTCGGTAGGTAATGGAGAGAACAGATAATTTACAATGTCTTTAACTGTGGAAAATGACAGGAACTACTGGAAGGAAGAGCAGTAAGATTTCCTTGGTGAATAAGTTAGGCCCATATTACAGTGGTTTCAACTTCTGTTGTTGCACTTTGAGTATTTGTACAACCTGTATTACAACTGATCAGTTATCCTTTTTCATACTTCCTAAATTCTGTTTAGAATACTGAAATAGCTGCACTTGTTTCTCTCTGTAATCTGAGTGTAGTAGAAAATCCAATACCCAGTACAGGAAGCTTGTGAAAAGCACTTCCTGTTGTCTTCAGCGACTGCCAAGTATGCAATTTTGGAAACTAGTGAAAACTATTTGCAGATGGAAACATTTCCTTAAGCAAAAACTACTATCATAATTTGGTTAATCAGTCTCTACTTTCAACAAAAATGTTTGCTGCTGTTTTTTGACCTTTGATTAGCGTCTTTTATTATGCAAATGAAAAGAAGGCCATGTATAAATGCAGTTCTGTGTTGTGTATTTGCATAATGATTTGCTTTTCTGAGATGGGCAGTTAAAACTAAATGCTTTTTAAATTTCTTTTGTGAAATGGTTGTCTCTTTATTTAATGTTCAAAGGTAAAAGGAGTTGAATATTTTATTCTTATAAAATACTGTCTTTAAACACTAGCTCTGTGAATTTCAGGGAAATAAAATCTACGGACATTAAACATATCTTCTGAAAACAAAGTTAGCAGAATTCTTATATACAACATAAGAGAGTGGATGGAAGGCACAATATCTGCATTAATAGTTGCTATGATACAGGCCAAGATTAATTCCTTTTTAAGTTGTAGAAACAAATTCTCGATGAATGGATGCCTGCAGCAGATATGTCAATAAAGGAAAAAGCTATATGAGCTTTCTCTTTTGAGGAAAAATGTGGAATGTAATCTCTGAAATTTCTCAGGGAATTCTTTATGAAAGATGCTTTGTATGCAGAGAGATTACATGCCGGAGATGCAAAATGAAGTACAAAATAAGCCAGATAATGGTGAGCATCCTAAATGTAGAAAATAATATATAATGCATGATACTTTAAATCTCATTAAAAACACTAGCATATGTAACTTCCTAGCAACCAAACCTCCAGAGTCTCCCTGGAAAGATGTTACTTCTCTAAGGACTGCCTTGTATAAGTGCTTTAATAAATGAAGCACATACGGAAAGTATATCAATGTTCCCTGTGTGCAGGATATTTCAGTATTCTCAAAAGCCTCATACATGATTGTATGATTTCCTAATCTGATATTATCAACACAAAGACCCTACATTAAACTAATGTTCAGGATCTAATTTTAGCCAACAAGAACCATGACAACTATGCATTAAAGCTGATACTCTGTCCTTAATTTCCCTTTTGCTCTATACTAAAAACAATGTCCCAGTGTGGTCTTGGAGAGCTCTGCGCTGATTGAGATGCCATCTCCTGGCAGAGCTGTAAAACCAAGTTGCAGACTTATTGTGCTTATTCAAGATGCTGTAGTGACTGCTTCCTGGCCTAAATCCAACCTTGGTAATTATGGTTAGATTTTGTAATTTCTCTTCCTACTTTCATCTCAATAGGGTATTCTTCCTTGCCGCCTGTCCTACACTGCTGGGTAGTGTTAATGTGGGCTGTTAAACAGCTGCTGTGTTTCTCGCTGCAAGTGGCTGTGTTTCGGTGGTAGGTAAATGACTATATCACGTAGTGCTGCCAGAACTCTTGGGGTAAAGGACGCGCTGTTTTAGTTTATCGCTTGGTGCCCAATTTTCATTGGGGTCCCAACTGGTAGGCGTTTCTATATGACATACGTGTATGTTTCAAGACATGCAAACAACAGGGCAAGCCAAAGAAGAAATAACCACCTAACTTCTTTAATGTTGAGAATTTCATTTTATACTTTAGGCTGTCATTTGCTTCTATTAAAAAGTATCTGCAGTCCTAATATATGGAAGACAAGATATAACTATGCATATAAATCAAACGTTTAGTGTAAAAATGGATTTTTGTTCGTGGCCTTCACCCATTTTGCGTATCAGCTCTGAAAATGACACATTCAGAAAAAGGCACTTTTTTAAGGCAAACACTCTTTTCAAATGTTCCTTTTAAAAAAAAAAAAAAAAAAGAGGAGGGGGAGGGCCTTGAAACAACAAAAACCAAGACTGAAGAGATTAATAAATTCACCGATATGTTTACATTTTGTAAAATAACCTTTGAATCTAATATCGGCAGAGCATTCCTGAATGCATTCATAGTACGGGGCATTTCTGCTGGCCTGGTAGTGGTTGTGCAAGTCATGATGCCGTATCAATGAAATGGAGAAAATGCTCACATGTGAGATTTTACTGGTGTCCTGTCCGTTCCTTGAGATGTTGCGCAGTGTTGGTGCTACTGTATTAGACGCTTCTGCTGACGCCTTGCCAGGCTCATGGGTCCTCTAAACTTGATACGAGGGCAATCGGGCTTTTCCGTTTTCATCAGAACGTGTTATCATCTTTGTAGATGCAGTAGATGTAGCTTGTAGCTTGTTGAAAACTTCATATTCTGCGTGAGGTGATCTCTTTTTGATGGTAAATAACTGAGGTTTTTATGTTACAGCAAAACTTACCTATAGTACTAGAAACCAACACTGAAATTGTCAGATTCGGAGTCTTATAATTATAAACCTGAAATGTCTTGTTTTATTTGTTGTTGCCAGCTCAAACAGTTTAGCTGACAAGCGTTTTTTTTCTTTAAGGTAATTAAATTCCAACTAACAGCAAATGTGTCGCATCATTTTTCAGTCTGGTATGAATTGAAATGGCCAGACTAGAAGCTCCTAGAAATCCAGTTTCTGTTAGGATGGTGACTAATCTTTAATACAACCATGCAGTAAGATTGTAATGTGATGTTCATTTTGTCTTTAAACCTCCCAGCTTGATACATGTAGTTGTTCTTTAACAACATAGCCTTCAGCTGTTTTTATATCGGAAACTATGAGCGTCTCATTAGTACAGACAATGAATTTTTGCTCCATCAGTTCCTATCCTTAGCCTACATTTTGGCAGGTCTTTATAAGTGTATGTATCACACATTTATCTTTCACTAAATGCACTTAAAATTTTGACTTGGCTTATGCATTGGTTTGGTCTAGATGTTACTGTAATGTCCATACATCTAATTGATAAGTAGTTTTAACTACATTTTTTGTAGTTTTAACCAGTCATTTAAAATAAATAAGATCATAATTATCAGTTTCCATTTACCCATTTATTAAATAACAATGTTCACACTGAGCAGTTTGATTTTGTGTTACAATAAGGCAGTCCCTACATGATGACAGATGGTGTTTCATTTTGCCGATGCTGTGCTAAAGTGCTGTGAGTTGTGATGTGTTTGATTTTATTAGAGATCAGATTTAACACATGCATGCTACATAACTGCAATAGCATTCCCATTTCTCATCTGTAGGAGAAAATGAAACTGTGATGAAATGTAATATACTCACCCTCAGGCAGAACTAGTGGGATTGGGAATTGCAACATAATAAATCTAATGGATATTGCACTACAGGACACTAGAAATTTACTGTTATGTTCAGGGAAGGAACTTGGTTTTGTAAAACTCACTTTTATTTCACTGGCATCAGTGCAATTTCACATTATTTAACCATTATATCCCAACAGTTTGCTGCACTGAAAAACTAACCTAAGTTCAGAGGAACAGAGGAGCCAGAGCCCAAAAGGGAAAGCCCAAATTCTGAATAACAAAATAACCGAAATTATTAAAGACAAATTATGGCCTTCCAAATCGGTTATAGTATTTAGTTAACTATATCTTATTGTATGCTTTTTAAAATTTCATTTATCACTTATAATCTAATATTTATATTTAATGTTGTATTATTACAAATAAAAAAACCCAATTTATTTAATCAAAGACCTTTTGTACTTGAACTCTGAGACAGTATTTATTTTTGTTACCCTGGAAAATGTGCTGCTTTAAAGGTTTACATTTCCACTGATGGGCAGCAGACTCTCTGCTTGATCTAATCTAGCATGTCTGTCAAAAAAGGTTTTCCGGGGCCCTCAGCTTAGGTATACCTAATCTACTTTAAGGAACCAGGGATCCTGATTAGAAGTGAATTCACAGTAATTCTACATTGGAAAAAGGAGGAAGTATTACAGTTTAATCATAACCTACTAGGTTAATGGATCTGGCATATTTTAATAGGGTATTGAATAAACTGGTTCCTCGTAGAGTCCAGAATGTATCCTCAAAACCTACTCTTGGGCATGCCTGTTCATGCAGAACTCCACATATCTGTCTAGCATATGAGTACACAGGGGGTTCGGTTTCCTTTTTAAATGCAAGTTGAAGAGTATATTTTCAAAGATCTTTACCAAACTTGAACAGTCAGGCCACATTTACCCAGATGGTGATTCCAGAGTATAATTTTCAAAGATGACATTGGTCCTGTTAACTGGAAATAGTCTAACTGAACTGAGTGAAGAACATCTATTTTTATTTCGTATGAGATAGTTTTTAACCCTTAATTTCTTGTGAAATGTGTTACTTGCGTTAGCTTTTTGCATTTGTCCTGGAAATAGAGCAGGGTGCTAAAATACTGAATTTTGACAGAAATAATTTTGTCAGAGCCTGAATAAGCTGTGCAACAACAGAAGCCTCTGTTATTTTTATAAACCTACTGATAGGAATTTTCCCCATGTCAGAAAAATGTTCATTTAAATCTAAATGTGCATTTAAATCTAGAGTCCTAGGGCCTGTGTCCTGATAAACTACCTGTCCTTGTCATGAGAGAGCTCCTCTTTTGTAGAGGACTGCGTTTAGCTCCCCATTGCTTGAAGAGAAGCAGGCGAATGCATCTTCTGCAGAAAGCAAAGCCAAAGCTTTCAAGAGTGGTGGTTAAACTGAGGTACCTCTCATCTTATATTTAAATAGTGTTTAGACCTTTTATTAAATTCAGCTGTCGTCTGTGGGGTGCTCAGCCCTCAGGCTTCAGCCACATGAGCTCTTATGAGCTGAACCAGTCTGTGAGTGGCAGCTGAATTTGTGGGGCCTGAAGATGACTGGATAGTAGCAGGGAGTGCTGACTTGTCCCTTCCTGGGAAAGGTGGTAAACCACATCACATACACAGAGCTAGCACGAAGCAGCTTGCTGCTGGGACCTGGGAACAGGGTAGCTGTGCTCAGGCTAATTAGAGGGGTGCAGCGCATGCTGAGGCAGCTACTTTGCTGTTGAGTCACAAGATGCTAGCACGTCATGTTACCCTGCTGCTGCTCCATGTATCCTCATGGATTTGCTAGGGACTATTTAGCTGGAGATGGGTAGGTGTGCTCCTTGATTTCAAATGTCTTAATACAACACAGACTCCTAGATGCAGTAGTACTGATATAGTATAGAATTTTAATTTCTACAGATTAATTATTTTTATGCCCTTGTTAGACTTCTAGTATTCTGTCATTTTCCATGCTTCCTTTTAAGGAAAAAATGCTTAGCATAAGACCGCTCCTTATAGTTTGCAAATAAAAGATAAAAGGCTATTTTCACTTTATTTTTAGTGTGATTTAGCATTGATATAAAACTTCTGCCTATGCCTTCTTGGAAAGACATATGTTTATATTATTTTCCTGAATCTAAACTACACTTAGAAATACCTTGGATGTTTTTCAAGTATTTGCAGTCAGTAAGTGCAGCTAGTATGCTCCTAAAGGGTCACTCTATAGGGTTTTGTTTATTTGATGCTCCCACTTTAAAGAAAAGCAATACAAACAGCTCAAAAAGATAGGTATGTGAAAGGATTAATAACATATGTGAAATATCCTCTTCACCACTGCTTTACCAGTTCAACCACATTATGATAATCTCTTCATCATTAGAGCTACTTTGGTTGCACGAGTGGGAACAATGATGGTAGAGCACATAGATATCTCTATGAATTAATCAGTAGTCCTACAAAATACTCCTTTTCTGCCAGGTGCACTGTACACAGTCTGTGACACACTCGGTTGAGAGGAACTCAATTATAATGTTAAATTTTGGATGGTTTGGACAGCAGGTTTAATATGTTTAGAGCTGGCCCAAGGTTGCTGGCACTTAAAATTCTCTGTCCTTAACTAGTGTAAATCATCACAGCTCTCCTGAAATGAAGATAATGCGAATTCTTGCAATTGTCAAGAAAATGAAGCGAGACCAGACCCAAATCTTAAAATGGTTTTGGATTTCCATCCCCCTTTATAAACAATAGTCTTAGTGCCAAAATTGATGTAAAGATGGAAGATACTGTATATGAGAAAAGTATCATCTTCAGTCATTTCCCTCCCCTCCCCTGCCCCCCCCACCCAAAAAAAAAAAAAAAAATCCCAGCTCAAGTGACTGGTCTTCCCGAGCTCTTAGCTATTGCCAGGCAACAGCAACGTAGTGATCCTACTGCAGATCCTGGAGGTAGATGGGCAAAACTGGTAGAAGTTACTGTCTCTCTTTGTGTGTCTTAGTGCTGGGTATCATGTCTGACTCATGCCCATTCCTGTTCTAGACCGTGTTACATGGACGTAGGGCCTCAGCAGTGCTGAGGTCTGGGCACTGACATCTGTGGGTTTTTTCTTTTTTTCCAGCAAATCTCCAAAGTAGGCAGCGTTCTCCCAGCTGCTATTGTTCTAGCGTTTTGTGTGCTGCTTTCTGTTGCAGTTTGTTTATATACTGGTGTTATCACAGCAAGCAGAGGTCGTTGTCGTTCTTGTGTCATCGTGAGTGGTGAAACAACTCTTCTCTCATGCCACCTTTGCAGCATCCATTGAAAGCATGTATGTATAAAACCTGAGTTTGATGCCAGTCTGCTTCCAAACCAGCAGGCTAGGAGAGAGGTAAGGACAAAATCCTGTTGCCACTATTATGGCAACATGGATGTTTGTCCTAGAGGTTAAGAAGGAGATTTATGAAAGTGGAGCACTAGGAACACTGCTGGGTAGGTGCTACAGAGGCCTGCAACGTAAGGTCCAAAACTTTGTGGTGAGGTTTTTAAATATTTGCATTACCAATACTACAGCAGCTACAGCAAACTGAGTTATTTCAGTTATGCTTGGTATTTAACTCTTAGCTCCTTGCCCTGCCTTAGATCTGGGGGGATCTAAGGAGATGTCATAAGAATAGGACCGCTGACTGTAAACACAGCATAGAGCTTGAAGTGGCTTCTGGTCTCTACTACTTCAAATACCTATTTCAGAGTTGTGTGTCACTCACGTGGTACCTGCTTATTCTTTCAGGCATCGATTGGCTTGCATAACCTGACATAAGTAACACCACTGACTGAGGATGCTATTTTAGACCCTCCACGTATTGCACTCCCTTTGGTTTCTTCAACAATGTTACAGAAAGTGAATTGTTGCAAAAGAATGGGTGGTATTCAATAGAACATCAGCTTTTGAGTCAAAGATCACTATATAACCCAGTAGTTATATTTTTATCTTCAATAACTTACATTTAGCTTTTCCTGCCTGTACTTAGGCCAAAAAAAAAAGTCCAATGTACTTCACTGCTGGAGCTTATTCTTTAATTTAATTAAATTTTATTGTTGTATTTCCTGCCCTCTATCCTCTTTCTCTTCCAATATACTTCCCATTATTCCTTTTCATTGAAATTACTCCCTCCTTTTGTCAGAAACTCTCCCAACACTTCTTCAAAGGTGGAAAAATAAAGGATTTTATCAGCAATTTTAAAATGTTTTCTGTGTTGTATTCATTGTATTGAGAGTCACAGCAGTGACTGAAAGCCAAAAGCCCAGTAATGGTTATTATTGCCCATACAGGACTGAAACTTGACAGGGAAGCTGGGTAATGCCCTCACAATACCAAGCACTGATACTTTATTCCTTTTGTGTTTTGTACAGATCTCATCCCTACCACCGCATACAAAAGAGAGTCTCTGAAAAGGTGTCCTATTTATGGAGAAATGGATAGATAACCCCTACTTAAGGAGGAGGAAGGTTTTTTGTCTTCCTCTTACTTCATCTGCCACTAAAAGTTGAGAAAACACAGTAAATGGAACCTGATTTGCATGAAATTGTGCAGGCATGCTGGTCATGGTAGCAACTAGGGAAACGCTTTATTAACGTGAACATTTAGAATATTGATTTTTTACCAAAGTATTTATGGAAAAAATACAAGAGCCCTCCAGTGGCTAAAATAATACCATAAAACCATAAATACTATATTAACTAAAGCCTCTTTAAGTTAATTTATAAGCTTGCAGTGCTTAAGCAGGCCGTGTACTGTGACCTAAGTTTATCATGCTGCTTCTCCTATCTCTTTTTGATATCCTTTGCTTCTGAAGTTTATTCACCTGTTTTCTCATTGTTCACTTAGGTTGTCTCTTGAAGAATAAATCTTATTTTCTTTAGAAATGTATCATCCTCAGTCCAGTAGGGCTTCAATTCCTGTGTAGGGACCATCACTGTTCCTACAATATAAATGCCATAGTTATCTCTTACCTTATTTTAATGATATTAGATTCATGCATTATATAGGCCGTATTTTAATGTCAGCATTTGTTTTTCTTGAATTAGAATAATACTTACCTTCTCTCCTTTTTTAAAAGGAGGTGCTGGTTGGGAAACAAATTAGGAACAAACATGATTCAGCTGTATACAGTTGTCATGTTAAGATATCTGAATTTTGGCCTTTGATTTCTTTAAGACCAAAAATAGCGCGCTCAGTTTTTTCTAGAAGAAATTACTACTAAAATATGTTATCCCGTATGTATTATGTATGTGCTTATTTTTCTAATGGAGCACAAGACCGGATAGAAAAAAATGTCTGGAAATGTTTTGATTGAAGAAATCAGATGTTTACAACAGGAATTCACACAGCAAAAGGCAACTGTTCTCTTGCAGAATGTTGCCTGTATAGCATGGAATGTCACTTTCAAATTATCAACATAAAAACTAATTAAGTGCATGTATCCAATTTGTGTTGGACAAGTACAAAAGATTCTACTGATGTCAAACTCTACAGTATGACTCTGCTCGTGGTCCACACTGTGGATAATATTTTCTCGCCTCTTCCTACAGCAAAAATGCACTCCAGGCAAGCAATACTGACTCTGTAAAAATGTCCAGAAGGCATCTATATTATCAGTAAGTTTCTCTGGGCTTCTGATACTCATTTCAAGTCATGTACTAGAATATGTACCAGTATTTCCTTTAGGTAAACTAGTTGATTTCTGAGAGAGTACTGAGGCACTTAATAAGAATTTCAATTGGTATTGGTAGCTTTCCCTACATGTTTATAAGACTTCTTTTACTAGAGAGAACTCTAAGTAGCTGTTCTTTGCTTTTTAGTCATTTTCCATGTGTAATATGCTCAGGAATGCAATCATGTTATTTGTTTAGCAAGATTCACTCTTTGCAAGGCACCACGTAGACTCCTGATGCTCTGCAAATAAATAATATTGGCCAACTAGAAAAATCTTTCTGTTCATGGCATGCCTGTAAAATTCTGTAGTGTGTTTGTTAAATATAGCAGGAAAAAATGTAGGTCACTTATTTAAGAATAGTCCTGGAAAGATAAAAGTTAGTTCATCTTTTCATTTTGTATTTAAAACACGAGGAACATTTGTTCAATAAATATTGAGTTTGTGAAGAATGTGCTAAATACATGCCAACAGAGCAAATCCCTTTTCAGTTTTTTTTCTAGCAGCCACTAACTGTAGAAAGTTGTGCAGTCACTAAAGAAGCATCACCAAGGAAAGAGTGAATTATCCTAGCTGTGAGATCTGTGGATAAGCTCGTTTACAGGGTTCCACAGTCATTTCTGCACCTGCTCTGTTTGCGTGTGTGAATACCATTCAGCAAAGAAATCTTCCGATTTTAATAAGGTGTTCTATGAAAATGTTGCCTCAATAGTTTGTGCTATTACTTTTACCATTGACCTAAATTAAAAGTTAGAAATTATTAGGAAACTAGAAAAAACAACTAAAAATATAACTTGGAATCCCATAAGTGCATTTGAATACTGCAGGCAGTTCTGGTGTTCTCAGCCTGAAAGAGTATAGCAGAAATAATAAAAAAGACACAGAGAAGAATGGGAAAGATAATCAATGGTTCAAAACATCAGCAAAGGAGTTGAGGGCTCTTGAGCCTGCAGAAGCTACCAAAGTAGATAGAACAGTTTCCCATAAAGTTATGGGTGGCTTGCAGAAAGTAAATACTTTATCTGTCAACTAGGTGTGCCAGAAATTATTCGGAGCAGAAGCCACATCGTCATAGCTTGTTCCACATGTTATGCCACAGAATATTGTAGATGCTAAAAAAAAGGCATTGATTCTAACAGTGATGAAAAATGCATGCCTTGATGTGTCTACAGAGCACTGAGACGCCTGTGAGCTGCAAATTGCTGGAGGTTCTGAGAGTTTATGGGCAAATCATCACCATGTAGTTGTCCTACTCTTACATTTCTCCGTTTTGCTTTATATGATCATCAAAATAGGATGGGAGGTCTAAGCTTTGGTCTGACTTGATATGTCTGTTTTCATTGGTCATATGGTACAGGCCTTAAATGTCTTTTTAAGCCTTTAGCTAGCCATCTGCATGTACTTTCTCAAGGAAACAGAACATGTCAGTAGAGACTTAAAATTGTGCATGTATTTGGTGTTGGAACTCAGGCACATGGATGTTTTGGTGTTAGGACCTGAGGGAAAAAAGCACTCTGGAAATATATTCCAGGTTTAAAACCAACCACATTTAAAACCAACCATCTGGCGTTCTTCCACATGGAACTTCAGCTGCAATTACCTGTTGATGTAACGGCTGGGGTTCCTGCAGTGAACAATGGGAAGAAAAAGTCTTCTCACACTGTAGCCTCAGCTTCATGAGCTGTCCGGAGCGTACCTTAAACCTGAGCTCCATGTTTTGCTGAATTATGCCCATATACGCACTGTTTCTTCATGTTCTTTTCTGGAAAGGACATGGAAAGGATTCTGGAAAGGATTCCATGTTTTTTCTCCTCCTTGTTTCAACGCTCTTTGAAAGAAGAGATAGGAATTATTAATTCAGAGACTGTTTCCACAAATCTCACTCATCTAAGGGAAGTAGCTACTTAAACTGCTGACATTTTGTTTTGCTTTAATTAAAAAAATGAGGTGAACCTGTCCTTTTGCTGTTCTTCCTTCGATTTTTACATTGCTACTGTAGACTTTTGTGCTAGTCTGTGCTTGTTTTTGTGATACCAACTATTCATCCCAAATCCTGATCTCCTTATAGATTATTTCTCCTGTCAGATACAGCCTTGTTTCCCTCATCCCCTGTGAGATGTATATTAAGGGATATATGATGGTGAGTGACTCAGTGTTTCAGTATGTTAAAATCTGCCTCAGTGTCAGTTATTGTTGTAAAACCTTTATGATAATGTTTAATTTATGGATAAGGACAATCAAAAAATGTAGGATAATTTATGGGAACTGATTCTTCCAATTTATGTAAAAATGATCCTATGGAAAACTTGTACTAAAAAAGAAGTTTCAAATTAAATTTTTAGAAGAAATAAATATTCATTTTAGATCTTCACTGATATTGGATAAACTTACAGAAAGGGAGAAGTCTAATGTTAGTTGTTGGCGACATTAATGTACTTTTGGAATGCGCAGGTGCATTCCACAGTACTTTTCATGTAGGTGCCACTGCAGATGATTTTGCACCAAATTAGAGAAGCCTGAATGAGTTCTAGAAATCGTGGATTTACAGTTTGGAACAGACTGCAGGTCCACCTGGTTTGGGATTGTATTAGAGACTAGCTAATATCAGATGTAAGACTTAAAATCGGTACTCCAAAATCTGAATAGTTACTTCAGCAATGTTAAGGTAAAATGAGTTTGGAACATGCAAAACTTAGATTTGATAATCTCTTGACATACTAACATGTGAAGAGGATGTTAACGTTTTACATTAGAATGCCAGTTTGATTGAGCTGGGAACATAATTGCTTTGGAGTATTTCTTGAATTTGGAAATGAAAGTCTTGCAGTGTCGGAGAGCGCTAGCAGCAGCATTGGAGTTGATAGGAAGGTGGGAAGGAATGCAAAAGTATTGCCCTTTTTCTTCGTTCCTACATGGAAGCTCTTGAGGCTTTTTCTGCCATGTCTGTGTTATCCACGTTATTCTTTTGACTGATTTAATTTCCTATTCTACAGTAATCAGGTAATGTAACTATTTAAACTGTTACAATTCCTGTAGAATACTGCAATATTCTTTTTCACCTATATAATTGCGTAATCTCAAAAGCACTAAATGCTCCTTGCAACCTGTGTGCCAGTTTTGTGTTCAGGGTTTTCTGCAACCTATTGGTTTCCAAGCAGAATTCTGCTAGCAGAAAGTTGTGTGGATTAATGACTTTTTTCCCAAAACATTCTGTGAGCTTTTTGGAGAATTTTAAACCTTATTAATTTCAATATTTTCTCTTTTTTGTTCTGTGCAACCTATGTGTTAAATAGCAATGTCTAGATTAGTTTTCTTTGTGTTTGTAGCATAATGTCGTTTATAAGTGTTTCATGATTTTGTCCTCTCAAATATGTTTGGAAATACCACTATTTTTTTTTATTTAACTTTTGTGTCTGTGCATACAGTGAATGTCAGTAGAAAGCAGGGAATTCCCATGGCTTCCTGTCTGCATTTGAATTTAATTTGCCCCTTTTATCTCCCCTTTGTCTTGTCTATTTAAATTGCAAGCGTTTTGGAACACGTTCTCCTATGTTTTTTATTTGTACTGTGCCTAACACTGTTGTCAGATGAGCTTAGTCATTTCAGTAATAAACAAGATTTATGATAGCAGTAGCCTACAGATAATCTGGAGAAACAAAAGCCTTAATTATGCACGTGGGGATGGGCAGTTGGGAACTCTCCTCTTCTTTTGGGGGAAAACATTTAATTTCTTTGCAAAACAAGAGTAGCATCAGTTTCAAATATTAATCCTTAGTTGTCTGTGAATTGCTGGATTTGTTAGTGTACAGTAAGATAAAGACAAAATTTTTAATGAAGAAACGTGAACTTGAGATTGTCTATCTGATGTCTCTTGATAATGTCATTATCATCAGTTTGTTTGAAAATACCTCTAAGACCCTGAACAAAGGTGAATATGTTTTTTTTTGGGGGGGGGGGGGGGAATATCTAAAGAAATGGAACTTTCTGTCCTCGGGAGATGGATGTTATCGTGGCAGTCACTCTAAATAACCACTGGACTTTTTGCCACCTGTGAAAAAACTAACCAACATTTGTGTCTTATAAAAAGTTTGCCAATAAAAGCTATATCCATTCTGCGTGGAGCTGCAGTGTAGGGATGGCAATACCTTGTGAATTTTGATCACGTCCACGTCTCTTTTGTTGGCTTTCTACTCATATTTTACATGGTGCCAACCAAGACTACTAAGAAAGCTTTAAGAAGCAAATCTACCCTGTCTATCCTAATAGATGGATGCCCTATGCAGTGTTTAAATTCATCACTCTTGGCTTTTTGTGTTTTTATTTAAGGTCATATTTGAGTTTTACTGGTGTTAATACTGAATTCATGAAACCAGTAATTTGCTGCTGCTGTTCTATAATGCTCTACGTGTTGCCTCTCTTTGTTTGAAATTTCATATTTGATGCTGTTAAAGTTAAGGTCAATTTTATTGATGCTGGATTCTGTGGTTCTCATTCTTCCATTGCGTTTTCTCGAGGCACATAGGGAGAGGGTAACTAATCTTAATATCTTGTGTTCACAACTCTGTTTAGCATGGAATCAGTAAGTGACATATTAATTATAATAATCTGTTAAATATACCTCACCTACATGTTAATTATAGCAGACCATTCTCATTTATTTCTCTGGGTAGGCTATTAATTCAACCCAGATGGTACAGCTTTTTGAGACTGTAACACTCAGTGTTAACAGAATAAATCATGTTGCCAAGATACAGGAGCAAAAATGTTATCACATCTGAGTAGGCTTTAAAATGATATAACCATGAAAGAAACTTACCTTTTAATCAGGGAAGAAGCTTAGTTAGATCAGGGTCAGTAAGCCAAGCCTGTTTTGTAAGGCAGGAAGCACTGCTTAGAAGTATAGGAATTTCTATTGTGTCGCAAAATATCAAATGTTTTGGGAAAATACCTTTCTTGCCAAGTCTGCTAGCTAAAAGATGTGATGTAAAATAATTGTCTCATTTTACTTAAGAAAATATTAAGTGGATACTATTAAAGATCTTGCTGCTTTTCAGCAAGAGTAACTGGAAAGCTGTCTTTACTGAGTACAATCCCTGGTTAAGGGAAAGGAATGTAACTACTGCACTAATTGTAAATAATATTCAGTAAAAATTCTTTTTCTTTCCTCTCTTTTAATTAAACCTGATATTGATTCCTTCCTTTTCCACCTTTCTCCTGTTAATGTTCAGTATGCAGTTCTCTGTTGGCTATAAAGAGTGGGATTTTTACTTTGATATGAAACACGTTTTAGGTGACACATTACTTCTTGAATATCTCATTTTTTTTAAATCAGTCTTCCCTCCTACACACATTCACACATGCCTCCACCATGTTTACTTGTACAAGATCTTGGTTTTTTGGGTTTTTTTTTGTTTTTTACTCTAATTAGATGCATTCTGGAGACATAAACTGGATCATATTTAGTTTTTCAAAGCCCAGTACTTCTTCCTGATGAAGGAATCAAGGTAAACCTTTATAAAATATAATGAGTATCACCTTTATTTTTTTTCTTACCATGTAGATGGTAAGATGTAGTTTTTAAATGATGGAGGTAGAGCTTTCCATTAGAAAAACCTAAGTAACATACTTAAGCTGAACATCTGCTCATTCTAAGTAGACATAAATAGACTGTTTTTATTTGCTTACTCTGTTACACTATAAAACATTAATATATGTATTATATTTATTTTATTATAGCCAGAAAGAAAATTATGAACTAGAGGCAAACTGAAACTTCTGTATCAAAATCTTTCTGGTATCTAGGTTTATTTTCCAAAACAATCTGCTAGCATGGTAGAATAAATTAGAATGTTTTTTCTGATCTTTTTGGAAATATTTTCTATAAAAGGTTATACTTTTGGTGAATTTATGTAGGGCAGTTAAGAAGCTAGCAATTACTGCTTGAACCTTTCTAGGCACTACCAATTTCATGGTTCAGTAGTACCTCAGGGATTGCACATATGCTAGAGATACTAATTCAACAGTCGGGGTAAGGTATGTAGGAAAAAATACCTAAAGTACCTCCACTCCTTCAATCACTTCAAATAATCTAAGTATTTTGTGTGTTTTGCACGTGTAAGAACAAACCTTGCTTATGACCTGAGAGACAGTGCGCTCTGTATGAATTCTCTCTTTGCTGTCACGAAAAAGGGACGAACAGTTGGTGTTTTATGTTCTCCAGCATGAACCCTTAGCCTAGACTCCACAATCAGATCCCATATTGCTTTGCTTTCTTCCTTTTTCTTTTTTTAGTAATAAAAAACATACATTTTAAGCTCCAAAACATAGCTACAAACCATCTAAAATGGGACTGCTTTCTAATTGCTTTGCTTCTAGGGGTTCTTGGCTCTTGAGAGTTAATCTCCTGGAATTAATTAGTTTCATTAGGGACAGGTAAATGAAGATATTTAAGTCCCGGTTTTAGGGCTTTGAAAGAGAAGAAAACTTAGTCCCAAATTTTTTGTGGACTTCAGAGAGAACCGTAAGTGTAGTTTTCATCATCTTTCTATTTCTTTGCTATTTGGACAAAACAAGGTGAAACTTATCAAACATAGTCACTGAGTGCAGTTTGGTCCCCTGACCCGTATATTTAAGCCATCGAGAGAAACAATTGAAATGTTTTATAGTGCGGGATTTGTACAGCTACCAAGGGCCTGAGCGCACTATAAACCCACAGCAGGAATTAGCATAATATGCGGTCCTCTTGATAGTCCCGTTAAGCTTACTGGGCCAAATTCCACTTCTTTTCCTCCTATATGACAGCTGTGCGAGAGACCTATGGGCTGAAATTGGCCCACCGAGTACTGTGTCAGCCCTCAATCTGCAAGAACTGTGCCTGAGAAGAGATTAAAAATCTGACAGCAAAGCCACTCTATAACCTAAAACATTTGAATTACAACTAGGAAACGTTTCTAAACTAACTATCAATAAGAACTACAAAAACACTACGTGGTTACGAGGAGCTTTTAGCTGGGGAATATAAAATCTTAAATGGCACAGATAACGTCAATCTGAATTACCGTTTTCAGAATGACACAGATGTTAGGATAAGGAAGCATAAATGGAAATTAAAGAGAAACAAATTCAGAACAGATGTCAGGAAGCGTTTTTTTCATGCCGAGAATCACAAACGTGTGGAATGGCCTACCAGGCAAGATTGTTAAGGCAAAAGCACAGGGGACATTCAAAAAGTGATCAGATGGCATCATAGGGGAATTGGGTAGTAAAAAAGGAAATGAGCATGCATAAGGCAAATGGTTTTAATTTAATCCCAAACAATGGCCATGTTCTTACGTTATTAATGCTTACATACTTACCTCGGATAAACGCACAGAATTCCTACATGAAAAAAAAAAGCATGAAGTAGCCCTTCTGAAAACAAAATCGAGACAAACGAGACTTTTTTCTTTGATGTCTTTAAAAACTGCATATGTACATTTTAACATCAGTGTGTACACTGATCAATCAGAACCAATCAAGCTATTTTTTTCTTCTTATACAATTTCTTTCTACAATAATTCTGCTTTGGTAATCTGTAGATGTTCGACATGTGGTCATAATAACCCTAGAAGGTATTTCTTAGGAACGGCATCTTGTTGATGTTGTTGTCACTTACCATTTTAGGATGCTTGCTCCCCTGAGCTCTATTTTCACACAGTAAATGGATGGAAAAGAGGATGTACTTCATCTTACCTTTTGTAAAGAAACAGCTGTAGAGGGCCCGAGGCCCCAGTCCCCTAGCACTTATTCATGTGACTTTACGCGTGTTGCTGGCTCTGTTAGTTTCAGTGGGGCTGCTTATATGCATAAAGTCACAAGCACAGTTTACAGGGTGAGGGTCAGACTGTCACCGTGTGACTGTTGTAGGACAGACAAGTATCCCTCAAAACGAGGAATCGTGGTTTCTGCTAGAGACTTTATATTTCACTGAACAGCCCTGTGAGGCACAAACGTGGAAAGATACAGGAACTAGAGATCTCTAAAGCCAGATCCGGATCCTGAATATCTGCTGGGAGTCAACATTTTGCATCCCCGCTTTTTTTGCTTGGTTGAATCCAATGGCAAATACAGGAAAGATGAAAATGGAAAGTGGCTCTAAGCCATGTTGATAGGCTCCTTTCCTTTGACCTCCTGTAATTACGCTGTTTGCAGCCTACAGTATAAGGAGATTAAGCAGAACGCAAAATACTCTGTCCGTTCCTCTTCTGCTTCCCTTACCTTCTCGCTGTTTTCCTCTTCCCACTTACTGTACAGCCACTGCACCAGGAGGCTCCTTGAGTAGAGGCGCTATATGGGACAAGAAGCTGTAGGAGTATCAGGCATCTCTAGGACCTTGGTACCAAAAGCCTATGACGATTTAGTCCTTCTCTACTAAAGGAACGCTTGGCTTAGACGTCTTGGATATAGAATTGAGGTGTGTTGCTCATCTGCATAATATCACTAAAATGCAATGTAATAGCTTTTTTTTAATTTTCCCTCCCACCAGTGTTACTATAATAGGCTAAAAAAACCAAACCTAAATCTTTTACAAGATTATGAAAAATTTAAGGTAGGTATTGTGCAGATTCCTGAGACCTCTGAGCCCCATCCTCAATGTGTGCGAATCATCACAGTGCTATTGCATGCAACGGCAATTGAAATAAGCAACATGCTCTTGCTTTCCTGCTGGCTACCTAGTGTTATGCCATCTATTGTAACATTATCGTTTCTGTCATCGAGATTTTAATTTTGCGGACATAGAAATGTAATGGGAATCCATCTGGTGGATAATTTAGTTTGTGCCTTCAGTAATATCAGCTCCTGGTCTTCTTCTCAGTCCCTAACTTATAAATTAATCAATTAAACTTTGATTTTATGTACCGTTTCCCTTTATGCTGTTCTTAGATAATGTTTGATCAGTGTATATTTAAACCCCCTAAAGTTTAAACAAATCCTCACCTAGTCCTTTAGATGCAGACACAGAAAACTAAACAATACAGCGTTAACTTATCTGTTGTAGGCTGAAAACGCTGTCTAGGCTTATCTTCTTTAATGTGCTTTTGACACAAAAATCAGTTCACCAAGTCACGCACCGAGAAATTCAATGGCAGAATGGGCTTAGTGATTTACTAAAATCGTATGTAGATCTTGTAGGCATTTACTGCGTATAGATTAGGAGCTCCATGGAAAAAGGAAGAGAGCTGTAAGAAAATAAAGCGATAGTGCCATGAGTTACTTTTGAAGGATCTGGATTTTTAATCATAGCCTCATGTTGATATTCCTATTTCCATTGTGCTTGGCAGCAAGTTGCTGTTTTAAAATTGTATTTCAATTTGGTTGTCAGTGTCTGAAACTGAATTACAATGATCTGTAGCCACATTTTCTTGATTATATTACTATCAGTTAATTAACACTTATACCATACATAGCAGGCATATATTTGAAAAGAAGGAAGACATGTCCCACGTCAGGCTAGGAATTTACAAATGAAGAGGTCTGGTGGAGTTCAGCATCAGTTCCCTGTGATTTGCAGTGAAAACCCGATATAACTTCTGTAGCGCTCCTTGAAAATCGCAGCTCTGCTGGGAAGGGCTGCGGTCCTACAGCACTTAACAGAAGGCCGAATGTGACGTGTAGTCTCCCTGGATCCAGGGCCTGCACTGCACCAGTCGGTAGTAGTTTACAGACTGAGCCGTAAGACTAGATACATCATGAATAAGACAAACTTTTTAACAATATTCAACCCAAGTATCGATATCCATCAAATGCTTTGCTTCTGTTATGTCATAGGTGCAACTAACTTTTATGCAAGATCCTTATAAATTCTCTCCCCCTGCAACCCAAAATGTGGTAGCTATGCCCAACTTTGGTGACTGCAGATGCTTTGCCTAAATTCTGTAAATATTCCAGCTAAGACTCAAACTGGCTACCTTAAAATCTGTAGATAACACCTTGTTCAAGTTGGAAGAAGTCTATTATTGCTGAGACAATAGGAACAATGGGCTAGGCTTTCTTCAACTACATCTCACCCGTCGCATCCCAGGATGATTTTGCAAAATATTTGAGGAGTTCTGTCTCTTATACACATGGATTCAATAAAGTCTAGCTGGCACATTAGAGACAACCTCATTTTCACTTGTTTGAAAATACCTTCCATTCTTTCAAACTATTTCAGCCCATTCTGTGATTTTGAACACAAAAGAATACATACTTCTGTGAGTAGTAAGACATTTTAAATAGTGGAATATAATTCTATCAGCACTGTGCTATCCTGTTATTTATTACTGTACTAAATTATCTACAGCTGAAGACATCCTGTTTATAATGAGATATCTGATGATTTATTTTTGCAAAAAATATTAGCTTTATTATTTATTAATTCTAGCAGTATTCCTCAGTGTACACTCCATAAATATTAACATATCTGATGTCTTGTAAGGATATGGTGAAAATAGGAGCATTATGCCTGATGTATGAGGAAGATTTGACATCCCATTTTTATGTAGTTGATCTTCTATAGCTTATAATATCAAAGAGCTCAATTAATTAAGAGCTTGTGTCAAAAATAATGAAAATAGTGCTAATGTAAGGGTATTTGCAGTCTTCCATTTTGACTAAAACCCACTGTTTATCCATGAACGTTATCATAGATGTGGTAAATTGGAAGAATGCGTTTTGTTCATTTACAGAAGGCTAAATAAATTACAGAATTGCATTTAAGTTACTGTATGGTACAACAAATACTCGTATAAAAATATTCTGAGAATTACGAGGTTATTGAGATATGTTCTCACAGATCTCAAGTCATTCTCTGAAAAGTAATATTTATGCTGGATATTATTTTAAGTACTCTAAAATATTAGCACTACCTACATTCACTGTTACGGATAAGTCAGATACCTTTTCATGATGCTATATGGATGCAACTGTTGTTTGAAACCCACAAAGGCCGTCTGGAGTTTTAGGTTTATCGGAAGATTATTGTTCAAGGCTTGTTTATCTCAAAATCCCAAATCCTTTACGTTTGTGCTGAAGTAGTCTTCTGCAGAGTGTGATGTAGAGAGATTTCCTGTAAGCTTGTTATATTGGGCTTTATTAAGAACATGGCAATCACTTTTGTTTCAATATATAAGATTACATATGGTAATTTCTTTCCAAGTGTTTTAAGGATAAATTTACAGGTTATTACAGGTCGCTTGTCCCAGATTTCCTCTTCAGAGGAAGAATTCATCTATTGTGTAATGTTTTGTAAATATACCATATTAGTGCTGAGTCATTGAGACTTAGAAGACCTTGATGTTTAACTGTGTTTCCCATATTATAGGTAAAGTTGAAACACTCACAGGGACTTCATAGTGCTTTAGTAAATGTAAGTTTTACAAAGAATTTAAAATCATGTTAATAATTTATAATATATGTTGATCTTTGCTTTATATCTTTCACCAGTGTCGGAGTCTAATACTCTCTGACTGGGTTCTTTTACATATTCTGCACATGGAGTGTGTAACGTTTACTACAAAATTATTTGTAGATATTTGACTTTACATGGGATTTTGGTTTAGCAGAGTGATACAGTGATATAGTGAATACATGAGTACACTCCTCATGCGCTGGTCTGGCTAACTCAGGGAAACATTCACGCTTTGATTAACTCGGGAGAACCATTTTCACAGCCAGTTGATCTGCTCAGCTGATACAGCCATTTATCTGAGACAAAGGCCACCCTCTGGTACCCCAGTACCCTTTATGTTGAGATAAATTCAGCTTTATTTGCAACAGCTGTGGTCAATCACACCTTGTGTTTCTCGCTGAGTTTCATGGGCATGTTGTCTTTGCCTTCTCCTCTGAGCCTTCTTCCACTGTAGGGGTGATTTGTTGGTTGGTCACCACTAGACAACTTGTTTTTCCAAAAAGTTTGATGTGAGTATGGTTAAACCAGCTAAACGTTCATATTTTGTGGGGAGTAGAAAGCAGAGCTCCTGCTTAGAGTTGGTTGATTATATGTAGATGAAAAGTCCCAGAGATAACTTGATAACAAAAGAACAATAGGGAAAAGAAGTAGATCATCTTCAAGATCATCTTCAAGGATCTGGTTGTAATTAAAGTTCATCATGGTATATGTTCTGTAAGGCATCACATTTCATTTCTTTGTTCAGTTTTCTCACAGTTGTGTTTCTTTGTTTCAGTTTTTACATTCAGAAATGTAAAAGCACCAGGAGCACTTTCATAAGGTCTGTTTTTAGTGAAATGCGATGTAGTAGTCCTAGATGCGTCTGAAGCCAGTGTAAAATTGGTGGATTCAAAAGGCTTGCTCGAAACCCTTCGAAGTAAGCTGAATGGACAAGCCTAGGGGACTTGCATTGCATTTGCAAAGATTTGTGCCTGTATGTTTGGTGTTGATTGTGGCTTCTCATATCATCTCTCTTCTGTTTTCATTAGAGAGCAGGCTGTAACTTTGGTTTCTGGCTAGTGTTTTTTGGCAGGACTGATAACTGTGGAGATGGCATGGCCATCACGCACATCTTCATGTGTACAGCATCGGAGGGGACACTGATTATATTTGTAAGCCATGTTGGAAAAATTGTGTTGAATTTGCTTGTTACGATTGGTATTAGTTCAACAAAGTTGAATGTGGTCTTTGCTTTTCAACAAAGTTGAATGTGGTCTTTGCTTTTCAACAAAGTTGAATGCGGTCTTTGCTTTTCAACATTTGATGGTATCACCATCTCATTGTTCCTCTTTCAGTATTATTACCTAGGGATAAGTAAGGAAGAAATCTTTGTGATGTAATGGGAGGGAGGCATTTTACAATTCTTTAAAACCTTGGAGTTGCAAATAATCCAATTTGTTATGTATTCATTAATATAAAAGAGAAAAGAAATCTAAGAGAAAAGAATCTAAGTAGCGTACAAACACACAATGTACACAGGCATATATTTATACTTATATATACTTATGTATAGTACTAGTACTATATAGTAGTATATATAGTACTAGTATAGTACTAGTACTAGTATATGCCTAGTAGTATAGGCATATACTTATATATAGTCCATGCAAGATAATAAATTAGGTAGCTACTGCATACTTTAGATGGTATTTTAAAGCATGAAGCTCAAAGGTGAGACGCTATAATCACTGAAGGGATGCAGTGCCACCTTGAAATGCACTGGCTGGGACGGAACAGCTCATTACTAATATGAAGCAGAATCCATACATAAAAATAAAGCAAAGAGACCTGTGTATTTCTTTGGCATTATTGAGATGCCAGTCAGCATGCTGCATACGTGTCTGGAATTCTGAATTGTGTCTCGGATGTATTTATTCTATATCCTTGGTATAAAATACCTACAAATAAATTCTGCTGCTCTCCAAAAGCTTGTATGTATCTGCTACTACTCATATATTTCTGAAATCTATTGTCAGTCCTTTGACACAGACTCAACGTCAAGTAACTGCCAGTTCACTTGCATTCCAGACCGTCACCCTCATTTCACTTTGTTCCTGGGAGAAAAAGCATTTTTGCAGAAATGTTCTGGGGACATCGGACTACAAAATCTTTTTCCTGCCTAACAGTAATTTCTTGAAGGCCTGTGGATAGAGTTAAGGCCACTGCAGTAGAATCAAAGCTAACCCTAAGCAGGGAGTTTGGCACTTCCTTTTGTGAAATAAAATTAAAAACTGAAAGCTGCTTCCACCATGATGCAACTCCCCTTTGACATTCTTATTTGCTAGTAGATCTTCATTCCAGTGCAGCTTACTCCAGCCCAAAGAGCCTGATACAAAGCTCCTTGGTCCTACAATTTATTTGTATAAGTTTTTTGCTTTAGGGTCATGTCTGATTTTTCTGTAGATTCTGTGTCCTGTAGACATATGTTATTTCAGGAAAAATAACCTAAGTGACATAACTGTTTTGTGTAGCAATTTGACACAAAAGATAAAGGAAAAGCAGGGCAGAGATGAATCACATTAGAGAGAAAGATGCATTTTTTCCCAAGATCAAAATAAAGAAAGGATTGGTTTAATCCATTTTGGAACTGAGAAAGCTGTAACAAAATATAATATGAAACCAGAAGTATAGCATTTATTATAATATGAAAACAGAAGAATTCCGACATATGACATACCTAAAAGTTTTGTATATATACACGTGGATGTTCTGTATATTTTGAGAGACTTTTTTTTTAAAAAGTGCTTTCAGAGAGCCTTTATCAGATATTGTGACCTTGATTCATTATTCCTTGATTCTTTGCAGTGTGTGCTGTTAGAGCAGTACAAAAGTTGAATGTTACACTGCTGAATCAGGCTCATGAGATTTTGCACAGATACTCTACATATGTGCTTTGTCCAGTTTGAAAGTTAAAGAAGATATGTTGTTCTAAGAGTGACAAACTGGTAATGTTGCACTAAGAGAATAATATTAATATCTGAAATGCATGAGTTATTTTAGGGTGTGTTTTGCTTGCACTTGAAATAGCGTTATAGCCAGGCAATAACAGTGTCTATAATGTTTTTTCTTATATAGTGTTTTTTGTGGTGAGAAACGAGACCAGTATGATTATCTGGGCTTCAGAGATGACTGTGGCATGAAATGTAAGTATAATTTAAACATCCAATAGATATTTGTTAACTATGATAATGCTGAGCACAAAATAAGCTTGATTAATATGCTTTTATCTGGCCTTTTTAAGAAATGTGTATCAAAACATAAAGCATTTGTGTTTTGTACAACGTATGAGGCTGCAGCCATATTAATATCACTATAATTACACTTCCAATCTTTCCTCTGAGTATCTCAGCTTTCCTTTGGTGGGTGGCATCGAACTTTTAAAAAAGAAATTATTATTATTCAGATTTGAGTCTGTGAGAACTTTCACCTGAACTTCTATGTGTATTTTCTGGTAGAAGAAATAGTCTGAAAAAAGAATTCATATTTGAAGTAAAAGAGTAGAATAGGCTAGAAAAAATAGCAATATACTGGGTTGATTTTGTGAACACTTACAATACAAATTAGGACAGACTTACTGGGTTCTATTTGGCAGAAAATGGTAACGTTACGCAAGAAGGCAGATATCATGCCTAAATATGGGCAGAGATAAATCTAGCCAAAAAACCAGTCATGGATCCAGATGTCCCTGCTGAAGTTTTTGCACCTGGGCCATTTGGTTTCCAAACTGACCTCATGACTGGCCACAATGGCTGCCTTCTCTTCAGGAGCCAAAAGAGGAAGAGGCTTAAGTGGGTCCATATGGCACGCAACAATCGACAGCAAAGATGCATTGCCAGCTTGGTATTGCAACTACAGTTTGTATTTCAATGTGCTGTGGAATTGGTTCACTATTCACAGAAGAGCAAGTCCTGCCAGGAGCAGCTTAATCTATGAATTTATCTAATTATGTCCTAAAAGTACTGGAGAACTGCAGTATGATTTCAGATGTTGTGAGATGAAGCCAAAGTCAATTTAACCTGAACTGTACAAATTCCAATTTGCATCCAGAATCAAGAAATTGAGCTTCCCCTATTTATAGTGACAAAAGCACACTGTACTGCACTGTATCCTCTAGGTAGGAAGCAGAATATAGCATCAGCTGACTTCCAGGAGTTAAAGAAGGGTGACAAAAAATGGCAAATACGCTATTAAACATGACTATCTGTGACCTTGAACAACTTTTTGCTGTTGTTCCTTCCCACCCTGGACTTCATAATAGAATTTATTTTAAAGCAATGATACACATCTAAAAAAGGTAAAACAGCTTTGATATAATTGCCATGAAGCTAGAAAATCAAATGATATTACTGTAAAATCCTTGTAATAGCCTAGGCAAAAACTTGGCTGTGTTTGAGTGCTATAGCTCTGTTTGTTCAGCAGTTGTTCATTATGTATTTTTATTGGTTATTTTTCCCTTTTATCCTCTGTTGGTAGAGGGTACTTAACTATTTATGAGTCTCTCGGAGAGTAAAGTTTGCTGTTTCCTAGCTGGAATTCTAAGTGAGAGGAATGTAATGGTACTGGGTGATGTGACACTTGTGTATATTTGTTATCTATTGTGATATCTAGAGAAAGGTTTGTATATGTGAGTCATTCTTTCCACCTGAGGATAGGCACATAGTTTGGTAAGACAGTACATTAATGTTGAGTAATGATAGATATGAATCAGACACCCATTTGCATTTGATAACCCAAGTAGACATCTGTCCCTAGACATATGCCCCCATACTTGAACCAAATCTTTTCAGGATAAAAAATTGAGAAATTCCTTTAGTTGCTCTATCTGCAGATCTTGATTCTACTTAGAAAGGCTGTGGTAGCATCTGGAGAAATATTGCATAATATTGAAAGGATCACCAAAAGTCCAGGTAATCTGAAGACAGTCTTCCATCAGACTTAATGGGCTCTAAATCAAGCCCAGAAAATGGCAATCATTAAAATTTTTCTAACTATTTTAGATGGCTAAACAGTACCTATTCAGTAATTACTCTCTAACATAGAAAACTGTTCCCAGCCCCCTTTTTCCAGAGGATCTGTCACTGCTTGTGATATATTAGAAGACCCTTTCAATCACAGCGACTGCTATTTGAGACTAAAAAACACAGTAGTGCCCTGGGAAGTGTTGCAGTCCAGGGAACCGTGCAGCAGGTCAGGTTTCAAACCTGACCGGGAAGTTATGTGAAAGAGTGGGAGTTATTTGGTTATTGGGAGCTGTACGGTTCACTGATAATGCTGTGGCCAGGTTATAAGCACACATAGCCCTGCAGTGTCAAACTTTTTGTGAGCTACCTTTAAGAACAGATTTTAAGTAACTTCATCACAAAACCCGTGCTGTGTATCTAAGTTAAGTAGATGACAGATTTATCATGAGGAATGGGGAACCTGGACTCACTGGATTTCTACCACAAGTTCAATGACCATCCTCCTGCCATCCCATTCTCTCTGAAATACTCCTGTACCTACAATGCTCTCCTAAATACTTTGCTCGAGAGAAAAATATCCAGTAGCCTACAATCTACAGTATGCAGAAGCAACCTCTGTGAAAGCAGCAGTCAATCCAAACGCACCAAGCCATTTGTAATGTATAACTAAAGTCATCAAACATCTTGGCATGTGCCACAAGAAGAATGCTTACACCTAGCTTAATAAAACGAGAACTTTTATCCTGCAAGGCTATTCTCCTAAGGAAAATCAAGTGTATTTTTGAAAGGCCACCTAACTTCCTGTAAGGAATTGCTTCAATCCAGGAAGAAACCCTACTGATCCTATACTCCTCATTTTAACATACGATTTAGAAACCTGCATGGAAAATCATTAAACAATTGCAGTTTATATTAACGAGACCTGACCTTGAAAGAACCTTTCCAGTAATGTCTTGTTCTAGCCTTTAACCAGCCCCACTCTTTTCAAAGTCATAATGAGAAGTAAACTCCCTGCAGTCTAAAATTCAGCAACCGAATGGATCTAAACCTGAGCAAAATCATGAAGATGGTTGATGCATCTCCGCTGTGACTACAGTAAGTACCCTACAACCATGAACATCCCTGGAACATTGTACACTTCTTCCATTGTGCAAAATTCCCTTGTGATAACCATGAAGGTGACATTAAACAATCGCTGCACACGAGCTCACACAGCTAATCAGATATAGGTATGGGGGAAGAATAGCCACTTACTTGCGGGGAAAATTCCTCACAAACAAGTCACTCCTTTTCTGATCATTCAGTCTTTATGTAAAGAGTTGCCAACAAAATACTTTCTAACAATGATACTGAAAATGAAAGTTCTTAATTTGACTTGACAGTGTAACCAAGGAATTCAGATTCTGGTTTTACAACATATTATACATATACATATTATACATATACAACGTCTCTGAGATCTCCTCCTCCCTGTCTCTACAGATTTTGTTACGTTTCCTGGGCAGTAAGCATTACTCTTCATCTTTATGCTAGAGAAAGCCACTGGATAGCCTGTCCTTCCCTGCACGCCCCTATTCACAGGTACCTACAACTTTTTTCTCTCAGCGATGTTAATTAAACTCTAAGCAGTTACTCGTCTATGAAACTGAAAAACCTTCTTCCCTGGGGCTTCTCGACCTGTGGAAATTCCAAAGATGGTCCTTTTCCGCCCTCAGGGGCAGCACTGGAGGGAGAGGTCCTGCTGCCCTGCTTCATACTGAGCCCTCTTATCTGAGCCCCTTATGTCACGTAGAAAAGCAGATTTAGACAACAAGAAGGGAGGCAATGCCTGAAATGAAACGCTTTGTACTCAGGGGTAAAGGAAGGTATCACTGGAAGACAGTCAGTCCCTTCAGCTGCGTACAACCAACACAGAAAGCGGAGCAATTCTGCAGTACTGCTAATTCAGCTGCTACAGGAGACCGGATGGGCAAAGTGCGAGTTCTTGGGATTTGATCTCGTGTTCAAGTCCACTGAGGAGAAATATGTCACATTTCTCAGTCTCTAGCGAAGACTGAAAGTAACAAAGTCTTTCTGCCTTGACAACAACCTTTCATAGCATTTGCCTCCCAAAAAACTACAGCAGAAGCCTTGCAAAAAAGGGCTATCATATAGGTGAAAAGAGAAATTGTAAGGAACAATAGTTCATCCACAACTGAATTTCAGAAAAATGTGTTGGTCTTCTGAGAGCTACCCCTACTTTCAATATGCTTAAGAAGGTTGTACAGTGTTATCTTCATTGGTCTGTGAGCTTGCAAGGAGGGTATTTCTCTCTCTTTCTCTTTTTTTTTTTTTTTTTTTGGCCCACCATGTAGGAGTCTGGATTAGTGGAGAGTGGGCTTTTCCTTTTGCAAAAAGCATAGGCAGGGCCTAAGTGATTTGTTCTGATGAGCAGCAGTTGAAGGTGGTTTATTCAGCTAGCAGTGTTACCACAAGAGTATCCTAACCTCAAGCAGGTATAGGGTGGCTAATTTTATGATCAGCCCTTGAGTGTGGTGTCCCCATAAACTTTGTTTTCTCAGCATTCTCTCTGATAATAGCTGCCACATCTACTCTGATACTTTCTTAATATAAAATAGGGCTTAAAAGTCGCTTTCTATTTTTATGTAAATTACTGAAAATTCTCTATGCAAAATTCAAATGTCACTCGAATATGAAGTTCCTAAAGATATGACTTTCCTTTATAAGATTTTGATTATTTTGGTCTTTCAGAGGACCCTTGTATACTGCTTAAGAATTCAACATATGTTTGGGCTTTTCATGACTCTAGGAGAGGACAGTAACCCTACTGAAAACAAAAACAATTGTTTTATAGCATGTGATGCTCTTAGTTGAAAAACAGTTGAGCAAACAAGGAAAATCTCAACAATTCTGTTTTTTTTCTATGTTAGTTTAAAAGACTCATAAATGTACATATTAGCGATACATATACTGGGTTAAATTGCAAACTATTAGATGGGCACCTTTATGGTATCTTTACTGTTCTCTGCTTGCCATGATAGTTGTGAGGACAAGAAATACTGATCTTTCTAATTGATGGCACACAGTTTTGTACAGCTCCAGAAGCTAAGCTGCTTGTATAGCTGTGGTTTGTCTACTGTATAGGGATGAGAGAGGCCCAAGACTCCTAAACCATGTCAGATAGCTGTATATGTAATGCTCTGACAGGCCCGTTTTATGACAAGCCACAAAGTGGATACCACCAATACTTTAAACTTTGGAGGATGTGATTGTCTACCTTGATAAGCTATTGCTACTATGATGGTAGTGCAGAGAACACATTCAAACAAACTGTACCTCTGTCTAAATCACTTAGCATTAAAAAATTAATTTTCAATCTACATGCTAGTCTTTGTGTATCCATTCTATCAAACAGGATTTGGTGTGAAGAAAGGTAGTTGCAGAAGAAAGGAATTTAAGAGAAGGGTTGAAAACACAGTTTTTTATTGGAAGGAAAAGGGAGATGGTCTTTTGAAGCCCCAGGTTACAGTTTTTTGGTAATATTTTTTCTCTCTTCCTAGGTCAAATATGTTGTTATATTGTGACATTTCCTTGAGTCACTTCAAAATATCAATTTGACAGAAATTGTTATTAACCATGAAACATGTCCAATGTGGTAAAGAATATCAGACTACAGTAAAGTAGAGCAAATTCGCATTGTGTTTAAAAAAAAAAAAAAATTGCCACTATCAGATAATATCTCTAAGTGTGCTCAATGACAGGAGATCAGTATCAATAAATGAGCAGTATTGATCAGATACCTGGGGGCATATAAGCTTAATGGAGATGCAGAGACTTTGTAGCAGTAGTATTTTTAGCATGGCAAAGCATGACAAAGCATGACAATTGTAGATGCTCACTGTAAACAATTTGCTAACAACGTGTCTAAGCAAACATCTCCTGACCATTTCTGCCAGTGACCTGCTTATTGGTTGGAGGAGGCCTGAAGAGACTTTGTGACCAATTCCGTGTATTTTATATAGATTTTCCATTCCTTTTTGTTACTCCAGTGTTTGAATGAGACTATATGTTGTGCTGAACCGGGCATGGGAAGAAACACTGTAGATGCTCTCTGAGTACGCCTGTCAAATTAAGACTCTCCAAGGCCTTGGTAGTGCTGTCCTGTAGGAGCCTGACCAACTAAAGTGTGCAATAGGATCGAAACAAAGGAATATTGGTCAAAATTTTCGGTGCACTGGGCATACTCTAGGGTAACAGCTGAGGCACTTCTGCTGTTGAAATGGCCGTTGTGGAAGGTTTGAGGACAATTTTGTATGTCAGCACCTTGGTCAAGTTCTTTATTTTGTAAGTGTCTATTAGTTGTCCGTGTTTAAAGGGAGGTTACCTATTTTTAAAGTGGAAAAAAAGATAGTATATCCTTTGTTTCACAGCAGTGAAGATTATGTAGCTAATGATTAAAAAGAAGCATCTGTCAGAGGCTATAAAGGCAAGTCTTTAACATAAAAGCAATAAGCTAGCACGTATTGGGAGAAGGAACTGGAAAGCTTGAAGGAAGTTATGTTCCAAGCCTTACAGGACCTAAGAGCTGTTCAGATTGTGCCTGGTTCAGATACTAAGCAGTTATACAAGTACCATGGAAAACTGGTATACACCTCTGTACATTAAAAACTATTAGCACATTTAATTATATTTTTTTATAACTGCACAAAGTCTATCTGTACTCATTTATTTTAGAAGTTTCAATGGCTTTTTGTTCCTTTTACCCCTTTCGTGGACTGTAGCAAGTCAGTGAACGGTATAAAAATATTGTGATTTATTTAACATGAGTTTAAAAAAAAAAAAATTAGCATGTTCTGTAAAGCTACTGTAGTCTCAGTTCAACTATTTTTGCCACTGGTTTATGAGCTTTGTCCATTGTTGCCGTGGTAGTACCATCCTGACCTTTCCTCAGCCCATCTGGTACGCTTTTCAAATGAATGTTGCTGCTAACAATGCCTCGGTTCAAGCTGATGCTGGAGTGCAATTTAGTCATTGTTCACCAATGATTAATCAAGAAGAGATTTCATAATGAAGTCAACATTAAAATGTATGGGCATGTGGCAAATCAGATTGAATGGCAATATCTCAGAATATATAGCATCATATTGTTAGGTTTCTTTTGTGGCTTTCCCTCTCCTGGGGATCTGAGCGTAGACTATGATATGCTGAGAGCTCAGTTTATTTTACATTTTAAATGATTAGTGGAAGATTAAACTTTCATGCTAACTGAAAAATATAATGAAAATGCTAAATTCTGGGCTCCCTATCTAAATATTATTAGCTTTTACATTATGTGTTTGGTTCTTTTGTTCTGGCTGACTCACAGTCCATAACCTTTCTTTTGTTAACGAATTTTAATCCCCTGTTCAGTATCCCTAGACAAAAAAGCGTTGTGATGTACTAGTGGAGGGGAGGAGGAGCAATATCCCGAAAAGAGAAAATCAGGAGATTTGTTAGTTGCTTTCATTCAGTATAAACACAATATAGAATAGTCACTAGCTAATGAAGAGATGAAGTATATTGAAAATGGCTGTAATTTTTAAATCACAGAAGGGAAGTTAAAACTAAAACTAATTTACATTACGTGAAAGTGCCTGTATAAATGTGTACTGTAGTTAGTACCTGATGCTGTCCTACATTAAGGACCCAGGTCATGTCCACTCACCATGAAGTGCAAAATAAACTGCTAATTCCAGGATGGAGTAAACCAAGTATCTCTGTGGGCGCATGAATCTTGTGTATGTACTTGCCCTCCTCCGCTCCAGATTTTCCAGGCTTTCTCAGGCTGGTCTCGTGAAAGATTTTGTAAGAGGATTATTGCTCAAGAAAATGGTGATGCAGAGTTTCCAAAGTAGCAGGATTCCTGCTCAACAATAGCACTTGGCTTTTCTAAGAGACTGCCCGTTTTTAATCTGCAAATAAGCAAATGACTTGTGGCCATGTACACGATAATTCAAGCAAAGGATTCATACAGGTTCACACAGGTTCATACAGATTCATATAGGAGAAGGGGAAAATCAAAAGAACTACTGAAAGAAAAGAAAAAGGAGACAACACTGCTATGTGAAGAAGGGAAATACAATACTACATAGTTAAATATTCTATATGCTTTGGGGAATATTTTGTTACTGAATGTGAAATGTCTTATCATTTAAAAAAAAAAAAAAGTCATGATCTCCTACCTGTTTTTGCCATGTAGATGTCATTTATTTAATCCTCATCAGAAGACAGTTAAGAGAAAAACAGAAACCAAATGGCATGCATCATCTTGAATCTGAAATAGTTAGAACTTGAGAAAGTTAAAAAATGGGAACTCAAATAGAAAGTTTTCCACAAGCACTGTTGTCACCACGGTCATTTGACTGACACTGAAAAAATCATTCTGCAGCAGAACATGTCAAGGCAAAAGTACAAGGTGTTTGCATTTGACAGAATACTTGTCTTTGTAGCAAAACATCATTATCTCTGTAGTTACTTACAAGTGAAGAAAACACTTGTGACTGCAAACCTGTATAAGTAGACAGTTCTACATTTGAAAGAAAAGGAAAGTAAAATTATTATCAGTAGAATGACTAAAGGGGAAAATGATACTTTTTTAAATTATCTAGTAATTGCAAATTTAGATTTCAAAAAGACTGTTAGCAATATCCTTTCCTGGTATAAATTCAAGAAGTGAATGGAGCTGTTGGAAAGTATGGATCTATCTTTAAACCAGTACGTACCCTGGCATAATTTTACTCGAGAAGGGCCAAGGGATTTCACCATATCAGAAGAAGTCCAAGACAATAATAATAATTATTGGATCTCCATTAATTTTTCTTCACATTATAGCTGCTAATTTCCTTTCACTGAAATGATCCTCAACTTACTACTGTAACACATTTGAAAAACATTTTAATCATAAAAAATAAAATCCCCAGGATATAAATTTCCCAAAGTCAGAGCAGTCTGAATTTAGGAGAGAACATATCTTACACCATGAAATATTTTTCATGAAACCTTTCGTGAAAGACATGGTTGTTGGATACGGGATCCTCATCTTCTTTAATATGCAGCAAAAAAGCAAGCATGTTTTATTCAACGTGTCAGATCAGTGAGTGTATTCAGACTATAAATTTGTACATTATGTACAGATAAAAAGCACACAATGCCAAGAAACTGGAAAAGAAATTTCCAGTTGAATTTTTTGTTTGGGTTTATAAAAATAACTGTGGTGCATCAATTACTCCCTATTGCCATGGATACAAGCAATACTTTATTATATAACTGTACAGCTGTGCTCACTTCTAATATGAAAAACAGACTTTTTTTCATCTTTCTATTTCATAGTTAGTGAACTGAGATAATAACATCTCCTTTTACCTATGAATGTATTCAATTCCTTTACCATTCTCTAAAGTATTATTGATTAGAATTTCATTAAGGCATTTATAATAAAATCTATGGTAAATGCTACTGTTCCACTACGAGGACGCTATGGTTGAAGGTCATTCTCTTATATATTGCACACCCAACACACGTATATACCAGAAGGGCATTATTAATGTTAAAAAGTCAAGCATACAAAAATTACAGAATATCCAAATTAAGGCTACTTTGTGCATAAACGTTACCAGGCAGTCTTCAAGTATGCTTCCTCTGCCTTATTTATTTCATACTGTTCTAACAATTTATAATTGTGACAAAAATTATATTTCTGATATAAATCTGACAAATTTATAATTCTGATTGGTTTTTCTGTAGAAATTATCACTATAACATGGAAACCGTTACAAACATGAATAAATATTTATTCACAACAGCCCTGGACAGTAATATCCCCATTTTACAGCTCGGGATCTGAGACAGTGAGAGAACATCGTTACAGAATTTATACTTCTGTGGGTTGTTAAGTTAGAGCTCCCCATGACCTGATTTTTCACAGTACTTTATGTGGCATTTGAAGTGTTCAGCGCATTGTCCGTACACACCTGGCTCAGAGAGCAAGCTCATGCTGGGAAGTGAGTCTCGGAAACTGAGGAACTTGCAGTTAGCAATATCCTCTGGAAAATTTGATTTAAAAAACCATTGCTGTTTGAGTAGCACCATACAGACCAGCGTGGCAGAGCCCGGACAGCACAGTTCTTCTTGAGCTGGCCTCCTACCGCTTCAGCTCTTGCATCTGCGCTGTCATTCCAGGTTCTCAGTCTCCTCTATTTTCCAAACATCCATTATTTCTAGTATGACTGTTAAAACTTCCATGCCTGATCTGCTTGTCTCACCTGTGCGACAGACAGATTTTGGCTGCGGTGGAGCGTCTGCTGGTTATCACCTCGTGGCTGCGGTAGCTGCACGGTTCCAGGGGTACTCCCAGGAACTGGACTGCTGAAGTGTGTGGTGTTTTATACTGTCCAAACGTTTGGAATTACTTTCTTCAGCTAGAAAAGTGCTTTTTCATCTGTACAAGACATTCAGGAGTAGTGCAAAGCCATAACACCACTGAGGATTCAGAGATCCCCACACCTGCAAGAGGCAAAGTTTACGCTCCAGGTAGACACAGCGGTGGGGAGAAGTTATCTGGGGAGTTAGGTCAAAACTGCAAACAGAGCTTAAGGAGCTATGACGGACTATAATTTTGAGGAGAAGTTCTGATACAAAAGAACTTGCAAGTACCTACCACCACCATCATTAGTCTCAGGTTTGACATTTTTTCTGTATGTTACCTTATTACATAATTAGCACATTAGGGGGAAAAACTGGAAGGGGAAAAGATATTTTTCTAATTACATAGAAAGGTAATTTTTGAGTAGTAGAAAAGGCAAAAAAAAAAAAAAAAGCCAATCTTATTGGTACTGTTCGCATGCTACCCATACGCCAAAAATTAAAGGCTGCAATAGTGTTATTTGAACACTCAGACATCATCTCTATTTTAGGAAGATCAGAGGAATATAAGCAGTACTAATTCAGGTGCTGCTCTGTAAGTAGGTGAGTTTATATTTACTTTAAAACAAGTTAATTTTACAGGGTTTTTTTAAAATTATGACAAGATACACAGCTAGCTAAGATCTTCCAGGATGCCAATTTATGCCTTCGTACAGCAGCAGGAATGTTTACGTATATCTTATATCTTTATGTTAACGTGGCTGCGTTGCAACAGAGTCAGCAGAGACTTTAATGATAGAATCTTGTTTTCAGTTGTTATTTTTTTCTAAACTGCCAGGCCTTGAAGGGGGAGGTACCTGGAGTGGATGTGCGTACCCGGTTGGTGCTGCTAAGGGTGGCTACAGTCCCGTTACCTTATGTGGTGAGCAAGTCAGGAGGCCTCTGCTCTCTCGTGACCGCTCCTGGGGAGGGCTTGTGCTGCCTTAGGAAAATTCTCGTTTCCTTTTTCCCTCTGATAAGTCTTTGTCTTGCCTTTTGAGTACGCTTTTAGGACCTGTTTTGTATTTCAAGTGTCTGACGCCTTAAACTAAACCTAAACTAAAGGTAAACTTGAATGTTCCTGAGATCGTTTAGGTTTTAGTTTTCTTACTGTGAAGCTGGCAGTTGAAGACCCGTTACCGAATGCGGTTGAAGGGACAAAAGTCATGAGAAATCATTCTTCAAATATTCCTTTATTAGAAAAAACCACAAACAGCAGCAGCAGTTAGGTTGGAGCCATGTTTTAAGACACACCGACTGAATCTGAGATCTGCGTTCAGCATATAAGTTTGCTGCAATTAGAAAGTAGCATAATCACTTCAATTAGCCTTAGGCATAATCTTTCCTTTCCTATTTAGATTGTATATCAGCACCGCTAGTTCATATAGCACTTGTAAGTAATGTACATCAAATCTATTCCAGTTCCATTTTTTCATTTTAATGCCTATTTGACACACTATTTAAAATGCATTTCATTTTACACGAAATAATTATTCATGTATTAATTGTGCACTCATCTTTCCTTCAGTGCTCTTTGTTATCTGATTATGTTGAATACAAGTCTGTATATTACTGACTTCCAATTCCGTTACACACTAAACAGAGCCATTATGAATCCTGTTTATAATGGTGCCATTAAAAATGATGTGCTGTCAAGAATGTCCTATAATGATGGTAGAGAATGTGTTTTCAAAGATATTTAATGACTATATGGTTTTAAAACTGCAATGGAATACTTTTAATGGACTCTAATATAATAAATCAATCATATCTTGCTTGACTTAGTTACATTATATCCATGCTAACTGTGTCTTATGAAAAACTGCACAGTTAGCTCTGGAATATTTTTTTCCCTCCCTGCCTTTGGGCATTGTTCAGGTTTAGATTTTATGTATGTATTTATTTTAAAGATCATTTGTTGGATGATGTTTTTTCCAACAGATGTGTTATGTGGTTAAATAGGTACAATACAAAGCACTTATAATGTTGTGCAATTTTAATTCTAAGTGATAAATGACATTAGAAAACCTACAAGCTCTCTAAAAGGAGAACTTAGCATATTCCTAAAGGGTGAAATACTGCTAGCAGTTATAGATACTTAAGATGATTCCCAGTGCAGCAGAAGTGCTGCAATTGTCTGGAGCGCAGCATGAGTACAAGGGGAAATCCATGCCTACTGCTCCAACCAGCACAAATAAAGAGAGAGTCTAGCAGACAAGTGGAGGAGGGACGAGCCTAGGTGGATCCATGATTACAGAAATTTAAGAGCCTTGAAGACAAGATATTTAAGGATACTGTTCCATCCCAAAGATGCTTCTGGAGGCTTTCTGACCTAATTGATTAGTTTTGACATCAGTCATGTATGTCAAGAGCTGATAGAAGATGAATACACTTTCTTATCTCTTTCCCTATTGTCCATTTGTCTATGTATGGATTGAAATAATAAAGAAATGGTTTACGTTAGCTGAAGATGAAAATGTTTATATTTCCATTATTGAAAGTGTGTGAAACTAAAATTAAGTTTAGGACAAGGGACGTTGGTAAAAATGAGTTGCAGCAGGGAATTGATTGAAAAAATGTGCTGAAAGGGGTTAGAAAACAGTGAAGGAAGTATGCACAACATGATCAGGAGAAGAAATGCATAGAAGAGCAGTGGCCAGAGGACCGGATTTCCCTAATGGGACCAAGTATGACAGAAGACATTTCCCTCCCCTACTTCTTCCAAGCCCTGATAGCTGCAGGCGCGTGTGGCCATCAGACCAAAGGACATACGATGAAATATTGTAATTTCTACTATTAAAGTGCTGTAACACTTAGTTGTCCAAACCTCACGTCAGTTTTTTACTGTTAATGATGTCTCTATAGTGATGGTCTGTCTGCAAACCTTCCTCTTAACAGCACTAGGAATCTACTTTGGTTCTGGTGTAATGTTGTAGGGCCTAAACCTGTCTGCGGGCTGGGATCGTTTCTTTTCCCATTCTCTGTGTAGTCTTCGGACACAAAAGCCCTTTGTTTGGCTGTTGTGGCATGCAGAGAACCTAGGAGTCTAGTGATAATTATGTTGAGATACATTACCTCTCTGCTGGCTTTACTATTCCCTGAGAGAAAAGAAGCAAGCGGTCCTTTTTCACAAGGAAGTTGCAGCATAATCATTTATTTTCTTCATAGGTATTTGTATGGAACTTGCTACCAAAATATCTCTGCGCTTGGCAGATACGAACAAGTTTGGGTGATGGTGGGGAACGGTATCGGTGTCTTTTTTCAGTGGTAAACTGAGGCACGCTGCGTTTAACCAAGCTTCCAGCACAGCAGACCTGAGGCGTGGAGGCTGATTTCTAATCATGGTTCAGTCACATTATATAACTATCAGAGCCAATACAAATATAATATTTGCTATGAATATCATTTACCGTTTTTTGTGATCATTAACAAAGTCAGAGGAAAAAAAGAAGACATCTAGACACCTTGCTTAAACACACGTTCTGCTGCCCAGTAATGTATTAGCGGTCCAAACGACTTATCAGAAGAAAACTCACTGCTGATATGTCTATGTTGTAGCCAGGCACTGTATTTTCATTGTCACTAGGGCTGTTTTAGAGGCGGGAAGGTGAAATAATTAAATGTCTCATATCTATTCCAACGGTACCTGCAGGGGGAGAGTTATTTGAGAAATGAATTAGGGAACTATATAGACTTCTAATCAAAAGCTGTCTGCTTCACGAGGCTTTGAGAGAAAACCTTTCTCAGATATATCACCCTCTGGAAGAAGTGTATGTTTGTGATATTCTGGAGCTCCATTCTATAACACAAAATCCTCTACCATCAAGTTATTGTTTGTAACTGAGTAACACGATATTGTTCTTTTCTCAGATATGTTCAAACTGCCAGCATAATATTACTGTTATACATTTTTTCAGATGTCTAGTTTGTTCCTCAAGGCAAAAAGCATGTCGATCCCTAAGCAAGCAGTTGGAAAATAAATAAAGCAACTTGAATATTCAGTAGTTTAAAATGAAGAAAACATAAGTGTTACTATTGGCATCGTCTTTGATTTCTTATATATTTCCTTCAGGAAACATTTAACCAGACTTTTTTCTCAGGAGTTCTCCACAGGCTCTCCTATGGAATCAGTGACTACAGCGTTTAAGAGTATTGTTATCTCCCTGGTGGTAGTATTACAAGAAAACAGCTTGATCCACAAACCTGAAATTTTAGAAAGCTTCTTGTAGCCTTTTTGCTAGGAAAACATGCTTTCAAAGCTCTCTGAGAATGAAGCCTTTTATGTCCTCTACTGTTAGCTCTATAAATTTTTGAGGTGTCTCAGATTAAACTGTGGTTTATCTCAGGGAGCCCAATTGAAATAGTTCTTTTGAATTTTAAGCAGGACATTCCACTGAGGAGAATTTGTTTTAAATTTCATTAACATTTGCTGACAAGAGCAAGGTTTGGCCACAATAGCTAAGTAGGCAACATGAACATTCAGCAATATGTTCATATGCCCTATTCATTCAAATAAGTCCAATCTAGTGCTACTTTAATGCATCTTTCAAAGTTTATTTTCACTTTTATCTAAGGATACCAAGTTTCTGTCTGAAGCTAAGAATGACTTTAAATCATAAGCTTTTTTTTTTTTTTTTAAACCTTATAGTGCTTTATCATATTGCAAACCAATATAAAGCCTTAGAGAGTTTGAGAAAATAAAGAATGCTTTGGTATTCTGGATCATTGTTTTAGGATTAATGTAGTTTTGCTCGGGAATTTAGAAAGAAGGTGGAGAAAAGGGGATGCATCTCTTTATTTTTACGGCCCGTCTTTCTGGCTGGAACTCCTGGGGCGTGCTGCGTGCACCTGGGCTGTTTCGGCTGTACGTGTGCCCTCTTTCCCGGAGGTTACCGTGCTGTCATTTCTCCTAGTGCAATTAATGCTGTAAATGTTTTCAAACTGTTTCATTTAGAGTGAACTGAGTTTATCAGAGACGTATCAGTCTAGCTCACTTTGACTGAACCAGAATTAGGGAAGATTATGTGAATTATTATTCTGGACCATCTATGAGGGTGGGAACCTTTTAAATTGGAACAGGATGTGTGAACAGCTGCAGGTATTTATCACTTTTGATTGTCATGTGTTTTTTTCATTTACAGGATGAGACGCAGGTTGTTGACTAGAGTATAATCTACAATATTTCACTGCAGAAATTATGATTATACATGTCCCAGAAATGTACTGTAGTTAATGACAGCCATGCACTCTGACCTGCATGCTTTTTCCTACTTTATCTAAAAAAAAGTAATTATAAAAACACATTAAATATCATGCAAAATAATAGATTAGGATCCCAATTAATGTGAGGCTACTAGCCTAAAGCTACTAATGCTGTGACTGCACTTTGCTAAGGATTTTAATAGAGCTTTGACTGCCTTTATCATGGATCTTTTACATTAAATTTACATTAAACACATTATTAAGCAGAGCAATAATCCTGTGACATAATTCTGATTAATAACGTGAAGTATTGTGCAATGAACTTGGAAAGAAAGTTCATTCTTTTTGTTTTAATTATCGTTTAAGGAGACAAATCAGGTTCACATTGTTTGTGGCATTCTGTGTTTAGCTACAACTTTGACCCTAACTTGGAATATGCAGATTGTTTTGCCTGGTTAGGAAAAAAAAAAACACCCAAAACATGGTCGAATCTTCCTATATTTAAAACGACAGCTCATCAAGCATCTTACATTTGTCAATTCTTGCTGAAATACTGTATTCAGAATGCCATCTTCTTGCATCATTTCTTCCTCTTGGTGCGTCTTCAACAATAGACAGAAGAAGCCACATGTGCAAAAAGCCAAAATTTCAAGGCAGCCCAGAACCTAAATGCACCTTGACAGGGAGTTTAATACATATAACAGATATGTGGCAGTCCTTTACCCGTTCCTCTTTTTTTACCCGAGTCCTTTACCTCTCAGTCATGCAGCACACAACAGCTCTTCCTTAAGTGGAGCATCGCTCATTAGTCACATGAGGGGAACAATGGACCAATGCGTTTCAGTATGCTAAGTTAGGACTGGAGATTTAAATATTTCAATAGTAATAAATCAGTATTTAAAATGAACCTATTTCCTGTGTCATTGCAAGGAAAAGCCGTCTTGGTCCAAGAATTCTTTTTCAAGAAGTTTGGGGCTTAGTGGATTTTAAAAGATTGAGAAACAGTGATCTATACAATAATGGTATGGTAGTTAGGTGCCTCCTGATGAGATTCACAAACAGCCAGTAAACTTGTCAGGAAGCCATCTGCTGAAAGGAGGGTTCATAAATTGCAGCCTTCTGGGATTCAGATGACTCTCTGCAACCCTCATGCAATCACCTCAGACAGATTTATGGCCTAAAACACTTGTATGATAGTAGATACCCAGGTCTTTCAAAGACGAAGCATGGCTGAGGTTGCCAGTACGCGGTGGGCATGTGTTAGGGAGCTCGCAACCCGGGGCCTCCCGGGGAAGCAGCGGAGCTAAGCTGCGAGGCGGCTGAGCCGTCCCAGAGCCGAGCCCGGCGGCGGCAACCCTGCCTACGCGCAAAGACTTCAGGCTGGGGCGCTTTGCGGGCAGAAACGCAGCATCCGTCAGATGCTGGCAGCCAAAAGCGTTCAACAAAGCTTTTTAGAGTCACCGCCTTAGATGTAAGTGCCTACGTTTCCCTGTAGCTCTGGTCCAGGTCCGGGCCTGATGCGCTGTGAGGGAGGTGGGTCTCATACACAGCCAAGATACGTATCACCAGAGGGCAGTGCTAAACTGGGAACTAAGCTTTTATTTTAATATGTAATTCGTGTATGTGGAAAAAAGCTGCTTTTGTTTTGCTTTAATTATTACTGTTTTAACAACGTATTTATATTAGCACAACGAGTGTATGTTTAGTTTTAGAAGCAACAAGAAACATCATGTTTTTCACCAGGGCAAGGGAAAAACTGTGAAATGCTGCTTTTTTGGAGTTCAGAAGAGAAATTTTGCTCTCAGTTGCACAGACACTGAAAAAATACTTGGTCATTTTTTTCTCTTAAAGCATGTTGAGATTCAAAAACGGATTATTTGAAAAATTATTCCAGTCCATGCTTAACCTGCTCAGAATCCTAGGTCGTCTCCTTTAGGTGACCTAAAAACACAGGCTATTTGTATCGCCTGCGCTGCTCATCCTGGGAAATAGCAGTCTTGTTGTAGACGATGTGGCCTGTGCCACGTATAGAGGCACGGCACACACACAGTTACTGCAATTTGCATAAAAATGCCAGTAAAGTGCAAACGCTGCTTCATTAATATGAATGAAGTTCACAGGATATTTACAAATTACACAAAGCCCCCCATTTAAAAATATATGTGTTTGATGCAAGTCACACACGGTGCGTATATGAATCAGTTTCTGATACCGGCATAACATGGCGTGACAATAAGTAAATATAATGGTTGTCTTCATCTTCATTGACACAGGAACTTAGATTAGGTGCTGACAGTAACAGATGTAGCGGTGGATATTAGTTGAAATGAACTCTGCTATAGTATATCACGGTAATAGGCTTTGTCAATATGAAGCATGCTGTAAAAGCAGGGACTTAAATCTGCATGAGGGAGTGAAAAAAGGGTCAGATTGAAAAGGACATGTCTTTAGTGGTGCGAGGAGGCTTGCGCCTTTCTAGGAAGCATGATGCGCCCTACGCATGAAATAATGGGACTCGGAAGCATTAAACGTATTTTATTAACAAGAGGCTGTTTTCTTGTTAATCTGTGATAATGAGAGAGATAATGTGCGTCTGTGGAAAGACTAGGAATCAGAACTGTGGTTTAGTGTGCAGTAAAATCATGTAAAATTATGTCAGGCATTAAGACTTATTCATAATACAGCATATACAAATAAATATATAGAGGCTTATGCATGAAGAATGACGCTTATCTTTCATTCACATTTGTGAATGACCCATATAAGAGTGTATTTTCTCATGGGCTAAATGAAATATAAAATCTCTCTCTGGATAAGATATTCTATGCGTTAATCATTAATTTTTATGTTCTGAAAAATGTAGTAGCTACAGCTAAGTGGGAAAATGAATGACATCAACTTCACTCAAAGCTTAAAGGCATTTATTTTAAAATACTGCAATCTAATTCAAGAATGCTATGCTCTGGTATCATAGCTATTTAGCTTCACAGCAATGAGCTCATCTTTTCATGAAGAATTAAATTCCTAAGCAATTCTGCAGATTAAAACAATGTCATGAAGACGGGGCCCTTTTTTACAGTTTAATTACTATCATAACCCTAAATATCAAACTATAATTTTATAACTATTCAGATTGTTCAGTTGATACTTTGTAAAGAATGAGAATTTGGAGAGTTGGGTGGTCTGTGTTTTATTTTAATAAGAGGCAAAGCTATATTTTTCCATGGATTAAGTCCAACACAGAGAGAACTGTCAGTGTGAAAACAATAGAATTTATCTCCACTGATGTAGCTTGACATATGAACAAGAGCCTGAATTGTTGCCATGGCAATAAATGTGTAGGACTTATGCATGCATTTTCTGCTATAGGATTTTGATTAATGGCATTGACTAAATAGTCTGAAGTAGAAGAAACAGTGCAGCAGGCCTGAGAATAGAGATGGCCTGGAAGGGGTGTGCGCGCCCTACTGCACGCCCTTCCTGGTGAAATAAACTGGGGTGGGAATCTGAGTTGTCAAGTCTCCAGTTAAGCAGGAATTCAGGATTTAGCACTTTTGCTTGTGAAATGATAACATAAGATGAAAAGACAGTCTCTTGCATATGAGCTGTACTGGGACGCTTTTATATTTTCGTATATGACATTTCTTCATTTTGGACAGCGCTGTTATTGACAGGAACGGCTAGAATGGTACAAATGGGCCTTTTCCATCTTTAGTGGCACTGGACTTGATAAAGGTCTTGATTCAGCAGACAAAGTAGCTAACTTTGACTCATTGATTAAGATATTGAGGCAGCGGGAGATGAGTGTTTCGATATCCTGCTGAGGGATAGGGGAGTGTGAGGATAGGGAAAAGTGGCTTTTTGTTTCAGGAGGACTCAGGCAAGACGCAAAGCACCTCGTTGGAGATGGTTTCATTAAGCGTTTGGTCAGAACTTACCAGAAGGAGGGTGTTAAATAATATGCCCTTTGAATTCAAGTACATCTAGTTGAGAATGATAAAAGCATGGGGTTTATCTATGTTTGTGTGCATGTGTATACTTAGATAGATGCATGAATAATACTTAATATATTTCTTGCGAAAGAAATGGAAGGTCCTAACTAGTGTTTTACCAGTTTTTCAGTGAATTCTGGAGGACATATGGTTACCAGTTACATCTATTCATGAGATTTAAAAATAGATTAGGGAACTTTGAAAACAAATTCAAACAATTCTAAAATCAATGAAATATAGAAAATATTTCTCCTCTAAAAAATGAAGGCACTCATTCTTTATATGGTTTTAAATATATTTTCTTCCCATATTTGTTCATTATAAGAGCTATTTGTGTTTAATCAAGGGTTCAGCTCTTCTCCGGCTCATCATCTGTTCCTAATCAACCCTGTTGAGGAATCAGACTGCTGAATTTGTGACGTTGCTATCATTTCTATGGTAATAGGATAGCTGATGAGCACAGTGTTGTTGCTTCACTGTAGGATCAGGGAAAGGGAAGACTGGACTGCGTGGGAGGCAGAGTTAACAGGGACGCAAACATCTTCAGTTGGAGGAAACAAGAGTATGGGAAATGATGGCCAATTAAAGGTATTTTTGTGAAAGGGCTCCCTTCTATTTTGCCTGAATGTGAAGTTTTCCATTTCTTTAGAAGCTCACCACTACCTTAAGAACACGTGTAGAAATAGTCACTACTTTAATTAATGATATTTCAATACCTTTGCCATTATATCTCACAGTATCTTGATTCCTGCTTCAGTAATCACTCATTGCAGACTTTTAAGGAAAGATGATGCTAATTAATTTAAAGTTTTAAAAGCCTATGTTTACTTGGTCCCTAGGCTCCCAATCTCTCACTGGCATTGTCTCGCTGCCACTGGCACGCTCCTCTCCCCAGTGGGACATGGCACTTGGTGGAACATGTTTCCTGTGGTCCAGCCTGTTTCTAGTGCCTTCTGAAGCAGCAGTGAAGGAGCCTTGCTTTAATTTTCATGCTTGAAAAGTTGAAAACAAAGGTTTTTTTTTTTTTTTTTTTTTTTTTTAAGGAGTGAGACTGTTGTGTTAGTCCCTGGATGCCTCAGCTGTATAATGCTGCTCTTTTTGGCCTCCCTGCCATCTGCTAAGTGAGTAGTATGTTGTACAGCTGTAACTTTGCCCTTCTGCCTCCTTTCCACGCCTCTTCTAAAGGAAGTAAGAAGGAAAGGGGTGCAGTGACAACCCAGAGAGCTTATTTTAAGGAAGAGAATATCTAATTTCATTGCCAGTTTTTTTTCTCCTTCTGCTTCTGGAGCATTGTTATGATATCTGGTCCACTACTGTGTGACTCCTAGGCTTCCAGCACCTTTCATGACTTTCAAAGCTGTACCGCATTTCAGGGGACACAGGGTCCAGGCCCTCCTTTTGTGTTGTATGGCAGATCTCTCCTCTTCTTCTGCCAACAGCTGTGCTGCTCTTAGCATAGGGGGATAACACCTTGAAGTAAAGGCATCTGACCTAAGTAACTGAATCTTAGCTATTAAAAAGCTATATAGGATGAACCAGCAGCAGGGAACATAAAGCAAACCTCAAGCAACACAACTGGAGCTAATGTTCATCGTAAAGACATAACCAGGAAAGATTCTGGAGGTACTGCTCAACTTTCATCTGTTCATGAATTTGGTCTGTCTTAGGTGAGAAAAGATCAATGAAATACATTTGAACTCATATACGAAGCAAAAGTTAAAATAACAGTTCTACAATCATTCATATGCCACAAGGGATGAAAGGATTCGTAACGATGCTTACAAATATCTGAATAGGAATAACGGGTCATGTATAGAAAAGCCTCAAAATTGTTTCATTTAACTCCCTTGCACTTTCAAGGGGTAACTTTAATACAACCCTACTGTAGGCCAGAAGGCACTATCTGTCAAGACTGAGGATATCATAACACATTCATGTGTTTGACAGGTTATCACCTTAATAAGAAGATGATCACAGAGAGACCTTCCAGCTCTCTGGCAAGAAGACAGGCCGACCAATTATCCTGATTCAACCTCAAAAAACAAATGGGCTTGAACAGAATTCCAGAGTCTGATGAAGGACAATGGAACTGAATGAGAAGTTGAAGACTTAGTGAACCATCATCCTTGTACATTGGCCTTTGCCTACACTAGCTAGCAGTAAGTAATATGATCAGCATTGTCTATTGTCTAGGGGAGTATTGTCTCCTCATTGCACAGATTATCTGGATTTTCTAATCCCTGTTGCCAGATGAAAATCAGGGGTAGGAATTCAAGTTACAGTGAGAGAAAACAAGCATTGTGGGAGTAAATAAAGAATTCCACCTCCAGATCTTGTACTGAGGTTGCACTACGAATTGACTATTGCCTGTTTTAAATCTATTTTTGATTAAGCTTGGAGAGAGGCTAGTCTGAAGCAAACATCCTAGGCCTGGCACAATGTTATTTTAGGATGAGCTGTGGAACTGAAATCATGTATGGATGATTCTGTCACATAGGACATTGAGGTCCAAACTGTAGGGAAAGCACTTCCCTGCAGACTTTGGCACAACTGATCACGTATTCCACTAGGCTTCTTAATTGTGGAATCCCTGTATGTGGTCCTTTTTGTTATCTACGTGATAGTGAATTCAGTGTCTCTGCTGCCTTAAGTGATCTAGCAAAATGGAGTCAAACTGGTATGAAACTATCTACCTTTTCTCTCTGTTTGCTCACATCAGTCCAGTCCAGAGAGTCTGGTGTTTCAAAGAGGTCAGATGATGTGCAAAAGATAACTGGCTGAACCTGAGCTTCAGTAAGGCAGAGGCAGTGATCCTTAGCAGAAAGCAGCAGTTGGAAGAGTTCCCTGTTGTGCACATGAGCAAGGCAGCCAGTTCAGCAATGGCCTTGGATACTAAGCTCTCACAAACCAGCATCTCAAAAGACATTTTCTGATATCTTGGGTTAGCTAAATTCCACTCTATCTTGGAGTATAAAAATTCTTGCCTTGGTTATTGATACCTTTGTCACCTTTCAGCTGTGTTACAGCAATAGGTGAAATCTTCGGTGCTCTGGACAACCCAGTTAGTGCAGAAAGATGTTAAAATGTTTCTTCAGCACCATCAGATCAGTTTTCTTTCCACACTGGGATTCCAAAATTTGAATAAAGGCTTTATGTTCAAGCATACTCCCTCTTTTCAGAAAATCTGAGAAGCCACCTAATGCTCTGAGATTAAGACCACAGTTGATATCCATATTTCTTTCATGCAGTAGAGCTTCCCACGATCAGGATTAAAGTACACAGCTGGAGAAGACAGCATTTTCTCAGTAGCTGGTCTAGACTATGCTGTAAACTTTCTCAGAGGAAAAAACAAACAAACAAACAAACAAAAACTTTTCCAGACATTCTAACACTACCTTAGAGTACAAGGTACATTTTTGACCTTATCTTTGCAAAGTGACACAAAGCATAAAAAGAGAAACTAAATGAAAAATTATTGTCCAAGATAAGTTTAATCATGTTTGGAAGAAGGATTTCCCAGATAATTGGTATTAGCAATACTTTTTAATGTATCCCTGGAAGGTGCTTTGATGCAATAGTACAAAAATTTAGAGAAACAGAATGGATTTTTTTGATAAACAGATCTTGTTACTTGTCTATTATGTTAAGCCTTGGTAATCTTTTCCCCTTCAAAACCCTTTGGGCTGCAACTCAGAGCACTGCTTCAGTGCTGTCCTGCATAGGAACCCAGAATCAAAGTCTTGCATTTCTGACATGTCCTTGCAGTTAAAGACAAGAGTTCTTATTTTGTATCAGAAAGGAGGGATTACATCTTTGTTCACAATTGCCATGAACAATTTTTACTGTTGTCATATGCGAAGTCCCCTACAAAAGCCAGATATCCACTGTTTGAGCACAGCTATTCTAAATCTCATAGCTGCCAAGCCTGTACCCCTCAAAAACTTAAATGCAGAATAGGGAGTTAAGATCCAGATCAAACAAACCAGTCGTGGAAATCAGAATCTTAAATGTTTGGTGGGATTGGATTTACATTTGCAATCCATCTCCATATTTTTCATGAGCGATACGGTTCTTAAAGGAATTTAAGCAAGTGAACGGCAGATGTATATACTTTTATAAATCCTACTGAGCAGCTATCTACATTTAAAAATTATTCTAATAGCTTTTAAAACCTGGTAATATAGACTCATTCTTTCATAGTGCCAAAAACCTGGGCTATAATCGGACTGAGAATTGCGTACCTGAAACTACTGGGTTCACTGTTTCAAAGCTCAAGGGGGAATCTTTAACAGAGCAACTCAACGTGGATCTTCAGAATCACCATCTGCTACCTACCCACGAGACTTTATTTGTTACTTTACGGTAGTTTATATCATTCCTTCTGCACAGATAAGTGCTGTTCCAGTAGAGGATGCGAGAGATTAATATGAAAACAGTTTGGTATCAGTTGTGTGATTACATCTTTTACAATGTATTTCACCTTTTCCAGTGTTGTGTGATAAGAAATTATGTAGCTGTGTAGTTCATGCTAGCTTGAAAGTGAACTTAAGGAATCTAATTTGCTCATTTTATTGTGCATCCAGTGTAAATGTATTAGCAAGACTTCTACATGTTTAAGGTAAGAATGACTCATGTTCTATAGAAAAGACTGCACTCTTTGATATCTTTACTTATGTACTTGTTTATTTGGGGGTTTGAATTTATGTAGGTCATCTTCAAGAACAGTTAAAATTAGTTTTAATATATGTATATAATTGTTGTAACACACCCAGCAGATGCATGCATAAGAATATGTGGGAGCACAAAAATCCCTGCTTGCTTCAAATAGGAGTGCAGTGTGTTTTAGCCAAACAGCTGGCCACAGGTGTACACCATTGGGGAAAGTTTGATTTGAAAGGATTGTTGTATTCACTGTATATTGACCCCAGCTGTACTTTCATGTTAGTTATACACACACAATCCATGTGTCTACCCATATGTACACAAAGAGATTTGTTAATGACTCACTGAAAAACACATGGACAGAAGGACATTAGACCGATGAAAAGATTTTATTCAAAGAGAGATCAGCTCTGATACTGGTTTGGCTCGAAGTCATGAAGCAAGCAGTGGTTTGCTGAAGTGTTAAATCTGTAAATGCCTTTGGGCATTTCTCTGAATTGTAAGGCTGCTGTCTACTGGCAGGCTTTGAATAAAGATATATTCACCAAAGGTAGGATGCGGTGAGGAAGGGCAGAAAAACATTTGAGACAAGTCAGATAGTATTTTCGGTGTGACCTGGATGTAGCAGAACCCAAATATGTCTGTGGTATCCACAAAAAGGTACTGACATATGAAATCCAAAGACAGGGTTGAATCTAAGGAAGGCTTTTCAGCTTGAGGGTGTCTCCTGTGAAATTCAAATTCATTTAAAGAAGAAACTTTTGGAACCCCATTACCCTTTAGAGCTGATGTCCATTGGTTCATGGACAGTTTTGGGTAGTTTTTTCTAAGCAGACATACGCTTTTGGGATCAAATGCTTCTAGAATTCATTTGTTTGGCAGTCTTATAAGGGTCTGTATTAGTACGTCGTTAGATTTATGGACAGAAAGAGAAACAGAAACATATGCCTAAAAAATGAGAAGTAAAGAGGGAAATATTTTTAAAAATCTAGCAAAATATCCTTTGATACCAATTTACCATGTGTATAATTAAGAACCCAGGACAATAAAATATAAATCTGTGATGCTCACGAGGGCAAAGCATTCCTTTCTCTGCTTTTCAATCAGGAAAATAGATTGCTGTTATTCTGTGCATTTTCCTGTGCGAGAGCTTCCTGTGAAAATATGTGGCTTATTTCTGAAAGCAAGAAAATGCATGTTGGAATATTAGCCTAGAATTTAAAGTTTATCTCCACTGATGAAGACTCCCTAGTCAAAATGTTTTTAATTGCACTTGCCTTCTAGGTAGGCAGTTCTTATCATATCACATTATCATGTAATCTTCCAGGGTCTATAATATGGCATATAGGTTTATTATCTGATAACGTCTGATGTGACACAGTTTTAACTAAACATAGAGCTAGTCAGGGTATTGGTTACCTCTAACATCAACATTCACGGTCAGTCAGAGAGCCAGTGTTCCTATTTTTGAAGTGCACACAGCTATCTTCAGCAACATTCACAATCTTTGCTGCAATCTTTTATACCTCTAAATCAAATTAAATGATAAATTATGTATAGTAATCACATCTAGTGTAAATTTTATACCACAACAGGTTTTAATAATGGATTTTTCTCTTTAAGAAGGTACCTTTGATCTAGTCTCACGGAACAAAAGTCTGCCTTAAAAAAAAGAAAAAAGAAAAAAAAAGCTGTTTCATTTTATATTGGAAAAATACAATGTGACATCTGGAGAATAAATTGTTCAGTCAGCCAGAAATACGCCTTGTAAAAATTGCTTAGGTTTCTGTAACAAGATTATTTACTGCGACTGTTCACCTATAATACAGCACACTTCTGAAATGGACCTTTTATGAAACACATCAAGCACTGTGGAAATGTATTCAGTGCATTAATCTACAACACTACACACTTTACAACACTTTTAGAACAGATTTTGAAACTCAGACCATCTAATGAGACAGAAAGTTTTTTCTTTATATTCATTCCAGTCACGTTTCGTACTAAGCCCTCAGGGTATTTAACATAATGCAATAGATTTTTTTAGAAAATACAAACAAACAAAATGTATTACTCTTCAGATGGCTAGTGAGCTCAGACTGTTCTCTGCTCATATTTCTGTGGCCTATACATAAAGCAAATACCATGTGTATCTTTTGCTCTAAAGCTTTATAAATATTTAAGCAACCTGATTTAATCCAAATCAAAGGCTCTCTGTTTCTAACCATAACTTCGTATAGAGTAATTAATTGCAACAACCTGATTATAATTACACCTAAACCAAAATAAGGGCCTGATTCAGGGAGGACGGAAGGTGGTTTTCCACTACTCTTGAAATCTCAAAGGAAGGAAAACCTAAAAATATGAAAACAAGAAAAGATCTTCATTTTTGCTCTATTTTAAGCACTAAGTCTGCAGGAAATAGAGTATTTTCTCTCAGGTGCTGGTCTCCTAAGTGTGAGTGAAATCATAGCTAGGGACAGGATGAAAGTTGATTCAGGAAATATCCAGATGTAGCAAAGAAAAGCTAAATTCCATTACTGATATATGAGAATAGCTAATGTGTAAATCTCAGGCAAGATGGCAAAGAGGAAACAGATTTATTTTTGCCCGTAGCATGGGTTACAATGAAATAGCAAGGGCACAGGAGGGGTTTCTTGATGTGCGACTCAGAAATCGCTGCGTTCAGATAATCAGATAGACGCTGAGCTCGGCTGTTGATGCAAGAGAATAAAACGTGGTCATGAGAAAGGTTATTTTATAGTTTCTAAATGCAGAACGCAGTCTTTAATTGCTGACTTGCCTGAGAGTACAATGAATAGTCTCTTGACTGGCAATAACATTATATGAATCACATGTTGGAGTGCTTGGTTCAGACCTTGTGTCTGCCATATTTTGACAAGTCAGATTTGTCCTAAAACAACATATTTTCTCAAAAAGTCAATTATAAAAGCAAAAATCAAGATCATAAAATTCCTGAGCTGCCATTAAGGATGTAGGTTGTAAGAGAAAACAGCTGTTGAATTAAAAATGCAGTGTACAAGTGAAAGGCACGTAAAAAGGCACCTCCATCCCAGTTGTTTAGCGTCCCTGCTCTTCTAGGGACATGGTTTATAGGAGGTTTTCAGAACAGGTAAACTACAGGTCTACTTCCAGGCTTTAGGACTTAAACCTGCCCAAATTTCCTATTAGTTCAGATTAGGTCAACCCATCCAAAATGCTTATCAGTTTTATGGCATAAGATCTCAGCCTGGATGGTACAACTACGGATCACAAGTACTATAACATACTACGTTTTTTTTGTTGAAGATGATGTTACCATATGGGGAAAGCAAAAACTCACCGACTGAAGGGAATGTGAACTATCAGTTCTTGAATTTTTATCTTCTGCTGTTGACTTAGTGGTTGCTCTGAGATAACTCAGGTTTCCCCTTGCTTGTATTTTGCTTGTGTGAACTACTATATTAGTATTTTTTGCTATTGTTTATATTAAAGCAAGTCTCTATTAAGAAATGGAAGTAATTTATGGCAGCATATGGTAATAGAGAGATGATACTATTAGCCAGAAATTGTCACCTGTCTTCTTGCTTCCAAAGATATCTATTAATGTTTCTTCTGTCTCTTGCCACTTAAAATTAATTCATCCCAAGATTTTGAAGTGTTTTTCCTTAAATGCCTTCTGATGTTGTCATTTTTGTCAGTCTTCAGATGTTCAATTTTTGCTCTGCTCCTGATTTCCTGCAGATTTTCTTCTTCCCAGTGATTCATGTCATTTTCTAGAAGCAGTGTCTACTGTATGTTTACTTCTTCTGTCACCAAAATACCCTTGCTATTAGAAGTCATTCTGCTTCCTATAATAACCTCTGGTTCCCTGAATACTTAAAAAGTCGTTATTTATCCAACTACTGTTGCAACATTCCTTCCATTTTCCGCCTTCGTTTTGCTTGATTGCTTTTACACTCCGCTTTGTTTTGAAGTATTGGTGCTTCATCTGGCTTATAAGTCTATTCTTAATTTTAGTTATCTTTTTGTTTCATATCCTTGGTTTTCCATATACACACTGACTTTGCATTTATTGTTACCCAAGATGTATGTGGACAACTTAAGGGCATACACTAACACATATGGCATGCAATTATGAATAGAAATGAATGATGTATTTATTGCATATTACAGAAGGCGTTTCCTAACAGACCATATAATGAGGAATAACTTTGAAGATACAGGCTAAAGAAATGATTTTACCCAATACCTATTTCTATTGTCAAAATAGCAGCTAGACTACTGAATCAGAATCAGCTCGAGGAGAAAAGTGCCACCTTTTTAGCTAAAAATTCTGTTATACCCCTTAGTTTCCCAGCCAACATTTTCCCAAAGTGTTTTTCAACTTTGATGCCCCAGTTGTTGGTGCTGTTCCTTGAGGCAGGTCCCAAGATTTTTATATCAGTAACATAAGAAACATATTGAAAATAAGAGCTAAAAATACATGAAAAGTCATATTCTTGCCAATTAAATTTCTCCTGATTCAGAGTTTGATGTTTCCATTACTAACTGGAATTCTAAGTCCAAGACAGATCACCTCACAGCAGATGCACTCTGTCTTGTGCCTGCACCCATGTGTGTGGTGTGTGGAAGAAAAAAAACCAAGCAAACCGTCAAGAAGATGCCAGCTAGTCCTATGTGGTGGGAGAGGGAGTCAGGTAGGGTCCTGGCCAATCATGAACTCTTACAGTTGCTTTTCAGACTCAAGTGTATTGGTTATTAAAAATATAATCAACAAATTAAAGATGAAGTACAAAAATATCAGGTAGAGCAAATACAGAAAGATAGTTAATCCTGCAGATATTACAGATGTTTCAGTGAGCAAATGAGTTAAAACTAAAACAGCTTGCTGGGTGTGCGTATGTGTTACCACAAGCAGTAGGAATCAGGAGGAAGCTAACTCCAAACTGGCAAGGCTTTTTCATGAAAGAACCACTGAAAAAACTGTTTCCCTGTACGCATTCTACAGATGGAGTGCAGCAAGGTGAATTTGTTTGTGGATTCCCGGTTATAGTGTTAGACCGCATTTAGAGTTCCTGAGATTTTCCTGTTCTGTTGTGATCCTGCACTGAACTGATAATGTTCTTCTTTCTGTGCTCGGTAATCCTTGGTCAGCTACTAGGGCTTACAAGGTCATTAATTTTTTTAAAACCAAATCTCAGTATTAAGATAAAAATCCACACTAAAAGCACATGAAATAAACAAGCTGCTTCTTTGTAAAACTTCATATAAAAAGCATACAGGGAGCCAGTACACATCATAGTAACAACAACTAAAGGGTACTATAAACCAGTCCTTACATGGCAAAATGAAAAGACTGCAGGAATGGAAAAATGTAAGTGTAATACTGCAAGTAGGAAAATATCTATATTCTGGAGATAAAATTAGCATCAAAACCATATATAATAGCTATTCTTCAAGGCAGCACAACTACTATCCGTAGAACTCGCAGAAAACCACCCCCAGTTCTGAAGGAATTTGGTCTTTAGCTTCTGTAGCAGCTGTTAAATGACTAAATGCTTCATAGCCACTACAATATTTTCTTCCGTCAGTACATTTTCTAGGTAATTCTGGCTGCAAGAGATCAAGGAAGGAAGCAGGTCCTGCTAATATTGTGTTCCCGTGCTGTAGCACCTCTATTTAATACAGCGCTTCAGCCCTTTTCTCTAAGGTGTGAATCAGCTATTCCTGATGCAGCAGGCTTTGAAAGAGAAGAAGATACAGCGCTGCGAAGTAACTACGTTATGTGTCTTATCTCTGTTACAGACCTCGGCTGATGCCTTTCAGTGCATGGGTGGACACAGGAGAGTCATCTAACCCGTGTGATATTATCTTCCGTCTTCCCTCAGCTGTATCCTCCTTTCCCACCTTGCTGTGCAAATTGGTAAGTGCGATCTCAAGTTAAGTCCAAAAAAGCAGGGGCTTGGGGCAGCAGAAATCAGTTTGTGTCCTTACCTGACCCGAAAGGTTGCTGTGGTCTACCTCCAGGCGCTGCTTGGCAGATCCATAAGACATCTCATGGAGAGTCGTTGTAGGAACTCACAAGATGGGTTCGGGAAAATAACAGAAAAGGCAGTAGACTTTATCTTATTAATAGAAAATGAAGGCTACGGCTTGGAGTAATGAAATTATTTGTGCCAGAGAGTTCTAGCGGGAGGAAAATCTGTATTAGTGGGGAAATGTACCTGTCCAGTAAGTGAGGAAGAACACAGCTGATTATATTATTAAAGAATATAGCTGGGGATATCATGCTTATACTGGAGAAAACAGATTTTTTTTTTTTAAAGCTTTCTCTAAGCGGTAGTCTATCAGCTCTTTTATACAGAAGTTCAACTAGATCACTGAAAAGATGGAAGTTTTTCTACCGGATTCAGAAATCTAGAGGATTCAGGGAAACCATATTGGCTGAAAAACTTAACTATAACAAAGAAATTGGTGTGTTTTTCTCTGGTAAAATTTTCACCTCTGTAAAAATTGGCAATAAACTTTCTGAAAAGGACTTGCTTGTATAAAATGGTCTTAAATATAATTTTCAAAATTATCTTTTAACTAAATATGAAAATACATGCAAATTTTCTTTAGTGTGTGGAAAATCATGCTGCTCATACGGAAAAAAGCTTCAGCTTTCTTATTAACGTTACTCAGCTAGTAGGAAGCTAAAAGCCTGGTTAGAACTTGCACTTTTCCCTGACAAATTCTCTAGTTCTCACAACTTTTGCCATAAGTTTTAACTGTGCAAGGCTTATTAGCCTGATCTGTGTGAGTACTGGGTTACTTATTTCTGATAAAATACATATAATCCAATATATTCAAGACATACAACTAAGGTCCAAGAATTCATCCTGCAGCTTATTTTACAGTCCTGTATAGGAAAGGAAATAATATAAGGAAATAACTTAAATTATTTCCGTACCTATGGCAAGATATGTGGAAAGGAACAAAAGTTGGAATGGAAGCTCCAAGTCTGCAAATACTTCCGTTTTTCAAAGTTTATTCCCATTGAAGTAATTATAAAAGCCTTAGTCTTAGAGTCTTATGATATTTGTCCTCCTCCAGTATAGCGTCTGCACATATCTACTCTGCTCCCTTCTTCTTTGAGACAGTTGTAATGGATTCGGTTGTTTTGCTGTAGACATTTCGATGTGTGTCATTCATAGAATAATTTGCAGTATTGTATAACAGCTTAAACCATGTTCCCTTGAAACAAAAAAAATACTACTCCAATCATTTATTGATTGACTACTACGGAAATACTATAGATCTCTGGCGCAATGTAAATTAGTGTTTTGTATCTGATGCCACATTGCAAAATATTAGCATTCAGATTAAAAACAAGTGCACTCTGCCAAGAAAAGCTAGGTTTAGGGCCAAAGCAATTGGATTTTGAAATACATTTATGCTTATTTTTTAAAGCATTTCAATTTTGGGAAAATGAAATTGAGGGAAAGCTTTTTGCCTGGTACAGTGTAGGCCAGGGGTTTACCCAAGGGTATAGAAAACAAGCCATGGAGTTAATTTAGTTTCAGTACTAGACAAAAATCTCTTGGCTCGTATAGGCAATGCTAGAGGTTGAGAACAGCTGCAGATCTCTTAAAATCATGCTTTTGCTGCAAAATCAGTTTTTGTATTTCTATATGCACCATCTAGTTATAAATATTTCTATGGTTATGTAGCTTCCTTTTTATAAATGGGTTATTTTAGTAACCATTTGATCCACTTAGAATTTATTCAGTCTATTTCAAGGTCAGTATTAAATTTAAAGAGAAAAACATAGTGAGAGACTTTCTTTAAGATAGTATTTGAAAATGTGGTCTTCGGTAAGAAAATCTAAATCTTTTGGTATGAAACATTATCTGTACATAACTCACTTACTGTATTGAAAATAGTTTTTATTAAATAGTTTGTATTTTGTTCTGAAAGGAAAGCTGGCAGTACTAATTTCTGATTTCTTTTCTGATGAAAAAGCTAAGCCTTGACCAAAACTGAAATATTTCCTTTGGGGCACTCTTTTGCAAACAGTAGTGAGCAAAATCAACTTTTTAAAATAGAATTTAGCAGTATTTTTAAAAGCAGAAAAATAGCTATGAAGAACAAAAAGTGTTGCAAGTTGCTTAGTCTATTTTTTCTTTTACAGGAAGTGAATAGAATCGGTGCCTTGGGTGTATAGGAAAAAAGTTTATGTAGACATAAATGGTCTTCTAAGTAGAAAATTGAAGCACTTTCTAAAAGGCGTTGCCATTAATACTTGAAAATGATATTATGTATGGATTTTCCAGAAATTAAATGTTTGACTAAGGAGCATAACAGAAGTTTTTGCAGTCATTCACAAATGGCTGTTTCTTAAAACTGTTGTCTTATGTATATACAATATCAAGCATCAGCTCAGGTTGTTTGGCTGTTGAGTGTAAGTCTCCTCTATACATTCAGTCTTGTAACTGAAGCATACTTTCAGGAAATACGATGTGTACGTAAAATCTTTCACACCACCCTGATGTCACAGTGCAAGAGGCAATTCATCTTACAAAATTTTCCAAGTGATATTTATGCTGAATATTTTTTTCTTCACGTTAGCAGCATTCACCATGAAAATGAAACAGGAGGAGCACGTTGTGATCTGCTGACCCTTGCAGACGTTTTGTAGTCTTTTTCTATTCTTGTTTTCCCCCTCCTAAATGCCTTTAATAATTTTTTTGTGAATTTAATTTCACAAAATTAAGAGGCTGCTGGTTACGTTACTGACCGGTGCCTGTAGTTAGCCAGTAGGACGCAGTAGCTAGGTAGTAGCTAAGCAAGGACGCAGCATCCACGCAGCTTGAGTACTTGGAATGTTTCCCAGTGTTTGGGCCTTATGGACAACTACTACTAATATGGTAATATTAATAGCTATGAGATCACTGATAGGGTTAGAGAAATGGTAAACTGCTTAATCTTTGGAAAAACGTCAGTTATTCATTAGATTTAGTAGAACACTAGTAACAACAGATACATTCTTCATGCCGAAAACATTGTTTTACCCCTTCTGCTGCTGAACGTATCCTTTGTCAATGTGTTAGTGCACAGACTGTGAATAATGCCAGGGTTTTTCTTTACCAATATTTGTCGGCATGCCATTTACATTAATAAATTAGTGATTCAACAATACTTTTCAGTGCCAAATGCAGTGGAGACTTAAGCGTTCTAGTCTTAGCATGTCTTTCATGTCAAGAAGAGGCGCCCGACGCCCGATATCGCAGTATCGCACTCTCTAGCCTCTGCAGTAGTACAGCTTAACGTTATCACCTGCTTTGCTTCTCTTATGTACAGAAATATCCTAGCATCTGCCTCTTCACAGCTGCACGATTTGATTCCCAGCGTATCATGATAATACATTTTCACTGCTCATATATGCAATTATCTTTGCCTAGTGTTTAAAATTCTCTGGTATAAAATATCAAGTATAAATACTCATATTGTTTTGTGTTATCAGTGAGGCAGAAATTGTCAGTAGAGTTGTCAGTCTCCTGAAGTTCTTGCCTTATTTTCAAGCTGTGTTTTGGTGATGATTTACAACAATCAACATGATACTGATACCTCTTAAAACACACACGCACCCACTTTTAACTGTTAGCTGATGGAGGGAATAGTTTTGATTCACAATCTTTGAAAGTCACATCTGGATATAGGGTAGTAGAGTACAGAGTGCTAGTCTATTAAAAACCATGATAGAAACACAAAGTAAATTGAAAATTGATGCAGTTTATTTTAAGAGGGTGTAATTAGCTGAAGTTAGGTCATTAGTTTTCAAAACAGAGGATAACATGGGTGTTCATGACAACAGAACTATTGTATATTACCTTCTCTTTTGTCAGTTAATGAATAATCTTAAGAAAAAAAGATTTTTAAGAAAGTCAATTTAGATTTAAGAGGTATTTTTCAAAGAATTATTGAGGAATCAAGTATAAACAATTTTTTCTGGAAATTTTCTCAAATTTCAAAGACCGTGCTTTGTTTCGTGTCACAAATGTTTTGGACAGAAGACCTTCTATCTTCCCTGCCCAGCAACATTAATTGTCAAGTTTTAATTGTTTGAACGTTTCTCAGACTTGCTATGTTACATTCAAAATCTGCAGCGTCTTTGAAAACCTGTGGAAGTGACCAAATTTATTCCAATATTATAGTATCTATTTTAATTAAATGATCTTTTAAGTAACAGAACTTAAGCCTAGAACTTCAAATTTGGCCAGAAATCTCAGACCTCGTATTATATAATTGTGATGAAATGCTGGCTTGCAATGCTAATAATAATTTATATATTAGCCAGGGTGTGCTGGTCTGTGAACGTGCATCTACGTTCATGATTTTTAACAACAGCTCACGTTTCCCGTTTCCGTTATTTATCAGTTCGGTGAGTTGACCAGTGCTGAGTTTTGAGAACCCCCCGCCTGAATGCCATGAGGAAAAGGCAATACGTGGACCAAGAGAGCGTCCAGCAGCTCTGTGAGCTCAGCTCAGCGTAATTAACCAGTGCCCCAGCAAGGCTGTTGCAGAGACAAGTTCACTGCCACACAAAGGGCACAGTTGCATTGATGTTTTCCCCGAATCATTAGGGAGGTTAAGTGACTCGCTGACAATTATTTCAACTTTGTTTTGGAAAATACTGTTTTTTTTAAGCTGAGTGATCCTATAGTGATCTACAGTGTTCTGTCCAAACAAGTAGACAACAATAAGAAAAGTAGTAAGAGTAAGTGAAGAGCTTTCTTTTGGAAAGTCAAAATTTTACTTCATAAGTCCACTTTTACAATAGATACAGTATAGCAGATAATTTTCAAATATGAAAGGAAGGGATAGATTTTTAGAATATCCTGAAGTATTAATAACACTGTGAAGGTTTCCCAAGCCAAAACTGTAGAGAAGATGTTTTCCTGACTCTTAAAATCCACAAAGAGCATTGGTGTTAGAATGGAAAATGAGTATTTACTTGGGAAAATTGCTTGCTTTTGGAATAAGTATGTTGCCCAGGGTTGAATGGAATAACGCACATCATAAATCAATGCAGTTAAAATGAATACTTGATGTGAATCCTGGGAAAGGTTCTTTACCATCAGTGTTTGAAAGAAGCAGGAGCTGTGCAGAAGCCAAAGCAATTTGCATTGCTTGAAAACACATAGGTTTCCCACTCCTGATAAGTTAGCAAATGCTTTGGATCAGCTCCATCTTGTACTGTTGCTAGTGTTTACCAAAAAAGCAATAGTGCAAGAAGGTACAGTATGTGATTTGGAAGTAAATCAATACTGAAGTTCAATAAAGAATTGTAAGTTAGAAGAGCAACAAGAAATGAAATTCCATCGACTCAAACACCTGACATATATCTTATCCCAGAGCGTAGGCCAACACAGGTTGTCTAATACAGTGCTTCCGCATGCTTGTGAGGAGATGCGTATTTTATGCTGTTAATGTTCTTCTGTATTCCTGCCTGGCCAAACTGTCAGCTGCCAGATCTCCTCTCCAGTTTTGGGTCTGTTTTTGTGATTGCCAACCTTTCTTCTTCTTCTTCTCCTGCTTCCCTCATTTTTACTTCTCATGCGGTGTTTTTGCCATTGCTCCCCATATATGGCTGAATTCTTCTCAGTACCTGCCTTTTCTATGTGAATAAGAGGATTGTTTTTCTGCTCTGAAAAAAATACTGATAAGGTTCAGTGAAAACACTTTTGCATATTATTCGGTTAGAATGGCCAAACATCGTTCTTGGTCATGGTTGCTATCGAAAAAAGAGACATCCAGTGACATTACTGTGATTTCAAAATGTAGGAACAAAAATGTAGCAGACCTTTATTCTCTATGCACAGGATCTCATTTTTCCGGGTTTTTAATGAAGCAATTACTGTCCTTTCTAGTATGGCAGCTGCCATATTGGAAAGTTTTGTGATCAGCATTTAAACAAATGATCTGATGGCAGTAAAAGTACCCGGTGAAGATGGAGGAGGGAGAAAAAACCTCTGCATATATCTTCCGCATGGAATCTCTCAGTTATGATGTCCGTGGCTGTAAAACCTCTAGTGGGAGTAACTAAGAAATCTCTCACTTTGCTCCTCAAGTCATCCACTCCCCCTCCACTCCCTGATGCCGGACCTGGTCTCTGTCTGGAAGATGGACAGTGTAAAGCCCTGCCTTCAGCTTTATAGCCTTGAAGAGTCATGTGTGAAGCATAAGTATCTGGGAATTACTATACTGAATGAGAGCTCTGATACAGCTTAGCCCTATGTTCTGACTAATAGGGGTCATCTGTGAAGTGCTCATTAAGTTTGTCTTAATAACTGAAACATGGAGATTTAAATCGCTTCAAGTAATTCTTTGTCAACGTTGAGTAAAATTCCTAGTTTCAACGACTGTGTATCTCAAGAGTGTGTCTATATAAAAATCTAATCCCTCTGTGAATCTTGTTAAATTTATGGCCTTAGCAAAATGCCGTGGCAAGGAGTTCCAAAATCTAATTATGTGTTGTGTGAGAAAAATTATTTTCCTTTTATCAGTTCCTAATTTGCCCCATTTCAATTTAATAACTACCTCATTTTATTGTATTATGGAAAAGGAGAAGAAAAGCTCCCAGGTGACCTTCTTTATAACTTTCATTACTTCTTAATACAGTTTTTGTCATGCCTGTTCCTATTTGTCTTCTTTTCAAGAAAATAAGCAAAATATGAGTTTAAAAATCAAGTTCTTCTTATCTAAGAGCTTTTCCTTGCTTTCATCATATTTGTCTGCTTCTGTGAACCCCATTACTTCAATATCCCCTATGAGATGCAGAAAATTTATAGTTTTCCCACATTATTTCATCATTTTTCTTATGTATTAAAACAGATATATTTTTTGCAAGCTCTTGCTCATGCTACAGGCCTTCCTTTGTGTCTGTTCACAATAATAGTTAGGTGCCTTTCCCTGAATATATCAGCTTAGAACTTGCTAAGATGAATGACTAATTTCCATTATCTCCACAATGTACATTAGTTTTCATTTATCAACATGGAATTTTTTCTGTTATGGCTTTGATCTAGATTATTAAGCCATTTGAAAGCTCCTTATAGTTATCTCAGGACCTGGGGAACCTGAATAGCTTTTTTCTGTGCAAATTCTGCTACCTCATTTATTTTTAGGTCATTAAGTATACTGGATGCCAAATTTTGTCATCCTTAGGTACCCTTGTCTTTTGTTACAAGAAAAAGTCAAAATGGATTTGAAGGTGGATACACTTACGAAAAATAAGTTTCAAAACTCTTTGCGTGAAGCTCAAAGTAAAATCTCTTTGCTGTGTTTGAGTGAATACACTTTGAGACTAAATTAAAGTTTTTGCCCTCGCACTATATTGAAGATTTCCCAGAATGGAGTTTCCAGTCCAGTTTGGCTAACTTGGAGTGGATTTGAGGTTTATAAGCAGTCATCCATTGTCACAGTGTCTTGTATCAGGATTTCACTGAAAGGACTTTATCTCTGAACTATATGTAATATAAATGACTTAGTATAACCTAGGTGATTTATTGTATGTTCTGCCATGTCTGTTTTGTTCCAGACTGGCCGGCAAATTTTATCCAGAAATCCTTAGAAACGGGACTGGAGATTTTCTCTTGAGCTTTGAGTGTCTCCTGATGAGGGGTCTTTCTGCCTTTAAGATCCCTTGCAGTTGCTTCCATGTTCGGCCTTTGAAATGCCAAGGGAAAGGATGCCAGGGTATCTTCATCGTCATGCCGGCAGAAATTTGCTACAGCTCAGCAAGAAAATACTAAACTGCTTCCAAGGAGTCTGAGAGCGCCTTTTCCTTGTTCATATTTCATGTGACGTGTAGATTATCTTCTTGACTTCTTATATTTCCTGACTCTAAATGCTGCACTATTTGTCTGATGCGCATCTTGGTCAGGATTCAGCATAATTCTTATGAATTGATTTAACAATCTTTGTCATCTGTTTATTGGACTTTAAGGGGTCTAAATCTAGCTGTCATGGAGCTGCACTGTTCCTTATCACTTAGCACTGCCTTTTCTTCCCCTTCAGTGTCTCTCTAGTGTGACTGGTGCCTTTTTGGCACTAAATCTGGCCCTGCTGCTCCCTCGACAGCCTCGTTAACTTCCTCCTGAGGTGGGGAGCGTTGTCAGTAGCCTCTTCTGAACCCGATCTTGTCAGTAGATCAATTGTAATTGTGCTCCGAAGTGGTCCTCGTTGCCGTTATGAAAGCTGGAGCATTTATCCCGTTGGCTTTAGGGGCTGTGGAGTGAGTAGCAGTGGCTCCTCCCGCTCCACGACCCCCTGACCGGAGCGGTTATTTGTAGGCGCGTAAGCGAGGCTGTGAGCAGCGGCTGTGCCGGCGCTGCGTGCAGAGCGGGAGTCTGCGGCTGCGGAGCGGGTAGCTGCAGCCTGCGCGCCTTCTGCTCAGCTCCTCGCTCGGCTCCTCTCTCCGCGGCAGCTCCTCCGTTTCAAGGGCGTTTCGGAGCGGCGGTGGGGGTGCGAGCGAGAAGGCAGCTTGCTGCTGACAACTCTGGCATAAGCATTCTTTGTAACCTACATAATTGGGATACCGGGCTGAATTTTCAACGGTAATTAACAGGTTGAGTAACCTCAGCGGTTGTTTATAAAGTACCTGCAGAAGTTGTTCTCTAGGGGCTGGGCATTTTAGTACTGAGCAATTTGTACTCTGGCAGACACACTCTGTAAGCAGCGTTTTACCTGGATCCAAATTCACACTAAATTAAAATTAAATTAAATACAAGCAGGTTCCCGATAAAAGCATTAGAAGTGGAATCATTGCAGAAAACACTTTGCGATAAATTTGGGACAAAACAGGAGCTCTAAAAATAACAGTTCTTATATTTCATACATGCATTTTTCTGAGAAAAATATCGCTAAAAGTATTTTGTAAAAAATATTTTGGATGAGTACACTTACGTCCTAGCAAAAAACCTATTGTAGAAGAGAAACCTATAGAAAGCGTATTTCGAAAACGTGTACTCAAGCCATTGAACTTTAATATACGCCAACATTTGGCACGTTTCTAAGGGCATTGTGTGAGCATTTGTACATATGAATCATGAAAAATCAGAACTATAATTTTTTCCGTCCTTTGTTTTTCAGAATCCTTTACAGTTGGTTTTATAGACTTAGTGGCAAAATAATGTGCCTGCATGCAAAATGGTAAAGGAGTTATTACTATCTTTAGGCCAGTGAGTTGAATACGGTCCTAGTGAGTTGGTAGCTGTTTGTGAAATGTAATATCTTTAAACGAAATACATGAAGATCAAAGTTGCCTCTAAACACAGGTGCCAGAACTGATGAAATAAGCACAATAAGCTACTGTCTTAGAGGCAGCCCGTTCAAACGAGGTACATTGGTGCAAGGACTGCAGCATTTGGGTCCTATTGCTGGCTTGGGGGAGAACTGCCATTGTGCCTCGGGTTAATTTATCACATCATAATTGTAATATACTTCTCTGACTCGCCTGGTTGTTAGAAAGGCCGTTAAAGCAGAAGAAATGTTTTGCTATAGAGGAAAAACAGAAATGAAACATAGCAATGGCTACATGTGTTGTCTGCCAATTCTGGATTATTACAAATTTGAAGCTAAAAGAGCTAAGCCAGCTGGTCAATTTTAACAAGAGAGAAACCAGCTAGATACAAGTGTATTTTGAAATGCTACTAATAACCTTTAATAGATTTCAGCCAACAATTGGCATAAATCAGACACAGTGCTGCTGCGGAGGTAAGAACACCTGACTAAGCTACAGCAAATCCGGCACCATGATGTGTTTCAAAAGCACCTCCATCAAGCCTTCTCGATTCCAGCAGATACCACTATTGATTATCACTTATTCTGCCTTGAGTACTAAGGAAGACAGCAAAATGCTGCAACATACACCAAAAAGGGTCCTAGATTTTCTCTTTTAGCTTTTTCTGACTGGAAATAAAATGTGCTTCAGTGTATGGGAACTGCATAAAAGCGAGGGGATAGATCAGCCTCGGTTTATTCTCAGGAGAATAAGGCAGGTGAAGCCTGATAATGTCTCTTAACATGTCTTACGGCGTAATAAAGAGGATATTTAAAAAGTCAGAGATACTAAAACAGAGAGCTTTCATATGTATGTATTCAGTGCCACAGGAGGAAAAATATGAATATACTATGAATCTTTAAACCCAGTGGCACTTTTGAAGGAAAGTCAATGCAAGATTAAAAACCAAAATTTTAGATTTTTAGTTTGATCTATTGTCTTACAGTATCTTATGATGATGCTATCCTGACAAAGAGATGTCCTTTTTGCAAAGGTTAAGTAAATATCATTTGAATGCTGTCTGTATTAAAAATTCCTGTACTGTATGAACTTATTTAAATTTTGTTGGTATAAAATAGAAGCATTTAGACTTAAATAGCAGTTATCTGTTTGTTGTTGCTCTTGGTAGTAAAGGAGACTATTGCTCTGCCCCGCCTCCGAAGTCTAGGGGTATACCTGCTAGAAATATTTAAAATCCCCATGGTGGTGTGAAAGCCATTTGGTTATAATTACCTCATAGCTCATGGCTACCAATAAGGTCAGAAAGGCTACAACTGAGGGAATATTTAGCAATGAGTTGAGAATCTGAATGGATACTTTTATGTCATTTTGGGGGTATGCAGCGGGATGACAGAGACGGATGTGCTCTCTGTCTCTCTGCTGAGAAGTAGGCGTTATCAGGACTTGGGATAACTCCTCATGCTCTCTTTGGCCATATGTTATTTTTATATTCTACTCCCACGCGTCAGGGCTTCACGAAGTACACAGGCTTGGGGACCAAAGAATGTGGCTTCATCCTGAAGTACAGCATGGCATTATTTGGTGTGATCTGGTTGTCCTTGTGATTCAAGCCCGTTTAAAGAAGATGTGTAATAGTGCCAAGCCTGAACTGACTGGAGTCAGTCGTGAATATTTATCATGTCAGTGATTTGGCTCCTTATTCAATGTTATACCCCTTGTAATGTTGCTGCTGACCAGATGAGCCATGCTAGTGGTGGTGGGGGGAGCACATAAGTAAACAAAGACCAAATTCTAACCAAAATAGGATTTCAGACAAGATCTTAAAAATTGTCCTCCCTTATTACCATTTTGGGAAACCTGGAAGGCCTGAAATGGTAACTGAGAAATACAAACATAACTGAGTGCAGGAGAGGGCTGCTGTAGAAGTCTATGTATTCAAAACTGCTATAGGAAAGAGGAATAAGAAACAGTTATTTCTGATAACATAAGAGCTATGTAGGTACCCCATGACACCGATAAATGGCATGTTTAACAGAAATCAAAGAAAGTGCTTACTCATTTTATACTGTGTAATTCATTTGTAGAACTCATTAGTATCAGATATTGTGGGGGCCAAAAGTATATATGGATTCAGAAAGGGGTCATACAAATTCACAGAGTTAAGTCCAGCTATGATTGAATATGATGATCCCCATACAAATTCCAGCTCAGAAAGTCTGTAAATCACTGATTGCTGAAACTTGGTAGGCATACCTCAGACAGGATCCTTCCCTACACTCCCCAGTTCCTAGTCTTCGGTTATCCCCTGTTGGTCAGTGTCATAGGCAAGAACTTTAGCCTAGCTCAGTGTATCCTTTCTCATCCACTTGTATAATCTCAATCTGCAACTATAAAGGTACTATCTTTGAGTTTTACGTGGCTCTTTTGCTTACATGAAGTTAACATGTGGTAATTCCTTCTCCGGTCACTGAATTGCCATACTCACAGGGCGCTTTCTATGGTTGTAGTGGTGTTGTTACCCACACTATCTATTGTGAAGGTGGAATGTGTACATTGTCTCCCTTAAACATAGGTGCAGAAGCTTATAAACTGCTCTGATCTTCCTGACTGGGAAACTTGCCCTCCAATACACACATTTGGTACTCATACATTATCTTTTGGCTTCCTATCCACATGCCCATCTGTCAGGATGGCGTTGTGCCTGCTCACAAGATGGTGTGCCAGCTTCACTAGACAATGATGCCAATCAAATAAGAGTTGCTGCAAGTGCTTTCTTTTCTGAAAGTAGCCTCTCTCAGGAGAAAGCAATGCTATAATGGTGCCACTTGTCTCCTTTCTCCTGTTTACACCTGCTGACACTTATCCTCCAAGACAGTGTTGAAACTGTAAAGGAGAGGAAGAGATGCAATGTGGGGTGACTTGAGATTATCGGAAAATATAGGCAGAACTGCAAGAGCCACTTCAGAAAGCCATTGGAACCATAAGGCGTGCTGACCATGTCGATCAGGACACAAATCCAAAAGAAGGCAGAAAGATTTGGCTTGAAAGAAGTATTTGAGAATAAAGGCATTGCTGGCAAAAAAAAGCTTTGTGTATATATATATGTATAATTTGTTTATATATGTACAACTTTGGCATAGTAACCTATAGCGCTGAAAGGTCTAAGTGTAGGCAAACTTCTTTATTCCATTGCCAATCAGTGAAATGAACGTGTTCAGCTCAGAAGAAACGGAAAACTGCGTCTAAGCAAAATCTGACATAAGTCAAATTGTTTGACAGTTTGTTATAAGATTCATATCCAGCTGGGCCTGGAAAGAACACCCTTTTTTGATTTTCATTTGTTATGTAAGCAAGAACATAAGTTCAGTATTCCACGTCTGAATGTCTAGTGGCACTTTCCATGTTGTCTGCTTTCTTTTGAAAGGATGTCGACTTTGAGAGAACGAGCTTAGGCAGAGCACAGAGCATTTCTGTGTAGTCTGCAAAGCCCTCTAAAGTGTTAGCATCTGGAAATTCATCTGATACAGAAACAAAGATAAAGCAAGACCTTAGGTTAGAAATATTTTGTGCTTTTGTGCCTGTTAAAGGTGTTATGGGCTATAAGGGAATATGATTTAAGGTAGTTCTGAAAACTCTGATTAAGACCATTTCAAGAATGTCATCTCAGCATTTCCTTCAGTATTCTTGTTCACCATGTTGTTTTCCCCATCCTTAAAAGGAGTTAGTGTTACCTTATTTTTAAATTGTGGAGTCAAGAGCAAATTTCTAAATTTGCGTGGCACATGGTAAGAAACCGGGAAGCAGCTTCTGAGGTGCACAAACCTTGCATTATTAATCCATGGAATTACTAAGGAAAAGATTAATCTTACGTAGCTTAATAAAGAATGAGTCTCAATTCCTACTTATGATGATCATCTTGATACTTGAAAGCCCCTTAATAGCCCATTAGCAACTCATTATAGTGATCTTTCTGCTAAGGTGACCATCTCCTGTAATGACAGATGAGATTAAAAAGAATATAGCTTCATAGCTTTCAGATTAGTTAGCAGTCGATATAGAACGTAAGTATTCAAATGGCAGAAGGAGAAGAAACTTGGATTATTGATTCTGAGAACAACCTAGGGAGAAAGGAAAAAAGTTCACTAACGGAGAACTAACTTCTCACTAGTGACATACAGTATAGCCTATAGAGAAACATCTATTTTCAAATTTTCAAAAATAGGAGTAAAATACTGCAAAAAAGAATGGTTATTATTGGCAAGCAGCAACTGAAAATATCAGTCTCTGTACTTGGATGTTCTGAAGCAAAACAAGAGAGGTATCTGTATTAGTATTTCAACACTTATAGTCAAAAAAGGCTGAAGATTAAACATTCACAGAAGGTGAAATGAGCTGACTAAAGTCACCAGAAAATCAAATATCAGAGCTAGAAATATAATCTTGTTTATGTGTTCTGTTTCTGTGTCCTGTCTGGGCCAAACCATTACCTCTCAGGGTCAATATTTTGGATGTTGTCTAATTACCTAATATTTTGAGATAGCAGGACTTGGGTATAAAGAAATTGAAAAAGTAGTAGTCCATGAACTCTTATTGGCTATGCAAAGAGAAATGCGACATTTTACATTCATAGTTGAAATTGATCTGGAAGAGTATCCAATACCCTATAAACATATGATCTGTTTGTGACTAAAGTTTTTTCACTAGATAAGAGTCCACTTTAGTCATAGGAAGTGTGTAAAATCTCTATTATGTAAACAACCTGAAAGCCAACTTTTTAACTTTACCCTACTGAGAATAATAAAGGTCAATGATTGACCCAGAAAAGCTCAAATGAAGCTTTACTTGTAATTTACCTCCAAAAAATTTACATCAACCATTTTCGGAAGAGGAGCGATATAAATGACTCTTTGGAAAGGGTAATTTAGAGTGACCCTCGACCTTCTCCTCTCTCCTTCAGGCTGCTGATTACCTACGTTTGCTTATTTTATGTGAAGGCAGCTTCAGTCTTCTAAGGCAGACTTGAATCCATTGCACACTAGCATTTTTGGGACATGGGATTAACACACTGTAAACAAGATTTATCTTATCAGACTTGTACCAAGAGACTACTATGTAGAACTGTAAATTGTCATGGAGCTGTCTCCTTAATCCTTTCTGCATTCATTTTTATTAGATTTCTTACTGCTTCCTTCAATCATGTTTGCAGATTATTAAACAGTAAGAGTTTGGGAAAATGCTTTTGAGCTGTCAGCTTTGACACTGCTCTATAGAAATAATACATACAAATAAAAAACCTCCTAATGTTTGCTTTAGTAGTCTGTGGCACAGTATCACGTGTGATTGTGCTGTTAGCTGCAAGACCCCAGGTGAGTTTGGAAGTGATTTTGTCTCCCTTATCATGGTCTGATGGCTTTTATAATTCTAAAGGAATGCTGATTTATTAGGATGTGAGGCTAGGGAACTTCCAGACTGACATCCAAAGCACTTTGATATGTTAAATTTCATATCTTTATTGTCATGTTAACATTTCAAACTTTCTAGAGTTTGTCAGCAACAAAGCACCTACAGCAATTAAAAAAAAAAAGAAGTAAAGGAAGGAACAGGAGAATTGTATTCATGACAATGGAGGAACAGAGAGTTTGTCCACAGCATACAGGTATAAATTAGGAGATGCGTGGGATACCGCACAGCAGTCACAGAGTTCATTCATAGCTGCGTGGGAACTTTCCAAAAGCATGGGTGTACTCAAGCATGGAGCCAACTGGAAGGTGCCTATGTCCCTGGCGCGCCGTTCTCTGGGAATTTTGGCAGCTTCATCCAAGAGTACTGCTACTTTTAGCTCATGCCTGTATGTCATAGCTGCCTTTAGGTTATGAGCTTGCAGGAAATCTCCCTGCCTTGCCCTGGAAGGAGAACACTGTTTTTTGTTTCCTAGCTTTTGCTTTATCATTTTTCTATCATTCTTTCAGGGCAAGATAGGCACCCTTTCCCTGCTCAGCTTCCTGCCACTTATGCTGGGAATTCCTCTCCAGAATACTTGATTCTTCTTTCATCAGGTGGCCTAAGTGCCTTAATAGTCCCTGTTTCCCAAAGCAGGTAGCAAACAAAGCTCCTTTTGTTGAGAACAACAGTATTTCTTTCTAGCTGCTGCTTAGCTTTTTTTTCTCTGTAGATTTTTTTTTTTCTGAGGTCAATCAAGGAATTAGCTCTGGATGACTTATATAAACCTCCTTTTTCTGTTATACAAGTAGTTAGTATATAATTTGTAGTAAGCTATTGGGAATAATGCACTACTGCTTCAAAGGAAAATCTAATTAATCACAAAAGTGATTACAAGTGAGTAATTAAACAGAGATATAGTGTAATCCAGAGGAATGCATAATTATTGACAGATTATTATAGTTTTCAAAATCTCTTACGTATTTAAGTCACTTTTGAAAGCGAGACTGCAACTCCTATGTCACTTAGATAGTTTTGGAAATGTTGTGTGCTGTTTTCATTTTTTCATTAGAGTCTGTCGCATGTGACCATGTTGAGTCATTCATATGCAGCTACCTGTTATAGTACAAGCTAGCATGCTATTAGGGTGCTGGGTTACTAAATACTGGGCCAGTGTTAAACTGGACCAACTGAAACGCATGCCATCGCCTGAGGGGGGAAAAGAAGGCTTTACTTTGCTGACGCCTTCTTAATGACACTGCATGAAGCATGTTTGGAAAACTAGTCTAAACAGAGGCTGCTCTTTAAAGTTCCTATAACAGAGCTGAACAGTTTACAAACTTCTTTACTGGTTTACATTTCCTGTTGCACTTGGACATATGGGAGTGAATATACTATGGAGAATCTTAATATATTAATAATTCTGCAGTTACAATTGAGCTGAGAGCAACTGAAGCAATAAGGCAAGGAGACTAGATGTTATGGTAAACCGAAAGCAGAAGCCGTGTATATCTGGTTCTTCTGCAGTATAAAAGAAGAAATCACAATGCCAAAAATATTAAGTTATAATATTTTTAATAAAATGCACATTCTAAGAAGGGAAAACCCATGAACTTCAACATGTAAGTGCATGGAATGAGAGGACTCAGTGGCAACCCAATTTTGTAATGAAAAAAGCATGTGTCATGCTCCTTTCTCGTTCCCATGTTTAAAAGATACCACAGAACTGGAGAAGGATGTAAAAAGAGTGGTCTAGGATGGTTCAGGGATTTGGGGATCTTATTTATAGAAAGAGAGATCAGGAAAACTACATCCATGACAGAAGAAAAGAAGAGGTGACTGTACTGATGTATTCAAAATCCTGAAGGAATGGAAAGCACTGATGCTCCAGGACACTGTCTGTGCTTGTGCCCGATACGGGTAACCGGGAATGTGAACTGCTGCTAGAGAAAGGTACAAAAGAACTGGGGACAAATTTCTTTACATATGGAATAAAATTTTTAAAAAAGGATGAAGAGAATAAAAGAACCTGACAACACCAAAAGAGGGATAGTAAACAGGAGAGGAGTTAGGAATGAGTACAGCAGGGAATATTGCTGTGAGACACGGCTGTCATGTTAGGGGCTAGCTGAAGCTAAACGGCATTGTCTAAAATGCATTGGTAAAATCAGAAATGAATTGCCCCGTGTTGTGTCCGTGCTTCCCAACGTAGTTTGAGCCTGAAAAAAACGATTTGGGCAGCTGGTCCACTGCCAGGTATTCACCCTAAAGCACCTGGCTGCTGCTCTCCAGCTCCTTCCAGAGCCTTGTCTTGGCTGGCGCAGCTCTGGCAGGGCTTGGCCGGACGGCGCTCCGGGAGGGAGGCCTTTCACCTCCGAAAGCATCGGTGACGTATTTTGCTACGTCTGTTTTAAAGCATCAGGTCTTGGAGACAAATGATCAAGTGCTAATCGTAGCTCATTTGAGAAGGAACATATCTTCTTGGTTGAACTTCATGGACGTCAGGAAATTTGGAATTGCGACCTGTGAAGACCCACACTGTTATAGAAATAAAACTTAATATTCAGTAAGTGTTAATCCCACTGTTTTAAGCCTATTCACAACTTAAGCCAATTTACAGTCTATAACCATCGTGGAGGTTTTGCCTTCGTTCATATGTACTTGAATGTCATGACCTGCGGCAAGCTGCCTTGCATGTGCCTATCGGGGAAGAGAGTCTGAGCTCCGACACCTTGGACTGCCGCTGTGTTCAGTAACAAACCAATACAATGCGGTTTTCTGCTTGCTGTCGTACAGCTACAAAGGCAGTTGATAGGAAACCACAGAAAGCCCGAGTCCATCCCATAGCAATATTGTTTACCCCAGATATTCCAGAGTCGTGATGACGATTTAGAAGTCGCACACTCTTAAAGAAGTAATGTATTTCCTTTTGATTTCTGAGCACGATTTAGGGAATGTTCCTGTGACATTTGCAGGCTTCTTTCATAGCTAATGAACTGTAGAAACATATTCTCTCCTTTTAACATAAGGAAATTGGTGTGGCTTGGCAGCTAGGGCATTCTCGTTTCTTTTGGCTGTATTTCTGGTTCTGCCGCAGCCTGGCAGGGTGATTGCGATTAGCACTTTTCCCGTACTTACATGTTTGCAAAGTAGGTTGAAAGCAGTGGCTGTGAAGTACCTGTAGGCCAACCATATCTTAGGGTTATCAGGATCCAGAAGATTTTCTTCTGTCCCAATTAGCGGTAGGTGTATTTTCCTTTTCTCTCATGTATACCAGTAACCACAGGAGACACTGGCTGGTTTTCACCATCCTAATCCTTGGCATCATTCCTCAGACAATCTGTCTATCTAGTAGTCTGTATATCTGCTAGCGTCTACTAGCATTATTTAACTTTTACATCTTTTATGTTTATATAACCATTATGTTGACTTCTGGTAGAACTGTATGGGAGTGCTCAACTTGTCTGAAAATAGGTCCCTTCTTCTTCATTTAAACCCTCCTCCAAAATCATTAATTGTGAAAATTAAGTCAATGTTTTGTATGTTCTGGTCTTTTCTTTCTGCTTAGTCCCGGCTTACTAGAAGGAAAAAGTTCTTCCTTCGAGTCTGCCTTTTCTAAGAGTTTTCCTTAAATGTAACAATAAGCACTTTTCATGGAAAAGAGTTTCAGAGAATATCACCGTGACACAGCAGGATTAATTTAAAATTATCTTTTCCATCCTCCACCCTTATGAAAAAGTAAAGCTTCAATTTTTGTTATTCATTACTTAAGTTTCTTTAGACTATAAGGAACATATAAAACATTTTTGAACCCGCTTCTTTAAATGGTTGTATTGTAGGTGAGGGAAGGGCTTTGTTTCCCAAAATTTCTTTTGCCTTCACTTGGAGTGAAATTGTTCATAGCGTTTTAAATGTGAACTACAAGCTGTTAGAGTTTCTCCTCAGCAACTGCTGTCTCTGCCAGTGTATGAATTGCATTCAGAGATTTGAATATGCAAAATGACTAGGTCAGACTGCCTTGAGGATATAAAAAATATTGGATGAAGTAAAATTTTGTCTGCAATTAAATTTGCAGAAAATCAAATATCTGTTGTTTAGTTCTAAGCAGATGTTGAAAAGGTTTTTCCTGGATGCTGTCCTTACTGATAGGATGTCTTTTGATCTGAAGCCAAATAGGAAATCTGGATGTTAGTCTGGATTTGGAAATTTTCTTTAAATAAGCATATTAGTTAAGTATGTAAATCTGCTTATCATCACTTACGGAACCTTGCCAGAGTAAGAAACATCTGGAGCTCAGCATCAGATAACTTATTAATTCACTTTTTTAGTGTGCTTCATCCAGAGTGTTGTAGGATTCTGTTATCTCAATTGCTTAAGTCAGCTTTTTCTAAAAGACAATTATTCGTAAGTTCTGTTGTGTATATTTTGAGTTGCGTGAAACCTGCAGACCATAGTTTTCTAGGCCCAGTTGCTTAGATTTCCAGGTCTGTTCAGGGGGAGGCCAAAACATGTAGTGGTGCAAGTAAATCAGGGCTAAAATAGTAGTGGCTTTGAAACACAGGTGCTTTCTTTCACAGGAGGCTAATTCTGAAAACGAATTGTTACCATTTTGGATTATGAATTACGTGGTCTGGTTTATTTATCTGAACTGGTTGCCCTGTAATGCCAAGAAAGGATTATTTGACTTATTCTTGGTAAGTAGGTAAGTACAGATATCAAAACAGCTTTCTGCCATGAAGCTTCCTCCTTTCTATAACCCCATTTCCCCTTGAGGTTAGAAAAGGTTCTCAATCTACTTCAATTTTTAAATCTATAGCAAAACATTTGTATGTGTTAGTACTTTCAGCACTGATGGATGCTGAATGTGCTGTAATGTATTTTTGCTAACATAATAGGTTTTATCAACCCATAACATGTACCTTCCTAGTTATTGAAGTGGAAATGGATACTTACTGAACCTGCGCGTGTGAAAAGCCTAGTAATTTAAGGGAACTTACTCTACTATGGAAATATTTTTAGTATTTATTGGTAAGAAATTAGTATAAATCTCTAAACAAAAACCATGTTGAAATTATGAGTCAAAGCCTTAGAACCACACATGCAAGTAAGGTATTTGCACTTCTGGATAATTATTTTAGAAGTTCACGTGTTGTGTTTAGCTGTGCAGTGAAGATGACTATGAACAAGAAAGCTGCACAAATTTCTGTGTGTATGAATTGCATGCACATAATTCTAAAACTGAGTTAACAAGATCTATTTTAAGAATTTAATTATCATTTTCTTTTATATTTGCAGTGAAGTTTGATGGTAATGGTATTATTGAAGTAAAACTTTGCAGACCTCCTAGAATTTAGGAAGTGTGTGAACACCAGTTAATATCCTAAACTATCCAGCCCTTTTTAGTAGAGACTTGGTAACAATGCAAGACAGTTTAAATTTGTGTGCCTTAACTTAAAGTCCGTTTTAGCTAAGTACTCTTGCTAGGTGACATGCATTTTGATGATTTGCCTAGATGATTTGCTTTTACTGTAACAGAAGAGTTAGGCTCATGTCAAGACATTTTGTGAATTCAGTTTTCTCAAGCACTGTAGTTTAGTGAAGTCAGCCCATAATCAGAAGTGTTGGTCTTGTGTCCTAGAACAGATTATATTACAAGTTATAACAACTTAGTGCTAGATGTGGCATCTGCTGATTAGTTTAAACGCCATCTTACAGACAGACAATAATGATCTGTATTGCTGTTTTTAATAACTTGATTGTATGTGATGTCTTTGGAGCAAGGATTGCTTTGCTGTTGTTTGCACTAGTAATTATGCAAGGGAGTATTGAGTTGGAGTTTGATTTCCTCGCTGCTGCCATAAAATGAAAGCTAAATTGTAGTATTTACAATAATTTGGAAATATAAGTCAATTAGGTGATTTCTAAGTAAATTGGTTTCTAAGGGTGACTTTTTTTTGTTAATCTTTTTCTCCTTGCTGCTTTGACTACGGAAAGTTATAGTAGGGGAAAGACAGTTGACCAGTTTTCAGAAAGGAAAGAACGTATCTTGTGGTAAATTCATGAAAGAAGTTTAGGATTAAATGAGCAAACAAAGCTCATGGGAATGAGCTTTTGTTACTATATAGATGATTGTTATATTTCTGTCTTTTAATAAGTGGAAGTTGCTCCACAACATACCTTCTGTGTGAGTTCAGCTGCTCCAAATCTTCTTCCTGATTCAAATCAATTAAGAATATATTGTTGCTTGTGTACTTGTAAATATAGTTGTAGTCTCCCTCTAGAGAGCATCTACGTTGGGAGAGAAATCTTCTCCGAGGAACAGAAGTAGAAGAACTGGAGGGCAAGAAATTACTAGCACAGAGTTGAAAAATTGTTTCCTGCAGTAAACACACAAAAATGCATTAATTTGCATCTTATCTAGTAATTATATATTGCATTACTCAGGATGACATGTGTCTACTTGTTTTATTTCTTTATAATAGGTTATGCTTCTATATAATAGATTATAATAACTTTCCACAAGTCAAGATGAAAAAATAGAGGGGATGTAATATGACATCTAAAACAAAAGCTATTTTTACTCATAAAGTTTACAATCAGTTATTTTTCAAAGGTTTCTCTGTGCTGGAGTGGGAGAAACCTATCTCATATTATTTTGGAGCCTTTTTCACATGCATCTCCGCATGGGAAAGGGCAATGGAGTCAAGGTAATTTTCAGATTGCTTTCTTATATGCAGATGAAATATATTTTACAGGGAGCATTCCTGCTATTTTTTGTTTTGATTTTATTTAATTAATGTTATTTCATCTGCATACACATGGCATACTGGCTCAGGTTCGTAGGAAGTGTCAGTTATCATGAGCCCCTTAATTTCAGGTGAGCTACAGCCATATGCACAAGCTGACACCTGTGTTTGAATAAAAATATACCCATGCATAGGGTTGTTTTTGAAATGGACTTACTGAAACGTATACTGTTAGGAAAATAGCATTGTGTAGGCAGTGGAAGGTCTAAGAATACTTTTCCAACCACTGAATGGTCAATTGGCTGTGCATAAATGATCGCAAATGTAACTTTTAGCCTAAAAAGTTTTGACAGAGGTGGTCAAACAGCTTCCATGGAGCGCTGCAAAGACAAATACTCTTTCTAATGTCATCATGGGTTACAGATTGTTATTTGCTGAATGAAAATGAAAATGCGTTCACTCATACAGAACACGGAATTTCATCACATTCATATATCTTGAATAAGCTGTTGAAAAGGAAGATATTTACTGGAATTCAGAGGGAATCTTCTTGAGTTCTTTTGATAATAAAGCCTCTTTCTCTCATATGTCACTCTGCAGGTGTCAGCACTGAAAATGAAGGTCTAAAATTTTAGCATGGAGGTTTTATCTGTTACATTATTCTTTTAAGAATAATAAATAGTATTTTTTTTGTTGAATCAAAGTGAGAATTTTGTTTTGACTGTGGATGCAGAATCTGAATCTGTAGAGGGAGAGTGTGTAGTAGTAAATAGCCAATGAATTATACCTCCCAAACAAAAATTAGTGGACAAAAGATCAAGGTTTATTATGCCTCACTTACTATTGAAGAAAAATGTCCTGGCAGATGCAATGTTAGCAAATTCATGGTGTGCTGTTCACTTTTCCACAGCAGATGAAGGACTGTCATTGATAGACTGGTCAGACAGACTAGAACAAAATGACATTTATCTTTTACAGATCAAGGATTCACCTGCTTTCTTTGCAAGAAAAAAAATGAATGATAGAGTGAAGTTTTATTGGAAGTGACACAGCTTCATCGTCACTAGCAAGCAAATGAGTGGTGGAGTGACAGAAGGTAAACTAAAATGTTCATATTTAATATTTTAGAGATAAAAGGTATGGAATTCTTCTGAGTCACTTGTACACTTTTAAGAGTGAGATTGAGCAAGATTCAGTTATGAATGGTTCAGTGCGAGGGGATGAGGCCAAATAATTCGTCAAAATTTACTCTATGGAACAAAATCATTTAGCTGCACCGAATCTCTCAGGTTGCGTGCCATGGATTCAGCCGTATGACTGGAAAATAGCTATTACATCCTCTTTCTTCTGTTTCTCCTTCCCACTGGATTAATATTAGATATTTTTCTCTATAGTGCATAACGACTCTTCATAGTTATTTGAGGGATGTTCCTCAGTTTGGTTAAAAAGTTCTTGAATAGCAAAGATTGTCTTTGTTTTCTTACATTGGAGAAGAACCTATCCACATGGGCAGAAAACATCTTTCTCTCTCTCTCTAACTCTCCCCCCTTTTGTTTTCCAGATTAAATTGTACCTTTTTAGTACAGAGGCAATGCCATAGTAAAATGTTAGTATAAGGGTTCAAGTGAGCAATCTCTCAATATTCCTGAAATAAAAAGTACCCAGCCCACATAATGTACTTCTGAAAAATCCAGAAAGAAGATGATTCTTAAAAAATAAATCTGAGAGCGATGTCCTTGGCTTGGCTTGATTACAGAAATAGATCGAAAAAAATCTTTATCTTTGAGTTCCTGCTTTGCAGCCTAACTCAAAGTATTTCTGTGTTCACACTGGTGCCTTTGTTTTATAATACTAAATGTAAATAAGGATTGCAGAACTGAATCCAATGATAGCTCCAATGCTCACTGTATTTATAATAGGAAGAAGCAATAACTTAAAACTGTGTGAAACAAGTAGAAGATAAGGTTGGAGGTCTTATAAATCTAATTTTAAACAAAGATTTCCAATTCAAATAAGGACTTGTATAAAACCCACTTTTTGAAGTTCAAATGATATTTATTTAAAATTACGGGAAGAAGTTTTGCATGCTGCCACAGTGTCTAAATTACATGGCCTGTGCAATGAAGAATTCCAGTGTACAGAGCAACTTTTCCGATGAGGATTGAATAAGAAATAAGCTAGTTTCATTTACAAACTATTAAATTTGCAATAACCATATTTAAACACTGTAATTCTCTATTGTAGTTATGTGGTATAGTTCTTTTGTTTTAGTTTGGTCATGCCCGTTAAATATATGTTGTCATGTGTGTGATAAAATGGAGTTATGAGTGATGACAAAATCAGAAACATCTGGAAATGAAAACAGAAAAGCTAAGTGTCGGATAGCAATCAACGGATCACTTATGGCAATTATGCTTAGGTAGTTAAAGTAGTTCATATGAAGTAATTTGCAGATGATCAGGCTGGTGAAGGGAGTCAATGGTGTTTCCCTTAGGCTGTTAGGGAGATTTCTGTGCAGATGTCTGTCCCAGAAATGCCACACGTTCAGGAGAAGCTGTCAAGTCCCTGAGGTACCACCCACTTTAGATGAGATAGAAGAGGGCATATGCCCTGTGGCAGTGCCGTCTATTAGAGCAGCCTGTGTAAGCTATACTGCAAAGAAATGAGCAAACTGGAGCAGAAGGAAACATGAATTGTAAGGCACGGAGAAGTTCTCCTTCCAGTCACTGTAAGCTTCCTGGCTGAGTCCAGCATCGACACCTCTCCAGTGAGACAAAGCTTACATTGTTTTGCAGGTCTGTCCTTTCCTGTTTGCCCAAGTTTTCTTTTTTCGTCATTTCAATTCAACCTGTTTTCCTTCCCTACATTTTCTAGTGCTGTTAATTTAGTAATTTTGTGCCTTGCCTTTCCAGATCATATCGATTAATAACTTCTCGTTGTTTCTGCTGCCTCAGTTTGGCTAGCATTTATCCTATGCAACAATTCAGTTTCATGCTCCCCCTTCTCTCAGTCCCCCTATATTATTATTTATTAATGGATTGTAGAACTCTTCACCAAGAAACTCAACATATCTTAAAGACATTCAATAATTAAGTCACACAATAAGCCTATAAAGAGTGCAATTATATTATCTATTTACCATATGGCTAACCAGGAACAGGCAGAAGTTAGGTAAATTGCCGTGGGTTAGAAGTTGGTGAAAGGCAGCTCTGGGAATAGAATCCAGAGTCAGATGAATTTCTTTGCCAAAAGCTTGTAGTACTACAAAGTACGTATGCCAGCTGTTGGGGAATCACTGCATTAGCCCAGAATCATCCTGTTCTAGCTTAAAGCTTAAGATCTGTTATTGAATAGGCTTTCAAACTTTGGCCTTGCCTTTTTTTTTTCCTAAGAGGACAATAGAAAAATCTGAATTTCTAAACTTAAAATAAAAACTTGTCTATGACTTCAGGTCTCTCTTATACTGGTTCTATAGATTAATAAGGTCCTTGCATAGCTAGATTTTATATTCTAAAGTATGTATTAACAGCAAATTCTATCTCAAGAAGAGGAGGTTGTTATCTGTCTTTCTGTCTGTCTATTTGTCTATCTATCTATATATCTTAGTGTGAGCCAGTCAGGCAGCATGTCCATAGCATCAAAAAGCCAGACTAGATTTGCTATTTGTGCTACCATCTGGGCTACATACTGAATTCTCTGTCACCATTAAACAGATGAATCACACTTTGTAAATAGTGATTTTAATGTTTTTTTGCTCAAGCTACTTGTTTTGCGAGGCTGGCAAATTCATGAGCAGTTCTTGAAAGACTAGGTCTCCATACCCATGTTCATCCTATTAGCACATCTCTGAACCTGTTCGGTATGTGGAATATTCAGCATAACATAACCTGTAGAGTATTCCACTTGAAGGGTTGCCAACACATTTATGGCAGCATTGACATACCCCTTTTACTATTTTCATGAAATGTTTTAAGATCACAGTAGCTCTCTGTAGGGAACAGTGTTACATTGCAGTCTCCTAATTATTTCATGATCAATTAGTACACTATGGTCTTTAAACCTCATTTGATAGTAGACATTCTTAATTTTGATGCTAGGAATTAATCTACAAAGGAGAATGCTTATGATGGACAAAAGTACTGATCTGGCCTATAGGACCTGCAAGCCAAGCATGATTGCTTCTGTAAGGTTGGTGGTCACATCACTAGGCAGCATGTCCCTATTCTCGTTGTCCTCCACTGGACTGCACCTCTGAGGGAGGGCTGGCCTGAGAAGTATTTCGTTATACAGTTGCAACCATGAAGAAATGCCCTTTGGTTATTCTGCCTTTTGGTTTCTGGTAGCTGCCCTGAAACCTGTGTGGGTTACTAGCACCTTTCCAGTGTGGAGCAGGTAGGGCCCAAGTCTCTGAGCATTTGGTGTCCTCAGCGCGTTTCCAAACTTTCAGAAACTAGTGCCCAAGGCGATACCTTGCAGAAGGGCTAGTTGCAGTATCTCACATGGACTCAGTGGGGTTGCAGAAGATCTTTAGGGGCCATTTGCAGTTTTGGCGTGAGAAAGATTGAAAGCCGAAATATAGTTTGCCTTTCTACTTCCTGGAGAAAAAAGTGCATCTGTATGAAATTGTGCTCATTACAGAGGAAAATAAATTCCTGTCTGTTAAGCAAATGGCCAGCCTTTAGAACTGGTTAGACTTCCACATCAATTATTTGGGAAAAACAGCACCTGTGTACGTTAATTATCTCTTTAATGGAAGGTTTTCAGATACGGGGTCAAAATCTTGCCTCACATCAATTGTATGCCAGAAGAATTCCATTGTTGTCAGTGGAATAACTTCCGATTTACACTGGAGGTGTTAGAGTGAATTAGGTGGATAGTATGTTACAGTGCACAACAGGAACGTCATCATAAAAGGGGACAGACAGCTTTAACTTTTAATTATATATTTTACATGTTCTTACATGATCAGTGCCCCTTTAAATACTGTTTGAGTTAAACTGAGTACAGTTTTGCTTCTCGTCTTTGTCTCATGTTTGTTGACTTCTTACTCTCCTTACTACTGTCAAAAACATTTTGATACTATAAATAAGAGCATGGATTAAATGCATTCTTTGTGACAAGCAATGTGCACTGTATTCATTTCTTTCCGTCTCAGAAGATGTATTAGCTTTTCTATTATTTTGAATCTGCACTCTTCCATTATTCTAAAGATCAGTAGAAGTAAATCTGAGACCTAGTGTATGAAAAAATGATATATGAAAAATGATATATATACACACACATATATAAATACTTTCTACTTGTGACAGATATGTTCCTGCACCTGAAAATATCTGCAGTCATGCAAACTATGATCTTAAGGAAGCTGTGTTATTTACCAGAGGGGCTCTATATGATGCTGTGATACAAAATCTTGTGTTATGATGAGATTGTGTCTGATGAATAAGGGAAATGAGCTAGGTTATAAGTATTCCTTCTGGGTAAAGAAATGGGTGTAAAGAGGAACAGAACTGGAGAGGGCACCATGCATTTGTCGTACTTCCTCATGCCTAAGCGTTTGAGTTGAATCCTAATTCCCACTGCAGTCAGGTATTCTGCAACACGTGCGATGTTCTTTTAGGGTGACACATATGTGTCCAAAACTTTTGCAGTTGACTTCAGTGAAACTATGCCTATTTGCATTACAAGAAAATGTCATCAAGGTGTATATTATACTCATTGCACAAGGGGCCCAATGCTTTTTGAAACTCTGACCTCGTCACTCTACATTTGGTGCACAGAACAGTAGGAGTTCACGTTAAATAAAACCAAGATGTACATAGGAGGAAACAGCGAGGATAGTTAGTAAATGTACATTTTGCTGCAGATAACAGACATAGGAAGTCATTAATATAAAGATACTTTGGGCTTAGTAGGAATTTGTGTATTTTCACAGGATACCATGCTAGGATAGTGATTTGCAGGCATGAGGAACAGAGAAGACAACTCTTTCCTACCTAACTGTCCTATAGCTTGCAGAAATCCAATGATTGTGACATCTAGCCTTGTGTCAGGCAATTCTGTATTGTATTTGTCTTCATTACTGAGCATGCCTCATATTCTACACTTCAGCTCACTACAGGCTCATCCCTCCATTTTACGTATCATGACGCTGGACAAGGTCAGTTCGACTGGCAGCAGAAATTAGACTTTTATTAAGTCAGACAGAAATCATCTCACTCGGTAATCTGGAAAGATAGTGAGAATTTGTGGGTTTGGCATGATAATCGTGTTTAATTACCCAGGATTTGTGATCTACATTTGCCTGCAGTTTAGCATACAGTTGTGAACTTGCAACATGAGTGTCAAACTCCCCTCTAGTGGTTGCTCCACACATAAGATAAACATTAATTTAGCTCAATGCCAAATATTTCGCTCTGAACTGAAAAAGATATCGATTCATGTAGGATTCTGATGTCTGTACATGGCAGATTTTTTTCCTTTTCTTTTTTTTTTTTTTTTTGCTTTCTCGCTCTTTTTAATGATAGAGTTACTTCACATGTCGAAATGCTATAATTAAAACAGGGATCATTGTAAAAGCAAACAAACACAAACAAACAAAGAAGAGTTATGGCACTCTACTCAGCAAAATGCAAATATGCCACCTATTGGCGGTGGCGCTGCACTTTCCCGTGGCTCCTTCGGCGCGGGAACGGGTCTGCGGGAACGGCCCGACGAACAACGGCGCGTGCGCCACGGGGCGCGTGAGATCCACGCGCGGCTCTGCCTGCAGTTGCGTGAATATGGCACTAGTGCTGAGATAATGTAAAAGCAAGAATTGAGCAGTAAGTGTGAAATAAAGAACTGAGTGTTAAAAATGTGCAAAGAATAGATTGATTCATTAAGTGTCATTAAGATTAAAGAGTTGCATTTCTTGCTAACAGAGTTCTCGGCAGCAGATTGTGAAACCAGAAATACACTCTTCCAGGCAGAAGTTTTTTGCTATGTGTGAAGAGGAAAGATATGGTGAACTTGTATGTTTCTCAGCCATCTGAGCTGCAAATTTGCACCTCTACAAGCCTCTCGGAGAATCTGTTAATAACTTTTTGGAAGCTCTTCTGCTAGAAGCTTATAAGGCAGTAAGGGTCCACACATCCACACTATCTAAGGAAAAAAGCCTAAGGACATCTGACTTCGCAAACTCTTTTGTGAAGGTTTTATTTCCCAGTTTTCAAAAGGAGCCTTCACCCAAACTTCATGCATATTCAGAACTTTATTTCTCTTGGTTATGTTTTACACAGGTACCTCTGGTCTTTGTGTGCCGGTAATCACACTTGTGCGTGCACAAGTGGAAGCTATATTTTAAAAGTGTAGTTTTTCTAACTTAATTTTCTCACGGTTTATGTAGCTGTTACCGATTTTTGCCTATTCACCACAGTAACATTATGTCACTGTTTGTGGTGCAGTATCATCTGGACTTCATTTTATTCAGTAATTTGAATGGTAATACTATTTAGTTTCCTCAGCGTAATAAAGAGAAAGCATTATTTAGAAACAGGTTTTGAAATGCGTTTTCACTCATAATCCTGCTGCTTCCTCACAGTTTAGAGCAAAAACCTTGGGGCTTGGGAGTTTTTTTTTTTTTTTTTTGCCTGGCTTAGCTTAGTGAAAGGATGGCAGCAACGCTGACTGGCTGCAATAAGCTAAGCACTGGTGTGTGACATGAAGTGTACACACCAGAATGTAAGATGTCAATGAAAACAAAACCAGTTCTGGAGAGATAAGGTCATAATGATAGCTAGCATACAGCAAGCACGGCTAAAATGTGCTGGAGTACAATATTTGACTAATCGTCTAAAAATACTGTTTTTCCATAAACTCGAGATTTGTCAGAATAACAAAACAAGCCAGCAACCTAGATAAAACGTGGAATGGAGATCCAAAAAAGCACATTTGAAAGGATGGAGCTGGTTGTCATGCCCATGAAGATTGTAAGGCAATAGCTGTGTCAGGTCCTTGTAGAAATAATATGCTTTCATCCTATGTCTTAATGTGAGACTGTCTTTTATAGCAGATGTTCTGGGAGCGCTGCCTCCCTGACGCAATGACAGAAGCATACCAATGCTCACAGAGAGGTTTACCTTTCACAACTGACAAGTGCTAAAAGAAAAGGGGGGTGAGAACAGGTTTATAATCTATATCACAGATATGTGAGAAAGGGTTTTAAAATACAGGGTGTAAGGGAGAGGAGAAAAATCAGATGCATTAAAAAAATCTATATAAATAGAAACAGTGAAGTCATACGATGATCTTTAGCAAAATAAGCCCCACTAAAGCAGGCCAGGAGCAGTGAGAGCCTCCTATTTCTTATGGGATGCAGTGATAAAGAAATTACATACTTATTTGAGAGGAACATAAATAAAGATTAATAGGTTAATGAGTTATTTTCCTTTCATTACTATACTATTGTACTTTATTATAATTGCTTTGCACTCATTTAATTAAATTTGAACTAGGGCCAACACAAGATAATTTGTTTTCCCTGTACTAAACAATGAGTATGCAGATTGGAAGTACTGAAGCAGTAATCAGCCCTCTGTTTGCAACACTTTTCTACTCTGAGTAGACATTATAATTAATAATTTGATTGTTGCAGCACTCCGTGCAATATATTTTAAAGCAACATTAACATAATGGAAATTATGTTGTGTGCCTAATCCGAGCTTTTCACTGTGTAAGTATATGAATCCCATTCTGTAATGAATTAGGGCACTATCCACTAAACATTTGTACAACCTTTACAGGCCTCATTTTGGAATAGAGCTATCTGCTTCTAGTCTCCGCTCGTTGTCCTCCCTAGAAGTTATATTGCTTAAATTTCATACAAAAAGAGCAAAAGTCACAAGCTCAACCAGTGAAGCGTTTCAGTGAAACCTGATTTATTCTGACACATATCTTTCATTAGAATTAAATACAAGTTTTGTATAATCTCTGTATAATTCTTGCCTTGTTTTAAAGGAAGATGTGTATCCAGTCCGTTAGAATTAATCTTTCCAATTTCTCTTTCCAGCTTTTGAGAAGCCTGGTTGCAACTGATCTATGTAATGAAAAAATAACAACTCAGATACGAAGGTAGGACTCTTTAATGGCTGAACTATAAAAAAAAGTTACCTCAGTCTCTCTTTTTTATATTGAACTGATTTATAAAACATAGAATATCATTAGTGCATGTTCTACTGACAGGAATAAAAAGGAAGGCTGAGGTTTTGTTTGATCTTCTCTGTGTCCCAAGCAAATGTCCAGCATACACGTGTTGTGTGTTGCTTCCTGGTCCCAGCAGTGCCTGTTGCCGCGTTGTATGTCCTGACCGAGAGATGTCCTGAGAACTGTGGGACAACCTTGAGAAGCCGTGTGTGACCTGAGCAGTCACCAAGGTTACCTTGCCTTTCAAGGTTGGGCCCTGGGAAAGAAGTGGAAAAACAAAGTGAAGTGTGATGGCTTATAAAACTCTGCCAACATTGAATTTTGTTTGTTTTCTGACCAAATAAGAGTGGTTTTGCTTGCGTAAATGTTTGAGTCACCTCACTTAATATTGGCCTATTTACTTTCATGGCCTGAAGTGTCCCTGGGCTAAGAAGGTGAGTTGAGCGTTTGCAAAATACGTTCAACTTGTTTGAGAAAAGCATTGTAGAGGGAGAGTATTGTACTTGCTGTTTTTAAGGACTGGTCCTGCAAACCCTGCTAAGTTCTTCCCTGTGCAAGGAGTCCCACTGAAGATGATGGCCTGATTAGGATTTAGGAGTAGTAGTCCTGCGGAGGTTAAATGTGTCTGTTGCTGTGGCCTGAGAGCACTACCAATGAGCCTGGAGAGGTCCAGATCGCCTGCACGGGCTTTTTCTGTTCTGTTCTGGGTCTCCTGAGGAGTTTTTGGCAGGAGGCAGGAGGCCTGACTGACAGACTGGATTTCACGTTTTTTTGATTCTCCCGTGTCATCCTTTTTCCTTTTGCTAATAAATTGCTTAATGTCATTATAAAGCCCCATAGGTGCCACTGGTGTACTCCTGGAGCTGGGAAGGAATTAGAGGCAGAGACGTGATCTGCGTTGCATGTTGTCCAGAGCGCTCCCTCCGTCACCGCAGAGCTCTGAAACGTCCATTGTCTGAGAGGCTTCCTCTGGGCCTTGCTGCGGTCGGTGACTATGTGCCACATTTTGATCCTTTTGGGACTTCTGTAGGGTTCAGGCCATGTAACAGCTACTTGCAGAATCCTGCACCCAGCTATTCAGTCTTTCTCATTCTGAATTTTCACTGCTTTTGGTCCTCAGGGTCTACTTGAAGTCCAGAAGTAATGAGGTGGACTTCACGCCGGTAAAGTGAGACCGTGCCTAGTGCTGGTGGGGACAGAGCCTCGTTCCCTGTGGGATCCTGGCTCCCTGCAGCAGGCGAGGGCCCGGGCAGCTCCTCTCCCCTGCACGCTGCAGCATGGGGCAGGGAAGAGCAGGAAAGCATCACCTGCCAGCCTCCGCTTGCCCTAGTCGAGCAGAGGATGCGTAACGCAGAAGGAACTGATAGTTTCAGCAGCAGCTGTGAAATAGCTTCTTGGCTCTTCTGGGCTCAGTAAGGTAAATTCCTTCCAATCCAGCTCCTGAGGAGATGGCCAGGATGGAGTATGTTTGAGCTGTGCATTTGGGAGAATAGCTGGTGCCCCCTAGGAAAAAAGCAGTAAAAGAGAGATCACGCTTTGCGTGCGTGAGGAGACGGGTCCGTGGAAGATGAAGTGTTGTTCCACCTCCATCTGTGCGAGTGGTGGGATTTTTCCCCACCACCTGAGAATTTGCTACGGTGTGTTACAGCTTCAGAAAAACTAATTTATCTGTCACCAGTAGAAAGTGCATCATAAGTGCTCTCTCCTTTCATACCAAGCCGCTGCTATCAGCCCACAAGGCAAGCCCAGGGAGGTTTCTGTTTTCCATTTATCATAGTTTTCAATTGATTGGTCAGTGGTGTGTATCCTTTTTCAGTTTCTTTATTCCCTTTCTTTCAGACTTGGAATATCACTGCCTGAAATCCTGAGGGCAGCATTATAGATTTCTCTTTCTTTCACAGGGAGACCTTTAAACACATGACATACCTGAGTTGCCACTCCATCTAGCTTTAATTCAGTCTGCGAGTGTTGCCCAAATCACACACCGAATGCTATAATATTGCTTCTTTACACAATTTGAAAGGTTGGGCTAAAAAGGGAACAATCCTTGTCATAGCTCTGCATAACAGTTATAGCATGGCTGGAGGGGTGAGGATGGGAGAACATCTGGATATGAGGTGCTATAACCAAATTAGGTTTATTAAATCAAAAATCAGCTGAAGAAAGAAAAGCTTTAGAAAGAATGAGGATCATGGAATGGCATGGATGGAGAATAAAATTGGGGAGTATTCAAAGCTAAAGTTTTGTAGGTAATTATTCCTGCCATCCAGCATAGGCGCTTATTTGGGATAAATAGCAGAACAGTGGAGACTGTTGAAGTGCATATATCAGTCATCTGTAAGATAAAGCTGATGGGGAGAACTGAAAGATTATAGGAAAAAGTGAAGAGTGTAAGGAAAAAGTACAAAATAAAAGGATTTGTGCAAAGGGCTAAGATAAGAGATTTTCTGAATACAGAAGAAACCAGAGGTCACTGGACAAAGCAGTAGTTTTACGCATAGCAAAGGTAACCTACTGACAAATGAGAAATGTATTTTTCAAATGTTAAACATTTTGACTAAGTTTTCTCAGTGCAGGTGGGGCTAGTACAAATAAAAGACACATAGGAACACAGAAAAAGAATAAGGAATTAATGCAGACTCTCTGAATACTGTCAAAATCCAGGGCTTTAAAAAATCATCCCAGATCGCTGGGAGGAGTTAAAACAGGCAGGAGGAGACGTGAAGATGCTGAACATGTCATGGGAAATAATGGCTGGCTGGAAATGCCTTATGACTTGAAGTAGAGTCAATGACTTTAAATCCTTGGCAGATTTTAAGTCACGGCAGATGTTCTAGATGGTCTGTGTATACAAAAGAATGGTTATGTCTCCTCGATGTTGCACAGAGCAGTCTCCATTACCCTCAGGTACCATGGGCTCTTTTCTAGGTTGCTGCAGAGGGAAGGGCGCCGAAACAGGATAGAGATGAGGTTGATGTGGAGGAGTGGTGATGGAGGGGAGGGGACGCATCCTTATTCCATCTAAGAAGGGTATTTTATCGTAAATGTAACAAGTAGAGCAGTCTGAGAAGAGAAAGCAACTGCCAAAAAAAAGTTCTCCCAGTGCTTTTCTAGTGCTTGTGCTCAACACACAATACCACAATTCTAGTTCAAAGTTTTCTGTTATAAAAACAGAAAGAAAAACTAGACATGTTGAATTTCTGTTCAGGCAACACAGTTTTGGGTTGTATGTTCTGTTTTAAGTAATATGTATCCTATTCATCACCATCCCATGTAACGTTACAAATAGTAGGTATATGTACATCCTCTCTAGAAGGAGAGACGACAAAGATGTACAATGACATTTTTAGGTGAAAGCGGAGGCAATTTTTAGAAGCAGACTTCAATATTGGAAGAGATGCAGTGAACACCAATTAAGGGAACAGAAAAGATCATGAGCTAACAATGAAATAAAGGAAGTATAAAATATGCTTTTAAAGGCCACGCAAAACAATGGACAGCAATAAGTCTGAAGAATTCTGAACAAAAAAAGGAAAAGAATTAATGTGGAATCAAGGCAAATTCTGAAAGGCAGGTACACATACATTGTCTGGTCTTACATCAGTGGGAGATGACAGTACTGTGGTAGCGCCCAAGAGACCTGTCTCTAATATTAGTTACTTTAAAAAAAAAAAAGATACTATAAGAACAGAGAAGGTTCAAAACTAACATTCAAAACTAACACTGGTGACAATGGTACAAGGGCAGAGAGACCTTCGTTATTTATTAAAGTTAGCGAAAACAGGTCTGTAGAGAAGAGGAAATTAAGAGGTCATCTCATTGGGCTAGAGATAATTCTGAAGGGAACGGGCAGGATGAACGCTACAGGGCCAGCCAAACTCTGCTGGAGATGCAAGAATAAAGGAGCATGAGCCAAGAAAAAGTGGATGGCAACAATATTTAGCTGGAATTTCTTACAGAAATAGGAAGCACGTGCATATATAAAATATCCCACTAATGGCATCAAGAGGAAGAAATAATTGAAACAATACTTAAAAGGTTTAAGCTATCTATAGTTTAAAAAATATTGGCACTTAACATTTGCATTTGCAGTGAGCTGTTATCTTTGCAAATACTTACGGATAAATTTTTGCAAAGCAGATCTGTTTTAATAACTGGTAACAGAAGGGAGAAAGAATTTGGAAGAGAAATTTTAATGTAGCGGTGGATGGTGGATGTTTTTCTGCAGCAATTCCCCAGCAGCACTAACGTGTATTGTGCAGAAAGAGGGAGTAAAAAGGACTTCACTGAATATATTTGTGTGTCTACCACCTTACCCTGTTTGAAGACATGTATGGCAGAAGGGATTGTGTGATGTCTGGCCCATGAGAGGATTTGGTTGTTTCTTTTCTTTTTAAAGTTACACATCAGTGCACACACCACCTGAAACCCAGCCCAGGAACTTGCCTGTTGAGACTCTGAAGAAAAAGGGTGAGAGCGCTTTGGGAATGGGTGCTAGCCGGGTGCCTCCTTGGGTAACCAGCGTCTGTCTCCCTTTGTGCTTCGGCCGTGGTTCTCTTCCGCAGCACAGCCCTTAACAGAAAAGAACCAACTGAAATGTGAAGAAAAAAGGGCGATTTATGTTAATTTTATAGCAAAGACAGACAAACTCCTGTTAAAACAACAGAATGGAGAATTCTGTCGGTAGGTTCGACCGCACGGTCGAACATGTGCGGTATTTGGTGTTATAGCTGGGAGAAGTACAGAAGCTCAGAGGAGGCTGTTGCACCCTGCCTGCTACTGGGAGCCTTTCCCCTGGGCTCCTGGTGCATCCTCAGATTCACTCTGCCAGATGGAAATCTTCATCCAGAGTAACTGAAGCTCGGGTACCATGCAAGACCACTTCTGTTCCTCCACAGATGGCTGGCTGTAGAGAAGCTGTCAGCAGAGGTCCCTATGCTCTGCCAAAACCTGGATCTTCCATTTTGCTCTTCTCTGGTAATACAAAGATGGGCAGAAATGTAAGTTAATAGCAAATGATGAAGGAAATTCAAACTAGGGAGAGAAGAGTAATGTATGAATGTGCAGATGATTGAATATGGCATTGCTGTACATTGAAGCAGTTCAGAGCATTGCTTACTGTGGATTTAAAATAGTAGAGGGGGGCATCCAACACTCAGACATGTGCTTCTAGTGGGCATGTTTCAGAAACTGAAATAAATTTACGTAATCCTAAAAAAATCCTAGACCCGAAACCATTTCTGAAACACATCTCGACTGGATTTTGCTTCAGTAAGCTCATAGAGAAGATTGAATTCTCCCTCCTCCTCCTTCTCAGGCAAAGCGAGCCCCAGTTTGCTTCAAATGCTGGGAACCCGGCCTGAAGAACAAGCTCTACACTAAACATTCCTCCAAATAAAGAGGACATGCTGCCTGCAGTTCGGATCTATCCTAGGGGCTGCAGCTCTTACAGGCACATCTAAACTGGCTTTAAATTAGGTTGCTCAGCTAGTAATGTAGCCACAGCAGCACAGAGCCAGTACAGGGCAAGCTGTTTACCCGGTTTTTCAGCCATGGAAAACATTCACATCAGTGAATGCTGCAAAGACATACCCAGAATAAGAATGTGATTTATTCTTTCAATGTGAGAAGCAGCTATATGTTCAACAAAGGCTTTCCTTAGACTAATGGCCAAAGTAGGCCCCAGTGCAGCTCCTCTATAGAAGGAGAAGAAAGGATTGTTTGTTGAGGCCCAACTGTCTCCAAAAAACAGTGTGCTAAGTGGATGCCATCATGTATGAGTTCTCCGCTCACTTCATTGTCAAGGGTGTTTCCGCAACTCTGTCATGCACGGCATAACTGGGCAATTTACTATAGCAATAGCTGATAGAGCAAATAATTCAAAGTCATGTCACATTTTGAAAAGAACAGATGACTACTACAAGCCAGTTTATTATATCTGAGATATTCTTTACCGATGGAATGCACTAAAATGCGATTTTATATAGAACTCATTCTCAAGGAACGGCAAAACATTTTATGGAGGAATGAGGGAGAGTTGTGGTTGTTCAGTCCAGAGCACGGCTGGTTTCATGATTCAATGCAAAATCATTACATGCTCAGCAATAGCTCCCAGAGCCTTGGACAGTCAGGGCTGTCTTACTGAGCTAGGGACACTGGCCCTGACACTGGTCTTGTCCTCCTGGACTGTCCCAGGGTATTCCTCACTCGCTCCTTGGATCGGAACCAGAGGAGGAAAGGAAGAAACTTTTATTAATTCCTATCGTTTCCCTAACGCTGGTGACAGTAACTGTGACAGTATGGCACCTTTAATGGTCAGTTGCAAGGGCAGCAGCTGGCTGGGCCCTGGTTTGCGTGTGGGAAGTCCGTGCTCCAGAACTATTTTCTTGTTCAGCATGCCTCTCCTGTACGCTTGTGCGACGCAGGTGTGCTCTCCTGCTCCAGGGCGAGTAGCTGCCCTTCCTGTATAGTGGAAACAACCGAGCAGTGAAAGTACACAGTTTTGATTTCCTGTGGGACCTGACTTCAGCTGAATTTGAAAGGCATTTATGCATCTAATTCATGTAAACTAATGCTCCTGGAAGCTGCTGCTCTTTAAGCCCAGTTTATAACGTCACTCATTTTGGACACTACTCATTTCCAGCCGCTTATGTAATAGCATTGTTCTTTGCACGCCTTTGTGTATGCATACCTGATCACGACTAGCGCTGATCCTTGGATGTAACGCCGCTGCGTTCTTCTCCTGTCTTCATACTCGGCTGAGGTTATCGACAGGGACGAGCCAGACCGCCGTTCCCAGCAAGGAGGCGCGCCTGGCCGATGGGACGATGCAAGGGCGCTGGAGCACGCGGCGCAGGGGGGAAGGCTGTGCTGGGTCCGTGCAAGACCAGCACGCGTGTCTGAACTGGCCCTCAGCACAGGCGCCTCAGCACGGGTGCCTTTGGTGCTCGCAGAGTCTGCGGTGAGCCGCTCTGGGAAGGCAGGGCGGTGCCGTGGCACCGTGTCAGCAACGGCTGCCACGGGATGGCAAAAAGCAGCAATTTGGGAAAGGCCTGAGAGGAGGATTCCTCGGGGGACTGAAATGAGTTTAGGGAAGTCACTGGCTACGTACAGCAGCTCCGCTGGAGTTGCCAGGGTCTTACTGCTTTATTAATGACAGGCCCTGAATGCCTTTCTTCAGTGGCATTTTTCTAGTAGTAGTTATAAATAAAAATTAATGGAAAACTGTCCGTTCCAATTTTTCTAATGTTTCTGTTCACTGTTTAGGCAGCTCTCAGGCATCTGTGAGCTCTGTCTTGAATAAATATATAACAATATAATACTTGCAATACTATTTTTCCCATATGATAGATCTTATATTGAGGTTACGATAAAGCAAATGTGAGGAAGCAAGCAGGCTTTTCCTGAGAGCCCCGAATTGGCTCTGCCTGGAACGGCGTGCTTTTTAAGCTGAATTTCTTCAGATACTTCCATGACTGAGTTTCAGGACAAATAATAAACATGTAAATTTTAAGTAACTTTGTTGGAGAATATTCATGTAGAATTTATTCCAAACGAATAAACACGAGATTTTGCAAAAGGCAAGCAGCTATTTCCACTTAACCCTCACAAGGAAAGAGGAACTCTGTCAGCTGACTGATGAAGCCAGTAAAAAACAACAGAAGGCGGCCAGCCTAGGTTTTTCGTGATAGCTATTCACATGAACATTTGCAATTTATGGGCCAGTCAGGTCTCCTGCTTTGAGCATGAGACACATTTAAGGGGTCCCCAGCCCCGCGCTCCCTGTTGCAGCCCCTGCGGGCCGGGCTGTGCCGTGGTGGCACCTGCGGTGCTCCACGGAGGCCCAAAGCAGGGCAGCGACCGCGGCTCCGTGCGCCACAAAACCAGGCTTTCCTCGGGTTGGGCTGAGCTCTCGGCAGGCTGGTGGGCAGGGCTTCCCCAAACGTGGCTGGTCACACGGGGCCTCACGGGTCCCTGCGTAGAAATTGGAGTGGTCTGCTTTCAATCCGTGTGAGCAAATGCAGATCCACTGCGAAGACAATAACCTTAAGGGCTGTGATTCAGTCGAACACTTAGGTGTATCCCAGCGGCCAGGCCTGCAGCCCTTTAGTTCTCGCTAATACATGCCTGTCTGAAAAAACCCAAGCTGTTCGTGAGGCTTCATGAACACGGATGGAGGCTGCGGTCATCAACTATTTTTCTGTTGGAAATCACTCATTCAGCTCAACCTTTTACCGCTAAAGGTTTCACCAAGTTTTCCTCTGTGCCACCGTATCCGAGCAGGATACTCCACCTGACGTGGTGGAGTTGCTCCAGCGCAGCGACACTCTCCTCGGCCGTTGGGAAGAAGGGGTGAAAGGGTTGGGAGGAAAAGAGCTGCCCTAACCTCGCGCTCCTGACCCCCAAAGTTAGCGCCTTGGCAGAGCGCCGGGTCCACGTTAACATGCCGGCAGAGCAGCGGAGAGGCTTGCAGAGCCGAGGCCGTAAGCGGCGTGAAGGGCCTTCAGCACGCGGCTCTTTTTGCGGGGACTGCCGTAAAAGCGGCTGTGCGCGCTCGTTACCTGAAAAGACAAGCAACAGAACGAATTTCTAACACCTTGGCCTCCGTTACAGCTGGACGCTGTTCCAGAAGGACGTGAATCATTCAAGAGCGGAAATGTAACCCGTAGAAATGGTTTTCAATGGACTTTATACAAAAGAAGGCATTTCTACTCACCTAATCGAAGGATAATGAAGAAAATGTTGTCGTTTTCTCTAGTATTCGTGGCTGTGCCTTGCTTTTTTCTCAAAAGTCAGTTCATCGTAGCGCAAACAATTTACACAAGAAAAATGGTTCCTTTTCTCGGAGTTGGGTAATTTAAAACTTTTTTCTCGATGACTTCAGTGGACGCTGAGGGAGACGCTCCGTATCTCTGTAGTACCTGGGCTTCCAGGCTCCTTTTTCCTTTTCAGCGGAAAGACTGTGGAAATACAGTGGACCCACGTACACATGCTTTACCTGTGCTCGAGGCAATGATAATCTCTAGCATTGCGCTCTTGACTTTGCTTCCACGTGCTTTTTAATGCAGATTTCCCAATCTAACTTGTAAAACATTTAATATTTAGAATATACTCCTTTAAGATCCGTCAAAAGAGGCAAAGCTGCGTGACAATGCCGGGTGCTGGCGCATTGTGAGCCTGCTACAAAGGAATGAGGTGATTCTTTCTTTCAGGTCAGGAGGTCAGGCTTCACTGCATTAATTTTGCTGAGTCTCTTTGTTATTTATAACAAACAAGGTCATTTATTTTCATTTCCTTGTTTCTAATTGCATGCGTCTCCTTTGGAGTATGAACTCAGTAAACAGGTGGCTGAAATGCTGGGGAAAATGCTTGAAGCTGTTCCAGCAAAAAGGGCATGTCCCACACTGGTAAAGCAATTTGATGAGTTGGAGATTTAGTCATAGCAGGATGTGCACCTGCTTGCAAGCAAACGCGCTTCCCTGGCACGCACGGATACATGCAAATTAAGAGAGATTATTTCACTCTGAATAGTGGGCTGATATTTGATCAAATTTAACATTGTATTTTTTAAATAAAGCCTTGGTGTATATTAGTGAAACACAATCTCCTTTCAGCCACTTTTGATTTTTTCCCCATCTCTTTGATGAGTATTACAAATGAATGATATTTCTTCACTAGCTGAGCCTACAAAAAGAGTACGTCTCCAGAGGAGAACTTTATCGGAGAATCTTTATGATGAGAACTGTCTCCGTGCACTGAAAAACGGAATAATAAAAAGCTAGCACGTTTGACTGACAAGGAATAAACCAGATCCGAAACTTTTAATTCTAAAATGAATTCTCACAAATTAAAGGGCATTCTTTGTTTTGATAGCAACGTGTCTTTTTAATCCGGTTAGGCCTGTGTTTCCAGGCAAACCAAACATGTTGATGGACAGCTTTTGCATCGGTAGTTACTGGTTTTGCATTTAAAAATACAGGTGCTATATGTCTAAATGCGTGGCTGCTTTGTGCTGAAAGATCAGCTCTCTTACGCACTGCCTTGATTTTTGGGGCAGTTCAGAGGAAGCAGTAATTGTCTGGCACGACTGAGCTTTTGTTGTTGGTAGCCCCGAACCGGGGCCTGGGCTGTGTCCGTAAGGGCAACGGAGGGAGCTTTGCTACCAAGATCCTCTGTTTCCCCAAGGACCGGGAGGCAACGAGCCCTGTCTCCGTAGGCTCTGCGGAGAGCTCTAGCGAGGGGAAAAGGAACAAGGGGAAAATGTGGGAGGCAAGCTGGGGAGATGGACGTGCCCACAGGAACGGCCGTTTCCAAGGGACAATTGTTTTGCCCATTTTTTAAGGCTGGGCGTCCGGGGGGCGTTTGGAGAAGGCTCTGCAAGGTCACGAATCCCCCCTGCTCTTCCTGTCGTCCGTCGGCAGATTATTTCCTTACAGTGGGGCAAGGAAGGCAATTTGGTTGCAAGGATTATGCTACAGCTTTCATTGTTTAGGATGCATGCTGTAGCCTTCCTATGAGAAGACTGCTGTCCCAGGCTTCTCCTCCAATTCATATGAAAATACACTGTGTAATTTCAGGGAGAAAATATTGTTAAATGGTATGTTGGAGGATGTTTGTGGGTTTGTATCTCTGAAAAAGAAAAAAAAAAAACCCAAACCTCTCTTGGAGCAAAATATTTGTTTCTTGAATGTAATTATAAATGTCATTGTACGTTCTTCCTGACTTCGATGCTTATCTTGAAGAGTTCAGTGAAAATAAATTGTTTTCATGAAAGCAGAGAAGCTATTTGATAAACACACTGTCTGAGAAAATTGTTCCTGAAGCAGAGGTCGTTCTCTCACTTTAAAAGAAAGAGAATATGTTTTAGAAAACAACCTAGGCAGCAGAAATAAACATTTTTTGTTTCAGTCAATTCATTTTAAAAGGCAATGTGTACATCGCATGGAAAACTCTGCATTGATTATTTTGACTGCTGTAGAACCCTGGAATAAATGGAGTTGAAATGCACTTATATTGAGGAACATTGTATTTAGTAGCAAGTTGCAGTGTTATTTTAGTACTGATTTTCTAGATTTGGTTTTGTGATCAGATGTTTTATTAAACGTTAGCAATTCATGGAAGAGAGAGTTGTTTCTTAAAAACAGCTTGACATGTGCTGTTTATGAGCTGGGGGAAATAGTCTTGAGAACTGGGTGAAATCTGTTTTCAACTTTTGAATGTAGGAAACCCAGCCCATGGAAGCATCAAAAAACAAAGCTCCACTCTGTAAGACTAAGTTTATGCCTCCTGCATGGAAGCATAGCAGTTTGTTTTGGAGATGTTATTGTGGTCCCTAGATCACACTTCTAGAAATCTGTTTGTTAATTTTTAATCATCTGATGCACTATGCATGTGCCTATTAGTAAGCCTCAAACTCTATTGTACGAGTACTTACAAAAAATGTTTTATTTTCTAATTCTCACCTAGAATCATACTGCTATTAATACCTGAGTTATTAAAAATGTATGCTCTCAGAAGACTACAACATTAATTAGGAGACCTAAAAGGATAACTAATGAGTCCTTGGGAAGGCTCCTTCCAGTTACTGGATGGATCTGATCTATCCCAAGAAAGTAGTGTTTCTACGCTCTCATCAAATGTCAATAAATTTTTGTACATTTTCACATATTCCCTAGCATTGATCACTAATTATTTTGTGTTTTAACCCAGGCTGGCACAAGGTGACCTTATGGTAGGGTGCTTTTGCTTTAGGAAGGGCCCTCAGAACAGCAGCCTGACGTTTATTACTTCTTCCCACAGCAGAACAGCTGGAGATGGGTATGGAGAGAAGGAGAGCTGGCAAGTGGCCAACCTGCCCAACGAGATGGAGAGTGAGATGCATCATCTCAAACAGGTGAAGCTTTTCTATCTGAGCAGTGTTGGGGCTCAGCACCTCAGCATCTTTTCAGTGGCACTGGCCTTTTACCTTGTGGCTCTGTGGTGTCTCATCAAGTCCATCAGCAGCATCTGAGCGAGTGCCTAAGCCTGTCTGTTCCACACCACCAGTAACAGACTGTGACTGTGGTCCGGGAGACTCTCTGCAGCACCACTTCCACGGCTTCCAGGGGACACCAGGGCAGCTGGCAGGCTCTCCAGGGTAAGTGTGTCCTCACTTTGGGGACTGCTGCCTTGGAAATACAGTATTACTGCATTGGACCCCCAAAATCACGGAACGGTATTTTCTCAGGCTCTTCAGGAACATCATATCCCGTTCAGATCCCTTTGTAATCCTGTGCAGGCACCTGACGTGTAGCTGAAGTCATATAGCTGCTATATGTTGTATATTTTGACTAATTACCTAATAGAACATTTGATTAAATTAAAACTGAAAAATCTGTATCAGGGAATCTGGTGCAGACACAAGGATTAAATATAACCTTTCCCATCTGGAAATACTGTTCTCCATCTCTCACTAAGACTTTTCAGATAAGTTTCATTAAAATCTTTCAGTAATTAGATCGGGTTCTACTGTAAAATGAAAGTTTCTGCCAGACAAATTCCTTTAGACTTACACAGAAATTTAAAGACATTCAAGAAAAATTTGGATTGCTCTTGATGAACATATGTATTTCTTTCCGTAGACATTGTCCTTGTAAATTCCCTTTAAAAAGTAGGTGACAGTAGCTTTTTTCCCTCTCTTTTAATAATTCTTTTAGTTTAAATTCTACAAGTATATGAATGGGAAGAGGGCCAGAAGGAAAAAAAAAAAAAAACAAAGAGAAACATACCTCCCAGCTTCCACAGCCTTCTATCAACAGATGATGTATAAGCAAACTATATGCATCTCTGACGAAGTTTTCCTGTCTTGATTGAAAATGGTATCCCTAAAGGCAGGAGCACTTTGCATCATTTTCTTAGCTTCAGTTAAAGCATTTATTCTTCAATGCTAATTCTAGAAAGGACACTGTTCCAGTCATTGTTCTCTTAAAGAAGTTAATTTTTATATTACTGGACAGTTCCTTTTCTGTTTTCAGTACTGCAATCAGTTTGTTTTTCAGCGTGGTCTTTATCTCACAATAACTGTGTTCTAGTATGTCAGGATACTGTAACGCTGCAGTCAATAGCAACAGGATATTTGCTCTGCCAAAAGGTAATCCTATATTGTCCATTACACACAGGTTATTTTGGAGGGGGGTGGAATACTTTTTTTTTTTAAAGTGACAGCAGCCTTTTTGCTGTAAGATAATGCAACCACATTAGGGGCTGTCTCTGCTCTGTAAACAGCTAGCGTACCTCAATACTTATTTTTCTGCTAGAATATGGTTCGAATGGTGAGGTATGAGTTGAAGCGGTGAAATATTTCAGGTTAAATAACAGACTTCTACAAAGACATCAAAGCTGGTACTTGTAGATGTTTGAAAAGCTTAATTTTGTTTTTCCCAGTTTCACAAACTTCTGCACTTCCTGACTTGGGCCCAAAAGAAAGAGATTTTTCACAAACCAAGAACTCTCAGCTGTGATTTTTTTCTGCAGCACTCCATACTCATATCTTTAAAAAACAGTCAGTACTTTTTAGGAGTGACTATAAAGCAATACTTGTTTTCTATCCAGTGGCAGGTTGGAGATTCTCGTTTTCTTGGTGCAGCAGCTGAGACAAGAGGCGGTGAGTGGTCAGCTGGCAGGCAAGCACTTTCAGCTCGCACCCCAGCCCCCAGGTCGCCTGGCTGCTCCGATGCTGGCTGGCGTTCCCCCCTTTAGGGCAGCAAACATGAGCAGTGACTAATAAGCGTTTATTGACCTCTGCTTGAGGTACTTGCTGAGAAATGGAGATATCAATGAATATTTGATCAGAATTAATGCCAAAGCTTTTTTTTCTTTACTGACTCATATATATAGGATATTCACGCCTGTATGATCACTTAGGAATACTAACTGACCCTCAAATCTGATGAGAAGAGGACTTAATGAATTAATACGGTGTCAATTTTACATTTGCTTAGCCAAAAGTTACTGCTGTAGTTGTTGCTTCAAGGGGTCAGACAAAATATTATTGATTTTCAGCAGCTGTGCTTGATAAGAAGAGTATAGGTCTAACTCAAAGCCCATTGCAATCAGTTAAAGGGATTTCCTGGTGATTCTAGGAGGTTTCTGATTATTTTCTAGAACTAGAGCTGGTTGGTGCTGTATCTTGGTCTTTGTCTCCTGCATCCCGTTCTTTATGTTTCGTGTCCTTTCATCCTCCACGGCTGCTTGGAGGGAAGGACTAGGATACTTACTTGTTCCTCCCAGTCCTAGCGGGAGCCATCAGCCATGGATCCTACAACTCCAAAATGAACGTCAGGTCTTTCTTTAGTGTTGGTTCTCACCATGATACTGGAGCAAAGCACCTTGGTGCAACCTTTGCTTGTGCCAGCCCTTCTCCCCGTATAGCTCCTTTTCCTGCCGCCACGGCTGTTCCTTGTCTTGTCCACCAGCAAGGGGACTGTCATGCTGGAAATGGGCATGGCCAAGCAGTGGTGATCCTGGAGGCTTGGCTGACTCGGTTGGCTACGTGGACGCATGGGCGTTAGGCAGCCAGCCGATCTGCTCCCATCCCCAGAGTTCCTTCCCGGCTTTGCTAAAAATCACCGGATAAAACAAATAAGCTGGTAAACGTTAAATACATTCCCTTACCAGGCCCTCGTACAGATGAATTAACTTGCCAGGCGCGTGTGGAAATCAGCTAGGCTTGGAGCATCAGCGTTTGCCTGTGAAAGTTGGAAGGTTTCAGGACAGCAGCGAGAGTCTGCGTATGCACATTTTCCAGTTTGTATATGACTGATTCACTCCGATGCCATTTCTGCTCTTACATCAGAAAAGCAGCTTGAGTGTTCTTAATGGCTTTTAAAATTGAATTGTGATGATGAGTCAGAAGAAAGTATAGCTGAAGATGGAACAAAGTCACAGTTTGTGTGTTACGGGCTGAATCATAATTGTTGGCATTAGTAGATACATATTTGAATCCTAATGGAACAGCGCTTTTCAGAAAGTTTCTTCAAAATCAAGGCTACTTGGCCCCAGGCAAACTGTTGGAGTATTCCATTTACCATAGGTAGACATTTACTTCTATTAAACCAGCGGAAAAGAAGGGAATAGTTACTTAAAATTACAAATACCTTATACTTCCAGCTGCTCTGAGAGAAAAAATGAGTGGAACTCCAAAGCCGTGGTTTTATTGAAGGATCTGAAAGTGCATAGCTTGAGAGGAAAATTGCTGGATTCCTTTCAAGCGATATGTACAAAAAGATATAAATACTGTGGCTCATATTCCATCTTTAATGTACTCCTGAGATAAATACACTGTTACTAACAACCAGATTGACGTCACATATCTGGATTTAAAGCGTAGCAGAGATTATTTAAGTTTACTTATTTAATAAGCTAAATTGAAGAGGTGTTGTGGAAGGAAAACACACACCTGCCTAATTTGTTGGACTGCCAAATTGGCTCTGGAATAATATGACATAATACATAATATTTTGTTTAAAAAGAAAAGCAAATTAGCATATATTTCCCAGTTGCTCTTCTGTTTTTCTTAAAATCATTCACTGATCTCACTGCAGTCCTATTAGTGCTGTGAAGGACTGAATTTTGAAACTTGGTAGAGATGCCAAACCTAGATTATGGTCAGGAACTGGAACTTCTTTTGTTTGTTTTCTACCTTTAGTTCCCTAATTGCATTAAAAGCCAGTATTTCAAAACTTTTCCCCAAATGCTGTTTCGGGGGATGTGTTTTACTGTACTGGGACGGGAGAGCTGTGCTGGGCCGGGCAGTGCGGGCCGAGCTTCGCTGCTCACCTCGGCCACGCGTAGCCTGAAGCCATCTACTGCGTTGGCCTCCAGCCTTTCAGAGTCTCTTTTCAATATGCCAGTGGGACCAAGCCCTAAACCTGTACTCATTTGCTGTTCGTTCTTTATTCAAGCAATTTCCCTCTGGATTGAACGGGAACACACGTTCAGATTTCCCTAGAAGAGTATAGACCCAGAGCAAGGCGATGCAGGAACAGCCTTATATTCAGTCAAGTGCCTCAAAAGAAGAACTCGGTGCCCGTAATCTGTTCATAGACTTGAGAAACTACTTATTCTAACAAGTGCTCCCTGCCGCCGCCCCACAATGTTTACCTAATGAATAAAACAAAGTGGGTATTACTTTATCAACCTCAAACGAAATGTTGAAAGGAGTTTGCCACCGCTTTCGTGGCGGTGACACTGGAGGAGTGCTCTAATGCAGTGCTGCACTCCGCAACAGATTCAGCGCTTAGCTATCTTCACGTTTCCAGCCAAGGTGTCTCTCTCATGAGCACAGATAGTTTTTGCACAGGCATGGGGTGTGCATATGAGGACACCCTGAACTGTATGTTCCTCAACCATTTCCCTTCCAGCAGCCGAGCAGATTTTATGTTTTTTTTTATTTTGGTTAAAAACGGATGACACACAATGAATATGAAAGTGGATGAAGTATTTGACTGAATATGCCCTTTTTTTCTGCTGAGGCATTCACCAGTTCACATACGTTTTTCTAGAAAGTTAAACTATATGTGCTCCCTGTAAATACAGGTGTACCATGCTGTGTTTAATTTTGCTCTTAGAACAAAATAGCACTTTACAGATCTTTCTTTGCTTTAAACGATGACACTTTGGGATTCACGTCCTCGTTAAAGGTATTACTGATACTGTGATTTGGTCTCTCCTGCGCTAGCTATTTGTGCCAGCATAAATATCGGAAACAGGATTTCCAGGAACGGAGTTGGGGAGATGGACACTTTCTACACGTGTTGTGGTTGACGCTGGTTGTTTTGCGGTTTACTCCCTGTCTCCACGGTCACGCGTGGCCTCCCAGTGTGGGAGCCGAACGGGGGGCTGGAGCGGCACTGTAGGGGACACCGCGGTGGAGACACCTGCCTTCAGGGAAGGACTCAGTGCTCTCCTACAGCCAAACTGTCTTTGCTATTTTGTCTTTGCTATTTTGTAATTAAATCGAGTAAACCGAAGACAGGTGGGGTGCGTTTCCAGCTGCGTTAGCGCTGTGCAGGGTGCAGCCCTCCATCCAAGGGGCAGTTCTCTCACTGTCCTGCAACTTTCGAAGCCTCGAGTCGAGAGCCCCTTTTCTTCCATGTTTGCAGGGACACAAGTCCCGAGCAGAGTAAAAGAGCCTCTCCTCCTTTTATTTTTTTTTTTTAAGTGTTTCCTTTAAAAGTTCTGGAGCAAGATGCTGGGACGCGACCGCTGGCTGTGCACCGCTACCTGCGGCAGGCAGCACGGCAGCCGGGGCAGTGATGCCGTGACCACGACTGCCTGAACCCATTTGGATTATCGCTGTTTGGTTTTTTTTTGTTTTGTTTTTGTTTTTTTTTTTTCCCTGAATGGGCGCCCGATGACTTTGAGCCAGCAAGCAGGTTTTTGCGGACGGACTGCTGTGTTTTAAAGTCTGACTCGTGACAGCACGTTGGGGGGGGACGGGGGGGACCACCACCACCTTCTTTTCTTCTGCCACCAGCAGCCTCGCACGGGCAGACAGCGGTGTGACTCAGTGAAGCGCATTACCCCCCTCCAACAAAAAAAGGAAAAGAAAAGAAAAAGAGGCGCAAGGCGGGGGGAGCGGCGGCAGCGCCTGGCCCAGAGCGCTCGGCGGGACGGGACGGGACGGGACGGGACGGGGCAGCGCGGCGGGTCCGCTCCGGCCCCGGCTCCGGCTCCGGCCGGGCGGCGGCCGCCGGGGGCGCAGCGGGGCGGGGCGCGGCGGCGGCGGGGGCCGCGCTCGCTCCGCCCGGGCAGCGGGGCCAGCGCGGCGCCGGCTCCGCTCCCGCTGCGGCTCCCGCTCCGCTCCCCGCGCAGCGCCAGCCCCGGGGCAGGCGGCTCGCAGGCGCGGGGGCGGCTGGGCAGCGGACGCGGCGGCGGCGGGAGGGGGGGCTGCAGCCCCCGGCCCCGGCCCCGGCCCCGGCCCCGGCCCGGCTGCGCGCCCCGGCGCGGGCAGGGCGCAGCGCAGCGCGGCGGCGGCTCGCCGGGCGCGTGGCTCCTTTGTGCGCGGCAGCTGCTGCTGCTGCCGGCGGCGGCGGAGGAGGCGCAGCCTGCGGCTTGGCACCGAGCTCTTAGGAAACAACAGCCCTGCCCGCCGGCCCCCTCCCCGCCGAGGCAGGCGGGCACCTACCTGCGCTGCGCCGCCCGCCCCCTCCTCTCCTCCCCTTGTTTACCTGCACTTCGCCGCCGCCGCCGCTCCCGCCCGGCCGCTCCTCGGCGCGGCGCGGCTGCCCCGCCGCTGCGGCCCCTCGGCGGCTCGCCCGCGCCCCGGGGAAGGCACCTGAAGGTGGATCTATTAAACCTCCCGGCCGTTCCTCCAAGTGCACTTCTCGGACCCAAGCAGCGGCATGGATGTACGCTTTTACCCCGCCGCGGCGGGCGGCTCGCTCCCCGCCGACCCCTCCAACCTGGACTTTGCCCAGTGCTTGGGCTACTACGGCTACAACAAGGTGATTTCAGTGGCGGGCTGCCGCCGGGGCGGAGCGGGGCGCGCAGGGGAGGCTGCGGCCGGGGCCCCGCGGAGCGGCCCCGCCGCCTTTGTGCGGGGCGGCGGCGGCAGCGCACGTGCGGCCCCGGCCGCGCTGCCCCGCGGGCGCGGACAGGGGCGGCCGGCGGCCCCGGCCCCGTCTCGTAACAACTGGGAGCAACTTCCAGGTGCGCTGCCTGCCCCCGCGGCCGGCACCGCGGGCAGCGCTGGCGGCCGCCGCGTCGGGAATCGCTGCGCGCGGCTCCGCGGGCGGGCGCGGAAGGGCCCCGCCGCGCCCCGCTCTGCCCCCGGCCAAACGGCAGCGGCACCGAAAAGTGCATCAGCTGCCGGCTCGGACCCATCGGGGGGCGCTTTGGTTGGGCGAGGATCGTCGAGGAGGTTGCGGTGCTTGCTGACGGTGTTTATTCGTGCCCCTTCTTTTGGCGGCATGTGTAATTCGTGGAAAAAGTGTTACAGCCAGGAGCCACAGTCGTTCCCCAGTGGCTACCTTTATTTGCAGAAACGCGTTTTAATAATAGCAAGATGATTTGTTTCACAAATGACCGAAATCTGGGAAATGCAAAGTTAGGAATGACACTGTGACTCATGCTATTTTGAAAAAGACTTAGCTGTTTGCACTGTGATGTGTCAATAGCACATTGAGCTATTAGCGCTGGGCCCTCACACATGCACATAAAGATCCCTTTCACACTGTGTTTTTCCTGGTGCTATGTTTGTCCAACCTCTGGGGCCTTTTGTGAGGCGCTCTATGCGATGCTGGGGAGAGAAAGGGTGCTGCGCAAAGCCTAAACCTATGTTAAAATCAGGTTTTATAGAGTCCTTTACAAACGCCTAGATAAAGTTTGATGAAATACAAAGATCGCTTTCAGAGGGAGAAATAATGCGGGTGCAAATAAAGAGGAGCAGTATCTGAAGAAAACTTTCTCCTGCAGAAATTACTTCCAAGCGGATGTCAGGAGCATACTTTTCTGTTTCCAGTAGTCTCAACCTCCGTTGCTGCAATGTTCAAGTTTATCAGTACTGATTCGGTGGCTGCCTCGCTTTTCAAAACGCCCAGATCTACTTTCGCTGGCGATGTATAATAGTGTTCCCGTGGAGCGTGCACGGCGCAGGCAGTGCGCATGCTCTCTGCGCCGAGGCTATTAGCATGCTGCTTTGTTAGGAGTTAATACAGAAAGACACAGGGGCATGAATTAAAGATGAAATGTCAGCCTTAACTTTGAATGCTGCTAAGGACTTTAGGAGCTCTAAAACGCCTAGTAAATATTCACTGTTGTCTGATATGCCAACTAATTTTGGAAACTTGCAACGCTTACTGACAGACAGCACGCTTACTGTGAATTTCACTTATTCGATGACTTTGTTGTGTTATGCACGGTATGCATTTATTTCAGGATCTGTCATAGTTTACTGTGCAAGTTCTTTTCGTTTTGGATTTTCTTAATGCCCCAAATCCTGAATGGCTGCAAAGCAGAAGTTTATTGTGTTCTCTAACTTGCTGCAAGCACACATGGAGTTATCTGTAACCTTTTGACTGTATTTCCCTTCCGCGTACAATGAGAACAGAGCATGCATTCAGAAAAAGTCAGAAGTAGCTAACTTTTGACCTATTGAAAAATGCAGTTCGGTTGCTCTGCTCCTCCTGAACATAATTTTGGCAAGTATCTTGTAGGCCAGGCTTCCAATCTGTAGCAGAAAATATTTTAATGAAGAGTACAGCTCATAATGCGCGTATCTTATAATTGATAAGAGATATCTTTGCATATGAAAGGCCTGATCCTGAGCAAGCTGGTGCATGTGAAATTCTGTTGCTGTGAGTTCTCCTTAGGCTCAGTGGGGAAAGCGATGATGTGGCGTACAGGTGTTTCAAGGACACAAGAGGAATCTGTGATTGCGTTCTTAGAAAGGAGGATCTTAATTGCATAAATCTAATCTCATCTTCTCTATTACTTATTATCTATTACTATATGAGTCATTGTAAGATTTTTGTTTTTATTTAATGCAAGTTTATTTTGAAATCTTCCCTACCTCGCTTTCCATGTAGTCTGTCCTTCTCCAGGAAAATAAATGATTACTCTGTTAGGCACTGAGATGACCAGAAGGCATAGAAACAGGAGCTGAAATATTTACCCCACTGAAGTAAATGGGAGAACTGTTATTGATTTCGGTAGGGACAGAAGCACCTGCAGTCTTTCTGAAACTCATTCGACGATCCTGCCCGCTCATCCATGCCTGCCGCATTGTTAGACCCTGAATCTGTTTCTCCTTGGGGTAGTGACATTGCTGGCGACAACCGCTGGGGAATGGAAAGCGGCATGGCAAGAGCACACACGCTGCGTGGGTTGGTATGACACTGCAAAAGCCAAATTATTTATGTGAAAATATTGTCAAGATTGTTAAAACGTAGAGGTGATGACGTAGGACCTACCTGGAGAAAACTGTATCTGGCATCATGTTGAACATAGAGTGCCTTTACCCAAAAAGGCCTTATGAAACAACACTGTCTTCCACCTGCACCCTTCGGACACAGCTTCTCCTCAAACCATACTGGTTTTTCCTTCCGTGGGTGCAATATGGACAGAAACGTTGCAGCTCGGCCCAGGCGTTCTTGAGCAGAGGTTGGGATCTCGCGGTGCCTTGTGAGGGTGGGACAAGCAATGGAGGTGGGATCACGTGAGACCTGGGATTGGAAACGTAAGAGTTTGGAGCTTCTCCCAGCCCTGTACCTGTAGGTGTCTGCTGGTCTGATCCTTTCTGCAGAACAGCTTTTCAGGCTCAACATCACGCTTTTGAAATCTGTTCTCAACACTGGATAAATAGACTCAAAGCTAGGCGATGTCATCTTGGTTTCTTGGGAGCGTTGCTTTTGGGTAGATGATAGACATTTGAAAAGGGACTGGATATCCCCACCATGATCTGTACTACAGCAGTTGCTAGAATACTGCAGACTGGGATTATTTTTGTAAAGATGGTGTGCAGCATGGTAAACACATGAAGGGCAAAAGAGGAAATAAAGACAGAGAAAGGCAGTGATTTGTCCAAGGTTAGGTGGTCGGTCACTGACCTAAGCAGGGCCAGAGCTGAGGTATTCTGAGATGCAGTGCAGTGGTTTATGCTGAATCTCATTTACTCTAATAGGATTACTTGCATGTTTAAAGTAAAGCATGTGCTTAAGTGCTTTGCTGGATCAGGGCCATATTTGATAAGTTTTCAGTGCTAGTGTGAGAGTACATATAACTTGACCCTGCCTGTGCCTGCCTGGTGGTGGTTCTGGATAACAGAGCTCCACCTCTGGTTCCCAGCGTTGGATGGGTGAAATCACAGCCTGCCTGTTTCTGGAAGAGTCCTGCTGCTGTATACACACACACACACAAAAAAAAATCACCAAAAAGTAGCTGTAAAAATTACAGAAAGTTGAAAGAAACCAGCTGTTGTGAAACTTTCTGCTTCTGTCTTGAGCCCTTTTATGGTTCGGCTGATGGAGAGTCATTTTGGACATTGACTATAGTTTAGCAGTTTTTTCTAAACAAACTTTTTTCACTTATTGAGTAAATCACATGTCTTATACTGAAAATATTTAGGGAACTACTATTCATCATAGCACATACTTTTTTTTTTTATTGAAGGAGCCATAATTCTCAAAACGCTATTTGCAAAAAGGAAAAAGAGAACTCCAAAGCCTAAACGTGTACAGCTCAGTGCTTGAGTTATCATTATATTGAATTCCAGAATCCTTACTTCATTACGTGGCTCTCTGCGTTTTATAATGTTTATCTCTTCTACACAGATTGTCCTTGAAGGATCCAAATTCAAACGTACATACCTTAATTTAGGCACCGGCATACATTCCACCGGACAGTTTTTGGTGGAAATATTTTGCATTTCACAAAAGAAGCGCAGGAAGGTTAGCCCGTTCTTGCAGAGGTGGGGTACGGATAGCAGTAGTTTAGCTGCAAGCGGAAGCGGGGCCTGTAAGCCAGGCCTGTCAATGGGTGATGTTGGGGAAAAATGGATTGCAGTTATGCAAACGATTGAAAATTGCTCTTCTTGCAAATTTAGTGTGGCTGAATAGGCATAAGTTTTCCCTTCAAATACCAGATGGTCAGAGAGGCCAGGTGCCCAATAGGGTGCCGGGAGGAAGCTCGGCGTTGGCTGGTCACCGCAGGGCGTTGGTGGCTGGCGGGAGCGGGCGGCCGGGAGCCCGCGGCCTGCGCGTGACGAGGACGGCGCCGCGGGGCTCCCGCGAGCTTTCTGGCGCTCTCCCGGAGCAGAGGCGCGAGGGCAGGGACGTAAATACAGTTCTGGGTGGTGACAATTTCAGCGAGGGACGGGGAACTTGGTGTTGCGGTATCCCAAAACCTCAGGACTCTGCCGGCAGCTACTGCTGGGAACCAAAAAACTTCCCAGAATATTTGGCTAGGCAGCCTGGCACTCAAAATGTTGAATATATGGTGCCCTCTGCTTGAAAGGGGGAGTGGAAGGAGCAGCCTGTGTCCGCAAAGCATCCGGATTGCAGTTTGGGTGAGCGCTCCCACTTCCGCGGCGCTGGCTTGCAGGAGGAGTCATCCCACCGGGACTGCGATGTAGCTCTTTTGAGGAGCTGGCTTTGAGAGCAAACCCCTACGTGCCAAGGGCAGCAACCTTACAAAACCCGGCGTTGTTCAGAACGAGCTCGTATAATGGTGGTGCTAATTGGATTGTGCAGTGTACAATTTTTTTGTTGTTTTTCAAATAGTGCGACTCCTATGTTGAATTAAACCACTTGTGATCAAGTCATAGTTGGTTATAAGCGAAGTTTACTTAGGACTAGTTGCTTTAGCCTCGTTTTTCTTCAAAAAAATGTTTTTAGACGTTTTCATTACAATGGATCACAATTGTATCAGCAAGGTATTTGTAATAACATACAGTTGATGTATGAAGAGTTTGAGTTTCATGCTTAGAGATAACCTGGAGTGCTTATGGTGTGTGCGGAAATGACAAGGGGGTGTGTTTTAGAGTAAAGATTATTCATAGCGAAAGCAATTCTGATGCCCGCACGCCCGCGGCCGCGGGCACCGGCCCCCACTCACGTGCCTGGTTCCAGCATGAGGGAAGGAAGTCAGTCAGTAAATCCACAGCCTATTCAGTACAGCCTATTCCCATAACGTCGCCTGCATCCAGTATTGTACTTCATGTGTAGTTATCGAGTCCAGCTCTGCCCCACAATGGATTATTACAATTTCATAATACAATTTGAAATAGTAACGCAGCAAATAACAGCTTATATTCTCTGGCAGATACCTGAAACGTGGGTAACTTAAGGCAGGCTGTAAGTTCTCCGCGACTCTCATTTGTTGCAGTTGTGCACCGTGCCTAGCAAAGTGAGGCCGGTCAAACGGTGCCCTTTGGGTTGTGCTGCAGGCTTTTGTTGAATCTGCGGTTAATCCAGGCCCATGTGTTTGCTGGATTCTGGCACTCCCTGCAAACCTAGCTAATGCTGTTGAATGGTGATAGAAGAATTTGTACAGCACTAATCCTGCGTTTCTATCTGTAACCGCATTTCTACCGCCATAAAATTGAGTGCTGTTATGCAGACCTAATGGCAGGGTTGAATTTTCGAACGCTTCAAACTCTTATCTGATAGCTGCCTTCTGTACTGCTACCTGTCCGCACGATGCATTTATAGAGTGCCAGTCACCATCGTGTCTTTGTGATGATTGCTACCAAAATTGAGAACTCTGGGGTGAAAATCTAATCAGGACTTTAGATAACAATGTCACACCAGAGCCTTCTGGTCTTTGCCACTGTGCGGTGTTAAGACGAAGACTTTGATGAGATCACGCTTGCCGCCGCATTATTCATTACTTATTTTTGTAACAAGATTACTATTTCATATCTTTTCCACCGCGTGTTAGCACCTGTCAAACCAATCCAAGTTGTGTTTTGAATGTGTATTCTCTCTGTTAGTACCTGAAACAATGTATTGAAAAATACAGGCAGTTCCAGGACTGCTGGACTAGCAGAAACCCCGGGGGGAGGCCGCCATGAGAGCCTTGCTTCGGAAATATGCACCCTCGATATCTGAGTAGATGGTTTCGTGAACTTTCCAGGCATTTCACGGTAACGGGCGGGCAAACTTAAAATGCAGTCTGTTTTCATCACGCTAAAAATAACTAAGTGCTGTAGGTCCGATTGGGATTAGATTGGTACAGCGGACTCGATTCTGTCCAAAAAGGTGCGCTCCTAGAAGTAGCACGTATTACTTTATTATTGAAAATGGAAAGTGTTTTAAACAAATGGTTTGTCTAGTTTTTAGTTTGTTTGGATAGCTCATGTGCCAGCTCTTGGCATCAGCTTTCTCTCTTTCCTCCTGCCGTGGCCAGGTTGCCTGTCAGCCTGAGTTTTTGTTGAAAAGCCCTGTATAAATATCAAGAGGGGAAAAAGAAAAAAAAATCTTTAGAAAGACGAAGAAACCTCCAGTTTTTAATCCATACTTGAGAATACGCAAAGCAAAACAGCCTTTCTGAAGCAGTCCATTTTCAAAAACTGCAGGTTGAGAGGCTCCCTTAGTATCCCTTTAAGCTTGATTTAAAATTCCCTTGGATAGAAATCTAACACTTTTTCTTATTTTTTGCTGGCATTTCTGTTTCTGAGCCTGGTTTATGCTCATCAGAGGCTGATTCAATGTGGAAATCTTTCGTTTACTTATATGGACATTAGATCAGGCTTGCCCTTGGCGTTTCATGGGAGAAACTGTTAGCAATTCCACATTTAGTTTTTAACTGCTGTGAAGTTTCTTACTGTCTGGGTCACTATGACCACTTATGACCGCTGCTGGCCACAGGCTTGGGAGAGGTAACCCTAACCCTAGTGGAAAAGAGTGGGATGGGGCAGCGGGGAAGGCAGAAGCGAAGGGTGCGTGTGGGTGAAATGCCAGCGTCGGGACTGGCCCCCTCCGACGTCAGGGATCTGGTTGTCTTTGCGGGTTTTCTTCTGGCTTGACCTCACGCGTTGCTGGCCGAGGTGGGAGCTGTGGGGGCAATAGCGTGGGTGCCTCCACACTTTCCTCTTGCCCTCTCTAAAGTACGTACCTCAGTGACGAGCATGTAAAATTGTTCTGTTAAAGCAGAATATTGCTTTTGCAGACCCATTTACGTCTAGATTTTCTTCTCTCTAGGTAAAATACTCTAAAAGATCTGATCAACTGAGCGATGTAGGAAGAGATTGCAAATATGTAAGATAATTGATATGGTAGAGTTTGTGGAAAATGAAGTCTGCACTCAGAAGTTTTTGGTTTTTTGGTTTACCTGTATTGTGAAGGGAGTTGCCTTTATCTGCACATAAAAGATCAACCCACAGTTTTTGGAATGACTGTCTGCTCGTTTTTCAGGAGTCCTCAGGCGTTGAACCTTTCCGGAGATCTTATTACTGTACTTTAGCAGACATAAGATCCACAAAAAACATAGCAAAAAAAGCAAGATGGAGTTTTCAGTCCTAAAACTCTTTTCCTTTTCATCATTTCTCTACAGCTTCATTGGCAAGCAACCCTTTGAGAACTTGTGCAGAACTGATCTCGCCCTATTTGGACTTCTCAAGATAATTTTCCAAGAGAAACTTTGTATTTTCTGCATTTAGCACTGAAGAAGAGGGCACATAATTTACGTTGTGTGATAATTCTGTAAGCACTAACTAGAAAAGAAATTAGATAGAGATTCAAAAACCAAATAGTTAGTTAGGTATGTAAAGTATCATAAAGTATTGATTTTTTACAAGGAGCTCATGCGTGGAAACAACCTCAGCTGTGTGAATCAGCCTTTCTGCCCCCATGGGACAGCTCCTATATTTAAAGCCACTGAATTATATAAAGGTTTCTAGGTTCAGGACATATTTAAACATCTCAATATTGATTAGCTGTCTAATTTTGATACAAAAAATTGTGTTAAAACCACAGAAAATCAATTTCTGCATAGTGGAGTAGCTTATTTTCAGAGCATATCATTTTCATCTCCTTTTTACACTACTCTATAGTCATAAGGCTTATACAAATAGTTGAATTTTGGGTGGTTTGGGATACTGTGGGCTTACTGTTTGTTATTTATGGAAGTATATTTGTTAACCTGTACTTTATCGGTAAACTGCTTTGATTAGGAGTCCTCTATTTTTTTAAGCAATTTACTTTTTTTAAATAAATAAGAATGTGATTAGGTGTGGGAAAACTGGCATTGTGTTTGCTTTAGGAGTTTAGCACGGTTACTTCTGTGGGTTCTTAGCAAGCATGTGGATGAAGTGATGTGATTAGTAGGCAGCCATGTAAATACAGGGATATTGTCCTATTGATTTGTTCCAGTGAAAGACCTAATAGTTGTGGTTCCTTGCCACAAGCCAACATGGCTTTTTTTTCCCTCTCATTGTTTTGCTTAATATAGTTAGAAATACATTAACTTTACATATGAAAAAAGTTATGTCATTGCCTGCTCTTTACAGCAGGCAACATAACCACTGAATTTTACAGTGCAGTTTTATAGCTGTTTTTCACAGCAGAACTGTGAGTAAACACGAGGCTGATCTCCAGACTCTACGCTGCGCAGACCGCGTACCTGAATATAATGGAAGGTGCAAACGTGGCATACAAGCGCCAGGTAGTTTTAAATAAAGAGAATGAACACATGCTTCTGGGTGTCCTTTCTTTCTGACGTGTTTAAAACCGACTTGAAGTTATCGTTACGCTCCCACGGTGGTGAGACGGCGACCCAAGAAGCGCCCGTGGAGTGGTAAATCACACGTAGCGCCGTGCCAGGCCGTCTGGCCTCCTCGACTGGGGCTTGCGTCGCGTCTTCCTTGCTGGAGAGCTACCTGTTGTTTACGACACAGTATAGGAGGAGGTGGCTTTCCTCCTTGGTTTTATTTCAGTATCTTTGTCTGCTAGCTCTCAGCGCTGGAAAGGCCTGTTGTAGAACAGCAGCTTTGCTGCTGAGATCTGGGATGGCGCTTGTAACGTGCATCTGTATAGCGGGGCTTGTTGAAAATACGCATGCAGCTGGTGTGTCACGCATTTGACAGGCTGTACGTAAGCGCGTTCGCAGCGGTCAGTGCTGATGGTTTAGTGGCCTTGGTCTTTTTAAAATGATGTTTGCACCAAACCGGTGCATCAGGGGCTTCAAGGGAGTGTTTTAGTACCCCGTCCTCTTCCAGCAGCCTCATGAAAATGGTGGTTCTGTACATGAAATGCGTCCGGTGCCTTTTCTGTGTGAGGTTTCCTAGAGAGTCTGCGTGATCCTGGGGCTTCATCCTCGCGTTTGGCTTGGGCTGGCTGGCTGATGGCACAGAGCCAGAACCCAAAATTACTGCAAACTCCCACGCCCGGGACGGACTTTCAGCAGAGACTGCTGGCCAGCAGCTCTGACGGAGGAAGGCGAACGGCAGGCAGTATGACCTAGGGCTAAATATAACCCTGAGATTTTAGTCAAAGATGGTATGAAAGGAAAACACATTACATTAAAATTACATGCTCAAGTAGGCAAAACAGCAGCCTTTGGTGTTGCGTATGCAGATTGGTGGTATGGCCCACCTACAGTCTGGAGGTCGCTCTTGCTCTTTTTACTCACTGCTCTGCTGTGGAAAGCAGCTACAAAACTGCATTGTGAGATTCTGAGTTTATTTTGTCTTAATCTGCGACTATAGTTTGCCCAGGTTAAGAAGGAAATTGTTTTTCTAGCTTGAGTCGGCAAACGGCCGGTGACGGGATAGCTGGAGCAGCCTGTTTCTGTCACCTCTGGTGCAAAGTGCTTGAGGAAGGATGGCAAAGCTTGGCTTTGAATCCTGTCAGCACAGATATACTACTTATATCGTACAAATATGACCCCTATCTTCCTATATTCTTGTCACTAGTAAATAGTAGTCTTTCCAAGGAAGGTCGCCGAATTTGTCCTTTTGTTAATAGTCTGGCTGAGAGTTTACAAACCAGAGCAGAATCCTGCTTAATATATTAAGTTAATTAATATATTAAAGGGTTTTTTTTTTTTGAGCTTTGTTGTGTTGGTTTTTATAAAGAAAAATTGGCAGCTATTACTTGTAATGCATGTAACTGATAAATGCTGAAATGACTCTTGCGCAGTCACACTTTCACACACGTTTTAAAATGCCGACAACGTGTATCGGCCTGAATCAGTCGCAGCAATCGTCCGCAGCTTGGAAAATGTGGGGAGCGGCTGTTTGTTGTTGTACAGGATACGTACAGCAGGATACAGGCATCATCTTTTGAGATTTCGGGTCTCCTTATCACTGCCTGTAGCTTGGATTGCTAATTAACTGTGTTCCACTACAGCTGCATCATGTTCCATGCTGCTCGGCCATGGGTTTAGGCAGAGTTATTTCTAAATGGAAGTTTTTAAGGCTGTCCCATCGTGAGAAATGAGCAGGAAGCAGTGGTGATAAAGAACTTGATTCATATTATGACTAACTGCAGGTGAGCATTATGTTGTTAAGCCTTATTTTCAGTGTTTCTGTGACTCAAAAATGATAATAGGCTGCACTGAAAATATCACCACATCAGTAGAGTTAGTATTTAAAATACATAGGAAAGGGTAAAGTCTGTAAATCATAATATAATAGCAATCTGTATAGTTTCAGGCTATATAAAGTATTTGTAGATCTTCTGAGTTTCGTTTATTCTCTGCATGGATGAGAACTGACATCAAGCATATACCTGGCTTTCTCTGCCCCCAAGATGCAACCTTTTTCTTTTAAAATAAATGTGAAAGTGAAAAAAGAGGGAACAGTTTCCATGGAGGAAAATCAATTCTAGTCCTTCACAGTCACGGACTCAGGCTGATGCTTTGCAGCTATGCTGGTGACAGGCAACGCACCACACACATCTGGCGCACACTTTTGACAGCAAGAAATCTTCCATTGCCTGTTTTTTTTTTTTTCCCCCCAAAAGCTACAGGTTTTCCATTTCTTCTTATTTTGCTGAGCCTTACTGTTTCTTGCACGCCACTGTGGTAGGAGGCTTTCATTGCACCCTCTGCTGCCCTAGGAAGTGGCCACATGCTAAGTTAAAGCAGGAAAGGAGGAGCAGCTGTGAAGACAAGGAGTCAAAGAGGGAGCGGTGGCCGGGGACATTGCTGAGCAGTTACAATTTGGGGGATCAGTAGTTTTCACTCCGCCTGAGTTGCTAAACTTCCTGCACCTTTTGGTGAAACCCCAAAGCCTGGGGTCTTTGAATGCAGAGACGAGAAATAACAGGATTTTGAACGGCGAAGCATGAATGCTAGAGAAGGGCCAGTTGCTTGATTGATCCCAACTGCAAATGTTTTCCTTGTGAAGATGGCTTATGTTTATGTTAAAAAAAAAAAAAACAACCCATCACTCAAACAGAAAACAAACAAACTGAACTTTGCATGTACAGACTGATTGGAGACATATTCAGCTTTTGCTTTCTCATCCCTATTTTCCAAAGTCTGTGGATTCAGAAGAAATGCGTGCAGCTCTGCTGATGCACGTAGGAAAACGCCTCCTTTGAAGAAGAGAGATATTTGTGCTTTTGAGCTGAGCTTCGGAAGTTTACTGGAAAAAAATCAGCTGGGAGGATTGAAGCTGTAGTGTTTTGGGTGCTGAACCACTCATTGCCTGAAAGGATAAAGGCGGTTCTTCATAGCTGCTGACAAAACGAAGGGATGGGAGTGATGGTGCGTGAGGTGCGGGCAGGCGGTTATGGCGTTAAGCATTGCTCTGGCTGCTAAAAAGCACCAGCTCTCTCCAGCCTCTCATCCTCACCAGCAGTAACCCATCTGCCTCGCTGGAAATCGTAAAAACGGGCTCCAGTTGGTTTTGCCTGTGCTCTCGCTAGCAAAATGAATCATTGTTATGGTGTCTCCAGCTTAGATGCCAAACAAAAACGCAACCCTCAGCCGCTTCAGGTGGGGAAGGTCTAGATAATCTTCATCTCTGAAGTGTGACAGAACTGACACACAAAATATTGCAGGTCTGGCAGCAAAGATTTTTTTTTTTTTAAATAAATACCTTACAGTTGGGGAATTGATTTTTCTTGAGAAGACATAAGAGATCTAAAGTATCTGTGCTGTAGCAGTAGTACTGGCAACACGCTAGGGCAAGCGAGACCTGTGCTGTTAAGAGGATGGCTGTAGAAAAGCTGCCTGTGAGCTTAGACTGGAAACGAGAGAAGAGCTTTTCACGTCTGGAAGAGTGAGGTGCTGGGGTGGCCCGTGGTGGCGGCGGGCACGAAGGAGCGCTGGCCACCTCCAAGGCTGGGAGTTTGTGGCTGTATGTGAGTTTAAGCGCCGTGTCCTGTGGCTGGCTGGAAGGACCGGGGGCCTCGATCCGATTATCTGTGCTTTTAATGTTGTTTCACATGCTCCTTCAAGGGTCCCTGTTCACAATCGTAACCGCAGGACGTTGCGGTGTGGTTGCGCGCTCTGCGCTCTCACCGTGGAGTAGCCAGGTTAACTGTGACAAGCGACTCTCCAATTTAGGCAAAGCAGCCAGAGATGCAATAATTACACCCTCAACAACAACTTTAGAGCTACGCATAACAGCAAGTAAAGTATATTCACGTCTGAAGTTTAATGTTGTAGTGGAAAAAATGTTATAAACGGAGTTTTTGCCGGGGGATTATCTAGTAGCTGTGAACCTGGAGAGTTTACTTAGTTCTTCCTCCAGGAATGGCGTGCTTTTCCGTGGCCGGGGGAGGAGGTTGTGGAGAGAAGGGAAAGGCCTTTAAAAGCCTGAAAGAGGTGATGGAAAAGTCCACGTCTTCCAAAAGCCTGACAGTCTGGAGAAGCATGGTATCAAATTGTTAGATGGTTTGACTCACCATGAGTGTTTTGACAGTGCACATCAGATAGTCATCTGCTTTCTCCCCAACCCTGCCCCAGTAGCTGGTTGGAAGATGTTTCAAGTTGATAGCCTCGGTTCCAGGTTTCTAAAAATATCCTGGCTTCAGCGATCTGAATGAGAACTTCATTTCCAAAAAACGTTTGGACAAAGGATTTCAGCATCCCTCCAGAGAGGCAGGTGAAACACTTGCAAAAATTTGCAGCCCGTTTTAGCATCCGCTTATGTTCATGAGCAGTGAGAGTCTGTTTCTCTTCTTTTGAGATCATGAAAATGGGTAATGATCATAGTGGCTATCTCTTTATATCCTTTAATCCACGAAGATGGAGTGTGTTGTCTTGTTCGTGTGGAAAGCGTTGTCTGCCAGCACTGCTGTAAATACTCCAGCCTGGCTGGAGCAGCTGGTACAGCTCTGTGCCGTTCTTTGCAGCCGCGCCGCCTTTTTTCCTCTCGAGTTTGGACTCGTCCTTTCTCCTACCCTGACGTGATCGGTTTGTGTGGCAGAGGTTGGGAAAACTCTGATTCCCTAAAATAGTTAGTATTTTCTACCATTGTAGAAAATAGCCTCTACATTTCTTAAATTTTAGGAAAAATATTAGTACCAGATGTTTTCATAGATGTGATAAAAGTGGAATTACAGCAGGGTAGATTAAGGGTTAGAGTTAAATTATGGATTGCTGGTTATATCAAAGGTACACTGGAACAACGTAATTGCATTCTTTGAATCTTTCCTTAAAAAGACCCATTTACAATCCTATTTAGGTAGTAAATTGATGCATTTCATACAACTCTTTTTAGGCTGTTGTCATCTTATAGAGTATTTGTGTTTGCAACCATAGCGATGAAGATGAAGTGCATGTTTTTGGCTAGAGTTACAACGATTCTTCTATCTTAGTTTGACTTTACTAAACCAGTACATTAATTTAAAAGGAATTCAGTCCTAAAAGAGCCCTTGAATCAATTTTCTGTAAGCAAATTGCAAGTTTTTCAGAATGCAGCAGTCCCAGGAAATACGCTTTATGCTCTATCCAGTAGTGTTTGTTTGCATCTGTTTTTAGTCCATTTTACAAAAATAAGATAATTTCTTAGCTCTCCTTATAGGGAAATTTCTCCTATCCTCTGTGATTAGTGTTATATTTTTCTAATTCTCTGAAGAAACCTTTAGGTGCGTTTCCTTTTCCTGGCCTAGTGATGCATTGTCATTATTAGCCAACTGTACGATGGATAGAAAATGTAGGTGGTGTATTTGCTCATTTTAAAGAGAGAGTATTTAGTGACTTGGTGACGTGGTCCTCTGGTGGGAATACAGAAAATTGAAACTTCCTCCAATTCATTTTCCTAATTTTGGAAAGGTAGATTAAGCAAAGGTACAACTGAGTACCTACTACTAGTGTGTTAACAAACAGTGCCTTAAGAATTATTAAACTGGTGCTGGAGTGGGATTAGTGTAGTTGTTGCTTAGAAAAGCGTAGCCCCAAATGTGTGTTACGGTAGTGTATTACACAGGTCAGAGAACTGGGGAATCACAGTTCTTGGCGACAGACACGCTCCCTGTTTGTAGCTTTGAATCTGTCGGGCTAATGGTTTTGGTAAGCGATCATTCATTTGAACTGGTTTTGAGTCTCAGACTCAAGAAATCTACAGTTTAATTTGAGAAGTCCAGAGAAAATTAAAAAGGTAACACAAATCTGCTAGCTTTGAGTTTTTTAAGGGTTGGGTGGCTGGTCTTGGACACCAGTGTTCTCATTTTCAGAGGTGCCGATTATTTGCATTTCCAGCATAATCTCCTGGGAACTGGCAGACTCAGAAATACACTTTGAGAATGCAAGGCAGTTTTGAGTATGAAAGCCTTACTGTCAAGTTTTATTGTTATTATTACTTGATATGTCTTTGAACTGGTACATAATGTAATTAAAAAAAATAATTTTTTAAAATAGGATTCTAGCTTCTTCATTTTTTAAGTTTGTGGCTCATTTGTTGTTGGAGTCAGACTTTGAAAGAGGATGGCTATAGATGATATAAAAACTTTCTTCCAAGCCTCACTTATCCAAAGTTGTGGTTCTTCCTACTTTAGCTGCTTAATACTAACGTGTGATTCGTTACTGCTCGTGTGTCAAATTGGCAGTTGGGTGGTTTATCTGGAGGGAAAAAAGAAAAATCGTTTCCTTTTCTCACAAAGTGCACCTCGGAGAAGGTCCTGGGAGATCTGTGAGGATCTCTTACCGTCTTTGAACCCTAAAGGGCTCCGTCAGTGCTTCCTTTTCCCGCTTGCTTGTGTAGGGAGCTCACGCTCTGAAGTTATGATCAGGTGCCTGAGGCAATCTCTGTAAACGCTGTGATTGCTGCTGCTGGGCTTCCAGATTTTATCCTTGGCCGAAAATATCAAGTATAGCATGTAGTATGATGTAATATCAAGTATATCAGGTGACGTATCAAGTATAAAGTGTGCATTTCCCGGTATGCTGGATTGAGAGGTGCGGGCTGGGGAGCCGCTCCGTTGGGGAGGACGCGGGGGTCCCGGCCGGGAGCGGGCTGAGCATGAGCGAGCCGAGCGCCTTGGCAGCATCGTCCCTTCCTCGGGTCCCCATGGGCTGCGTCGGGAACGCCGTGCCCGGGTTCGGGTCCGCCCAGTGCAGGAGGGACGTTGACACCCTGGAGGGAGCCGACCTGGCCGGTCAGGGCTGGAGCGCTTGCCCTGCGCGGAGAGGCCCAGGTGCAGGGCTCGTCCGGCCCGGAGGAGACGAGGCTCCAGGGCAGCTGCCGCAGCCCTGGAGGGCAGACAAAGCTGGGCTCTTCGTAGTGGTGCACGACGGGAGGACAGGAGGCAAGGGGTATCAAAAGAAGAGAGGTTCTCCTGGAGAAAAAGGAAAAAAAAAAAAATCACTTTGAGGATCGTGGAGCATTTGGGCCAGGTTGCCCAGAAGGGTGGTCTTCATTCCAGGGACCAAACCGGACACGAGCCCTGAGGGAGCAGATCTCAGCTCGATGCTGACAGTGCTTGCGCAGGAGGCTGGGTCAGAGCTCTCCTCGTGCCCTTCCCAGGCCGAGGGAGCCCGTGCTTGCGCGAGGCGCGTAGGTCTGCAGAGATCAATCCGATCCTCCCTTTACTGTTCCAGCAGGAAAACGTGGGTGGGGAAGAGAGGCACCACTTCCCCCCTCGGCCAGAAGGCCCCACGCGGTGGGAGAACAGAGTGCTCGTCTCCCCTTAGGGGTAGCTTTCTTTTAACTCTGTGGGCAAAGAGTTTTGTTTTCACAAATTTGGATGGGAATCCCAGCCGTGCAGGGAGCGCGGCTCTGTATTCACATGGGAAACGGTGACCTGTCTAACGCGTACGGGTGGGTTGCACTGGGCTGGAGACCTTTCCCTTTGCAGCTGCATGCTGATTCGTGACATCCGGAAAAGCATTGCTTTTTGTTGTTTACCTGCACGTAATGTTGCTGAAAGGGATTGCTGGTTAGAGCCCAGCAGCGAGGTTTTGTAGATGAAGCAGTGTGAAAAGAGAGTTGTAATAGGTGTGTAAAGAGAGTTGATGTCCTCAGCTCCAGTCTGGAATATGCGTCACTGATGCCTATTAACTGTTTGCCTATGTGAGTGTTTGGGCATTGCGTCTCTAATTTGCTTTTAGAGTTTCTTTTTCAGAATTACAGTCACGTGATAATACATTTTTTGTTCTTGTTGGTACTCTAGAAAATTTAATCTAGAGGAAGGTAGTTCAGGCACCAGTAGTTCTTACAAACCCTGTTGCTTCTGACTCATAGGAGAGGAAATCACAGTAGTTTAGCACTAATTTGGACATGCAAAGTAGTTTTCCTACAAAATAAGACTATTTGTTGTGCACGATGTTAATGAAAGAATGTCTCTTGAAGGAAGCTTTTTAACTTAAAGAGGCACTAATGATGCCATTCCTCATTTCCTCCTCCCCCTCTCTGCTCTGATCCCTGTTTCTGGGTGCATAGAAGCTAAAGTGCCCATGTGTAAGAGGAATTGGGGAATCTAGTGAAATTTAAAATCATAGGTGGAATAATTTGATGCTCCTTCAAGTCTTAATTCCAAGTTAAATCACTGTGGTACCTATAAAGTGTTTGCATGTGGTAGAATGTTTTGGATTCTATATATAAGACACTAGAAAAGTATCTGATTTTTCAGAGGATGGATATTCTGCTTATTATGAAAATGAAAGCCTTTAAGATGACACATTTTCATGTCCACCTTCCCCCCCGCCAGAAACCCATTCTGGTTTCTAGGAAGCGTGAGGCTCATGACCATGTTGATGCAGATGCGTTGCTACGAGAGGATTAGCCTAATCAGAGTGCTCTAATGGGGGGAGCAACACTAAAATTGGAAAGAGCTTGTGATTATCTTCCAAAAACCAAGGTTTTGCTGTCACTGAGATCTACTCGAGACATTAAAGGAATAGCAGAGTGAACGGAAAGTATCACCACTTTTATGTCTTCAGTTTCAAAGCAGCTTCTTTAATAAAATATTTTATAATCGCATGTATTTACTAATGAGAAATAATTAGCCTTCCCAGCTTTACAAACATTAATCACAGAAGTCCTAGAGAATAAGAACCAGGATTTCTTACATCTGTCAAAAACATGGTGCTACCTTGCTGGAAATGAAGCTTTCCCTGTGTTCTTTTGTCTTAGTTAATAGAAACCCTCCTTGCAAAAGGATACTCATCAAAGAATGTTTTATGAAACAGAAAAACAGTACTCATAAACCCCGTTGGATTCCAAAAGTTATTACATTTTACATCATATACAGTTTATTTTTCCAGATGCCACAGTTCAAAATAATGTGTTTTTAGTACTACTTGTGGAATTCTGCAGATTCATAATAGCACATGACATGTTAATATCCTCTGTGACATCCTACTGGTCATATCCAACTGTGATAAACAGTTGTATATGCTATAAAAATGACATCTATTATAAAAATAAAGATAATGTGAAAGGATACAAACAATCCCTTAAATTTGTAAAGACTGTTACAAATCTTGAATGTTAATTTGAAGGAAAAAAAAATACATGCTAATGCCAAGTTTATGCCTTTAGTTAATAGTCCTTTATTCCTTCAGGATAAAAAATCAAGCAGCTATGCTTTAAATGAATTTAATGAACTGCAAAGACTGACATTTTCACTATAAAAGTCACACTTCATTTAATGAAGTAGTTAAATATTGATGCTATATTAAAATACAGGCTGAATAAAAATGGCAATATGGTTTTCAAAATAGGAATTTGAGTTGTTTTTTTTCTTGTTGCGTTGAAAATTTCATGAAGTGAGAAGAGGGAAATACAGCAGAATATCTCCATAATAAGCACAAAACACTTTGTTGAAATAACATTACGGTTGAAAGACGTAAACCCATGAAAGCAAGGAAATTAAGTCACTGAACTCCTAACTCAGCCTCTCTGTGCTTAAGCACTGAATCTCTTAAATGAATGGATCCAACGTTATCACCATCGGATGTGCAATAATTCCCAGAGTTCTTGAAAATGAAGCCAGATTGTAACCCTGTGCTACAGGTGGCACATGAAAGAACCTGCCATGTGTGCGCCCAGGATGACTACTTATATTACGGTATTGTGCTTGATGTTAATTCAAAGTTAACTGTGTTTTAAATGCTTTGATTTTGCTGGCAATGCCATGTTGACTGTACTGCGGTTTCCATACAGCTCCATTGATAATATTTGAATTTGCAGCTGCATTTTTATATCTGCACTTTTGCCATAACAGCATAATATCCACAATGGATAAAGAAATATTTCTGGCCAACATGGCTAAGGTTTTTCCCAGCTCCAACACCTATAAGAAAAGAAAACAAGAATCTTATCATAAATGTGAGTGGCAGCAATGATTAAGCGATACTGTCGTTGGCTTCACTTGGATCGGAAGAATTATGTTGTATTCTGCTTTGCAGAGCTGTACTAATTCTGCCATTGGGCTTCCGCGTGCAGTAAAATACTGCGGATGACATCTTTGGCCCATTGTAGTCAATGGCAAAACTCCCATTAATTTCAGCAGCCGGTGATTTCATCCTCAGTGGCTGACTTGTAACACAATGGTAAATTGATTTAGTACCTTCCCCCCTCAGCCCCCACACCCTGCGTTGGGAAAGATCTCTGCTTCATGTAAAATAATTTGTCTTTTGACTTTCCTGCACTTACTCTGAAAATATGAATTTTAATTCAGGGTAAATACAGTCTGATTTCTTTCCCATGCCTATTATCATGTAAACACCAAAAATGATGGGAGAAAATGGAGCTATTCTGAAAGGGGTAGGTTGTATACACAATTATATACACAGTTACTAATAGAAAGCAAGGATAAGGAATGCAGACTTCCTAGGGAAGACTAATAAATCATTTCTGGAAGTAGCAGCTGTCAGGAATGGTCTCGTGTTGGCTGAAATATTTTTCCCTTGTATACAAAAAATAACTTAAAAAATTTGGAATCTAAAGAACTAATTATTTCTGCAAATGCATATGTATTTGGAAGACATATAGTATTTGTGTTTATGACAGTGGTCCTCAAAATTTCGCCTTACGTGGCTAGGTCATCATCTATTTGCATAGTTGCCTCTCCTGGTATTTTGCCACAGCAAGCTTTAAAAAAGGATCTACTTAATAGAAGAACATCACATTTTGTAGGGTATTATGGAAAAACGCTAAAATTAAGCTAGAATTAATAGAGCATTGAAGAATTTCTTCCACTCCTAGACATCCTTCCAGAAAAAGGAAAAAAAGTGGTATCAGAATATATGTTCTTGCTATTCAACGTCCTAAACTCAGAGTATGTAATGGTAGCAGCTCCTGGTAGCTCATCTGCTTTCTGTTTAACACAACACTGAGTATGAAAGGGTCAGGCATAACCCAAGGAAAAGCAATTGGTGGTATGTTTGGTGATTGGTGTCTTTCTTAAGTAGAAATATCTTTAAACAAAGAATTACAATAGATACCTGAAAATATTTTTGTATACTGTAAATATTCAGCAGTTAGAACGCTTATATTACACTTGCATCAGTGCTGCTATCTTTAACAGTAGTATACGGAAAAATGTTTTATTAAACACTAATTTCACTTGTTATTTAAGAAGTAGCTGGCTTTGCACGCGTTAATCTCTTTTTCTTTTTAATTCAAGGTTGATGGTCTAGGTTTTACACATTGTATTTATGAATAGGGCACTCAATAACTATGCAAAATATCTATTTCTCCCATGGGAATTTGTGCTTTGATATATTCTGATCCTTATTAAATTTAAACAGGATCAAATTTATACAGCTTTGGCAGAGATTTATTAAAATACACTGAGTGGACAGCTTGTGGGAGTGCAGTATACTGTAATAACATATGCCTCTTACCAGAGAATGGTAATTATTGAGAATCAAATAAATCTGTAGGAGGGTAAGCATATATGGAAAAGATATCAACTGTAGTTTTCTTCAGCCAGACAGAAGTACTATCTGAAGATTTGTTACGATATGAAGAAATTACTCACACCCTTTAAAAACCCTAAATATTCAGAATGTCCTTTACCAACATATCTAATATTCAGGAAATCTTTAAAAAAAGTTAATAACATTTGCTCAGTAGCATTAGATTAGTTGATGTTTAGTGCTGTTTTCACTTGCATAGGCACCTATTTACATTTATACCACAGATTTATTAAAGGTGAATGAAAACTACGTTTGTTCCAAAGTTTTGCTTTCTTAACCAGAATCATCGTCACTTCGGGAAAGAAAATTTGAAATAATGATTGTGGATTAACCAAAGAATTGTTTTAAAGTTAAAAATAGATTAATCAAGTCCATCGTTCATCTAAAGGTCAGCAATGGTCTGCTTAAGATTAGATGAGGATACTTTAACCCCTAAGATGCGCGTATGCTATTAGCATAACTTCACTAGCATGAGAATTGAAAAATTGATAGGTGAGTCAGTAAAAGTAATAACAACTTTTGGCATAGTTGTGGTTTGGATGAAGCCTCCATATTTTGTGATAAAAATCTTTGGAATTTCACAGTGTAAGAATTGCAGTTTTGTCACTGAATGTGCCTCCCCCGACCAGCAATGGGTAGGTAGGGGGACGACAACACCTATCCTATCTCTGTTTTCATGGCTCCTAGCAAAAAATTCAGTTACATTTTCAGACAGGAGGATTTGGAAGAATGTGTCCAAGTTTGTGAGTGTTGTAGAGGTCACCCTGTACTCTCAAAGACAGTCGGGTGGGTTTGGGATTTCGTGGTTTGGAACTTTCGAACGCTTGTTTCTTTGGGGAGCCAGAAAAAGAGGTCACTTCCGTTTCTCCCGGTATATGTGGGTTTCACTACGTTATTTTCCATTAGAGTCTTCTCTACTGATGATTTCAATCTAGAACAGATTTCTTTTTGAAGAAGTAGTTGAAAATCTGCAGTCTTGCTGCTGTAGAATTTGTAGTAAGCCGTTAATATTTTTGGTTTTTTAGGGGTTAGGAATGTTTGGAAGTTATTAGTATCCCAGTAAACTGTTATATGTAAGCACGAGTGTGATCCAGCCCTAATGCGACCTTCTGCGCTCCAGGATTTGCTAGAGACTGGTTAAATGAGTGAGACTTAATTCTGACAATTCCAGGTCCGTTTTTCCTTGTTTCATGAAAGGACTATTGTAATTTCAGCAGGAAATATATTTCTCAGGGCTTACTGTTTTAAAAAAGTGTCGTCTTTTTAAGAACATGCATTTAGAGAGAGATTGTATTTGACTTAAAATTAGTCTATCAGACTAACTTTATTTTTTATTATGAACATCTCATGAAAGCTGTCTAGGTTTTTTGCTCTCAAACGTAAAATATCCTAATTTTGCTAAGAGTTGCTTTGCTTAAACAGTTGTATCCTCTTTTTAAAATTCACTGATTTACATTGATGTGGATGTGATACAAATCTGGTTCATTCTCTGCCATTTGGGTGGTGGTTCTTTTATTAAGTGGTCCCAAACTTATTTTGTCTTACAGTTCCAAACACAGTCCAAGATTTTTCCAGATAAAGTAATGAACCTGATTACCTCTAGCTAGAGAAGGTATTTTCTTAAAATAACAGATGCTTTCTTTCTGTCCTTTATTATAACAGAAGCAACACATTTGTTAAAATAAAAGTCAGGACATTTGGGTTCCAGTCCCGTTTCAGTTATTACTTTGCTACGTGACTGTGGGCAAGCCTTTTATTGTGCCTATCCCTCACTGACTTTTCCTATGAAAATAAGGATGATAATATGTAGGGACCTGCTGATGCTGCTCTGAAGGTTAGCTCGTTGCTGTCGGTGGAGGCTTCTCGGAGACCTGGCCAGGCACCACTGCAGGACTTGCTCTAGAGGCATGTGTATTAAGACTTTGTGCAATATCCGTTGTTATATATGGACTACATGTACACATATAATGTGTATTGACATGGTTGACTATCCTGTGTGGTTGTAGACACTAATGAATGATGTCGTGATGCCACGGACATTTTTGTCCGCATTCATGATAACAGTGGAATGCAGGTGTATCAGGTAGGAAAAGTAGGAAAAAAATTATCTTCCTCTTAAATCCACAGGTGTTATGACTGAGAATGTCAGACTGTGGTTTTAGGAATTTTTTTCAAAATAGGCCCATTGTAACCATATGTATACTTGGATGTTAATTTATACGGGGTTAATAAAAAGTGCAGAATTATGTTAAAAGAGCTATTAGCGCATTGGAATTGCAAAGTAAAATTGCCAGAATAGCAACCGGCTTACGTTGCGACATTACGCAGATAGCAGTATTGTATGATAAGTAACTGCCTGGTTGTCCTAAATTTTCAGATTTATGACTGTATAGAATCAAGTGACTGTAGAAAAGAACTGGGAATCTGATGCGCTGCGGTTCTAAGAACACCTAAATATTTTTAGGTCATGCTTTACATTTCCAAGCCAGTTAAAGAGAACTTGCAGTTTTGTAATTGACTTCTGTTGTATTTTCTTGGGAATAGGCTAATTTCCTTTGTCTGATATAGATTAAGAAGTCTTTGCTTATAAACAGACATAAAAGTTTCTGATTTAAGCACAGGAAAGGAAATGTAGCATTAAAAATGTAGCTTTGCCTGTTGATAAGGACAAGCCACAATGGCTTTTTGTGTTTATGTTTATTCAGTCTAGTATGTAATGAAAAACTTGTATTTCTTCCTGGGTATTTTATAAGGACAATCATCTTTTGAAATGATTTCCTTTTTTAACTTCTGAAATCAAGGTATTGCTACAAGTTATTAAGCTATGAATTTATTCATCCATCACAGTAAATCAAGTTGGCAAAGAGATTTATATTATAAAAGATCATCATCTATGTTGATACCTTCAGGGTCAAACAATCTTACTTCTTTCTTTGAGTTGGTGCTATATGCTTTGCAACAGACCACAATAGAGAGGAAAATTCTGGACTGTGATTGAAGGGATGATTAAGGATAAATAATATTTATATATTTTTTTAAAACTAAAAGTATCTCTTGATTGCCAAGGTTCTGCAGTACTGGATGTTTCGTATTAAAATGCAACAAAACCGTTTTGCTTATAGATGTAAAAGAATTCATGTAATAATTGTGTCATGCTTCTGTGAGTGTTCTGTGAAAATAGTTTAAGCTAAAGGTAGTAGCCATGTAGTATTTGAAGACAAATAAATGTTCCAAAATAGCAGTGGATGTGATGTTCTAAAAATACTGACTTTCTCTTGACTGATGTCTGTTCCCTCTTAGAGCTGCATTGATTAATTAATATGGCTCAGAGAGTAAAAGTTTTAATTTGAAGATAGCATATGAGGTACAAGATATTAATTGCACCAAAGATAACATGCTAATTAAAAGGTTCATGCACAGTTGTCTAAGGTTAACAGTGCGCATTGAAATACTTGGGATGGAAACCTAATTATAATCTAGTATCTGAATGCTGTAGTTTTGCAAAGGTAACATCTTTTGTGTTCTCTAATTTTCTTTCTCCTGCGAAGAATTCTTTGTGTGAAGCTAGTTTGATAAGAAAAGAGGCATTATAAACTAATGTTTTAGAGTGGTGTAAGTAGTTCTGCATTGAGTTTTAGTTCCAAATGCTGTTGGAAAGATTTTGTCAAGGCAAAAAACGTGTATTTAAACTTACAGTTTAGAGGAGAAACAAAGTGCAAACCTTGCACATCTTCAAAGCAAGGAAATTCCTTTTACCCTTTAGATACTTCATTTTTATATAGAGAAATCATGCACGTTATAAGCAAGGTAATTGATCCAAGTGTTACTGCCTACCGTTTATGTGACAATCTGGAGTCTGTCTTCTGGGCCAGCCTCAGACTCACTGTCTTAGCAAAAATGGAAAGAGAAAAAATGATTTATTCTATTGCAGCGCAATTTTCCACCACAGTAGTTTCCACAATTCCTTCCTCCGTCCTCAGCAACCTATCAGAGGTTTCAGTGTTACCTTATCTAGCTCACAGGAGTGGAGCAAAAGCTCCCAGTCCTAGAGAGCATTGGTTGTCTTCTGCAGGAAGGCTGCAAGGCAGTGTTGGCATCAGGCTCAGTGAGGTCCGTCTGTCACTTGGGCCATGAATAATATAAATAAATAGCACATGTAATGCAAATGGGATAGTTTAAGATACAAAGATAATCTCAGATTGACCATTCATGACTTTTTATGCAGTCTCTACTCAGGGCTATGCAGTGAATGTAGACCTTTATGTACGTTCTAGACTAAAATGAAACCAACAACTTCACACCAGAATAAAACTGGTGTAAATGGTGGTGAAGTGGATTCTGGATTCCTGCCTTGATGAGGGAATGGCTCTGGACAATGACTGCGGTCTCGCACCATGGCTCTTTCTATCCACCGTCTGCTGAGTTTGAGGGAATAAATAGCCACACTTAAGTTGTATAAACCGTTTATAAAATTCACTAACTCAGAGAGGTGGAATCTCTTATGTTTTAGATCATTAAGGTGAATAAAGGAAAAAAAGTCTCTGTGAAGGAGAATCAAGCAAAAATTTAAAGAAGGTGAGTGTTCAGTCTTAGCCTGCTTCCGTGCCACGGCAGACAGCGGCAGCAGGTGCTGTTCTGGGCAGTCACAAGCATGTGCAGGGGGAGGTGTTGGGTTGCACAAGAGCACTGCGCGTGCAACTGAAATAGCTTCCTATCACTAATATTAGCATTGTACAGGCACCCTTGTACTGAATAAGGAGGGGAAAAAAAGTCTTAAATTTTTTGAGTTAGCCAGATGAGTAAGCAAAATTATATCCACCAGTCACTTCTCATTGTCAGGGCAGGCTGTTTCACTCGGTGCTTCTGTAGGACGCAGAACAGGTTCACCAAACAAGACAGCAACTCAGCTTACTGTCATTTATATACCTCAGTAGTTTAGAAGTCTGTACCGCAGTGCAATAGGTTATGGTCTGTAAAGTCCATATTAGAGATACGGACATAGAGATTAGAGACAGAAAGTCTCTAAATAAGAAGGTTGTGCTTTAAATCTCTGTTTCCGTGTTCTTGTCCCTAAAGCCCATACAAACCTGAGGTTTTAATCAAATATTTTTTTTCTAGGTAGTTACAGTTTTGTTTCTAGAGGTAGCCAAAAATGCCAGTGTTTTGCAGGGAGCCTGGGAAAGGGAAGACCACTGCTTCGTAAGACACGTGCCTAAACCAGCGAGAAACTTTTAGGCTGTGATTCCTGGTTTCATTCAGGGCTGCAGCTTCTCTTCTGGAACTGAGGTGCCTCAGTTACGTGCAGGCACGAATCAGAGCACAGCACTTTGCAGATCTGGCCCTGAGGCCAATAACGTGGCACGTGGTGGTTTAACTTTGCCACTGTTGCACTTAAGGAGCAAACAAAAAGGCCAGGGTATCTCCAAAGAAAGACTACTGCATCTTAACTCAGCCCGTGAGCATGTGGCTTTCTGTTGTTGTTTGTAGTTGGCCTAACAAACTTGAGGTAACAGAAGTAAAAGCAAATATAAAGAATTAATTCCTAATCAGTAGTTTTCTCTAAACTGAGATGGTGTGAATGTTTTCACTTTTTCTCCTCCTTAATTTGATACTGGACTGAATGTTAGCATATGGCCTGATGATTAAATTTTGGAGCCTTGTTTAGCTCTTACCCTTACAGGTCATAGTGCTTTTGGTTAATTCTCTTTGCATTTGGAGCAATAGCTCTTTAATTTTTTCATTTATGCTTTAGTGTTGCTGAAGATCTATCCTGTGAAGTAACAAGTTTTACTATTCTCATTAGACACTCGGGGCCAAGAGTTACAGAGCAACTTGACCAAGGTGATGCAGACTCAAGTGGCAGAATTGGGAACTGTACGTGTCTTTTCTTAGCTATCATTCCGTCCTTCCTCTCCTAGTGTTTTCCATAGGGTAGGTTAACACATTTCAAGCAAAAGATGAATTAAGATGATTGAATACTAGTAATGCCCAAGTAGAATTGTGGAAACCCACCTTCAGGTAATTTTTTGTTACATAAAAAAATAACAAATGTCCAAGCTTTTCTGGAGGGGGAAGAAACTGGGGACACAGAAGCACAAAAAATGTTGCTTTGAGAAGGTGTCTTGAGCAGAAGCCTATACGTAACTCCTTTGCGACAGTCGCACCTATACCAGCAGCTCCAGGGAAGAAACTAGAGATCTCTGTTGAACTGAATTCAGAGTAAAACTCCCCAAGCTGGGGTACAGTTCTCTGGGCTCATGAGTTTGCACCGTGGTATTGAAACTGTTTCCCCTACCCCTTGGCACAGGTAGGGTTTTTCTAGGTTACTCCACGTGTGTGTCTGAGGTATCGCTAACTCTTTGGAGAATTATGTTCAAGAAATAAATGAAAGGATCTTTCTTCCAAGAGTGAGTAGTGGTTCCAAATCAACTCTAACAGATGTGAGCAATAACTTCTTGTGCCAGAAAAATTCACAGGAATATGTTCCTGTTGGTTATTGCTCAGGGATAGACACTTTCAGAGTTGATCTTAACTTAAATAACATACCATTGTTCCAAAAAGCGCAAAATGAAGGTGTGGGGGTTTGTTTCTGTTTCTGTTTGTTTTTGTTTTGGTTTTGGGGTTTTTTTTCAGCCATGGATTCCAGCAAAGCTGCTGGTAGTCTTGCACAGAACATGCATAGACCTATAGCTGTAGGTCAACAGAGTTGTGTGAGGTTTTCCGTGGGGTGTTTGTACTTCTAGTAATATGCTTTTACGTGGACTGTATGTTGTTTAGGTGTTTCTATTTGTTTCCTTTTTCCTCTACTCCCAAGAGGAGACCTTACCATCAAATAAGATGCAAATTAATTTCCTCCTAAATGAAAAGATCTATGAACTAAGTTATTTGCTAAATAGTAGAAGCTATCCCCCCAAAAAAGGCAGTAAAAGACAAAGACATATCCTTTGAAAGTCAAAGCTTCTTCTATTTCTTTTTATGTAGATTTCAAAATAGAATAAAAGTATTATTTATCCACTTTTTCCCAAGAAATACTGAAGTGTGTTCTGCATCGTTAAATTAAATCCTTTTCTTGATGTTTAAAATACCTGTTTTTTTCAAGGCAGTTTAAGGTAGCATCTGGATTTTTGAAAATGAAAAGTCCTTGTTTTGTAGTCAGCAGCATCGTATGCCTTATCAGCCTGTAGGTAACGGAGTAACGAGAACTTGGTAATGTTGGTGCTTCAGGTCAGCAGCTGCCAGAAATCTTCACTGGTTGGAATTTTTTTTTTTTTTTAAACTTAGTGTCTTTCCTTCCCTGTAGCAGATTTTCTTGTATAGACAGTCCTTACTATCTTCACTGCAGAAATAAATTTAATGTTCTCCAAAATGGAGTACTGAAGTGCATGTTTGAGCAGAATGGTTTGAATTGTCCTATGGTGTCCAGCAAGTGAGGGTTCGTGCTGCATTGCCCCGTGGTGTCTTGCAGTCTCAGCAAATATGGCATCTGGGGTAGTTTATCTAACTGCAGTAACAGAAGCAGTTAGGACAGATTACCTAAAAACTCAGTCTTTCGCTATTTCACAGAGGTTATTATTTCGGAGCCATTATTTCATTTTTCCAGAGGTCATTATTTCAAAAAAACCCAGGTTCACATCAGAAAATCTGCAAGATGAGGCTCCATGGCGGTCGTTGCCTTCGCAAGTCATAAATGCATCTGTTTGAGCTCGAAGCTGGTGAGCATGCTGCGGGCACCCCGCTCTCAAGTTCCCCAGGAAGAGAAAAGTCAAGGGACAAGGTGAACGCTTTTGATCCGCTGCCTGCGAAAAGGTGTTCTGTTGCCGGTGTTTCTAAGAACGACGTATCGGTGGCTGTGTGCTGGAAACGATCATCAGCAGTTCCTAGCACGGCACGTTGTGTCACGTGTATTATAGCCAGCGTAATAGCGATTGAGGGTAAAAACCTTCTATCTGAAAAGCAATTTGAATAAGGTGTAACTGCAACTAAGGCAGATTAAGGCACTACACTAAATAACAAAGAGATGCAGAATGAAATGATCTCCTGAAGCCGAAACGCGTCAGACACAAATACATAACCATCTCTAGAGGAAGGGTGATTTTTTTTTTTTTCAAATTTGTTTAAGTGCAGTAAGCAGTTGGCATAATTAGCTGGGCTGATAATTCAGGATTGATTACTGGAAAAAAAATGAACTGTAAAATATCTTTGGTAGAGCTCTTTTGAGTTGTATCCTATGGTAGCTGTGTCCCTTGAGGCTTTGTCACTGCTGCTGCTGGGGAGGGCAGCCGGCCTCAGCTGCCCGTGATTGAAACACCGGGCAAGCACCTGGCAAAATCTGTCAAGGACTGGGCAAAATCACAGGTCAGGAAACTCCATTTTTCTCCGTGGGCTCAAATTGTTCTAAGCATATGGAACTTAAGTTAGAAAGACTTCTTTCTTCCGCAGAGGTTGGAAGCATATCACACTGCTAGGTAAGGCTCTCGTGAAAGTCCGTAACTTTCTAGACATGATTCTATGAGGTGCTTAGGCTTGAGTTTCATTTGGCATAAATTTTGAACCGATGTGTTGAGGTCCTGTTTTGCATGCTTTTTTATTGATGCACATTACCTAGCTGAATGGATAAAGTAGCACAATGCAGTATCACTGTATTTGGTGTAAAAGTTCACTTTCAAACGTGGGAAGATTGTGACTGCATATATGTAATTGTTTGAAAGTCCAAGCTCGTGTTGTATGTACAATCTGTTTTGAGCACAAGCTCTGTTGTCCCCTAGGTGATTAGCTGCCTTTTACCTTGAGTGTTCTACTCCTTTTTAATGTTATAATTAATGTTAACTGCTCTGCTATTTTTCTGATGCTCTGCTGGTATAGCAAGCAGTTGTATATTCCACTTAAGTCTATATATAGACTTTTCTGTGTTTTTTTTTTTTCCTGATGTCAGCTGGTACATCATACTTAAAAATAGGAGAAGAAAAGTTGGGACGATATAAGTTTCCTACTGCTTTGTGCTGAACAACATTTAAAAACTTTTGCAGAAGGGACAAAGAAAACTTATGAAGTCTTTTTTGAAAGCTTTTTGCATTACATTTATTTTAGGCTTGATTTCCTAATGGTATAGTTGCATCAGGAAGGGAGAACATTGGTGTTAATTCTGCTCCATCAGTAAGGAACTACCTTTTCAAATTTTATGAATTTCTTGTAATAACATCATACCTTGTACGAAACTTAAGATTTTTTTCTTATTGTTATAACCTCTGCTAATTATAATGTCCATTAAAGTGCCATGAATATTTTAAACACATATTCATGCTGCGCTTGAAATCTTGCACATCATTGTTTTCTAAATTAAGCCATTAGCGTTGAGATAGATACGGTTATTTTCTTAATCTTCACTTCAGCAATTTATACATGTCAAATTTAACCGCTGTACAATACCTATATAGGGTAATAAAAACATTTGAGTTTAGTATTGTCTATACACACAGCTCTCACTATCTCTCCTGATGGCTGATAAGAGTCGTGCTGCTAGATATGTTTCTCACTGTATAATGCAGGATACAGGTCGCTGTTGGTAAACCTATTCTAATCATGGCTTCTCAGAACATAAGTCTATTAACCTGTAGCGATAACCCTGCTGCAAAGATTTGACACAAACAATGCTGCACTATAAATGATAGAGTTCAGGCCTGAACTGCATTTGAAAGGACTTTCTGAATGAAGTTAGGAAAGTTATGCAGAGGAGAAATGAATTAAGTTTAAGATGAGATGCCTGCAGTGCAAGTACAACTGCTTGCTCAAGTTTTTATTCAGAGCAAACTAGTTTACAAATGAACAGAATATGGTATGCAGACATTGGTGCAATATCTTGAGCAATATAGAATATTTTTGCTTCTTTTTTTCTGAAGATGTTTAGCAAATCCTTTTAAAGGTTACTTCAGCAACACTCGATCTTGAAGAATTGAGGAGCCACTTCATCATCAAGAGCCACTGAATAACGGTGGTGTGACAGATTATGGTGGTGGCAGAGCTGACATTATGATAACACAACATCATCACTTCCGAGGAAACATTCCACAGCGAACGTCGGCTAGCGGAGGTGAAAATCCGTTTCTCTCCTTGCTTGACTTCGTTTCTTGGAATATCTTTTTCCTTTTAGCTCTAGCATATGGGGGTTCTCCTGCTGTCTCCTTTCTCCCCAACGTAATGTGGTTTCTTGGAAGCAAAGGAAATTACTGCTTTTTCACCTTACTGAGGTCTTTTTAGACTGAAGAGTAGTTTCCCAGAGTTATCTTCTTAGACTCTCATGTAATGTTCCATCTCTTGCTATATATATGGTCATCTTCGGAGCTGCATTGAGATCTGTCAGGGTGTTAGTCTTATTTTTTTCAACAAGTACCTTGTCAGCTGCCTCAAGTCCCTCTTTTGATAGTGACTTTTTCATTGTTTAGTGTCTTGATTTTTCTCTAGCTCCCAACCTTGGAATAACAGTTGTTTTAATCTCATTGGAATAAGGTTTCATTCAGGGATTGAATTCAGTAAAATATTTTAAAATCATCATCATCTCATAACCAAAGATTCCATTTAGAGCAGTTCGTTTTGTTATTAACTTTGGTATTAATCTGTTGTAAGGACACACCTCAGACAACTGGAAATAGCAGATTAGGGACATACGATGGATTTTGAGAACTAGTAGATTCACAATTCGGTCTTTCCAGATAGCTTTTTGTTGAGAATCAACTCTCTGCAGCAGCATTAGGCTGAACCACACATGAAAACCATTTGTGAAGTTTTTTTTTACTCTCTCTCTCATCACAGAAGGGCCTTTACAAAAATTCCTTCATTCTTGAGGAAAGACGACTTGTCCGTTCAGATGAAGTCCATTCATACAAAGAAAATGGCCAAGGCCTGTGTTGCCACTGGCGAAGAAACCATGTGACAACTTTGAACTTGGAGTCAACGCAAAGGGCCTGAAATTTTCAGCGTCCCAGACAAGCAAGAGAGAAGCCAGATTCTCCTCTTCCAAACAGAGGCTCAGTTTGTATTGGTAAAAGTATTTGCCGTCACAAGCACTAATACAGATCTGCAGATACTAATACAAATAGTACTGGTGAAACCTAATGTCACCCACCCACTGATGGGTTTCCTGCAGATTCTGCTTTGTCTTGGAAAAGGCTGATGAAAATGTTGACAGGGACTGTTGTGTGATCATTTCAATGCAGATGCAAGAGCACATAATTATGAATAAAAAGCAGCTAAATCAGCATTTCAGCTCCCAGACGAGCATTGCCGTGATAGTACTCCAGGTTGTCTGTGATTACATCCTTAGTACCTGTCCCTGTAACATTTCCTGCAGTCAAGAAATTACATACCTACCATAACATGCCTAAAACAAATCTTATTTTTAAATTGTACATCAGGTTAATAAATTTTCTCACTTACACTTTTGGAAATATATTCAGTATTTCAGCATAGTTTCTGATTCTTGTAGGACCCTTTAAACTAATGACAGAGAATAACATGCCTTCTGCATTTCCCCTTGAAATCAGATACAATTTCAGCACTTTTTAAAAAAAGAAAAGTAAAAATTTTTGTGCAGTAAATGCCAGGTAGTATGGTTGAAGAACCTGCTTATGAAAGTACTCTTTTTGGTTTGTATAAAAGAAGTTATTGGTCATTTGCCTGTAGAAGACAACATTTCTATATCATCTTTATGTATTCTCTCTTTGATTCTGCAGTCTTTACTTACATTAAGCAATGTTTTCCTAGATGAGTAGGTCCCTGGTGTGCTTAGCAGCTGTATGGAACCACTCATGTAAGACCTCATCAGCATGAAAAAAGGTTGAAGAATTTAATGCCTAAAAGAGATCTATCTGGAAGTATTTTAATTGCTACATTACCATGACCGTCTACAATATTCATCATTCTAAAGACTCGTTTGAAAAGAAAGATAAGTGGCTTGTGTGCTATAGAAAAAGACAGTCAGTACAAGTATCAGATAAACATAAGCATACCCTAACGAAGGTATTGCAATTGCATGAACGTCTGAGATAGTTTTAATGTCAAAAGCACTCCTTTTGGTGCCTTTTGCCTTTCTGATTTCCCTAAGTGATCATAAAGTTATAAACAGTCTTTCCAGGAGGTCTCTAACAATCCTGTTAGGAGCTCTCTATTATAGCAGCAAATTCATATTGAATTGGTGTTCATTTTCACCATTACAGAATAATCATATCTGTGCTGTTATTATTGTACTGTTGAAAAAGAAAATAATGGGGACGTAATGCCAAAGTGCTAATGCAATGAAGCTCTCTTACGATGTTAGTTTAAGAACGCTATGGCTGCCTCTTCTAGCTTACTTCAGGCAGTGATAGCAGAGTAAGGAAACGGGAGGCATTTAGTTTGTGGTGAGAGGTTATGTACATCCTCCTCTGAACCCTTTGATGGCCAAAAGGACGATTGCTCTTGCACGTCTGTGCTTTCTGCCAGATGGCATGCTACTGTACATACTGTCTCCTCTACAGTGCCGTGATTCCCTTTTTTAATCATGACTAACATCTGATGGTTCTCCTTCCAGAAGAAATGGCTTATACAATCTTTTTAAGTTCATCTAAGCTTTTTTCCAAAAGGGAATAGAGCTTTTAGAGAACATGGTTAGAAAGTACAACACCCCCCGAAGGTTCAAATCGGACAGGGATGTTAGGAGGCAGGTCAAGTGACTGCCTAATGAAGATGAATGGAGAAAATTGCTGGTACAAGAATCACGTGGTGGGTGCTTAGCCCAGGTTGTTGCAAGTGTGATGGAATCTCACGGCTTCATCTATCAGTGTCATATTTGGGCTAAAAGTGAGCAGTATTGTTCTCATTTCTTCCAGATGGATAGGTCAACTTTAATATTTATTGCTCTTGTAGAACATTTGTTTGATGTATTTCCATTAGCTAGGCAATAATAGAAAAGCAGCAGAGAGAAACATAAAACAGTTCCCTTCCTCTTTAGCTCAAATATGGCATACACTAATGTGTAAATATTTCTAGGACTGTCATTTTTGTGTGTTTGATGACACGATCATATATATTAAAAATTTTCTTAAAATAATGGAAACAGCAACATCAAGGAAATATTAAAATATTTGTCTTTTGGTGTGTAATTTTTTTATCCTTTAGCACTTTTCATGAGTCTGTAGTGGAGTGTCTTTTGTCTAGGAATGTTCACTTTTTATAGACTCTGCTGAGAAGACGTGGTAACACTGAGTTCAAAGGATCACCATAAGAACAGAAGCTCGTTTTAGCAAAGCACATGTAGCATTTTGGATTTCTTAAATGGAATACAAAGATACTGATTTTTGTCATCTTTTTGTCTTCCTTTATGTAGTTGCTAATTACTTTGATGGGAAGACCATTTCTTCTGGACTGATGTTAACGTTTGACATAAGTAAGGGATCTAACCATTACAAAATGGTGGCTTATAGCTAACAGTGATAACCCCTGGTTACTATTTATTAACTGATTTTCCCATTTATAAGGATGCAGTTCAAGGTGTGTGACATATATTATTTCATACTGCAGAAGGCAACTTAGCTGTTTGTGAGGCAGGTGTTGTGTTAAGTGCAGTGCAAACATCCTAGCCATATGTTTCTATAATTTAAATTAATTTGGTACAGTCCTACTGTTAATCTTTAGTGACTTGTTGATTGGCATTTTGCAGACATATTTCTGGAAGGCACCCAATACCATTTTCTGTAGCCTTTCTGGCAGTAGCAGAGAGTAACATTTCCACAAATTGGAATCTTGTACAGCTCTGGGAAGAGAGCCAAGATTTAAATTAGACAATAACCTCTGCTCTGTATATAGCTTCTATTCTTCAGCTGTAGGGAAAGTGATTTGTTTAATACAGTCAGCTCTGTAGCATATAATAGACTGATATATGAGTCACTCCTTGGCAATGTGTGTTTCTTAAATTTATATAGATTGAACAACTAGTTGGTAATGTACTTAGTTACAGTTGTGCAAACAATAACTATTAGCAGAGCTGAACAGACCTGGAAAAAACTGCATTTGCTTTTGGCGTTTGTTGTAAAGGATTCTGCAGAACTGTGGAATTTTGGAACAATCCTTCTTTTCAGGTGCAGAGGAAGCAATTTCATAAACATGGGTAGCGCTTGAGCGTTAGAAGATCAACAATAAAACTTTGATATCATGGTTGGATGTTTCTTATGCTCTGTGTGTGGATGGAGGAACATAATGTCTCTTAAAAATTAAATTTAGCATCAATCTACGTTGTAGCTACAGAATTAGGTTGCCGCTCTTTTTGTTTTGCCCTTGTATATTTTTTTTCTCCCTTCGTGTTAAAATGTGTTGCTGACAATGGCTATCAGTGAATGCAAAGAATTCTTTTCTTTCCAAACAGCAAGGATCTTTTCTTAAAAGGGGAGCTCTTTACACCAGTTCAGTTCATGTTTATTTAAAAGCTTAAAATCATTAGACCAAATCTCACTTTTTGTCCAACAGAAAATTGATTTTGCTAACAAAAATGATGTGGGTTTGAAAGAGAATATTCAGAAATATGCAAATAAAGAGAGATAGAAATCTGTTTGAGCAGCTGAACAAAGCAATCAAATTTTTCCCATTGAAAGTTTATTTAGCTTCACTGTGAACATTTCTGAACAAAATTATCAACTGCTGTTAGTGAAATACTTCTTTTTGTAGGTAAAAAAAGGTTCTTTTAAAACAGAACTATTTTAATGCTCTACATTTTCTGCCAGGTCTTATATTTACAAAATAAAGCACGCTGCAAATATGGAACAATACACAGATATATTTCCTAACAGTTTATAGTATGCTGCATGTTCTGGAGAGCTTCCAAGCAGTAGTTAGTATAAATGATATGCCAATCAAAATTATTTTTGCAAGTATAACCTGTTATAGTGCAGTCTCTTATCTGAAGCGTCAACTTGATGTAAGCCAGATGTCTCTTCTTAAACTTGTAACTCTTATGGGTATGACTTTCTTTGTCCTGAACTAATCCTGCCTCTGTCCCATAAGCTCATTGGTAGTGCACAATAGCAAAGCATAATTTATCTACTGGCTGTATAGATTTTAGTCAGCACTGCTTCCATTATGTCATGTGCATTTTACTCCTTAGTCAGGAGAGAATTTTGTATAGACTGTCTGCCCTATTTTAGAAGAGTTTGAGATTTGTAAGTGCCCAACATCTCCTTTCCCAGCTGGTTTTCTAGTAATTCAGCCTTTATGTAAAAATTGACTTTTTCAAGAAAACTCCTCGTACCCAGCAAGTTGACGTACTGGAAATTTTGGCTATTTTTATTCGTAAATGAACGTGTGGTTTCCTAATGTGCCCAGCTTGTCACTGTAAGTAGCGTAAGGAGTCCCCCCCTCACCCCTTTACTTCTGACCCGAATGAAAAAGGAACTTTTTCTTTTCATTCCACTCATCCGAATTTCCCACTCATTTCAGTGTTTCGTTTTGCAGTGTGGTGTTACCTCAGAAACAGTTGTGTCAACGTAAGGAGAGGGATGGTGAATTATAGAGCGAACACCCAAAAAACGAGGGCGGCGGCGGTTTGAAGCCAGCGTCACGCATAGCAGGTCTTCTCGGGAATTTGAACACGCGGCTTCAAAAGCCGGTGGTGAAATCTTGACCCCGGTCGCCTGAACCTACTTCAGCTCCGGTTCCCATGCTGAGGGGTTTGCCCAGGGAGCGCCGACTTGCCGCCGGACGGACGGGGGTCCTCGGCATTTAGCAGCATAGTTCTGCTTACGCAGCTTTCAGCGTATGCGGCCCTGCGGGGAAAGGGGCCGGGGCGCGCGCGCGCCCTCCTCGTCCCCCTTGCGCCCACGCGTGGACAAACGTTACTGCGTGGCAGACGTTTCTGCTCGATCACAGAGGCCGATGTATTTATATGTCGACGTGAAAACTGATTAGCCCTTTTATTTTTTTTGTAGTAGCTAGTGTAGCTACAGATGATATTCCGGTTACTAAAATTCAACGCAGGAGCGCAGCCAACATCTGTATCGAGGAGGAGAGCTTGACTCGCTTTGGCAAATAACCCCGGACCTTTTTGTCCCCTGCAAGTACCCCTGCTGACTTCTGGTTTTCCCGCTGTTCCTGGTTTTCCTGGGTGACCCTTGCACAAATTATCGCTTGCATTTTGATTTTTGTGAGAGGGCTGGGGTTTTTTTGTTTTATTTTATTGTCTTTTCTTATTTTTGAAACACTACCGTAATATTCCACATGAGATTTGCAGAGGATTAATTTGTGTTCGTTATTTGTATCAGAGTTAGGGATTAGTAGCGCGCTCCTCCTGCCCTTCTGCCTTAAGGGCCCTTGTCGTGTATGGAGAAGGGGAGGTGTTTCTTATAACCAGCAGTCTGCCCGTGCGGGTGACTGATGCGCTGAGGGATGCTGCTGCGTCCCTTGTAACCGAGCTCGCCCGCTGGTAGCGGTGCGAAGGAAGTGCTGGCATGGGGAAAGGGAAGCGTGAAGGAGCAGCGTGGGCTTCCCGCAGGCCGGCTCGAGCAGACGCTCTCCCGTGTGCCACGGTGGGGGGAAGGCAGAGCAGAAGGCTGGCTGGGAGAAAAAGGAAGAATAGTTTTCTCCAGAAATATTAATGGTCTGGAATGATGGGATTAGCTAAAATTACGAACTCGCCGTGCCTTTTTTCTGTCTTTTTTCAAAGATGGAAAAATCACATTTGTATGACTGAAGTATGTAGGTTTTGAATTGCTTCCAGATGATCTCAAAATCATCTCTTACACTATCACAAACTTCTGGAGCTTTTTTCTTTCGGTTTTGAATGCCTAGCCGTCCTTTGTTATGTGTTAATCTTTCCTTAAAGCTTTTCTTCCCCTTTCTCTTACCAGTTTCCATTTTCTTTCCTTATCTTCCCGATAAACTGATTTCCTATTAACCTGCTTCGATAGGCAGTACGTCTCACTATGCCTTTGTGTCTGCGTTCTGCCCTTTCTCCGCCTCCTGGTACCCAGGACTTGCACATCATTTTATAGCAAGGCTGTAAAATTCATCTCAAAACCTAGGTGTATATATTACACTGGAGAAGTCAGTTCTCCAGTTAAAAAATGTGTGTGTGTGCGTGTGTGTGTTTGTTGTTCACAGCAATTTTCAGAAAGGCCATTGAGAAGCAGCTTTTTTGATGAGCAAAGGAAATCGCCTCCAGTGGAGGGCTCTAATGATCGATCCAGTACAGCAGATCAGGCAAGTCGTTACAGGCAAAACATTAGCTCGGGGCAGGGGGAAAGTTGTTTTGTTAGGTGTTCCTCTGCCCTTGGTTGTCAAATATTTTCCTTTTTTTGGTAGCTGGAGAACTGCTAGAATAGCACATGCTGTTCCTCTGTTTCTGTCTTTTTCTTTGCATTGGCACCAACATAGTGCGGTGTCTTCTAAGTCAGGTTGAAAAAGCGCCTGAGAATTTTGTGGTAGAGCAAAATCGCCTCAGTTTTACAGACAATGAAGTAACTAACCTTGTGGATTTCCTGTGATTTGTTCTTACTGTGATCTCCTGAAGCAGTTTTTGTGTTTCATACTTCTTTGCGTAGTTCTGCATCACCAGAACTGGGAGTGGGATTAGTAGGTCTCAACTCTTACGCAGCATTGATATCAGGGAAACATAATCTGTCTTTGTCATAAAACTGGGCTAAAGTTGTTATGTGAGCCAAAATCTAATACAGTAATGAGACAGCTCCAGCCAAGGGAATTTTTAAAAAAGTATATAGGACTTTTCTAAGAGCATACTGAGTGCATGTCTCACTTTTACTACAGCAAGACTTCAGATATCTCTGGGAAATTTTCCTTTCTAAAAGTGGGATGTAATTAGAAGGTTCAAAATATAAAATAAAAATGAGGCAATTCCCAGTAGTTGGTAGCTAGTTAGAGCAAACTGCTACCTGCCAGAAGCACACTGTACAAAGTATTTTTTTTTCATCAGAATGGTTTCTGTATGGAAAATAACTGCTTACTCAAAGAAATGTTTCTGTAGAGCTCAGATCACCTTTATACCATCAGCTAATAATGAAAAATAAAGGTTGGTACATGAATATAAACTTGTGATTATTCCCACTTGACCTACCATTATTAACCTGACTTGAAAGTAGTAGGTATTTCTAGGAATCGTGTATAGTTTTTTTTTTTTTTTTTTTGAACATTAAAAGAAGAGGGTTCCTGGAAAGCTCCTGGAAAGATTATAGCTTGTTCAGAGATATAGTGTGAATTCATACAAAGCTAAATCTGATGATTTTTCATGCAGCTAAGAAATATTCAACTTCTTGCACGTCTTCAATGTGAGTAACGGGAGACACTGAATTGTCTCATTCCACTAAATTAGTTGAGTATTTTCAGAGCACGGAACAGCTTGTCAAAAAATACCCCTAGTATCCAGTGCCTCTCTTATTCAAGAAAAGAAAATCAGGAATTTGCATGTATCAAAGTTCAGGTTTGCTTACATCAAGACATCGAAGGTAGCACTTGAGACTATTCAAGACAACTTTTATTGTGTGTTTTTTAGTCTTATGTTAAAAAATTATTTTTTTTCTGTGGCAGCTGAAAGTTGTGGGAATAAGTTGCATTACTCAGATGTCTGGTGTGCTTTTTAATATGCACTTTAATAATAAGTGCATATGCTAGTGAGTACTGATGCTAGTAGTGAGAGGTTAGCATTTTGAAATCTCAGTGCTGAACGCTACCAGGAGACTTAAGAGGCCTTGCTTTCAGTGGTGTTAGACACTTCCAACCCTGCATTTGTGAGGCTGTTGGTCAGGTTGCATTTGAAATAAGATTATGAGAAGAGTAACCTGATTTTTCTTAACTGGCATTAATTTGCTTAATATGGGTTTTCAATATTTTCACATTAGGATTCCAATTTTTTTTTTTTCTATTACTGGAAGTGACGGTTTTGAGTGAAACTTTTATCATTTCACTAGTCATAACTGGAATTTGCAGAGTCTCTTTTGTGCATCCTCATCTCAGCAGAACCTCAGGGGCTGCAATCAATATCAGAATAATTTCTGTGCCCACTTACAAGAAGAAATACAGTGACCCAATTAAGTGAAAAAAATGCTAGACTGTATTAAGGGATGAAAATGCAATTGAAGTGGGTTACCCACCTGCAAAATAAAGTTTCTGCTGCCCAAAACATTGCCTTTAGGTTGTAATGAAACAGTGGGAAGCTAAAGATAGATAAATTAAACCTGATTAGTCTCAGTGGCATAAATTAGGAATACAAGCTAGCATGAGGGATTATTCCACTCTTAAATTTAATTCTCCTCTACTGTTATTGCAGAGCATTGCATCCAATTCGATCCTGCATGTTTAAATAAAGTTGGTTGTTGCTAAAGGCTCTCTGGAGGCCTCCCTACTGTGGGATTTGTAATTCATCCCCAACTAAAAATAGTGGAGAAATCTTCCAGGTTTAAGGTTGATGTCAGATAGAGAAACTGGTGTGTTAAGTGCCTGTTTCAGTCATGCACATATGTATATATTTATGCATATTGAGTACATATGTATTTTTTCCAAACCAGAAATCCTCTTTCCCTGTGCAAAATTCCCTAATCTTGTGCCTGTCAGTCAGCCTCTCCTGCAGCCACTTCCATGACTTCCCTTACGAGATTATCACGTGAAGTCCTTGAGCCTCATCTGTGCTTTCCCGTTCCCTCCCCGCGGAGGGCATGGCGTGTGCAAGCGGCAGCTTAGCGGACTAACACCCCAATCAGCTTTAGCGCAGCCCAGCTGGGACCCTGGGAACGGCTGCGCCAGGGCAGAGCTTCGGGAGCGGTGATGGCCTCATGTCTCTCACGTCCGCGTCGTAAAGTGAGCGGGTTTTATAGAAAATGGCCTTTACTATTGTCCTTTATCCCTTTCCATTCTGAACTTCTGAGGTCTGCAGAACAGGGATCAGCGTTTTCGCAGTATTTGGAAAACATCTCCTACGTAAAAAATGCTTTGAAAATCAGTGATAAATAAGGGAGTGAGAGATTTCCTATAGAAAACTACTAAGGGAACAAAGAAGCTGAGTGAAAAATTTCCTCTACCCCCTCCACTCCCCAACAGCCCCTTTTGGTTGGGGGTAACCAACGCGGACCTGAGCGCTGGAGCAGGCCTGTTTCTGGGCTGGATCTGTGTACAGTGAGAGCAAAGTGGTATGCTGCAGGCTGTCATGGCAATGGGCTGCGTGGCTTTGCACATGAAGTAGAATTAACGTAGGCTTTAAAAATGCTGTTTTCCTCTTTGATTCCAATTACTATTTCTAAAATGGAAAGTATTTAATCTCAGAAAAAATCATAGGAACCGTGGTACCAACATGTCTGAGGACTGAGATAGTTAAGATTTCGTGCATGTACTGATTTTAGCCTGAACGTATCTTGACTAATCCTCCATTATGATTATTATAAAATGTCTACATCTGCTTCACCCTCTCTCTATCAATTTTGTATTTAAAACTTGATATAATTTGCTAGTGGAGTAGAGCTGAATCACAGTCTAGAATGGAATTTACAGTTTTCGCCCGAGTGAGTGAAATTTGATATAAGATTCCAAGAAAAGCTACTTACAGACCAATTGCAGTATAATCACATCGCTCTAAATTCGTGCGAGAAAATGTTACGGTAATCTTGAATATGGTGATATAAAACTATTTCTTGGGATTCTAAGAATAAAATGCTATCATTATGCTAAGAAATGCTTATAGTCAATGCTTAGACAGCTTACATAAAATAAATAGGAGGTGTAGCCCTGATTAACCCTGTGACTCTATGAGCGTAATGACTGGAAGAGGAAGGTGGAACAGGTACGTTCATCTGGAGAAAACAATTCTATACTTGTGCTTTGTCCCCCCGCAAAAAAATGTAAAAATATCCCTTAAAGCAGTTAAAGAGAAGTTGTTGGCGACAAAAGCACGGTGGCACAGGGTTGTCTTTTAGCCCTGGTGACTCGTGGGAGGTGATTGAAGAGGGGGAAGAAGCAGCCCTTGCTGCAGCATTTGGGGCCGGAGGGGGCTGCAGCTCCTGTCCCCGAGGACCGCGCTGGCCTCGGTCCCCTCTAAGTTGCTACAAAGTTGTAGGAAAAAAATGTAAGCAAGAGACTTAGCTGTAGAAGCAAGTTCTTTTTGCGTTTTATCAATATATTCCTTCTATGGCATTTATGTCTAGTCCATCAACAAGTATGCGCTCATGGGAGTAATCATGAAAATAATTTCATAGCTCATCACTGGAAAAAACTCTAGGTTAAAAAGCAAAGAAGGAAAACATGTTTTTCAAATATTAATGTATTTTTTAAAAATACTCATAACTAGAGCGGCCTCTCCTTGGCTTTGTTACTGAGTGTGTTTATCGTAGCATTTGGTCTCTTCATGTGTTTTAAGCTTCAGGCAACAACAGGGTGTGATGATAGTGATTGCACATAACGACTCTTTGAAGTAACATCTGTAGGTCTTGTGGAGTTGGGTTTTATGTGAAACTTAGCTGCTTGGTCTTCGTTTGGTATTTGTATTAATCTTCTACAGAGGAAAAGCAGTCTTAATGTAGGTGGTTGCTGAGATAGACCCAGAATCAGTGCTCAGTTCTCAATTATGCTACCTTTGAAGCTGAGGTGGGCAGAATGGAAAATCCATCTTTGTCTACACTAAGCTGAAATAATAAATTGAAGCTCTTTGAACATGTGTCAGCAAAACGTTTGCTATGTTTGTCTTGGAGAGAACTTTCAAGATGTAAACTAATTTTATAACACCTTAACTTTGTGTGAATATTAGGATTGAGAGTGTACTTTGGACCGCCTTTTAATATGTATGCATCAAAATGTGGAATATGTAGCACTGAAAATCTAGCTCACGTTGAATTGCCTTGACTGTCAGTCAACAAAATAATAATACTGTGTATATTCATAGAAAGTTACTTCTTGCATATAAAAAAATTTATAGACTGTATCCTTCTTAAGAGATCTGAAAATGTCTAACATGAGACCATTAAATATTCCTTTCATTACTGTTCCTAAAACTAGCACAGTATTACACTTGGCAAAATATCATTCAGTTACTGCTTTTGGCCATGGAATTCACTGAAGGAGCTCATATTAAAGAGTTTGGCTGGAATTAGAGAGATTAAGTCAGTGTTTTTTATTATTATTGTCAAAGTTATTACTTGCTGGCTGAAAGCTTTTAAAGTAATTTCAAATATTTTCATTCTAATTGCTTTCCTAAAACTTTTTAATCTATAGTGTTTGCAAACTGTGTGTCTGACAGAGATTTGAGGATATATGAATAAAATATAAAGATGTCTGTTTTCTTTAGGACCTTGCTCAAGTATTTTATCCCACCGAGATTTCTTTTTTGGCTGTAAGCATAGAGAATGCATAAAAATCCAAAAGCAATTTAGTGCTGCAGACATTTAAGACTCAAAAACAGGAATCTGAATGGTCCCACTGAAGTAAAGGCTTTTCAGATTTTAAATATCAAAAGACTGTCAAATGTATGATTGGGCAGACACTTATGTACGGATTTAATAATTAATGAACCAGTAATGAGATTATTCATTTGCCTAAAATTCAGCATCAGGGATGCGACTCCGGAAGTGAGGCCTGAGATGCGTTTATTGTAATACGCCGCGTTCCTGTAGGTTGCTGGCTCGTTGCTCATCACGGATGTGTTCCTAAGCAAATTAAGCTTTCTGGTGTGCAGCCTACTGTAGAAACGGCTTTTGCTTTCCTGCGTGATTGCACTGCTGAGCCAAAGTCCGGCAACTGATAGAGTATTTTAGAGAAATGTATGTGGAAGAAGCTCATAGAATTAACTGTTGCACATTAAGTTCTGCTAGCCAAGGATGGTAAGCCTAACGCTGCCCAGGTTGTTTTCCCACACATACGTTAAGATCTCCCCATGGAAATTTGTAGGCAGAAGCTAGTAGGAAAGGAGCCTACTTCCAGGAGATATCATCCTCTGAAAATAAGAGCAACTGTAATTGATCTCAGAAAGCTGATTGCTATTGTACTATGCTATAATAACCACTTATCGTAAATTTGCTGTAGGAATATGAATTGAAAGGCTTAGGTGCGAACTTGGCATATGTAATACGTGTTAACTAGTGGTCTGGTACTTCACAGACTTCTACAAAATTGTATCTTTTGATAACAGAAATATTTTCTGTGTGTGCCTGTATAGATACAATAGGGATATACACTCAGTGCTTTGGTCTTTAATGCACATGGGATGCATTATCTGCTTACTGACATCTGGTCAAAAGCTGACCCAAATGGACAGCCCTCTGGCTACGTGTGGTCAAACTCTCCATCTCCTCTAAAACTCAGTGAATCGTACATCCTCGGCTCCAATATCTGCATGTTGCCTACAGTAAATAATACTTTTTGCAGTTGGCAATGAGTGCTGTCTCTTCAAAAATGTTAGCGTCCTGCCAGAAAAGCACCAGAGTTTCTAGGGGTAGCTAAGTAGCGTAAAAATCGGGGATACTAATTTTATCTGAGATAAAATTACTTTTTTATTTATTTACAAGGTTTTGAAATTCAGGTTTAAAAAGATGTTTCACTCATTTGTAAGAGTATAAATCCCTAACAACTTTAGTGATATTACATCAGTGAACCAGCTACTAAGATTTGCCTCATCGTTTCTAGTAGCAAAAATAAAATATAATACTTGTATTTTATAAGATATGGATACTACCTACTGCTTCAGAAGTACTGCAACTGTCAGGAAGGACTTGCCTTTCCCGAAAAGAGCACTCTGCTCCTGCTATGAACACATCATTCTTAAAAGTAAAGCCTCGACAGAGATTAGCTGGATGCATAGATATAGAAGTGATTGGAGAATGCCGGTCTGTTACTTTACATTTATTAGGCAAATAAATTGTGTTTCATGATGAGAACAAGTAATACTTAGTTGTTATTTTCTGTAGTGTTTAATTCCTCTGATGAGGACACTGGTATTCATAGATGATGCTAGTTGAGATTAAAAAAGGGAAAAAAACACCCCTCCTCTCACTCCCTCTTCTTTGGTTGCCAGAATAATTTTAGTGTATATTGTTTTGTTTGGAGTAATCAGGCTGAAGTAGCATTAGTCCAGCTTCTCATCTTTTAATTACAGACAGTTTATTGTCTATGCTGTCCCACTTTCTGCATGGTTCCCCACCAGCCAGCTAGACTTAGCAATCTCCATTAATTTAATTTGGCATTTCATTCAATCAGACAGGCTGTGAACATGATGAATTTTTTTTTTTTTTGAATAACACAATGCTTATTCTTAATTGATGTCCTTATCAGACATTGTATTTGCCAGAGCTGTAATTATTGGTCAGGCAGCAAAATCAAATCTGCCCAAATGCAGTGAAGATGTTCTCCGGTGAAATTATTAAGATACAGTACTTAGACCTGCAAAGTAATTTAGTTTTGGTCTGTAATTACATCTTTTGGGATCGTTATCTTTCTTTTTACTCATAAGGATAGTGAAACCTCTGAGGAATTAATTTGCCAAATATGAAGATAGAACTGAGATCCTTGCCATAATATATATTTGCGCAAGTAGATATTATTCTGTATAAAAATATGAACACATTCACACCATGAAAGAAAGATTTTATTAATGGACATATTTAAAAAAATATGGCTTGTAATTTTACTGCAGAAATACTGGAATTTTACTCTTTTGAGGCTGCCATTTTCCATAAGCAATAAATCGACATTACAAATGATAAATTTGGGTGTATAACTATCTAAAATAGAGATACAAGAGGATATTTGTATAGTACTTTTAGTACTAGTTCTGCAGGCGATAGTTCTGCATGAAGCCAGTGAGAATTAAGTCTAAAGATATTATCCTGAGAAACTCTGAAATGTGCATTTTGACTAGCCATTAACAAATAATTATTAAAGGACTGTCGGTATCATGATAGTTATATTTGAACTCTGCTTTGCAGTAAGGCTTGGAATATAGCTTTTCAAAAAAAATCTATAATCTTTTCTAATATATCTTTTATTTATTTTCCCATTCATGAAATGTAATCCTTTAGTACAGAATTACTATCTTTCCTTTTAAGCCAAGTATCTTACCTGCCTCCTGGTATGTTCTGAGATGATAAAATAAGTTTCAGTCCCATCCTGGAGATATTTTCTTTGAAATTTTCTTTTCGTAACCCTTATTCGCATTCCAGGGCTGTGTTTCTATTCTCTGCAGCAACAATAACTCTTTCCATGGTCTTTTTCTGCTTGCGGTTGCATTTTTAAATTAACTAGGTGGAAGAATTATTTAGAAAATCTAATGGATTTGCCTGATTAATCTAATTTTACTGTTGAGCATAAAAGTAATGGAATTATAAAAATACATTTTTGTTCCATTGAGATAAATAAAAGTCTATGGGGTCTTGTAAGTCTAATTTTAAGTTACTTATGTATCACTGTGTTTGCCCTTTTTGGGTAACGAATAGTAGGTGTGAGTTCTAATGTTTTTCAAGTTAGAATTTCACCTCAATTTGATTGATTTAAAGATAGAAATGTACAAAAGCTGTAATAAATTCTAATGACTAAACATTGTTGAGTCAAGTAAGTTCTCCATGAAAGTCAATAGCAAAATTTCCATTAACGTTTTTAAGCCCAGAATGTTAGTTTGTGTATCCATAACACCTTCAAAGTTAATCATTAGCTTTACTTTTCATACTTTAGACGTGGGCTGTGATGACTCAGATTTGCAGATACCATTATGTTTTTAGAGTGTGAGCTTCTGTTTTATTTCTTATAGTGGCTTTTGGCTCATCTCAGTTGCAAAAGAAGAACCCAGACGATAGCCCGTATTTAACCTTCTGAAATTTCGGAAGATTTTTTTGGTAGGAATTCAAACTCTGCAAATGTTTAAACACTGATCTGTATTCCCAGCTCTCAAGGCTTTTTTTATGAAGCTCACCATATAGGACTTCTATCTTAAAACACCAGTTCCTTGATTCATGTGAATTCATTAGCCTTAGGGCTTTCAAAACCAAAAAAATAAGCTCAGGTAAATGCAGAAGATAGCTTGAAAGCTCAGATAGCATGATGCTGCGATGATTCAAAGCAGCAAATCCCTTGACTTGTAAACAGATGTCTTAAGGTTTGGCCTATGATACTTGTTTTTTGGAAGCACGTGGTTAGTAGAAGTGGGGCCCTTGTATACAATTTAAAGCCTGGGCGTGCTCAAGGAGTTCATTTGCCCTTTGTTAGTAGGGCATGTGCTGGGGAAAGAAGAGAGGGCATGAATTTTCTCTTAGCATTACAAATATACAACCTTCTGCTAAAAGATTAATGAGGCTAGATGTTGGCCTTTGGTTTTGGTCGTTGAGGCTAAGAGAAGAGCTTCAGCAAGCTATTTTAGAAATAATCAGTTTTCTTGACACTCTTTATACTAGGTATTAGTAAGCAAACATTCAGTCTCTCTCCTAGCAGCCTTCAGGTCAATTCTTACGGATTTCAGTAGGGCCAAGGTTCAATCCAAGCACCCTTGTACCCTAAAGAGCAGAGGAAAAAACTTTCATAGTTTTAATGCAATGATGTACATGAAGAATGAAAGCTGTGATTCACAAGAAGTTCAGAGATTTCATTTGCCTGCCGTCCATTTAATGCGAACAGCATTGTGTCATTTCTTGTCATGTGACAAACTGTCCTGTGACAGTTTGTGTCATTTCTTTTGGTTTCCTGTGGCAGTAAGTTACAATACTCATGCTTGATACATTTATCAAAACTTAGTGTAGTGCTCTAAATTTCTAAAATCAAAGGAAGCAAATAGTAGGTTGTAAAACTACTGTGCCCCTCACTTGGATGACACTGCAGAAGTTGCTCAAAGAAGCAAAACTTAGAATTCTGGTGAAAATGGGCTGACAGTGTTTGTTGCCAAAGGACGCTGCACGGATTGTATTCTCTGTAGCGCTAGAGTTAGGCTGCTCGGAGACCGTCGGATGCAAAGGTTTGTGCAAAGCGCTGCTAATTGCTGTGGCTAAGTAGTTTGCAAAGTGTGATGAGACAAGAAGATAGCTGGACTAGATGTTGCATCTTAATCTGTTTTCCTCCCGCTGAAATACAACAGGAGGGACACCCAGGAGCACACCTCGGCAGGCCCCGGTGCTGCATCCAGCCTTTCGTTTGGAGGCCTGCCGTCAGGGGCAGGAATTGCTCTGCACTGTTTCTGCCGTTTCCGAGGGTCCGGGCAGGTGATCCTCCAGAAAATGAACAGAGAAAAGTGTTGACTGCAACAAGAGTCATTTCACAAAAAACCCATCTTTCCCAAATTATTTTACTAAAATAGACAAGAACCCCTTGTTCTATTTAGAGTGATTTATAACTGTTCCCAGCTGATCACAAAATGTTTCTAAATTAAAAGCCATTAATTATAGCCTTATATAGATAGAAAGATATGCAAGAAGTGCTTTGTAATTCCAGCTCTGCACTTCAGGTGAGAGCTTTTTAAATTACTTGGACCATTGGAGCCACCTGCTTGACTAAACGCTGAGGGCCCTGTGTTTCAGTACTCATCGGTGCATTGCAGTGTTAACATTGTTACTGATTTTTCTCATTTCTCCAGGGCAAATACTAATTAATGGATACAATTCACAGCTGATTAGCTGTAGTTTCTTCAGTAATTACATTCGCAGACTAACTGTTCAGAAGAGGATTTCTAACCCAGTTCTTATTTCACTCTAAGCTTAATTTGTTTTCTGAATTGTTTAGGTCCTTAAGATAATAACCATTTTATTTTCTTTTGTTGTTATGGGTACCATTAGATAATAAGGAAGTTTAATCTTAAAAATGCTCACTGATAATTGCTGTGTGCCTTAAATGGATTTCTAATTCAGAGACAAAAAATAAATAATTTTAGTTATGATCCACGCTAACAAAAGCTTGAATATGCCAAGTTCTGACATCAGTGCCTGGATCACATGCAACAGAATCTTAAATATTGAAGCCCAATAACAAAATGAATATAAGGGCAAATAGTTGTAACTTTTTGCTTTGACTTTCTTCATTTTGATTCCACACTCTTAATATTAAGTGGAAAATTATATTGTCACTCTCTCCATTGTTTTACTTTTAATAAAACACAAAGGAAGAAGAACACTTAGCATTCGGATTAGCAGTACCTGTGATAGGAACAAAACATGTAGATCCAAACAATATAGAATTTTACCATTTAAGAATAAAAAATAAAAAACAAAAAACCCCCGCTACATTCCCCTTTGGGGATGCTATAGCTCCCGGGAAGTTAAGCTCATTAAGCAAAGGATTTGTTCCCACATATTTACCCAATGTTAGAGCCGTTCTTGCCTGTTGTACCTACTGGCATTTAGGTATAATTTGAAACACTGACTCTAGGAAAAAGTTACTCTGTTAAAAAGTTACTCTAGGAAAGAAAAGCTTCTTTGCAGCCATTTGAGTTTTTCATGTAAATACTTCTTAGTTCCTCACTAACTGAAGTACAAGAAAGTCTATACTGTTGATCTCACTGTTAAGCTTAAGTCCTTTTGCCAAAAGTACACACACACACGCACGCGTGCACACACACGCACACAAATCCTTGTTTGTCAGAAAAGTAACTTGATTGTGCATTTCTGTTTAATTTTTTTAATTTAAAAGAATGGGTGACAGTACTCGAGTATCTATTTAACTGAGGATAACAGAATTTAAATGGCTACGAGGCAGCCTGCATAGTCTGTTAAGGTCCCTATTGCTTAACGCGTGTTATAGCTTGAAAGCCTGAGTAGGCAAATCGAGTTTTACACCTGAGGAATCAAAGTTTGAATGCTACAAACGGTGGCTGTCCAGTCTGTCTCTCCTTGCTCCCCATGCTTGTCTTTGGTTTTTGCTGACCTCCGCTGTTTGGCCAGCCTGGACTCACAGCCAGTTCGCTCACCATGTGCACAACGTGCCTGTTGTTTGCATCTGTCTATCTTTTTTTCATCGTTTGTCATTCTAGTTCCCTTTTCTTCCTCTTTTCCTCCATTTGGCTTTTATCTGATTTTGAGAAATATAAAGAACCTTCCTCAAAAATTGTGAGTTGCAGAATTCAAAAACAGGGACTTAGAGTAAGCAATAGTAAAGTGACGGGGCGTTGTAAAGACAGCACAGGGACTTTTCTCTCATTTGTTACTCTTTGTTTTGCAAGGTCTGCTGTGCCTGCTCATATATTAGAAATGTGGAAATGCCTAAGTTTGTGATTTAGTGTTTACATGGCAGCTTGTAATGTGCATGGTATCGGTTTCTTGATGCAAAGGCTATATATAGAGTGCCTGCGTCCTCTGGGAAAATGAGAAGAAATAGCTACCTGACTCCTTGCTTTTTTTGCAAGTGCTATTTAAGGGAATGAGGCAAACTAAGTGCCAGTTAACCAAATGCTGATCATCTCTTCCTTTCTGTGTTCAGTCCCTAAAAGAAAAAGCATTTATCTTCATCAACCGATGTTCACAATGGCAAGTTTGGAGGAGATGAATTGATGGCCTCCTTGAGGATCCGTTCTGACCATCCATGTGTGAGCAGAGTCGCATCTCAGTGGAGCAAGCGGTCACTCAGCCTGCTCCACCCTGGGTAGCTCTCAAGGTCTCAGTGTGACATGGTTTTCTGGATTTGTAAAGCTCTCAGCAAAGTCTTCCGGCCTTAATGTTCACCGGAGATGCGGGAGCTCAGCTGGAAGGAAGGATAGACAAAGGGGAGTTGTTTAACTCTTTAATTTTGTGGGAAGAATGGGATTTAAATGAAATGTTGTAGACTCTCCTTCTTCCCCTTCTTGACCTTCATCTCTTTTAAACCAGCTCTACGCAGAATAATAATACAATAGGTGTTTCTAGCTCCAGCCGTGCTCAGGATCAGGATCATCTGCAGAAATACAATAATGTGTGCTCGGAAAGATGCAGTAGAGTCAAAATGCCTTTTCTGGAAAATAGTCTTTCTCTAATGGACGCTTAATTTCCAGAGTCATCCCTAGGTCTGAGGGATGCTCAGGTTTGCTCCACAGACAGGGAAGGTTAAGAGCTGCACTCAGAGCTCTTCCACCCGTAATCTACGTCCCCAGGACTGTACAATATTAACAATGTTAAAATCCATCTGGTTCTGACTTCAAAATAGCATCTGCAAATTTATATCTTACCTGTTTTTTCAGAAGTGGTACTTTTCTATGCCAGTGATGGGGTAAAGAAAGGTTTACCGTGGCATGCATTAAAATCCTTTTTTTTTTTTTTTTTCAGTTTGGAAACAATAACAACTACATGAACATGGCAGAGGCAAATAATGCATTTCTTGCTGCAAATGAGGTAGATGTTTTTCTTTTTATCTATGTTCATATTCTGCTGTTTGCTTTGATAATTTAACAGACTTTGAATGGATGAAGAGTGAAGTGCTGAATTTGTGTGTTTTATGGAGCACAAAATAAAGACTTTAATGAGAAAGAAAATGACCTGACAGCTCTCCATTACTAGTCAATTTAGCTGTCCATAAGGCTGTTACTTACATAGCATGTCAATAGAAACAAATCTGCTTTATGTATGAAAAAAATATAAACAGAAGGAAACAAATAAAAGGCACAGTAGGTGTACATTTTGAAAGCAAGCTTAGTAATAGTCATTACTAGCTAATGCGCTAATTTCTGTCATAGATGCAAACATCTTGATTTACGTTCTTAATACTCATCTAAGTTAGAAAAACAACCAACTTTATTGCCTGACACGTGTGTGCTGGGTGAAAGAGGGCGAAACTTCTGGTGAGGATGGAGAGCAAAGCCCAGGGTCGGAGCTGGTGGTAGAGCTGACCCGTTTGGTCACTGGCTTTGAGAAGGGAAACAGGAAAAGCTACATCAGCTCCAGTGTTCCCGTGTTTGCTCTTCCGGTGGTGCCTCCTTACAGGCTGTTGATGGACCCTCAGCAGGCCAATGTTGGCCCCAGCTCCAGGCTGAAGCCCCTTTTGCTCGTCCCGAAGAGCCAGCAGCTCTCCTTCCAAGGGCCACGGCAGGGTGGGAAGTGCAAGATGTGTCTGGCTGCAATAGGCATAGCAACGGGGAGAAAAGAGAGTGAGAAATGGTGCTAAACACGTACATGGGGTATATGCTACAAATGATCTTCCAAACATAAGGAAAAGTTAGAAAACTGGGCAGCCTTACCTTTACATGGTGGAAGTGCCAATTCAGTCCTAAGTGTTTTTATGCAATTTTAAAGAGTGATCTGGGAGAAAAGAAGCAGAAGGGTATAACAATAAATGTGAAGGTTAGAATTAAGAGTAGTATTTTATGAATCATTTATACAATGGTCACCATCTCTTTTTACCCAGCAAGACTGCTTAGATAAGGGAATATTGTTTGGCACTGGCTCCAGTGTTGTTTGTGATAATGAACACAAACCCCATCTGTAATGACAACATGATGTTTCTTTCTGTTGAATTTCTTTCCTACATTTGAATCAAACATTGATGAAAGCTCTGCTGCCAGCAGCTGTTCAGAGACAATTTAATTCCAGCTGTGATAATTCACCGTGTCAGACATTGGCTGTTATATGTTGATACAACAGTTCTCCAGATTTGCATTTTTATCAAAAGGAACAAATGTTTTGAACATTTCAGTACAGATGGCATTTAACCATGCACACAGTTTTTTTTAAACATGTAAGATATAAATATTTGAAAAGTTAATAACTTTAAAAAATGCGATTGGTAAGATAAATCCCACAAATGTTATACCATCTTGGTCATAACAGCACCTCTCTGCAGTCCCAAATTGCATAGTATTCACACCCTCTTTACAGTCTGAATAGCCCACTGATTTGAATTTAAGACTACTTCACTAAGGGGCTTTTTTTCTCCTTAGATTACCTCTATTTCATCTTCATTCTTAGGTCGTTTATATGTTTTTAAAAAAGATGTATACATACTTGGACAAGTTATATTGTGAGAATTAAATTCACATTTTAAAAATGTTAAGGTAGTCATCAATTTACTCTCCCTTTTCTAGTAAGCTGTAACTATTAAGATTAATGCTGCTTCTAAGTAAAATACTGCGTTATTGTATATCTGTGTTGCATATTTATACAGCTGTCCCCGATTTATTGTTAGATGGGGAAAGCAGATCCAGTTCTTATAATTACCACTATCTCATAAATATGACATGTAAAGAGAGGTTCCGACATACTATAATAATACTGATTTCACTGAACACCTTTGCTTGAGCAAGGAATAGAAATATGGTTAAGTGCTGGGGCTTGCATTAAAGCATGAACCTAACTTTGCAATTACTGCATTACAATGTATTTAATTATAGTGTTTTTGCATTAACATGAATGTAGCTTTGTCACTATGCTTTTGGGCATGGGCATGGCTGAGCTAGAAGCCCATTTTATTCCTGTAAATAATGCCTTAACAGTGTAATCCTAGAGCATATTCAGGCTAAGAAGCCACACATTTGCTTTGTTTTCTGTCTCTGTGTCATGATTACCATGACCCATTTTAAAGCACCTCAAATATTTATTGAAATAATATTTCAAGTGTTAATTACAGTGGTAATGAAAACAGCCAAATGCCACATATCAAGAATGAGTGTTTATCCGTATTGTTAATGTGATATGTTAGATTTCATTAAGCAGTAATGGGGTAGCAAATGAGTCACAAATTACAGTTGCATCTGTTACTAGACCGCATTAGTGCCAAAATAACTGCAAATGCAGCCATAGGGTTGTGTTCATTAGCCAACCACTTCTCATGGCCAATCCGTCCTTTGTGTTTGCGAACGGAGGGCACCGCAGTGAGATAAATTTGCCCCTTTTGTCACGGAGCGGTGGCAGGCCAACGTCCCGCCAGTCGCGGCCCAGGTTTCCCACCTGGAATTAAGCTGCGGGACTCCCCGTGGAGGGAGGGAGATCTGGGGGCTCTCCGCAGACCCTTCCCGTACCGCAGCCTGGGACCTCATCACTTCTGGTGTGAGCCCAGAAATGACAGCTGACAGGTTCGATGTGCAAGCAAAGGTTTTCCTTGTGCTTCAGTTTCCATCTTCTCTCGAGCGGCTATTAATTTATATCATCATTAACAGTTTGAAGGGTGACAATTTACAGCAGTTAATGAGATCTTTCACTGAACGTATCATTTTTAAATTAACTGGCATTAAGTCACTCTTTCAAACAACGTAAATAATACGTAAAGCAATCGTCCCGCTGCCCCGCGCCCCAGCTAGGATTTTTGAACTAGTGCAAACAAACAAATCCCAGAGCAGTGTAGCACGTCCAAAACAAGACAGAGCGCCTGCTTTAGGAGTGCCAACTGCCCAGCTTGATCAAGACAGTCCTGGTTTGGGTACGTATAAAATGGCCTAATTTCAAACGCTGCATTTCTATTATTAAGCAGCAGCGGAGCTGAAATAACATGTGGAAGTTCATTTAGCGCGCAAGAAACTTGAACGAGGGCAGCTCGTTTGTTTTCCAAGTCGAAGTCAGCGGTCTTGAAGCCCGATACAGACCCTGCTTGAGAGAAGGTTGCCTTCGCCAGGCGCGCGAGCGCGCTCAAGCCCCAGAGACGACTGGCGCTCAACGTTGTGCTCGAGGCACCTTAACGGGTGCTTAGTCCGTAGCAAACCTACCGTTCCAGCAAAGCCGGCGCGCGCGTCAGAAACCGCTGGCGCTGCCCTGGTCGCCCTCCCCGGTTCACGCGTTTCTGTCCGCCGAATTACCGCCCTCACGTAAAGGGGTGCGTTACCGCTTCGGGGAGGGAGTTCAGGGAGAGGAACAAACCAGCACGGTCATGTTTCGTGTCTGTTGGTGGTTAAAAAGGAAGCAGAAGAGGTGGAGTGGTCAGCGCTGAATTAACGCTGTGCATGTGCTGCAAAATTGCCAGTATTTTATGAAGCATGAGAGTAATGTAAGCTGCTTGCGCTAGGTCGCTAACATATCAATAAAGTGGCAATTTGTTATACAGCCAAATCCAGCGTAGCTGATATGCTGGCTAACAACAAAGACAGATGTTGCTAATTAAGTACGCATTAAAAAACTGTTAATACTGATACTCCATTAAAGCCATATGATAATGAGACTTAAATCTTTAATCAGAATGATCCGCGCACCCCTTTGGTATGTGGAAGTTGTAAATCGTTCAGGAGGGAAGGCGGGTTTGGGCGGCGGGCGGCGAGGGCGGGCAGCGGGCCCTCACGCGGCTCGCCCCGCGCTGTGCTTCCCTTAGCAGACCTTCCACACGCCGAGCCTGGGAGACGAGGAGTTCGAAATCCCGCCGATTACGCCCCCCCCCGAGGCGGACCCCACCCTGGGCATGGCCGACATCCTCCTGCCCTTTCCCAGCCTGGGAGACCAGCTGTCTGCGCAGGGAAACGAGTTCGCCCCGCAGTTTCCTCCACAGAGCTTGGACCTCCCCTCTATTACGATCTCCCGAAATCTGGTGGAGCAAGACGGCGTCATCCACAGCAATGGGCTGCATATGGTAGGTCCGGCTCTTTGCGCGTTTCGGTTGCCTGATGTCGTCTGTCAAAAGTTAGTAACGTGCGTTTGTTTAACGGATTGGTTTTAGCTGACCTCTCGGAAGACGTGTGCGATTGCGTGGTGTTTTGGTCACCCCCAGCGCTTGGCGATGTGCTCTGTGGTATGTGCAGCGGCGCTGCCTGTGAGTGATGACACATGCTGCCAGCGCCGCACCGCGAGCAAGGATGCGCTATCATGCAGTTCCCGAAGGCGGCGGGCAAACGTTTAAGGGTTTAATATCGGGGGACTCAGGCAAATAAGCAGCGTTGTTACGATACGGGCAACGCTACGCTGTGCGTAAACGCATTGCTCTCTCTTGTGAAGCAGCAGTCAGGCTTTCTAAATGTGTAATGCTAATTTTGGGAGCGGCTGTGGAAGCCCATATCTGGGGAAGGCCGTATCCATTGGTGTCACGTGCGCTCCGACTACTGCAAAAGTTGAGAACCTGTTGTCCAGTCGATGCTGGCCTCAGGAGCTGAAGGAACGTTGTGCTGGTCAGGGTGAGCTGCAGCCTCCAGAAGGAACTGCTTGTCTGTATAGCAAATGTGGGGACTACGCTTGTCAGCCATCGGGCACGTTTTGAAATCGTGCTATTGAGGGGAGCTGATAAAGGGAGACCGACGCTGTGCCAGCGGTAGTAAATGAGTAAATAAAAATCCCTGTATTCTGTACATTCTGTGGGATAGATGCATACAAATGGAAATTCGTTTTTTTAAACTTGAAAAAGAGGTGGTTGGGACTCAGTACCATGACTATACTTGGAGGTACGGGGCCATAAAAAGACTTTCCTGCGCTGGTGCTTCTGTGGAGCCTGGCGATGGTGGTGGGTTGAGCGTGTTCTCCGCGTTGCTGGGCCTCCTGCAGAGCCCTCCTGGAGTGGGCAGGGGTAGTCGGGCCATGGGGAGGGCGTGTGGGTGGGTGGCAGCGATGGGTGTCTGCTGCACTCATTGAAACCAGCAGTCGAGCCCAAGGCTGTATGAAGGCTTCTGCCGAAGCTCTTTGCGCTGCATGACTGCGATCTCAGCGGGAGGCTGCACAAGAGCAGTTTCCCCTTTCCTCTTATATTTCCCTTTCAACTTTGGAGAAAGTCTCCCCCTGGTTTTCTCTGAGCTTGTGTGCAGTAATAGTCCCGCTCCCAGTGCTGAGAAATAGCTGTGAGTCACACTTAGCATTTCAAACTCAGTGGTTACAATTAGAATTAGTTTCTCTATTGCATATTAAAGAGAGGGTGAATGTTTAGCTGAACAGATATTTTACAGTGTCCATATTTATTCTGATCAGTGGTTTCATAGGACCTTTTGCTGAAGTCGGTGAAATGAAAATACGGATTTATTGCTTGTCTATAATAAAGGTCATCGTGTTGTCATGTTATGATTGCGTATAAATCATTTGTTCTTTTTACTTATTCTGATGAGTGACAATTAATTAAAGGTTTACAAGTCAACATGCAGCAAATATTTCGCTGGAATTCTCCAGGCTGCCGGCTTCATTGCAAGTGTGAATTTTTCCACTGAGGTCGTGCGAAGCAGCTAGCACGAATAGAGACGTAACCACAGACTGCTCACTCCTGAGCAGGCAGAGCGCTCAGTGCCTCCTTGGATACAAAGCAACGATTGCCTGAAATGGGCCTGGAAGGGTATGACAGTTCTCTCCAGGTCTCATTTTGCCTGGGATTTCTGCACGCCCTGGACATGTTGGGTCACTGTGCAAGGAAGAAAAGATTAATAAAGCCTTAGGGTTTAGAGCTAGGAATTTTGTGCCTGAAAACTAAAGTAACAGAGTACGTGTACGTTCAATACAATGCAAGTTACTCAGGAACGTGTAATAGATATCGTGGGCTAGATCAGTCTCATGTTACAGTGCCATTGGTGTTATCAAGTGGTTTGTAACCTGACACAGATTTGGCTTTGCCTTTTGCCTGCTTTCGCTAAATGTAATTCTTCCCTAAATGAAGGCTGTGTGGTCACCTTCATACTTCCTACCTGAGGAGACTGCCACTGGCTAGGTACCTCTTCTCTCACCCCTTCTTCCACGAGATTACAGGCTTTCCCTCTTTTTTTTCTAGAAAGTGCAATGTAGAAGTTGCATAGTTGATGTTGGCATGGTTGATGTTGGCTTCAGTGACAAGAATTTGTCCCTGGGTAGCTTGAAGAGATAGTCTAGAGGAGCTCAGACCTCCTGATGCCAAGAGTTCAGTTACGTTTTCCAGGGTGGTGGCCACTCCAAAGCTGTGGTCTGGGGACGTGCGTGTCATTTCATCCTAGAGGAGTATTTGTTCCCGGATAAGGAACTGCTTAATTTGGTGGGGAGGAGCTAGAAGGGGAGATTCGTGTGCCAGATGCTCCCCTATCGCTGCTAGCTTTGTCTTTTACAGTGAGATGCAATGACCTGGTCCTTAGTATTTAGTTACTAATCCTTTCTGGCTGCTCATAAGTGCTAGGTGACTTCAGGAACTTGAAAAGTATTAGCAGAGGATTCTTGCATAGGTTTCCCCTGAAGTCCCCTAGCTCTCTTTAGTACTCAGATTTTCCAGTGGTTAATCTGTATTTCAAAAATAGAAAATGAAAACGGTATATCATATTTTATGCTGAAAATGTGCACTTTATTAAACTGGTAAATATTTATTAATAATATTAGAATTCATATTTAAATTAGACATTTCATGAATTACCTTGCCTTGGAGCTATAAAAACTTTATTGCAGCAATAAAAAAAATGTAAAGGAGGCATTTTGACTATGAAATTTCATTTCATGGTCAATTGAATTCACTGTATCTGAAAGAACTAAAGATGGGGCTGTAAAATAATTATGATGTTCGTATACACTTACAGAACAATGTTCTTTTGCAGTGATACTAGGATAGTCTTATTTAAAGGCTGTATTAATAGTGTATTGCTAATCACTAAAGCTTCTTTAGCTGAATACAAAGTTAAATTATTGTAGTACGAACTACAGCAAGTTTATTGCTTATCTTCTGAGGCATTAGAGAGCTTTACTGTAAGCAATATTTAATTTAGATAAATGCAGTCCTGCCCTGTTGAAAAGTCCAGTAGAAGAATTTCACCTTGAAGAAATGTCATGAGATTTTAAATCACAAATGTTGAAAAAATAAAATAGGCTTGGACAGAATTATGATTAATACTGTGTGTCTTTGGCTTTTTTCTATGTACTACCTGACATGTTCACCTATAAACTTGAACGCAGAATCGCCAGAGGCACGGTTAAAAATAGGTTATGTCAAGGTTCTCCTGTGTTTCCCTTAGGGTATGGAGTTGGCTGGCTACCTCGTAATACTTTTGCAAGTACCTCACGTATTTCCCACAGGAAGACCAAAAAATAAGAAATAATTCCTTTTAACATATTCTTTGTATACTGTTGTATTGAAAAATTCATTCACAGTGCAAGAAAGATGTTTGTTCTCATAGTAAATATGCCCTAGAAATTATTAAAAAGATTGTATTGAGCTAACAATGGGTGATTTTTATTAAGAACAAGGCAGTTTCTGATATACAGGAGCTGGATCCAGGCATGCTGATTGTGCTACAGAAAGAGTGACAATTTGTCACGATACTGATTAACTTCATTAACGTTGGCAACAAACGCTACACATTTTTCTTACTTAAGAGCATTTTACTATGTTTAAAAACAAACAACAGCAACAAGAAGAGGAGATAAAATGAAGGCAGTTTGATTAACTTCCATATTTTAATAATATGCAAATAAAATCCTGATACTCAAAAAGGAACCGCTGAAAAATGGAGCGCTGATGTATGTTTGACTTCAAAGCACACCATGGATTTACGCAATGCAAATACTGTCCCTAGAAATACCTGCATATAAATAAGTAGAAATCAATAGCAATATCCTCATTAAAAAGCCAGCCCCAGTATTTTATTTTAGCGCTCTGTTTTCTGTTGAGCTGGCCATACAAAAATCATTTTAATCTGCAAAATGTGGCAATTCTATAAAACTACAACTTGTGCTCCTGAGGGTTCCTTTTTTTAACACCTCTCTGTAATCTGCCCAGCCTGCTGAGTAGCATTGACATCAGTAGTACATCAATTTCAGAAAGTGGATTATTTTTACTAGACAGCTATTGTGACATATTGGGTCAGTCATAAATGAAAGATATTCATGCAAGCATGCAATACTTGTAATGAAGTCTCACTCTGACCTTCTGTATGATTGATTCTGTAATTTAGTTTTCTCAGGCAGTGCCTGAAATGAAATGAAATCATGTTGAACAAGTTTTGAATACCCACAGTGCACCAGGAGAAGAAAAATCTGCAGCCCCAGAGGCTTGAGAGAGAGCAGCTGAACGATTTATCTCCATGCTATTATAGCCTTTGCCAGCATTCAACATTTCTTTTTCTTCTTTTTTTTTTTTTCTTATTTGGCTTAAGTACTTAATTCTGCAGGTAGCTGTAAATGGGAAAATAAAATGCTGTTCAGATTTAAAATGACAGGACAGGAGTATGTGCAGGGGACTGATAAAATATCTTGAATAGAACTGACCTTTCATGTAGCTGAAAGTTACTGGGGGATTCATCCTCATAATTACCATATAGATTATTTTTATTTCTTTCCTGCAATGAAACATTTCAGAGAGCAGTAGTGCTGATTGAATGAAAATTGAACTTGTTAACATTCTTTTCAGCTTAGCCTGTTGTACATAACAGAAGGTTAGCTTTGATGAATTTCAAAATTCTTTCTCTGATATCTAAGAAAGACAGTACAATAATTGTCTCTTTTCAGGCTGGGTTTTTTTCTCCTTTTATTCCAAAAAGTACAGATGTGACAGAAGCAGACTGCTAATTTTACATATGCTGGTCCCTATACTATTTACGCTTTTAGAGAAATCGTGTTTCCTATTTGGTGAAGATTTGAGCCTGTTTATAGTGTATAATTGTGGCAATGCAGTTAGCACATGTAGGATTCTGCACGGCTGTGGCTAACTCATAGTGGAATAAGCTCGTCTTTAATTACATTACTGCTTAGGAGTGGCGCCGCGCTCAAATCGGACGCTGAAGGTGGCTACTGCTGTTGTTTCGAGAAGAGACTTTTAGATAAGCGGCTCAATGAAGTGGCTTTAAAGAACCGAGTTGCAAATTTTAGCTTGTTAAAGGCTGCATACATAACATAACAGAAATGTTATTAACGTGTCAAAGTAGTGATGCCTTTTACTTAAGGTTCTAAATTTTACTGAGTTCATTCCCAAATTACTAATTTTAACTTTTCAGTGAGTAGCTTACCAGAAAATTGCAAGAGTAAAAGCTAAACAAGTTGCTTTAAAATTGGCAAAAGACCTGATTTCACTGCACACCTGCCTGCCTGCCTCTGATTTATGTGTAATTTTCCATTACAGAGAAACTTATTTGTGAATCTCTCTTTTAGTATTCAGTCTATAATCTTATATTTAGAGAAAATGCAGTAGGTTTTCAGTTAATGCAGTGTTATAACAACGTTGTTTAATGTGTTACAGATGAAACAGTTATTTCATGGGTCATTAATGTGTTTAATGCCTGGAACGTTCTATTAAAACAAGCCCTTGTTATTGTTATGAACATGTTTATGCCATCTTTAATACAAAAAATACAACTAAATCTGGAAGGTTGGAATTATTTGTGTGCAAGAATAGCAGCTATTCTCAGTAGAAGAGATTTTCCTCAAAGTTATTTTATTTCCGTTGTTTTCTTTGAGGAACTGTGGACTACTGAAGTCAAGCTGGAGATCAGAAGCGTTAGTCTGGTTCCTACTGGACTTTCCCACCGTCAGTGGTAGCTGTTGTAGCCGCTGGTTTTAGGTATTTGCCGTACCGGCAGGAATTAATCTCCAGACTTAAGTAATCGCACGTTCAGCGATGCTCTTCTGGCCCGGATCAGTGACATCCGGCCGAACCCCGACCCTCGGGACGGGCGGGCGGCTGGCGCTTTGGGCAGTTCGGCCTTGGGGGCTCGGGTGGGATTCGCGGCGCCGGTGGGTGCCGTCAGCCCGCAGCCCTGCGCCGCGGCCCTGCTGGACGAGCTCTTTCCAGCCCGGCGTGGCTTGTGTAGGGTTAAATATTCCCTGCGCTGCCTTTTACGCCTCATGATCTAGGCGCGTGTTTTTCGTGCCCAGGCCGTGTGCGCGCAGCTCCTGGGGCCGCAGGGCAGGGTGGACGGCGGGCTGGAGACCCTCTCTGGAAGGCGACGGAGAGCAGTCGTTGCTGCACCAAAACCACAGGCTACAACTTAATACCGGGGCAGTTTAACACGCTATTAAGACAGTACCAGCCTGCTGATGGAATAAATAATAGGCTTTTTTTATAGTGTGTAGATTCTCGTGTCCGCAACGTGGATAATATAGCCATTTTTCTGCTGGGCACGCTTGTCCCTGCTTTCTCCTAGACACAGGCACAACAGGGCAGCCGCTAATGAGCTTGCTGTGCTTGAAGGAGGAAGCACGAACGCTGGTGTCCTTTCCAAAATTAGGTAATCCGGAGCGGAACGGAGCCTGTGAGTGAATCGGAGCGGTTCAGGGCCTCTCGGTCAGCGCGGGCTGCTCCATGCCGTAGTGAGCACAAGGCAGGGTGCCCCCACAGCGCCTGCGGCGCCGCGCGTGGTCGCGGCCGCCGCTGGGGCCGAGCCTGCAGGATCATCCCGTCTCTGAGCTTGAGCGCTGAAACCGGGTGGGAGCAAAGCCCGGCGCTTTGCTGAGCCCGGCGCGGGAGGCGGGTCTGGCCGCGGCCGGTGCCCGGGCCGAGGCTGGCTCTGCTCCCGCTGGCCTCCTTCCTGGGTCGTTAGCAGTCCTCGGCTGTCAGCAGCCCCCTTCCCCTCGGACCGCGTCTCCAACGCTCAGCTCCCACTTCAAGTCTCGAAGCATACGGAAATGCTGAGTCTCCCTAGAGTTTTAACTTACTCGGCGTTGCCACGTCGCTGGAAAACATACCTGGCTCTGGTAATACAAAAGGTAATGAGACCTACGTTACTGATTTGCTTAAAAACAAAAAAAAAAAAGAAAACCAAAACACAGCTGCAACACTTATAGCCGTTGTTAAGCAAAGAAATGTGATGCCATGAAGCCCCTGCCCCAATTCCTCGCCCCGATCCCGACAACTTTGGTAACGGTTGTTAGCTGTCAGGCTTCCTCGTAGCCTCTCCCTACGCTACCTGCTGCCTAGCAAGGACCCCGGACGCCTGCCTGCGCTTTGGTAGCTGAAGCAACCAGAGGCCGCAAAACGCTGAGCGGCTCTCTAGCCAAGCTGCTAACAGCGTTTCCGAGGCCGAGTTCGCACCTCGGCCGCGTTGGTTTGCAGCCGGCGCTCTCGTCGTGCGCGCCACGGCCCTCCGCCCGCGCGGCTCCTGGGGCCGGAGCTGCTCGAGCCGGGGCACGCAGCGCAGCCCAGCCGGGGTCCCTGCTCCGGCTCGCGCAGGCCTTGCAACCGTGCCGCGGGTACCTCGCGCGAGGGGCAGCGTCGCTCCGCGCAGCTTAGGGTGCCGCAGGGGCTGGGGGACGACGGACGGGAGTTTTTGCTTTTGAAAATGGTAGAAAAACTCAAACGATAAAGAATCGGGTGATGGTAAAGCATCAGCAGGAGCGCCAGCAGGCCCTGACCGCGGACGGGTCCAGGACCAGAGGGAGCCCGGGCTGCGGCCCCCCTGCAAGGGCTCCGGGGGAGCGTCTCCATGCTGCCGGGCAGCCCCATCCCGTCCCTCCTGTGGGGACTTGCCCGGTCGCCTTTCAGACTTGTGGATCAACAGGAAAGTAACTGGATAAGACCAACAGTCGCAGAGAGCAAAAGCTCTATCTTAGGTTGGTTCGGCATCTTGGGTATGAATTACTGGAAGCGTTTTGAAGAAAAGTCCTTTATTGCTCAGTTTGGTGGTGGCATGATCTTGCCCAGCTTTTAGCATCTCCTCGCCATGTAATGGAGCGCTGTTAGAGATGCCCGAGCGTGCTAGGAATGAGTTGGTAGAGCTGCAGGTGACGGAGCAGTGGCCGAGGAGGCTGGCACGAGCCAGCCACTGGAGGGGCCACCAGAGATGTGACTCCAGGTCAGATCGAAAAGACACTCAAGGGACACAAAAGAAATCCTGGGATAAAAGATCAGAAAGATTTCAAGAACAGAAGTTAAACAGAAACTTGAAAGTTGGAGGCAAATAAGAAAATTCCATCACATAACGAGAGAGAAATTTCTAGAGATATCTGAGATTGCCAGAACAAAAGGAAGTAGTTGCTCAGTTTTGCAGAATAAATCAGCAGACTTTCGTGTTATTTCTTTCTCTTTCATGGTTTTTTTTTTATCTTCTTCCCAAGGCCCTACTTTGGGTTACATATGAACAAAACCCAGTAATTTCTGATGTATTGGGACTGGGAAATTGCATCCCTCTAATGTTTTCCAGGCAGCATAGTGTGCATAAGCCTCCTGTCACCAACAACTCTTCCAGATCCGTCTGCGGGCATAATTTCTTCTGAACTCAGATGTACAGTCTGTTGTTGTAGCGTTTATTTGGAAATTAAATTAGGTAGGTTTGCTTATCCTATAGAGACATGAGGCAAAAAGTGGGCGATTTCTCACTGCTAGAGCAGAGGAGACGCTGTTTGTCATGGCTCTCTGATACCGGGACCTCGCCAGGGCTCCTGCTGCTCGCGGTATGTGAAGAGGGGAGAGGACACTTCTCCAGTGGTGGTGGAACCAAGGGGCCTGTTCTGTACTCTGTTAACTAAGGATTTAATCTCTTGACAGAGAAAAGCATCCTGTTAGTTTGGTTTGTTTTGGTTGGCAGTGAATTCCAATCTTGTAAAAATTTAGATTAATGGGTTCTTTTACCTGTAGTTTATTTGTGGAGAAAAAGAGTATCGAGGCTTTCTTCTAGAGATACGCTGACCTGCCCAAAGGTAAAGGGAGTAACTGACAGGCAGGGACACCGATGATTTAACTCTTGCAGTGCGTTTGCTTCAGCTTAAATTTATCCTTTAAAATATGACATCAGCTTATGTTACAGTGACAATCACAAGTTCCTGAGGCAATGAAACATACTAAGTTGCATTTAAGTTGTCTTCCAAAGCTAGGGTACAGGGGGGATAGCTGTAAGTATTGGGTTTTGCATAGTTATTTTTGTTGGCATGTTTACCACATCTGTCCTCGAAAATCTAGCTTGAGTGATAGAGGGTTAGATCCTGGTCCTGCGCCTTTGCGGCCCACGCTCCCATGGGCTCCGTCCTGACATGTCTAGAAAGAGTCTTAGTGAAAGCGTTGCCCATTGAAATGATTGAATGCCCTAGACGTTGATTTTAATCAAGACTTCAGTATTACTCGCAGTGTTCTGAAAAGTAATTTCCTAGATTAAGTTATATTTTTAAATATCATGTTGAATGTTCATAGAGATTAAAATTGTATCAGGGCAGAAATCCAGGATAAAGCTATTGAATGCAAATGACACTCAAAATGCAGGGTAAGTGGAAATTAGGGCATCCCTGCAGGTCACTGCTGGCCATTCGTACCATTTATCTATCAAGATAAATACTGTATTACTGGCTGCAGTTTCTACTGGCCGCTTTATGAGTTGATATCAGAAGAACCAACTGTCTTTTATTACCTTAATTTTTCCCTTACCACCCAATGCTATATTTCTCTTTGGCAGGCTTAAATACACTGACTGTCGAAGAACACCGTTGAAAACGCTATATAAATGAAAATGTGGGAGTTTGCTCTTTATTTTGTTCTTTTTTTTTTTTAAGTCTCATTTCTCCATGTTTGTTTTGTTTATTTTCCAGTAGCTGCTGAGGAAGATGGATATTCTATCGTTTTTTGAGAAGTTAATACCTCTATAAATCAAAATAAATTCAACTATATATTTGCTATATGCCAGGAGAAATAGCACAACTTCTGTAGTCTAACAAGACAGAGGCGATTTTGTATCTAAGCAGATGAGAGTAGTGGAGAGTGGAATGGTTTGACGGATGGAAATCCATATGAGGTCCTTTGAGCCTGCCTTCTGCTCACTTTGTTAATACTGGCTTCAAGGCTTGCAGCAATGCAAGACAGTGGTGACAGAAAGCCGGTGTGCCTAAAAGAGCCGCTGTAAAGTTGTTCTGAGAGGGGAAGGCTTTTTGGACCGCATATTGTCTTTTTGTGCCAGGTGTATATTTGAAGAGACCAGAGGCATAGCTGCCGTCCGCCTCCATAAACGTATCTATACCTCAGTTGTGGTAGCACCATGTAGAGTAACAACAGAGAGGTCCAAGACAAAGCTCCTTCAGTCTGCAAAGGAATCGCACCAGGTATTTCTCTTGTGGTCTTCAGTTTCTCGCATGATTCTCCTGTTTCATTGTAGAGCTCAGAAAACCGGCTGTTGAGTTTTGCCTGGCTTTGTGCTAAAATCACCAAGTTTTGCTTAGCTTCAGTCCAAAACCATAAAGCAAATCAGGGTCATTCAGAACTTGATTCTTCCCACTTGAAAGTTCATGATTCTTTTTGCCAGAACTAATCTGTGGTTTTTGAATAGTGTCATGAAGATCCTGAATGCCTGTAATATTTATATATCACTTCTCTTCTGGTTAACTTTATGTAAGAAACGAGCATATGATATTCTATAGTATTTTCACAGTATTCTCAGTGGATTTATTTTGAATACACAAGCTTTACCTTTTCAATTTTCATTTGGGTGGTAATGTAATTAGAATGTCATGCAGATGTTTTAGTGCAATTCTGATTTTATTTCTATGCGTATTCCTGGTATGTGATGCTTTTCATTGTTGCCTAGATAGTGAAACATTAAAGATGGGTTCAACAGGAAATTTCAGTGATCTAGTAAAAAATAGAGTTAAGACAGCTGATGGAAACTTTGATTTTCTCAATTATGTGTTCCTCCTAATGTTACTAATGACTAGCTGCCATACCTTCTTACTACATAGCAAACCACTGTACAAATGAACAAATGGCCTGTGCGTCCTTCTCTGAAAGCCCTTTGTAAGTGGGTACGTACAGTAGTCTATGATGGAGGCCCACAACACCGTACCACACAATAACAGTTAAATTCCCACTCCTTTCCTCATGATTTTTTGTATACTGATTAGCAATTTAACTTATGTTCAAAGTGCAGCAAATGCATTATTTGTTATTGGCATTGGCACATTTATTTTTTACTAATCAGTAAATGAGAAGAGACTGGAAATGCTATAAAATATTGTCTTCCATATATTATGTCTTATCTGTTTGATGTCAGCCGGCCAATTATGGAATAGAAAAGAAGAAAAAGGAAAGAAAAAAGTAGATGAAAACACACACAAACATCAAATAGTCTCAGAAGAAGGGACAGTTAAGAATTCATGGGCTTGTGTATAAAATTAGATTCTGGGTCAATGCAAGTCAAGAGAATTTAGTCTCAGTGAAAGCATGGATGCAACCGAAATGACAAGACTTAGGGTAAATCACTTGTAACCCATGTCATCGTATTTTATTGCCTTGGTGTAAAGGCCAAAAAAACCTCTTTTGCGTAATAGTAAAGAAAAAACAGAAGCTAGCCTGTTAGAGGTAAAATACGTCTAGGAAAACAGTGCATGCAAGATTAAGGAAGAATGCTGATTTCTATGAGGGAAGCTAATTCTGGTTATCTCCACCTTTGTGTTAAAGACAGAGTTTTTCTCAATGCAATACAATAATGCCTGTAAAGTAAGAGGAGTGGAGTAATGTGCAGAAACTGATATCCTTTAAAAATGACTTTGAAAGACTTCCAGATGCCACTGCCAATGAAAGTCTAAATCAAAAGGACCCTATAGTTAACAGTAGGATATTTCACAAAAAGGTGCCCTGAAGCGAATGGGTATTTCAGCCAATAAGTCTGGTGTTTTGATCTTTTCTGTATCAAGTGCTCCACTTCTGGCACATCCGTTCTTCTCTAAGGTACTAAGCTTCTTTCCTGAATATATTAAAAGGATTTGAGTGACAGGGAAAGAAACCTGCTCTGGTACAGCTGATGGGCCAAGTCGGCAAAGGCGTGGAGGGCATGGGGAAAGTGCGGACGCCCGTAGGAGAAATGAGATCCAGTGTATAGGACCTGGAACTTGAGCATGCGCTTCATCTGTACCGAACCCAGGTGAAACATTTGGCATGATAAATGGACTTCTGAGCTAATAAGTAGCTCCCTTTTTTTCACATAGAGGCTTCAGCACAAAGACATGTGAACCCCAAATTCAGAATTAATGTAATTTTACTGCTGTCGAGAAGCAGTTTGCTGTGGCCGTCTGACTTTGGATGGATGAAGTGGGGGGAGGACTAAGTGCGTATCACCTTTAACAAGCGTACTGCTTTGTTGCACTGCCAGCACTTGTGTGAGCTAAGATTTTCGGAAGTTCCTGTGGGGGAGCAGGTTCTTAAAAAGTATCAGCAAAGCCACTTGGGCTAAAGTTACCTCGCTGCTGATGCAGGTTTTTGAAAACTGGCCTGGCCTTATCAGCGCGTGCTCAGACAGCACTGGAAAAGTGAAAATCCTTTCAGGAAGTCAGGTGGGCCACAAGCCGGGCTCTTTTCAGCATTGCAGTTTCATGCTATGTTATTTCATTAAGGCTCATTGTACCTGCTACTAATTGCAATGTAGGTTATTAATAATGAAAGAGTTTTCGAAATCTAATTTATTTCTCATGTTTTCTCTGTTTGAACAGTGGATATAGATTGGTCAGGTTGCTGAATCAATTTGTGAGCTATTTATTCTCTCCATTTACTAACTGCTCTGTAAAATCTTCTTTTCAGCTTAATGTTCTTTTATCATGTATTGATCTTCTGTGTGTAGTTAAAAATAACTAAACTGAGTAGTTCATAGTCAGGTTCCAGTTGACTTTTACCTTCAGGGCCTCTCTTTCCTTTTTTTTTTTTTTTTTTCCTTCCCCAAATGTGATAAGTGCTGTGTAGATGTATGCAAAGACATCGCCCTTGCCCTCAAGAAGCAGTATAGCCAAAATCCGGCAAGCACTGAGTTTCTGAGAGACAAAGTACAAGAAAATTAAAGTTGGTGGTTGGTACATAGCTTGCTAGTTCTGTATGCTGGATTAAACTGCTGGATTAAAGATAAGAATGGTACCTGCAAAACAGGATCTTTAGGAGCGGCTAGAGTCATCTCGGCGGTTCTCCCGAGCGCCGCAGTGTCTGCACACGCAATGTGGCAGGGCAGTGGTCTTTTGTTTAAAATCACTTTAAAATGCCACTCAGACAGAATTGTTTTTTACCTACCACTGTTACTAGTAACAACTATGAATAATTGAATGTCAGTAGAGGAAAACTTTTTTTTTTATCCATTTTGTTTACTTTTTGCGTTTGACAGCAATTTGTGTCTACTCGGTAGCAGTGATTTCCCTGTGTAGTCAGTCAGCCGGTTTCCCTGTTGTTTATGTGGTTATTTCACAGAGCAACAAGAGAAAAAAACATGTTGAGAAATGGGGAAATGCAGTTTTTCTTCCACACAGAAACAAGTCGGGGAGCAGTGAAGTCTGGGGCAAGTGTGGTAACGTTGCTGCGTTCAGTTCATTAAAAAGAGGTGAAACAAACTGCAAGCTGGCGGTGGCAATTCTGTCCGCCTGTTAAAGTAACTTTACCTGATCGTGTTAGCTGGCCACTGCTAATGGCTGAATGTTTCAATCTATCTCTTTTAGGATCAGGGGCACACGCAAGTATCTCAGTATCGCCAAGACCACTCTTTGATCATGAGGTCTATCGTGCATATGGCGGATGCGGCTCATTCGGGAATGATGCCTCCTGCTCAGCTGACCACCATCAACCAGTCTCAGCTAAGTGCCCAGCTAGGGCTAAATCTAGGAGGCACTAACTTGCCACACACTTCTCCCTCCCCTCCGGCAAGTAAATCAGCCACTCCTTCCCCATCCAGCTCTATCAATGAAGAAGATGCAGATGAATCCAGCAGAGTAAGTTGTGCCACGCGCTGTAGTGAGTAGGCTTTCCATATCTCTGCTCTGTATTTTCATGAATGTTGCAGTAGCATCTCGGCTGCAACGTGGCCATATAAAATATACAGACATTACAGTGTAGTGGAGTATGTGATTCATTTGCTGTTTAGCTTCTTTACTTAGGAAGCTTCCGCAATACCTCCATAATAATAAGTGTAAGAATATATGTATATAATATAGACATATATATTCTATTGAATATGTTCATGATTCATTTCCGATTTTATAGATCTGGTGAATCTCTTTACTCATCAACTTCATACAGTTTTGTCATTGCAGTATTCTCTTGTGTCGTGTAAAATATGTATGCATTTAGAGAGAAATAAAACAAGCTTTCTTTTAACTTGAAGCTTAGTCAATTTGCATTTTGCATTAAATAAGTCTGTTATTAAAGGAAAACTAGATCAACAAAATATAGACGTTATTATGGCTGTATAATTAAAGGGCCTAATGTAGGCTGTTTCATGAAAGGTTTCCTCATACGTTAGAGGAAATCATGTCTGTGGAAGGATCGTTGTATAGGATCCTATAAATATCAAAATATAATGACTATCACAAATGTATACCTTAAGCCACTGTATCCCCTTGCTGCCATAATGTACCCATAGCCTAAAAAAAGGGGGACAACCTGTAACCCTCAGAGTGATGGCCTGAGTTCCCATCACGGAGGCAGGAGGAGGCAGCTCCTGGGTTGGCACCTGGCAGTTACGTGGATCCATCCAGTGCTGCCGTGCAGCCCCTGTCCCTGTACGAGAAGCAGGGGAGGTGGGTGGTTGCCGCGGTGGGTGTCCACTGCAGGTAGATAGAAACTGGAGAATTGCTCCTGGTTTTTGCCTAAAGGGTAAGGTGTTTTTAACCTCTGCCCCATATCTAAGTTGACAGTCTAAGCCTGGGAATCAGGAAATGCCTCCAGGCTCTTGTCTTTTGAGCCTCTACTGCTGAAATTGTGTCTTTATGGAGAAACATAGATTGCCGATTCAAAAAATACTGTGGATTAGATCTTAAATTTGTCTAGAAATTTGTGTTGGGGGTGTGCTTTTTCAGATTAAACTTATAGGATTGACTTTCTGAGCCAGGCTCACAATGAGTAGTAGTTATTTATGCATTTAGTCCCAATAGAGCTGATGAGATTAAGTTGAGAGTAAATCCTATTTGGTAGGAGTAAGGCCTGCACAACAGGACTCTCCAAAATGTTGCCTACACACTAATGTTATTCATACATTATTAAGCCAAACTGTCCAGAATTTTTCATAATTCTTATGACATATATTTCAGGCACATCTAGACTGTGCTTTTGTTCCTCTTTCCCAGGCCGCTGGAGAAAAAAGAGCTGCCCCGGATTCTGGCAAGAAGCCCAAGACTCCGAAGAAGAAGAAAAAGAAAGATCCCAATGAGCCGCAAAAGCCGGTGTCAGCATATGCCCTATTCTTCAGGGATACCCAGGCTGCAATTAAAGGGCAGAACCCTAATGCTACGTTTGGAGAGGTTTCAAAAATAGTGGCATCTATGTGGGACAGCTTAGGAGAAGAGCAAAAACAGGTAAAAGATCGATGCGGGGGTGTCTCACAAGAAGGAAAACAGTAATCCCCCTAACGAACCCTCCTCCTGCCTCTGCTCCGAGTGGGCCACGCTGCTTGCTGATGCAGACATCTTACTCTGTAGAGCTACATTGATTTTGAACTTGCTGAAGATCTAGCCTCTAAAACGCATTTTGTTATATGACCCAGTAGGTAATATTGACTAGCTCTGTTTGTCTTTAAATTTTAAAGGGCGGTTTGTAGAAAGCTCGGGTGATGCCGTCCTAGAGGCCTGTTAAGACCACCTTTTGATGATTCCTATTTCAAAGCCCTTGTTTCCTATTAATCAGAAGTTAGAATGGAAAAGGGGAAGGTACATCACGTTTACCATTTCCTTTGATCTGCCTTATGAATTTGTTACAAAGCCTGTTGATTTCGAACCTTTGAAGGCAATCCTGTGTGCCTCATTACAACAATACAGCGTGTGAAATGCTATCTCCCGCTCAAACTCGCTGCAGAATGAGGAGTTTTCAAAGATCAGCTGTTCTTCCTTGAGGGTTATTCTTTCTATACACATGTAGCTCCTACACATGAATTGAAAAAAATAATATATTCCTTTGGGGCTGTTGATACTTCTGTGCAGCTCCCATTAATAGCTAATGGAAGCTGTGATGGAAGAAGAGATCCCTAATAGGACACCCTTCTGGCACGGTATGAAAAATTCTTGTTTGTGATATACTTTTGGAAGCTTTTAGTCTAATCTAACATATGATCGTGATTTAAGGGCAAACTTTAAAGTTACTAATGATTGAAGATACAGATTAATTGGCTTTTTGCCTAACTGTTCTTACTACACTCAATGGGATTCTCCAGTACTGGCTTTGAGGAAAGTGAATTGTCCAAACTCCGTAAACCACCTTTTACAGAGATGCAAAGATTTTCTACAGGTAGTTTAAATACTTATTTAAAGCAATTACTGCCTTGGTGTTTTTGCTATTTCTTACCACTTTGGATGCTTTTCAGCATCTGAAATACTCAGTACTCTCATATCCCTGGCACTCAGAGTTGTAAGTACAACACCCCTTCCTGGGGAGGTGACTTGTGTGTACATATTCTTGTAAAACGGTTGCTCTAGCAGTTTTCTTTATTCGTGACAAATCACCATAAACTGTGGTAAGAGTCCGGCAAGTGGACCTGACAGTCGGTGGTCACCCGCAAGAATATTTAGAACTTTCAGGGATGAAAACATGTATAACATTAGAGCGTTTGGTGTTTTTTGGTCTTTGCTTTTTGTTTCTTTACAAGTGATTTTTGAGAGCGTTCTGGCAAAAATTTCTTAATAACTGAAGTTGGTGAAATTGTGGTCTCTTTTCATAGGTGTATAAAAGAAAAACTGAAGCTGCCAAAAAAGAATACCTAAAGGCACTTGCTGCCTATAGAGCAAGCCTTGTTTCCAAGGTAAGCCAAGAAGTGACTCCAGTGTAATGCAAGTTAACATTTGGCAATGTCTTTTAATTATGGGGGCAGGGAAAGGGTTTGTAATTCAAAATAAAAGTAGAATTCTAGGCTTTTTAATACAATTTTAAAAGATGTGGTGCTGTTGCTTGAACCTTGCTTAGTCTTTGCAAAAAATATTTCTTATCTCTAGTGCCACAGTAACGATTACCAAACAGCAACTATGCAAACATACTTCCTCAGGGATTATCTTTGGAAGCAAAATAATGCCATTCACTGTAAAAGTAAAATTTAATCATGAAAAATATACTGACTTTACAACGTTAACATTTGCAAGTTATTTGCAGATTTGTTTGCCCCCAAGTGCTGCTTCTCGAAAGACAGACTTGAGTTGGTTAGGGTTGGAGAGCAGTTATTGTATGACAAAGCTTAAGTATTTCTTCCAGGTGAAGGAAAGAATTGTGTTGTGGCTCTGAATTTGGGGAGTTTTTACAAATGGACAAGCTGGCAGTGAGCCACCCTGAGTGTTTTAGCAGATCCCTCGTTAAAACTCGTATGAAGAAAATAAGGCTCTGCTGTCTTATTTGAGAAGTTACCTTTTTAATTGGCAGCATTAAGTTGATACTGAGTACCACATAAATGGATATATGCTTATGTCCATCAAAAATGTGTGTAAAAACTAACCAAGGTGATTATTTCTGTAGTGTTATTTCACAAAGATCAATTACAAAAATATCATTAATCACAGAAAGCAATAAGAGAAACTGATGATCTCTAGCTCCTGAGAATACTTATTTGAATGTACAACTGCAGAGCATTAGTAAATCACAGGGAAGGTTGCTGGGTGTTCTCGTTAGTGTATAGAAATACAACGGCAAAAATTAGACACACACGTTTGTGAAAACTGGAAGATTTCTTCTTCTTGTGTTTGAGAAGCTGTATTTGTGTTGTCTTTAGGATGTGGACAATATTGGCAAAGCCCTTACTATGAGGGTACTAAGTTCAGTGGCAGCTGGAATTCTAAATATCTTTGAGGGAATTTTTTTTTTAAATCCTAAATTCCCTTCTCAAAACCATCAGAAGCCACGTTGTCTTCTAAAATCCATGGGACTTGGGTTGCTGAGTGACTGGAATGCTTGTGGGAATACTGAGAGTGGAAATACGCTCTAAATCCAGAATTCATCTCCCCTAACTTGAGATATTCTTGCTGTAGCTTTTTGATCCAAGGTTGTAGCTGAGAGTAGGGATAGAAAAGACACTTCTAAAGCGAGATTTGACACATTCCAGGGTAAATGCCTAAAGCATGTCAAATAATTGCGCTGGAATAGACTTCCTCTCCACTTTCTTTAAAGGGATTCTAGGCAACTCTTTGAGAAGTAATGAGTACACTGTAGATGGCCAACACTAGGTGAAGAGAAATCTTGCTTCTGGTGCTTAAATATATCTGGTTTAAATATACCCGATATATTCAAATACACCTAATATAACTATGTCTTTAAAAGCACGAGAATGCCCTCTTCCTTGCCGCAGGCCTCTGCTGGCCATGGGCTTCCTGCAGGGGGTCTCGGCTCTGAGGCCAGCCGGACGCTGGCAGTGGGCATTGTGGCCTATGCATGGTACCACGCTGACGCGGCTGCACTGCTTCCTGCATATTTAGGCTCCTTGATTTGCTTGCCCTTGAGAGCGTTACCCTTAGACTTGTGTCTGGTGGAGATACTGAGGACTTGATGCCTTGGACACAAGGAACTACGGCAAACAAATTGTAGAAGTTGTTTAAGAATTGTTGGTGTTTGTGCACTACACTTACACCATGCCCATTGGTGCTTGGGATATAATCCTCTTCAGATCTATCTTCCAAAGAACAGATTTATTTAAAAAAAATGTGAATATAGAAAGCATTGGCCCACTTATGGCTCTTTCAGCCAGATGATGCAGGTGGCATCTGTGGCTTTCTGGTGTTAAACAACGGCACAAATCAACTTTTTGGCCAGGGCAGCAGGGCACAGATTAAGCTGTGATGAAGGCATCGGTGAATCAGAGTGATCTTCAGACTGCTGGTTGGTCCTTTCCAACTAAGAAAAGATGGAAAAGTCGCCTTGAGTACCTGTCGTTTTTTTTTTGGTATGAGCAGTAACAAGGTTTGTTCTGTTAAAAATACAAGGTATCTTAAATTGTATATGGATGATACTGAGCCAGGGTACTTGCCTTTCTGCATATCTTAAGTGCAATCAGCTAGATTTAATGTGGAGTTAAGTACTGAAAGAGGAGAAATCAGAAATATGTTAGTGAAGGCTTGTATTGGAGGAAGAAAGCAGGCAACGCAGAGGATGTTCTGCACGGCGTTTCTGAAGCGGAGCACTATGATAGTTGCACAGATTCTTAGGATGAGGTCTTTCCCACCGCGTGCTAAGCTACTTACATCGAGGCATGGGAGGGCGGGAAGGGATTTTGATAATTTTGGGGCTTGATATGAGGGGATCTTTATTTTTACCGATATCAGTTCTTAAATTTCTTTTTCAAACACAGGCGGCTGCGGAGTCTGCTGAAGCCCAGACCATTCGTTCTGTTCAGCAAACGTTGGCATCCACAAATTTGTCTTCCTCCCTCATTCTGAATACTTCTCTTTCGCAACATGCAGCAGTATCTGCATCTCCTCAAACTCTTCAGCAGTCCCTTCCCAGGGCGATTGCTCCCAAACCTTTAACCATGAGACTGCCCATGAATCAGATTGTAGCTTCTGTTACCATTGCACCAAACATGCCCACAAACATTGCAGCTCCGTTGATAAGCTCTATGGGCACAAACATGGTGGCAACACCATCTTCATCTCAAGTAAGTCCCTCCATGCAAAGCCAGCAGCACCAGATACAGCAGCTCCAGCAGCAACAGATGCAGCAGATGCAACAGCAGCAACTCCACCAGCATCAAATGCATCAGCAAATACAACAACAGATGCAGCAGCAGCATTTCCAGCACCACATGCAGCAACATTTGCAGCAGCAGCAGCAGCAGCATCTTCAGCAGCAAATGAGTCAGCAGCAGATGCAGCAGCAGCTGCAGCACATGCAGCTGCAGCAGCTTCAGCAGCAGCAGCTGCAGCACATGCAGCACCAGTCGCAGCCTTCCCCGCAGCAGCACTCTCCGGTGGCCTCTCAGCTCACCTCTCCCATCCCGGCCCTGGGGAGCCCGCAGCCGGCACCCCAGCAGCACCAGGCACAAATACAGCCTCAGGCACAGACTCAAGTATTATCACAGGTCAGTATTTTCTGAAGATAAATGATGCTGCGACGTCGCTGTGCGTTTATCGAGGGGGTAGGGGTAAACCAGATTTGGCTGGAAACTGTAAATTGTTGATGGTTGTTATGCAGGGATGCATAACAGATCAAACGATCCTCTAAAGTGTCTATTAGATAGGCAATAAAGAACTACAATGTAGCTGTGTATCATCTTTTAGCTGACTATAAATCATTTTTTTTAAAAAGCTGTGCTCTTTTTCATGTGATGCCTTTTTAATTTATTTAAGCTTTACCTACAATATGTGAATCAAATGGCCTAATAAATACCTGGACCTTATGACTGCAAAATGATCTTTCAGAGTTATATGATGTAACCCTTCTTTCTCTAAAAGTGAATAATGCACTTCAAGGCAGTATGAACTCATGAAGCCCTTAAAGCACAGTTGTAACTACCTGTAAAATGATGATTGGATTTCAAACAATCATACTCGTATGACCTGAGTTAGTTGATGGCATTTTTTGTCATGAAAAAATTGAGTAAATCACAGATTTTTGCCAAAGCTCTTAATTTTTTCTTTTCTAAATAGCTTCAGAAAAACAAATGCAAGTGACTAAACTGAAACGTTTAACCCATCCTTTCACTTTGTTTCTCCAAATAAACCCACCATAGTTTGTAACAAAATATATATTGACAGTTACCCTGTTACGTTAATTCCAATTACAGAACAAATGTGAATATTATATTCTGTGTCGAAGTGATGAGTTTCAGATTTAATACACTGTATTTTTAAAAGGGAAATGCACTTAAATAAAACTGTTATTACAAAAAGCTAAGATAAAAAAATGCAAGAGTTTTTAATATGCTGTAAAACCGGTAGAATATTTAAAAGAAACTCCACGACCGAATAATCAATGTAAATATTTTCTTTAAAAGTTGTAAGTTTTCATATCATGTGTTGTAAAGTTTTCATAAATGAGGCTTTAATGTAAACACTGGTAACATGAATTATTAATTGCTACATTGCTTATTGTGTTTTTATGCTGTTTTATACTTTTTTATGAGTTATGATAGCAGCAATTAAGTTGTTTGTATTTTGCTTATCTAAAATAAATGCTTTTATCTTGCTATAGAATAAACACATTTCAGTAAGACCTGTGGGCCATAAGTCTTTGATGAAAAAAACCAGAAAGGTTTGCTCATAAAAATACCATCTCGGAAAATGTATTTAACTTTCTGGATTTTTATTTTGCCAAACATAGCGGGTCGGCGGCCGCTGGTGCGAACTGCGCGCCGGGCTGCTGCCGCCCTAAGCGCGGGCGGCCGAAGGGTCGCGCGCGACTTCTGCAGCTTCTTCTGCCCGGCTTCAGACAGCGAAAACGGGGGGGACAGCCCGGAAACCTTCCTCCTGCCCTGCGTTGCGCGTGTCGGGAGAAACGTGCAGCCCTGTCCGGAGGGGAAAATCGGGGCGAAACGTGGCTTCCTTTGGGTGGCTTTGCGTGTGGGATCGCGACGCAGCCGCTGCCGTGGGCCTGGTGCCTGCAAGCGCCGAGCTCGGCGGCGGCGGCGGCGGCGGCGGCGGCTGGTCCCCGCCTGCCCCGCTGGCCCGTTTTGTCAGCGCCTGGGAGAGGGGCACGAGCAGGGGGCAAGCACTTCGGGTGGCAGATCTGGAAACGTTCGCGTGCAGCGCCTTGTCGGGGTGCTAGTGCTGATTATCCGTTTTCACTCCTGGCGGGGAGGAGAAACCCTGTGTTTTCCTCCTTGCCGGCAGTGGCTGTGCCGTGAGTGCCGGCTGACCGCTATCCCCAGTTGTCTCGCGTGATTAATTACAGCATCTGTCCTGTCAGAAGCTATAATGAAGAGGTCTTGATAAAAATTGCAAATTACCACTGGCAACAATCTTAAAACTGCTTATGATAAAATGAAAATTAAAACCAGCAAGTGTCAGGCCTGAGCAGCATGCTAATCCCGTGCCAGGCGGCGTCCGTGGCCGCCGCGCTGGGGACCCCACCAAAAATAATGGACTGCGGGTCCCCCCGCGGCTGCAGCCCGACTTGTGGCGAGATGCGCTGTACGGTGGGAGTTACGAATAATGAATTCGGCTTTCAGTATTTCATAATCCTCTGGTACTCTGTTTATTATGTACGAATACTGAACAGCAAGAGCGTCTGATTATACATGTATAGATTTCTTGGAGCAGAAGAAAAAAAAAACCCATGTATAAGTTGAAGCTTTTCATAATAGGTGTTAGTTGACAGCTACCCGCACTCAGAATAGCCTTAGTATATGATATCAAATAATGTCGGGGACGGCGCGTGTTTACTGCAGGCGCGAGGAGCCTGCGTGCCTTGGAAATGTCACAGCAGAGGCTGGCCGGCAAAGGCGTTGCGTGTGTGTGTCCGTTTCAAGCGATGTTACATAACAAAGGGAGCCATTTTATAGTCCTCGTGAAACCTTTAGACAAACGTCTTCAGAAATAATTGCTAAACTGCATGTGACAGTAATTGTGTATTAGTTCCGTAATTGTCGTTTTGAAGACCTATGAAGTATCGCTGGAAAAATGTCACTAGTGATAAGAGTTAATTACAACTGAAGTCTGTTTTCAACTATTTGCAGCGAGAAGCAGGTGTTATTACACTCATTAAATGATTTCATAAATCCTGGGTTTTATCACATTTGATTAGGAGCTGCTGAGTTACTGTTGGTCAGTTCCAGGAAAAATAGTTTTAATTATTGCCGTTAAAAAAATTAAGCATCAGGCAGGACCGTACATTTTAAATATCAAGATCTGAGTCATGGGAAAACCAGAGCATACCCCTGCTTGTTACAAAACTGTGTTTTACATTACCCACAAGAGCATATTGCAGAACATCTTGTGTTTCAAACTGTGCAAGTTGGTGTTCATATTCTCCACTTCTGAGTAAACAACTTTGCTACCGCAGGTCGTACCTAGGACTGTTAATTTAAATCACTTAATATGGCATTTATGCAGGGAAAGATGTAGCATCTCTGTGATTTCAGTGTCATCTACCTTTTAAATAATGTTTCCCTTCCTATCGTTTACAAGTGCTTAGCTGCTCCCTGCTTTTCCCAAGGTTTCAGCTGCTTTATCACCCCAGTTAACCACGTTCTACTTTCACATTAACCCAGGCTGACACATGATGAAAGAACATAAGGAGGTTTAATTTTTAGCTGACACAGGGTCATTAGTTTCTAACTCGGAGAACAAAGGCTTTAAATACCTCTGTGCAACAAAATCTCAATTTTATACTATCACCTGACCGTTGTGGTGTGCAGGACAGATGGATTAAATATCTCGAGTTTAACCAGAAGTCCTGCGCTCGCCCTTTTCAATGGGGATCGCGTCTTTGAATGGCTCCTTTTCCATTCCTCGCTTCACGGAGTATTTTTCGGCGCCGGACTCCGCTCTAACCTTTCCCTCCCCCCTTTGTTTGGCTTTTGTTTTGCAACAGCTGTTATTATCGTTTTTGGTCAGCTGTGATTGCTGGAGGCAAAATAGGACCAGATGGTGTTTTGCTATGCATGAATGGAGAGTTAGAGGAGTCGGGACTGAATAGGCCCAGTCTGAATGGTGTCTATGCACCACCTGCCCTCTTCAGCAGCCGCGCGCACAGCGCAGGAGCATGATCCGGCCGGGCCTCCTGCGCTCGGGTGGCAAGGCCGAGCGCCTGCCTGGAGCTTCTCCCTAGTTATTGGTCTTCCATGCACTAACAGCGTGCTGCAGTGCACAGGCAATTTGAGTTAATTGGATATGACACAGCGTGTACGTGTAATCTATCACTGCAGTCTCTCGGCGCGCTTCAGGCTTTGCGGCCGCAGGAACGCGCGGTGTTAGCCGGCGCTAATAGGCTAAGCGGAGGGAAGTGAGACGGGATCGCCGTACGGCTCGACTTCACAAAATACCGCGCGGCCCCGAAACGGCACACTTGACCGTGCCGGAGCTGCAGGTCGCTCCGGCCCCCTCCAGATTTGATAGACCCGACCGAGCGTTTGGCAGAGAGAAAATACCTTGTTCCCTCATACGTTTTCAAGGGGTTTTCCAGTGAAATGTAAATGAATGCTCTTTTAAAAGTAGGTAGCAGCATCATTAGTGATGAGCCAGTGCCATTCAGAAAGGGGATACGTGCTTACGTGGAGGAATCTACCTCCTAGCCGAAGGGAGAGTTCATTGACCAAAGGCTGCTTACAAGCCCTTAGCACGCAGAAATTTAAATCAGGCCTCCAGACTGGTTTCTTCGGTGCCCTAAAATTGGTCATAGAGATGGTGTTTAAATGTCAGAGGAACTGAAGATCTCTTACACCTTCCATTAAGGTTGATTGAAAGACATCAGGTATGCGAGAGTCGTATCTGGACATTACTGAGTAAAATGCGTGTGCACTTGTACGCCTAAATCACTGCAATAGTTGAGCACTTGCGTGTCCCGAAGCCTCCGTGCAGCTGCGGCTGGGGCTGCAGCTCGGCCTCTGCCTACGCTGGCCGTGGCTGCTTACTCGGTGTCTTTGTCTCTGGTGTCAGGTAGCCAAGTGAGCTACTTTATTATGAAAATTGCATTCAACTGAAAAAATGCTAAATATTTTCAAGTGCCTGTGGGAAAAGCTAGGTTTCTATTAAAGGATTTGGTTCTTAAAGTCACCGAGAAGCTAATGCTTCTCAGGTGCGTCTGAGGGAGAGCGTTTTCGATTGTAATACTAAAATCTTTCAGAAGTGAGCGCGTTGCTCTGAATGAGCCGTTCTGACACTTGAATAGGCTGCACTGGAGATTATGCTGTACTGCGTTTGCCTCAGCTAAAAAGTAGAAGTAGTATTTTAAGTCGTGCTTTTTGTCTAAATTGGGGCGTTAGTGTCTTCGGCTCCTACACGAACCAAAGTAGCGCAGAGCCTTTTTACAAGGTTTGAAATGAAATAGGTTTAACGCTTTTAGCCAGAAAAGTCGGACTGATACAATACTGTGGTGTAGCTGTATGGGCGCTTCCTCCAGGTATCATGCCTCTTGCCCCGGCGGGGAGTGCAGCCACCTTTGCTCCGTTATTTTCTCCAGTTAGGGTCATTCTATTACTTTAGTTCTACTGCTCTAATTAAAAAAGAAAGGCTTTGATCCAGGAAATCACTCAAAACAAGTGGATAATTCATGTGTATAAGTAGTAATTTCATTAAAGTGACTACTCACATGCTTACAGTTATACAGTTGCTCAAGTGCTTTCATAGATCAGGGGTCTAATTGCAAAAAGCTGTATTTGTTTCCCAAACAATTCCAAATTGCACTAATAATTGTCAGAACTGGCACTTCGCGGAACCCAACTTCCATTTCGCTGCATTTTCTTTTATGAAAGTCTATTCTAAACTAGTCTCAGGTCTGATTTTCAAGTACGGGTATCTCACCTTTGTGCTGGTTCGTGACTATGCATTGTGATAAATGTGTGAAGAATTAACCATCTGACTAGTAATTTGTATACTCAGTCATTTAGATGTGTGCTTCGACTGTGCACAAGTCTGAAAATCTGCACCTAGATCAGTGATCACTGTTCTTGATTAAGCAGATGCCTTGACCACATGTTTATATTTTACAAAACATAGAGGTAAATGCAGGCAAACAAAGCAGCTTTGTGCCTACTGGCGATATTTGCAAAGCCTAAACGATATCATTGTTTCAGACTGGTTTAATTTAATGCTATAGTCCATAGCGTACTGATAACGAACATGCTCACTGTACGTTTACATAAAGTAAATAAATAATAAGTCTCATGTTTTCTACTTAAGCTACTTTTCTAACTGCTGGTTAAAGATGCTTGACTTTGGACCAGGTCTTGGTACTTGGTGAATCGTACAAACTGACTACAGAGCATGAAGATTTACAAATTAGTAAGTAGCTGTGCCGTTGCTGAGTTTCTGTCTTGCTCCTGATCTTCAGAAGCGCTGAATGTTCGGTGTCTGAAAATCAGAGGTCACTTTGGAAAATTTTGGCTTATCAGCTGTTGATCAGGGGGTTCTGGTGGGCTGATGTACCTATGCGTGGATGTATGTGTATGTGCGTGTGTGTGTGTATATACACTCACATATATATGCATATATATGTAAAAGTTGCAAGTAGCAAGCAATGCCTGTATGTTTCCAGCCTTGCCTGCAAGCTCCCTCTGTGTGCCGCGGGCTGCCTGGCCCCGCGACAGCTCCTGCGCCCTGCTCTGAACCGCTCTTCAGCTACGAGGAGCTCCTCCTGATGGGCTTCTCCACTTCCTGCTCTCCTTTCTTGTCCCTCCTCATCCTCATGACAGCAGGAAAATGAGTAAATAGAGTCCAACTGGGCAGCGGGTACTGGGTTAAATCAAGAGATGCCCATATGTGTATGCTTACTGTATGTGAAAAATGTGTATAATGTATGTAAAAATCATGCATAAGTTATAGGGATTTTTGTGCATGTGTGATTTTTCTAGGTGCTTTGTAGCAAGCCCTGATTTAGGATGTGGTTATTGCTTAGCATACTGTGGCACTGGCAGGATATAGGTAGTGCTAATGATACATATCATCCTCATGTGGATGGACTTTCTCCTTATAACATTGTGACAGGTAAGTCTAAAAGAGTTTTGGTCATTTATGGCAGATAACATAACAAGGCACAGCTTGAGCTTCTGGTGGAATACACATAATTACAAGGGTCAATTCAGAGGTACTTGCGTTTCTATAGGAAATGGGCAGCCTTTCTCTTTTTTCCTTCTTTTTTTTAATTCCAATACAAATGAAATCCTTATCCTTCACTTCAGAAGAGGGCCAGAACTTGCTAGCAGGCTTGAACAAATTAAATGCCTTTGAACAAAAATACTAATAAAAATCTAATGTCCTGCAGTGGGTTTTGTTGAAGCCTGCTGAATCTTTACTTGACGTTAAAACGAAGCTGAGTTTGTTCTGATTATTTCTTTCCATTTTCAAAGCTGCTGGTCAGCAAAAATTAATTGATCAATAGTTATGCATCTCTAGCTTTTCAGCTGCACGATGTGCAAGATAGCCGGGGGGATCGGTCTCAGGGCTCGTGCCCCCGGCGCCGCCAAGGGACGCGCCAAACCCTGCCTGTGGCTCTGTCATGGTGGGCTCAGCTCTCATCTCGGGTCACATTGTTTTAGTGTTAAAATCAATGGAAGATATAAGTAATAATTTCAAAGGGAGCAAAATCAGCCAAGACTGGTTCTGCTGCAACTTCACTGAAGTTCATTTTGCCCCATCAAAATCGGTTGAGTAACTGCAGCGGGGCAGGATTTCACTTGCTGGGTCATTGGGCCAAACTCTGCGTAAGCAAATCCGCTGAGCACCGGGCCTATTAAAAATTAAACCCAGCTTTGTCGTGTATTAGAGGCTAAGTGGGAGGTCATGAAGCCAGTAGAAATAATCCCAATGATTTCAGGGGGCTTTGGGGCAGGACTTAGCTGAAGACCAGCACCAACATGTAGCCATTACAAGCACACTTACAATTTCGCAAAAGAGGTAGGAATAATTCCTACACAAAGAGAGATAATTCCAAGGGGAGGAAAGAAAGCAATTTTCCTCCTGAAATGAGAAAATGAAAACAGCTGGGCATGTGCTGCTGTCACAGCAAAGTGTTTCTGCCCAGGCTCGATGCTTCCACACGTGGACGATGGCCACTGAAATCCTCAAAGTGAGTGCTGAGCATCTGAGAAAATATTCATGATTTAAATGCATTAAGTAAAATGATAACGCTATTTGGCTTTGGTTAATCAATAACAGAGGAGAAATGTAATGCTTTAGTTTGATTAACCTTCTGCCATACAACGCAAAGTCAATAAAATCAGAAATACATCGTTCCTTTTTTTTAAAAAAAATGCATAAATCGTAGTAAGCTTTCATTTCTGGGAGCTTTTTTTATTCCTGTGGCTAGCTGTATGTTTTATCTGAAGTTTGTTTGTTGCTTTCGAAGAACGTGTTTGTCCGCTGTAGACAAAATACGCACTTTGTTCAGTTCCTTCCTTGAGGTCAAATTCTCTTGAGGAGAGCAAGTGTGGGTTGTGTCGCTGTCAAAAGAGGTTTTAGTGCTTGACCCTAGGAAGCATTCAAAGCCCAGTGTCTTTCTTTTTTACAGCTTTTCTTTTGCATTGTTTGTACTTTATACTTGAGCAGGGGCCTCTGCAGAGGGAAAAGCCCCTGCTTTGGTATTCACAGCTAGCAGCCTTCTCGTGAAACACCTCCAAAGCTATTCCCGGCGGGAAATTTGGAAACCGCTCCTCTGTGTCACCCCTCGGGGCATAGCCATACGTGCGCGGAGAGGGGCTCGGGCAGGTCGCAGGGTGCACGTTTGGTGCGGTTAGCGTGGAGGAAGGACGCGGTGCAGGTGGCCACAGAGATCCAGGCCATGTGCGTACAGGTTTTTCGCAGTGAACAGAAGACCCTGGAGGTAGGTAAGCATCCATGCAATGAAGCAGGAGTGTGACTCCGAAAGGGTGAGCTTGTTGAACTGACGTAGTTTAGAGGACGATGCAGACAATGACTGTTTAAGTGGATGCTCACTGAAAAGATGATACAGTTTTATATATCCACACTCATACAGTGGTTGTGTCTTACATTTTCTACAGATGGTGTTTATATAGCGTACACAAACACAATGCTGGAAAAAGCCATAAACAGCCTGAGATTTTGTATAATTATTCACGATTACTATTGTATAATTGGAAAGCGCAAGTATTATATCACATTTTATTTTATGGAACGAGAGCGCAGTTATACTCGGTAATAGTTGTTAGCAGGAAGAGGCGTATTCCTAACTGAACGTGAGCGTTGGCTAGCGTACAAACGTAGTGAAGGCGGATTTCAGGGCCTCTCCGTCCCGGCTGGCAGGGCTGTTGGCCTTCTCTCTCTCCTATCTGCGGGAGCAGCTCTGCCTTCTTCAGGGCTGCTCCGAGGAGCCGGGAGCATGAGAGGACACGCAAACAGATGGGCTCGGGTAGCGCGTGTCTCAGCAGCAGAAGAAGGTCACCTCTTTGGGGAGCCGCGCGACCCCGGTGCAGGCCTGTCGGGGAAGAGCCGCAGCTCCCGTGCGGGCGATGCAGCCGGCTGCTCGCCTGGGGCTCGGCCACTGGAGCGGCACAGCCCCCGCGCTGCGAAAGGCATGACGTGCAGGTACGCTTGGAAAAAGGAAATGCCTACCTGTTTCCTCATTTGCATATTTTGGGCTAGACTACATATTTTGGGCTAGTTTGCACCCTTAAAAAACCCTAACACAGAGCAGTTGCTGTCCTACTCCGAGCAGAGAATTCAAACAAGCATTTGCCTGGGGAAGCATGGTTTAAACTACACAGCTCTCCAACCACCATCTGGGAGCCAAGGAAATGTGATGGTATGTGAATGCTGTGTATCACCATCATCTTGTTTAACGAAACCAAAACTTTTCTTTTGGTACTGTCTCAGCTGAGAACACAGGCAAAACAAGGTTAACTGAGCCAAGGTTGTCTGAGCCTTAGGAACTCAAATAGCTTTCAGGTTTTTAGAAAGTGCCAAAGCAATTGAAAATTTTGTGCTCTCAAATTTAAGGAACTGCATGAGCGTTTACGTACAGCAGAAATTTCTCCAGATTTACATTTGTTGCTCATAATATTCAGCTGGCAATAAGCATGATAGACTTGCAGAGTCCATGCAAGGCACAATACACATGTAGGCACTGTTCAAGCTATATTCTTGGGGGCAAATGTTGCTGTTCATTAGCATTGGTTTAGTTCTCTGTTTTTCATTCAGACCTGAGGTCATACCATTAGTCTCTGAGGCCTATTCTCAATAGCCAGCCAGTCCTGGCCAGGCAAAGTAGATGGTAAGGTGACATCTCCAAAATGTGAGGGAACCTTGCCTGAAAACCAGGCAGAGCACCCTTGCTTGGCCTGTGGGCTTGTTAGGCTAGGAGGTGTTTTAGCTGATGGTTGGATCAGGTCTGGGGAATCGGAAAGGGTTTTGGAGCCACATCTGCTGCTTTGCAGATCTGCACTGTGCAGGTCTTTTACTCTGGAGATAAATTGAAGGTTTCTGTCCTGCTGATTTTTAAGGAGCTGCTGTAGGTGCTACCTGAGCATGTTATAGGAAAGAAAAACTTGCCCTAAGTGGAAGGATATGTGTGAGGCTGCGCTGCTCGAGGGTGCTGGTTGCCTTGGGGGAATTCATCTTTCTAGCCTGAAATCCTGTACTTTTGGAAAATGGAGTTGTTCGATGTTCTCTCTTTCCACCACAGTGCATTGGCTTTTTAAATGGCAATGGCTTTGGGTCAAGGATAGTCTGTTCCTGAGATGGCAGATACTACAATGTGGCACTGTCCCATACATTGGCTTCTACAAGTAAATGATAACTAAAAAATAAATGGTAACAAAGAAAAACCATGAAATGAGGAAAAAGAGGGCTACTTAGTGTAATGGATAGGAAATGAGGGGAAAACGAAAACAGTTCCAGGTGATTCACTATCGTTCTCAGTGTCAGTGTACCTGGATTAGCAAGAAGGAGAGTGTTACTGAACTGTGCATATTCAACTGCGTGGTCTGCGACGGATGTTGGGACTGGGGTTGGGTATGGGACACTAACCCCTCCAGGCTGCCATAATTATATTTGAGCCCTTATTGTGCAGTGTGAAAATGTGTGTTCAAGCCTATTGATATTCAGGTGATTGATTTGGCGTGTGCTTAGATTTAAGCATATGCTTTGATTTCATAGCTTATAATTACAGAAAAATTATAAAAAATAACAAAAGCCCAAATCAAATCAAACCAATCCATCTTCTGCAGGCACCAATGGCCTCTGTTGCATTTTGAACCCGGTGATAAGCCGGTGATATCTGTGGCCTACTAAAAGATCATTTCTGGTTGCGTGCATCCCAACCTTACCTTGTTCTTCTTGGAGTCAATGACTCTTAAGCGCATGCTTAAAGTTAAGCCCCTTACGAAGCGTGTCCCTGAGTAGGAAACATAATTAAGACTTAAGAACACTAGAAAAGCCTGTAGCTGCTTATAATCTATCATCTCATCTGTCTTCAAACATCTGAAATGGAAATAATGAGAACTCCCAAAGGATTTACATTATGCTTTTTTTTAATTTTTCAGTTCTGTTAAAGATTTTGCTCTTTGAAGGTGGAGTGAGAAGAAAAGTTTGTTAAGGAGGATTTTGCTAAAACTGGAGCAGCAGATTGAAGAGGTGACTCCATGAAACGCTGAACCAGGTTATTATTCTTGGTAATTAATTAAAGCCTGGACTGTTTAAGTGCTGATAACTGCGCATGTTTCTTTAAAATATCCTCTTGGGTTTCATATGTGGAAAAGTGCAGGGTGAGTGGCTAATCATCTGCAGCTCAGGGCAAATATTGCTGTGACTGAGATTTGCTGGTCAGACACTAAAAAAAACGTAGTCCTTGAAATAGCGTTGTTCAACTAACTGGAAACAGAGATAGATGATTCCTCTGTGAGTTAAACAGCACTTGAATAAAGATTCATTAACCCATTACAGCATCACATAGAGCATTTCCATCCTGCAGTTTTATTTCAGTGACGGTCGAGTTTCAGCCATCACTTCTTGAAGTCGATTGTAAAAGCTCTCAACGACTTCAAGAGCTGCTGGATCAGGTCCTGACAGAACAGCAAAAAAATGGCTTTAGCTTCCCTATTTTTATTAACTAAAAGAATTATCATAACTCAGAGCAGTGCTTAAATGCCTGCACTAAGTTTAGGTGAAGGCCGTTTTGACTCACAGCCCAGTCCTGGGCTGAGATACATTAAGAGGCCTTGGGGTGCTCTCTGTCCCTGCTTTGTAACATCAAACGCTCCAGACCTGCATATGTACAGTCCTGTTTAACTTTGCAGCACTGCATAAGCAATTGTTAGCAGTCCTGAGCTCTGGGAAAAATTTTGCTATCTAGTTGGTATTGAAAGAAGTGATATTATCTTGAGATTGTTTCCCCATGAGGTACATTGTGAGTCAGCTATTTGCAAGCACAATGTCTGGCCTTCCATACCTCAGCAGGTAAACAAGTTTTCATTACAGAAAGATGTTGTTTCCATTGGTCACAAAGCTGAATCAATCTTACCATACCTTGAGTCCAGTGAATCCACACAGGGAAATTGCCCCAGAGTACCTGGAGCTGCAGAGAGCCCTCTCTTTAGCTGAGGAAGGTGGGGGCTAGTCCCAGCACTTCTCCACACCAGCAATGGGTCTGGATTCTCTTCTCGACTCTATTTCTCACTTTTGGTCCATATACGGCTTGCTAAAGCGATGCAAGTTTGCTTAGATTGAACAACCCCAGCTCTGTAAAGCAAAAACAACTGTGCTCATTGAAGTGTTTTGTACATCATAGCTGCTACTTACCATTTTTATTCATCTTGCATTTATAGAGAAAGCCTATCTTGATATCTTGAAGGCACTTTTAATGAGTACACATCATGAATTTTCCAACTGCTTTTAGATTGAAAATGATTTCCTTTCTATTTGTCACAAAATCATGTTATTTTACATTTAAAAAGGTTCTCGCACACCTCCCCTGCACCTGGTTTGCAAATGATTGTTGGCTACTGTAGTTTGAAAATGAACAGTGGTAGAATTTACTTCAAGCCTGTTCAATTAAGTAAAAAAAGTTAACTTCTGCTTTAAAAGAACTGAATAAAAACTGCCAAATAGCTATTGTACTCTCAGCTAAAGACCTGCTTTGACACATTTATGGGAAAGGTCAGATCCTGAACTATTTGTTCGTAGAGCAGCTGTAACTGCCATACCAATGCTCTTTGCAGAATGGGTAACTGATGTGCGGGACTCCTTCCCATGGGATGCTGAGGGTGCTAGAAGTCCTTGTGGCTTCAGAGGAAGGGCTGGTTAAACTCACCAGGGAAAGCCGTGTCTTGCCTTCAGTTAAGTTAGTCTCTTCCGAGCCTTAAGCCTAATTGTCAAGCACTGAAGGAGACTTTTCTTACTGTATTTTTCAAATATTAATAAAGTTCAGCAGCGTACAGCTTTGACCTAACTCTGCTCTAGCTGGCAGCTCAAGTGCTCTTACTTTCAATGGAAACACATGGAGGCTCTTGCCTGAAAGATCATGGTTGTTGTTTGGTCACCCCTAGTCTGCTGCTACTTACCTTACCAGATCAGACCTCGGATTGGGAGATTTTACTGAGCCTCACAATTCAAAGTAAGCACATATTTTGGCCATAATTCTGTAAAACTTCAGAAGAGGTATGAATAACTTATATTTACTATATATGATCAAGAATATGAATATTAAGAAGCTTAGTTTAAAGTGCAACTGACCGATATGCTTCAATTTACTGTAAATAGGTCCTGCAAGGAAGAAAACAAGATTACAATTTAAGGATTGAGTGGTTTACAGTTTGTACCATTTCCCATTCTCATTATATTAGCTGAAATAAAGGATGCTAACACGCTTTTTTTTTTTTAACGATTACTAAGGTAAAAAAGAGCTTTATCTTTTCTGTAAGTTGTTCTAATGATGGTACAGTTAACATCAGAAAGCAGCCAAGGACATTATTCTTTTACTGTCGGTTGATGATGTGACATGGCATAGAGTTGTAACAACCACCTCCCATGGATGGCACAAAATGAAAACCTTGCCTCCATCATATAACAGAATAATGCAGAAAATACCTTCCTGCCTAGTGAAGAGCAGTATGTGTCCTTCAGTGGCCACTGGAGAATGTCAACACTTCCAGAATGGTGGTTTGACAAAATTAGCAGGTCCTGGCTTTTGTGGCTTGGCCCCCCCACGCTTTGAGCACTTTTCAAGCACTCCCACTCTGAATCCTGCTGAGAGGATTAGTGGTCAGATCACTAATAGTAGCCTTGGAAAGCATTGCTCGAACTTGTGGGCTTGGCAGACTCCGAGCAGGTCTTCAGTCTTAAGCAACTTAAGCTTCATGCCTAGGATATAAGAGACAGTCTGCTCTGTGTTCATATTTAAGGACAAATTTACAGACAGGGAGCAGAAAAATGACTTTTTGTTTTTATTTTTTTTTAGCTAGCTATCACATATGGCTGTTCAGTTTTTGTGTGAGGTCTTTACACAGAGACCTAAGACTTGTTTTCCAAAACTCACCAACAGAGAATATGATGGCAGTTCTTATTAGGAAACAAACACAGCTCTGTTTACGCAGAAAAGCTGTCTGTTCGTTAATGATCTTATGTAGGTAATAGCTAGCAGTAGTGATGGTAAGTCATTGCTTGGAACACAGTTACCCAAAATACTGATATTTATTTTCAGAGAAGATGACATATACTGACTTGCTCAATATAGAGATAAAGAAATATCTGTTGTATTTTACAGAACAACTGCCTTTATTCCCTCTTTTCCTTTGTCCCTTGAGCTTGAGAGTATGACTATTTAATTAAAGATTGAATGAGAGACCAAGTTTAATTTTTTTCTAAACAATAAACTCCAACATATTCAACAATGTCTCATGCCTTCCTGGCATTTTGACGTACGCCTGCAGCAGAGAGTCTATTGAATTTGGTATGTGACTAAAATCTAACAAAGAACACTGTCTACTGAACTCTAAATCTGCTTGGTTAAATCATTCAGTGTGCTGTACAAGCTGTACAGCTGAAACCAAAAAAAGCAGAGCCCTTACGAAACATAGCCAAGAAGAATCTTAGCTAAAATCTCAAAACATAGTTAGAAGCTGTGGGGTAGTTTTGATGCTATAAACACTGAACTTGTCATTTTATATGAATTCATCTTTATTTATTTTCCTCATTACTTAGTACAGACTCTGTTACTACTTTAATTGAAACGCTGAGAAATGTGTTTAGCTGGGTCCTTGGTCAACCAATTGCAAAAGCAGTTGTTGTTTGGGTAAGTACGTACATTATCGTCCTAGAAATTCTGTCTGAGTGGGACACTGGGAATTGTCCCGTTATTGACATCCATGCACTCAGAGAATAAATCCTTGTTGTGCAGGATATTAAAAAAAAAAAAAGAGCACCCTACCGAAAAATAAAAGTCTTCTCTTGCACCTCATACATCTGTCTGTCAGATAGTACTCTGTAGGCGAAAGACTTCCATTTATTGGCACATAAGAAATAAAAATAACAATGAGATAGTATGTTATCACATTTACATAATAAGCAAAAAAAAAAAGAGGGAACATTGCCTGAATTTTGAGAGATCTATGAAGACTACATTTCATGTTAGACAGAGGAATGGAAAGCAATGAAATAAATTCTAAAGGAGATGAGAATACTCTTAGAAATCTGATAAAATGTTATTTGATATAAATCCTAGAGTAAAGATCTTTCTTCAGTCAAACTCTGTTGAAACCAGTGATTGAAAATAAAAAAAGTGAGGACATTTATGAGCTGTTTAATACAATCATCTAAAGCCATGTTAAATCTAAATGACCTGTTCCACACAGAGATTGCACCCTGAATTACACCAAGACAGTTATAATGAAAATAGCAGGTGTCCTATTGCTTTTTGGTCAATTACCGTAGTTAATGAATGAAGCATTTTTTTTTATTACAATTTAATTACTCAAGATTGTTCGGCTCCCTTGCAGCATCTGGTTTTCAGCAAGGGCCTACTTTTGAACCCAATTTTTTAAAAGTAGGTCATCTAAAGCATAAAGAGCTTCATCCAGCAAAGTGCCTGTGAACTTCTGTATCTTTAAGGCTGGGAGCTCAGGCCCAAGGTCAGTGATGGCATCGTCTGATGTTTCAGACTGAAACGGTTACATTCCCCTTGGACCTGAAATGTCCCCACCTCCTCACTTTCTGCCGCAACCAGTTCGGTACCTTGTTTCTTTCCACCACGGACCATGACTGCTGGCAGCTGAAGAAGGGGTTGAAGATAAATGTGGTCTCTGGTTTCAGGCCGTGCCTTCTTCATGTGTATAAAGGCAGTTGCCTTAAACAGCAAAAAAAGAATTCCTTTTAACCGCTAGTTTTGCTGAGTGCTGGTCCTGATGACTGTTTCTGCTGCTGTGGGGTGCCGTGTCCCATATCGGAAATGCTAAAGCGGTGCTATATAGCCTACTATAGTGCTCGCAGCCTACTAAAACCGCTCCCAAACGTAAGGAACTCAGCTCTTACAAATGGGACATCCAAGTACCCCAAGAGCACTTCACTGCATCGTGTAGCCTTGACATATTCACTGCAAAATAGTCTCATGGCTCGCTGTGTGGTAAATACCTGTGGCACTGAAAAGCAATCCTTCTACCAGAATACATCAATTATTGAGTAAAATTCCATGGTCAGACTAGATAATCACAGTGATCCCTTCTGGCCTTAAAATCTACTATCTTAATTCTCATTTACCCTAAGGGCACTTCTCCTCCCTCCCCCCGTCCCCTCCAGCCATACAAATGGGTCTTTGGACCTTTGATTTGAATATTTATATCCTCTTTGAGGTATCTTTACATCACCAGAGTAATGCATCAGTAACCTTTGTGTGAATGAGCATCAGGAGCTCTGAGTCCCTGAATTTCCATATTGGAAGTTGGCTGAGGGTTTTATTTGTTTCTGTGGTTTTCCCTGTCTGATCAATAGATGAAGACTGTTTGGGAGTCCTTGTTTTAATATTTTACTAATATTGATTCACATACCTTTGCTCATGCCTTTTGTGTTGGGGTTGAATAATTGGTGACATAGCTCATAGATCCACCTGCCTTTGGCAAAGTGCCATAGTCAATGTGTATACATTTCCCAGATGTCATATGAAATAATTTCAGCCTGTGGGGAAGCAAAAAGAAACCAAACAGTAAGTCTAAAGTGATCTGGACTAGAAGCTTGAAAATGAGTCCTGATAGCCCACAGCTGGATATCAGCTGTGATCAGACAACTACGTGCTGGTAGGTTCCCATCTGGAGCTTTAGTTCCAAGAGCCTAGAAAAATCCTTGAGTAAGGCTTTAGCAGAGAGTAGATAGATATTTAGTAAAAAGTAAGGCCTCAGTAATAGTAACCTGAACCTGATGTCATACTTTATAGTGACTGTAGTGACACAGATGACTGTGCAGGCTTGGTAAATCTCAGCTGGTGTAAACCCAGGTGGCACCAGGAGATCAGAGGAACAGCTTGACTTGGCTACTGCCGATGAATGTTATTGCGACTGCGCCACCAAGACCAGGCTCTCTGTGTTAAACCTGCGACAGCGTGGCCCAATGAGCAGCATACACACACACACACACACACACACACACACACACACACACACACGCACGCACGCACGCATGCATATACTCTAGTAGCAGCCTCATTTTTCCTATGGTCTAAACATGGTCTAACAATAAACAAAAATTCATAGTGGGTTCTTGGATTAGATGAACATCTGCTCTCTAAGCTGTTTTTAAACTGCACAGTGGCTCTTCCCCACAAGCTTTTCGCTTGGATGAAAAGATAGTAAAGAAGGAAAAAAAAAACAAAAGAGAAATTCAGATGCTCTGGATTCCTGCTGGATAAACACTGGCATTCATCACTTCGCAGCGCTCCCTGCGTGGAGGCCTTTGCTCGGCGAAAGTCTGCCCCGATGCCTCCTACAGAGAGGGGCTTTTTTCATTTCGCTGGGTATTGAATGCAGCATTACAAGCCATGACTTATGGCAGGAGAAAAGCAGGCACCCGAGGACAGATTCCTCTCTCACATAATTCCACAGCTGAAAAATGTGCCAGGGAATGCAGAGTTATGACCTAGGCTTTTCCAGCTTTCCTGTGCCTTGTCTTCATGGCCCAGTAGAAAATTGTGACAGCTGGAACTGAGGACAACGTGGAGCTCTACTGCTTTCCAGACCAGTCATATAGCCTTTAGCAATAATTATAAGTGGGAACTGGTTCTTTTAATGGCTCTGTCACAAATCTGTGGACTCAGGCTGCATGATGATAATCTCTGCTGTGATTATTCTCCCAGTCCCGAGTGCTCCCCACGTGTCTCTGTGTGGCAAACACCTCTGAGATCTTCCTACTTGCAAATTAATGCTTCCAGCTATCTCATGCAGCCACCCAAAACTTTGTTATGCCTTGCCAGGACAAGTAACAAGAAAGTGGGACAAGCAAAACTACACGTCCGATAAAGAGCCATTCCTCTTCAACCCAAAAGGCAGAAGCTGTTCATGAAGGTAAACAGCAGGGACTAACTACTGTTGTTGTTGTTGTTGTTGTCACCACGGCTGGGGATCCTGCTTGTGGTCCCACGTGTTGCCCCGGCTCGGGACCATGCTGCAGAGCATTGTAAAGGGATGTGGGATGACGTTACATGATGCAGCTTGAAAAATTCAAGCCTTATCTCTCCTTGTGATGGCTACTCGCTCTCAATGTTGGCACTGGCTATGTAGCCCAGGTTTTGGCAGGTAATTAGTGGCCTAGGTATTTGGAAGAGCTGGGAAATTTTCATTAAGCTATTTCAAATCTTGATAACAAATTTTCATAAAAAGATACTGCAGTGGTAGTATTAGCCTTATTAATCCAATATGAAAGTTACGCTCATGAAAGAGAAAAGTGTCAGTAAAAGCCTTTTGGTCTGTGTAGGCTAGCAGTACCATACACCAGTGTATCCTTAATGAAATGACGCAGAATTTTAATCTCCCAGAATCTGTTCGAAGCTTCAGAGCACATTGAACCAACAGCAATGGAAACACTTTTAAAGTTTCTTTTTTACCTCTGTAACAACTGACAGTACTTCCTCTAACCAAGAATCTTTTGGTAAAAAAAAACAAAAAAACAAAAAACCCAACAACTTTGCATATAAGCTTGACTGGCAGAAGAGATTTCTTTTGTCCTATAGCTCCAGATAAAAGCAGTATCTGGAACTACATTTCAGTCGCTAGGACAACTAACCACTGCCACAAACTCAGCCCTGCTGGGTTCAACGGGGAAATGAAACGGTGTGCGTTGGGTCAGCTCCACCATCAGGCTGTGCAACAAAATAAAACAGCAGGACTGTGGCGATTTCTGAAATGTGCTCAGACTTGGCCAATACCTGGTCTGCAGAGAAAACAACAGTGTCACCATCTACTTCTTATTTCATCTTCAGATCTTAAGGCTTTTTGCAAGAAGCTAAACTACTAAATATGTCCAAACGTGTCTACATTTTGCAGGCCTCCACTGACTTTCATCTTGCTCAGTTGTTTTGCTCATGATAAGAAATCTGCCTTGTATCATCAGTGTGACTGTATCATCTGAAGCCCATTTGCAATGGGAAACCACTAGCAGCCACATGCCTGACCATGCACAGTGGACGGGAATAGGCGTGTGGCCACCTCTGGGCTTCTCCTTCCTGCCAGAGGCCTCCTCTGGGTGCACTACAGCCACAAGGGGCAGCCCATTCAGCAGCATGACCTGCACTCCCTCCATCACAGCGCATGCTTGTTTTTGCTGTCCCCAGCACAACTATCTTGTCCTAAACTCAAGAAGACACCCTGAGGAGAGTATCAAAACCAGCTGTGTGTAGTGTTGGCCCAGGCCTGTACCCTTCCATGTGTGGCACATCAGCTGGTGACAAGGTGCAGTGCAGAGATGCAGATGCCACAGCCAGATACGAGGTAAGAGCAGTAATTGATTACAGCCAGTCACTTTAAGGCACAGCAGGTTTAATTAGGTGCTGTTGTTTCTTCACTGCTTCATCAATTAGTGCAAACACACAGTGGTTTGTAGAAGAGATCAATAGGGTGGGGTTTTTAATCACTTTAAAACACTATTTATCCAACGGTCAGTCGGGTGCTTCATGTTTATAAAGGGGCCTGGAAAGCTGCAGGGCTGCTCTGATGGTGCTGGAGGAGGTTGGTTAATGACAGAAGTGATGCTGCTCACATAAGCAAGTGTTGCTCAGTTTTGTCAAGAGATGGAGATAAATGCCTCCTAGAAGTAATCAGTTTCTTTAGTTTGGTGCTGCATAAGGAGTTCCTAACTTTAAAGGCTCTTTTCATGAATGGAAGAATATGAAATCAGTTCCCTTTATCTGAATGAATCTTTCAGCAAGCTCAGGGTTTAGTGTGGGGGCACTGCAAGCAAAATGTAACAAATGTGGTAGCACAAAAAAGGAATAAAACATGATAAGCAAGGGTGTAGAGAGAAAAAATGAGACAGAAAGAGTTAGAAAAGTGAAAACAAAAAAATCTGGTTGATATTGAAGGAGTTGCCTATTTTTCATGTTTACTTCCTCTATGATCATAATTTTTTGCTCCATCATCAATCATTGTCAATTTGAAAAAGCACTATACTTAGGGTCATTTATCCAGGGCTATTGGAGGCTGAAATTATGCAGTTTCAGTCAAATATACATGAATAAAGACTGTCATTTCTGATTAATGGCATGTGACTTCAGTGTCTTGCAGAATCATCTTGCCACCCAAGCTTTACAAAAAGGTTATTATGTAAGGCCTTCTCCATAATACTTTTCCCTCTAAGAACACTGCAAAAGCCATTTTATTCACATTAAAATCAGTGCTGCTATCCCTTATTATTCTAGCAATAACTGTTATTCAGATTTTGAGACTGCCAGATTAAGTGCCTTTTTGTAGGACTGGAAATTACATTATGGTAGATGGTTACCACAATCATATTTTTGGTGCTGTTTCATAGTTTGCTTTTTATCTTATTTCTAAGAGATAGCTTGGCCTTTTATTGAAAAAATAATCCATACGAAACATTAAACTCATTCAATATTTTTTTTTAAAAAAAGGGGCTATCCATGGCATTTCAGCATTAATTACTATTTCTTCATGATTCACCATTTCCCTTATCTCCCTATGCATAATGCAGCCCTTATATGCATCTATCCAAAAAAGAAGACTGAGGGAGCATTTCGACACTCATGTGCCATACTGCTAGAGCCTTTCATCTCCTCCCGCTCGTGGCCGAGGGCCATGTCGAGCTGCCACTGTGCCCTCACTCTTGCTGCAGAGCAGGTTTTCCATTGGGGACAGACTGTCCTGCTTGTGTTAAGGCAGGCAGAGGGAGCACGCTTTGCTATTTGCCTCCCACGTCTTGTGGTTATGTTCTGGCTGGAGACCTCGAAATCGCCAGTGACACGTGGCGGGGAAGGATGCGACACAGAAATGCCCAGTGCCTCAGCGGCACCTTGAGGAGCCCTCTCTTATGCTCCTCTGAGCATTGAGAGCGCTGTTAATGCTTGCAGCCCCCCCAGTTCCTGTTTCTACAGCAGGCTGGGGAGTCGTTAGGCTGCTGCTCTACTTATTGGCCATGGCAAGCTTTTTGCAGGGACCGTTGCTGTTTACAGGTTCTGCTACATTAAAATATGGAAGGGCTTCTCTTAAGCCTTATTTCCATATAGAAACCTGAAAAAATTATTCTCCTGAAACAGGATGAACAGGACAGCTGTTGCCAGACGAGCGGATGGCTGGCAAAATCCGTAACTCAAGTGTCATCCTTGGAAATGATCTTTCACTTCTCTCTGCTCCTCAGTGTCAATGTCCTATGAGCAAATATCACTGTCATCCACCCTTCCCTCACCCTTCCCCCCCCCTTCCTACCCTGACATATATGACTTGATAGCAGCAGATGATAAGGTCCCAGGTGCTATGTATTTGGGCTCACATTTTCTAAGAGAAGAAATTTCTGGTCTTTTCTTAAGCCTTTACTATCTAATTCAACTAAGCTGCAAATGGTTTTTCCTAGGAGAAGGGGGCCCATCTCTCTAAAGGCACTGAGGTCTATTGCTCCTGGTGTGCTTTTTAACTGAGCTGCCCCAGCCCCCTCCTCCCACCCAGAGACATCACTTACATCTGGCATCTAGTTCAAAATTATTGCTACTTCCTCTGTCCTTGACCTTAATTGTGCTAAAATCTGTATAAGTCTATGTGTACATGTACACACTAATAAAACCAGACTTGGTATAGTCAGGCAGAAATACCTAAAGCCAGCTGAATTGACCTTTATGATATCAAGTCCAAATAGAGCTATTGGTTCAGATTCTCTCAAAGAATTCTCCATGTTTACTCCTTATTATCACTTTTACCATGGTTTATGAAACTGAAATTTGTAATTCATATGTATTACAAATCTTGAATATGCGAAATAGCAAAAGCAATAAGTATACATTCCTAATGTGGAAAATTATTTAAAAAAAATATCTCTATGGCATATAATCTTATAGAATTCTCAAGAAGATTAAGGTAGTTTTTTTTGTGTTATGTCAGATTATTTTAATTTGTTGGGAAACTCATTTAACTCACACTTCATTTTATTTACTTACTTTCTCCCTTGGAAATGAATTTTTCAGAAAAAAAATGTTGGGAAAGATAAAGTGTTCTTCTGAAATTGCATTTCCCCACAGGACTCCACCATAGGTCAGCATGCTATTAGCTGAGTACTTCTTCTTGGGAAATGACTGATTTTTGGTGTATGACAAAACTCTATGGAAGAATTGAGAAGCTCTGGGGCGGGATGAGTTTGAAGCCTGCAGCAGCTTCACAATACCTAATTAGCTAATCCCCGGTTGCTCTTCTGCTATTCCACTTCTAGTAACTTTTTTCATAAAAGCTTTCTGTAATTCTGCTTCCTGCAATGTTTGAGATGTTGCCGAGGTGCCTTTCATCACTTTCCATTTTTTTGTCAATTGAAGGTTCAAATATTATCCCTGTGTGTTATGAAATTTGATCATTATCCAAATGGTCAAATAAACTGGGTTTAAAAGACCTTCCCAGAAACTGAGATACCTTTGCTTTTTGTTTGAAGTCAAATACTATTTTCTTCCAATTCTTCTGTATATTTTTGTTCATGGTACTTTTAGCAGAGAAAGACCTGTCCATTTGGCTGTGATAATTTATGTAGTGCTCAGTGGTTAAGAGCTCCAGACATGGTCAAGGAGCTAATTCTGTGATCTCTCACTGTGCTGAATGAGTGATATGTTATGGGAGTGTGTTTGTACAGGTCCTAAAGGGCTGCGGGACGTCAGTGCATGAAGCATTGCCAGGCCATTACACAGTAATATCTGTATGAGTGTGCATGCAATTTGAGAGATCACCTAAGTAGTAACTGCCTTGAGACTCTGGATGCTGTCACTACTTAATTTATGGCTGTGATTCTTATAAATCAGCCTACACCGCATACCTAGAATCAGCATTTCTTACTATACATATATAAAAATATCTGGTGTGTGTATACATGTGGGTACGCACACATGCATGTACACACATGTATATATTTCCTATTTAATGTATTAATGTTCAATTATTATCAGCATGAATGCATAATTTACCTATAGCAAAAACAGTAATGCTCTGAATATAAAGGTCTTGATAGCAAAATAAATGAAGTGAAGGAGGAAAAAATAAGAACAAGAAAAAGCAAACAAGATTGCAAGCCAAAAGAAAAGGGAGAAAGAAGCTCTTGGGTAGCAATAGACTACAACAGTAAGAGTGGTAAGGAAGGTGCCAAGCCTCCTATTCGTACAGCATTGTCTACCACTGTCCCATTTCATGCAATTTTTTCTCTACAAATCAAAGGTATCCAGAATCGAGGTGTAATAGATGAGAGGTGGTTCAGCTATCTTATGTTTAAAGACTGCAACATAGGGTATCTATAACATATGACTGCATATATTTCCTGCAGTTCTGACACAGTTAAAGCTAATTTAGTGTCATGATGTGTTTGTTTATGATATCACCAAAGCCAACTAATAGCTTTCTCTTAGTTCCTTGTTTACATTGGTGTAATACAGAGCCAGATTGCGCAGCCCACAGCCACCTCAGCGAGCACTTAGTCATGCAAGTTGTGTGCTGACATAAGGGTTTTGCAATCTCGCCCATAATGCCTCAAAACACATGAGGCCAAGATCTTAGCTCTTACAATCATGCAAATCTGGCATTAATCCATTTAGGCTCTAAGTTAGGTATCTAGATATAAATCAGTGAAATTTCGATGGCCCGACTCTTTGATTCATTGGCGCTATTCTGATTTACCCTGGGAAGATCAGGCCCATTAGATTTGCAATTTAGAGACGCATTTGCTCCACTGCGTGTATAAACACTAGAAGAGCTGAAATTAACACCACCTCAAAGAAGATTATTTTCAGTACTGGGTATTTAAAATATCTCTTTGCACAATATAAACAAAGAGAATTATGTTAGCAGTAGAAGCAAGAAGGTTTAAGAGTCATACATGTCTTAACCTTTACACTGGCTATGAGTACATCAGTTCCTACAAGATGAACTGCATTATAAAGTAAATAGATCTGCTTTAAAGAAAGGTCAGGACACATGTTCTGCTAAAATCTAATTTCAGTCTATTGCCCTATAACCTACTGCTCTCTAGAATACAACGGATATAATAGTAAAAATCCTGCATTTAATTATCTGTGATATAAAGCCTCCTTATCCTCCTGAGAATATTCAGAAGAATAATAGGTGTTCTCAAAATATTGTATTTACTGCTGTATAATGATTGCTTTCTTTTTTAACCGTTTCCTGCTTTCTGGAAATATTGTTCTAGAACCCCTTGCGTCTTTAATCTGATATGATATTACTTTTATCTACTGAAAGACTGAATTGTTTCCCAGTGCCAGGCAGGCTGCATTGCATGCCATTAGCAGGCAGGTTCCTAGGAGCACAGTAACAGCAGGCTTTGCTCATCATCCTTAACTGTTTGCTACTGTCTGTTTTTTGGATGAATTACATTAGGATTCAGCAACTTAATAACATTAATTTTGGCTGATAAAATCCAGAAGAACTTTCGAGTGAAGGGTACTTGCTGCAATCATAATGTTTGTTTGGCAAAGAAACCCCTGATAGTGTGTAGACTTAAAATAAAAGAATAATTAAGAAGGGTTCAGTCATGTTATAACCAACGTGCCACAGTCCTAAATCAACATGTCATTTAGAAAGGAGATGGATGGCAAGTTAGCTTTTTATGCAGATCATTCAAACACCTGCCTGTAATATTTAAAGCAGTGAAACTCTTTTGAGGACACAAAAGAGAAAAACATCTATCTGAGGCTCAGCTCTGAAGGTGTAAATCTCTGTATTGTGTTTGACATTGCATACATAATTGCAAGCAGATACATACAAACTATATTCTGAGCTGCTATCAGCTGACCTGGTCTCCAAAGAAATTGGAGCAACTCCACCAAAATACAACAAGCGAGGACCATGCCTGGCCCAGCTGTAGTAACCTACCTCCTCTGTGACCTGAGCAGGACTCTTGATACAGCTATCCTAGAGCATGCCCTGGAAGTAAACTTGTCTTAGGAATTAATGTTTTGGCAGAACTGAATGGTTTCTGATTAATCTCAACAGCTGTGTGCAGATTGATTCACTGTAATCTGATCCCAGACAAGCACCAAGCTGACTGCACTTGCAGCATACGCTTCTGCCTTCATTCCTCCATCCATCACACGGTCTGTTGTCTTAAGATGGTTGTGCAATATGTACGTCAACTAAAACTTCATATATTTATGCATGCACTTCCCTGGAGTCTTTGGTACGGAAGACAGTGATAGTCGTTTAAGGTAGTGCTCTGTCATCATTTTAAGCTCAGTCTTCCCGTTGAAGTCATGGGGATTCTGTGGAAAGAGAGATGTCAGGGAAGGAAAGGAAAAAGGATGGCTCCTAAAAAGCTGTCGGAGCTGTCCTAAGACGATGAATAGCCTAAATTCCTACACCTGTGAATAATTTGGGAATATGATTGGAAATGAGTACAAAATAGTAAGGCAAAAAGATGTGGAACTGTTTCGTTATGAAACAGCTCCTTGTGTTATCACCTTGTTGAACCACACTGTTTTGCCCTGGTTTATGGCAGAAGGTCGCTGCGAGAAGCACAGCAGCTCTGCTACCGTCTCGCTGGGAGCTGGAGTTGCCTCCATGAATGTGCTCCCTCCTGCCAAGCCCCAAGCAGCTGGAGCACATGGGGAGTCTTGCAGTACCCAAAATGATTGCATGTTTTGCTGCAGCCTCTCCTTGGCACTGAACAGCAGTGAGCTCGATAGGGCACTTTGAATCTTTCAAAGGAGAGGAAAAAAAGAAACACCCATGAGACAGTAAATACTTATGTCAAACTGTCTGAGTTTGACCTTTGACAGCTTACTGATTTCCTGGCCATGTGTCTCCAAAAGGTCTTCACACCTGGTGAAGAGCTGTCCTACAGCATGAGTTCCTGGGCTATCGGTAAGTGCAGATTTATTATTATTATTTTTTAAAGTTTTCTTGCCCCTCCAAGGGCTCACCACAGGGCACCTCCAGCATGGGGTCGCCCCGTGCCGCTCCTCGGTGGCGGGGAAAGGGCTGAGCTGGCCCGATGGCGTCTCCGCTTTCGCCCTCGTGCGCAGTTCTTGTTTTGTTTGGTAAGTCCAGAAAACGGTGGCAACCTGATGCTGTTTCAAGGTAGAAAAGGTTTTAAGGCGTATGACTGTCATGGTGAAGCTGGTTTAATCATACCCAAAGGAAAACAGTGAACTCCTGCGAGAAGCAAGAAAAACACTGCTAGGTCTCCCTTAGGGAGCATCTATATAACTACCTTTCCTATTCCAGTGCAATGAGACCTAGGAGTCTCTGCAGAGACCCCTGGTTTTACTGTTTCAAATTTTTTGTAGATGCCTTAATACTTCTACACAGGAGAGTTCCTTCTGGGGCATTAAAACACAGATTCCCTAGGGTCTCTCTTCCGTTTCTTACAAAATTAATGGTAATTACCAGGAATGATTAGCAGGTTCAGTGCTTATTAGTCCTACTTTTTAAAATTCTGAAACAAATGTTTTTTCTTCCACTGTAACTGATCATTTTAATTTCCCTTCTTTGTCTGTAATAAGAATTGACGTTAAAGGATGCCTGAGGCAGCGTAATGAGAAAATGAAATTAGTTTTTCAGTTGGCTGGTCAAAAGCATTTTATACATGATAATAAACAGTTTATTTTACTCTTTTGCTTATGACATAATAAATGACAAAAACATTTTCTTGAAATAGATATTGCCCACTTTGCTACAGAGATCTCAAGCTGGGATTTTTTCCATTTAATGGAGTCACATAACTGCGAGGGATGTTTGCCTTTATTTGATTTTTCTTAACCTTTTTCAGGTTGTATGTAACGGTGCATCTCTACAGTGGACATGCAGCAAAAATTACTTTCCAAAACTATATTTTGGAAAGTCTTCCATAAGACCTTTCTCAGAAATACAGAGCCAGTTTTACTGAGGTAAGCTAGGAGTAAATCTACGTGTCGAGGCATTTTGGAGGAGTTTCTCAGAATTTTATATAGGACCCTTCGAACCAAAGCAAACGCTGTATTTAACCCAGGAAGTGCCGTTTCATTTGCAGGTGGCTCACCGGCTGAGCCAGCCTGAGCAGGAGCACCAGCAATTGCAGTGAGCTCAATGAGCCAGTTTCTTCTCTCGTCTTTAAAGTCAGGGGAAAATTTTGACTGTTAATAGTTTGCTCAGATTTGTGATTTATAAACTATCCACTGATATGTGAGGCCCTATTGAGACTGTCTGCAGAGCGCAGGGAAAAGGGAGGCTCATGCAGTTATGTTGAAGAACCATTCAGGATTCGGTGAAAGTCTGTGACCTCTTGGAGATTGGTCTGGTTTCACTCACTTATTCCTGCATTCATGTTTTGCATGAATTTTGAAAGCTTTTTTCTTCACAGAGGCTCTTTTGGAAATGAACATCTGGGACTATTAGAATTGTTTAGATTGATTATAGTGGCTTCTTCAGAGCAAAGAAATCAAAACAGGCTAGTGGTGAGGTGAACACACAGTACATTGATAAACGTTGTTACATATATGACCTGAGTAAGAAAAAGAGAAAAGCTGGGTTCTCATGTGTGATTCTTACAGTTCTTGACAGCTCAAACTCCCACATGCTTGACTAGTTCAGTGCTGGATTAGTGTGATGCCTGTTTGGCGGATCCCATGGGGCAAAGACTCAGTAAGAAACACATCATTCAGGATTTTGGGGACAGCTTGTAAACTGTCCAAGTCTACTGGCGATCCCACTCCAATCAACATCAAATCTGAAGATGGAATTAGGGGAAAGAAAGAAGTTCTTATTTATGCTCCCGTAATTTATGTGCTAAGTTGTGATTAGTGCATTTTTATGGAACAGCATCAACGAAAGAGTTCTCTGCAAAATAGCATGAACTATATTGGGCAACCATACGTATCATGCTTAATTACAAAATCAGGAAAGAATCAGAACAGAAATATAAGGACTGGACTGAAATCCTGATTTTACTGAAAAATGGCAAAACTGCCATTGTCCTTAATAAAGTCAAGATATTATCCATCAACACCAGGGCTTGATTTTTTTTTTTTTCTTACTTAGGGAGAAGAAAAATTCTCACTGAAGTGACGTAGGATTTATTTGTAAATGGCAGACTACTGTGTTGAATTATACCCTTTGGGGGGGAAATAAGCATTCATTACTTGAAAAAATTCCATTGAAATGCTTAGGATCTTGACAACTGCACCAGTAATACTAATATTCCAGTTAACATGTTAATAGTACCATTTTTATTGTATGCTAGCTTGCACTAGAATAATCCGGATTTAAGAGCCTGTTCTTGTATTACTACTTGCACTGATACTCCCATTGACGTTATGAGGACTCCTCATGAAAGAAGATTGCATTATGGGTAAAACTAGCCTGAGGTGAGATGTGCTGCATCTCTGTGATGAGTGAAAAAGTCTTAAAAATGTAGATAAGGTGAATATTAAAAATGGTGATTTGACACTATGATACTTTTGAATCTGGCAAACAAAACCGAGTCATAATGCAATAGCTGGAGCATAAAGATTCAGACATAAAGGATAACATGAGGCATCTTTCCACCTTAAACTTGAGTGGTCACTTGGTTCACTTCCTATGGCCATGGAGGGTCTGGCCTTGTTTTTTTTCCAGACAGTTTTTAATTTGTTCTCAAAGACCACCAAAGATAGACGTCAGCATTTTCTCCAGCACCTACTCCTGTCCTCACCGGCTAAAGGCTTCCTCAGTGTCTCTGCTGCCGAAGGAGCCCAGGACTTCCTGGCCTGCTCGCCATAACCAGGAGACAGGATTTCTCTCTTCTTTGCAGAGGTCTTGCACGAACTTCTGGAGCCTCTGCTCTACTCCCAATTATGAAATCAGTTTGGAAACATTAGCTACAGATACGCTGGCAGTTCTGGGAAGCAGGCTACCTGCTCTCAAGGTAACTATGTAGCTCTTCAGAGATCTCTGTGTGTATGAGCAGGTATTTATATAGGCAAATATATATTATATAAACACACACACAAAATACATACACAATGTGTGTGTATATGCACAAATATACAAATACATACAGATGCACAGTGCATTAGCCCTATAAACATAAAAAGAATCATGACACTTAGGCCTGAGGGTCATTTCTCCTGCTGAATAATGGATATTTCACTTTTTCGTGCACCACCAATGGAGCCGTGCAGTGCGTGAAGTCTAACCACAGCTGTGATCCCCCCAGTCCTAAAGCTAAGCCCTGGAGGGGCCATTGTCTTGTCTTTGCCCATGAGTATAGAGCCAGAGATGGTGGTCGAAGGCAGAGGAATATGAAATTTCAAAAAAAGCTAATGCAGTGATAAGACCGATTACCTAACTTACGCCTTTAGATTTACTCCATTGAACTAAAAATTAATTATCTTATGTCGCTCCAGATATATTTTCTGAAAGTGGTGCAATTTTGGAGGCAGTGACTTCTTTCTTTTAAATTACTTGTAGCATCTTTAGATCATATAATTATCCAGCAATTTCCTTCAGATACCCAGAAAACTATTTAGCAAAGGTGACCATTGTAGCAGCAATAGCAAGCTTAAAATGGTATAGCGCAATATTTAAAGTAGGGGTTGTTCTGCAGATTACATTCCTGTGTGTGTTTTTTTTCTAGTGGAGAAAATTGATTGGATTACTGCAGAAAACTCCATTCATGCAGTGTATTCCTTGCTTTTATAAGATTTAAAATAAACCAGGAAGCCTAAAGGTATTTTTTCCCCAATGAAAAAAGTGTATCTGTTTCCTAACCAGTCATCTTAGAAAATGAGAGAACTGGTATGTTTGGTAAAATCAAACCTATCTCTGTTTAATATTTGATATCCAAAGCTTGCTTTTATATATATTATCAAAATATATTTTATTTCATTCAAATGCATATCATAGCGGGAAGATGCAAAACTATCCAAGTTAAGCATTGCTCCTGGTTGTCCCTGTGCAGGGTGCATGGAGAAGGTCATGACAGCATCCCCGTCGTTCTGACTTTCAATAATCTTCCAGGAGTCCCGAGGATGAGCGCAGTGACCTTCCTTTTAGATTAAAACTGCATTATAGGAAATAGAAATGAGGGAGGAAAAAAAAAATCAAACCCTTTTGGAGCAGGAGCATCACTTCCAGGCACTCAGCATTGCTTCTCCCTCTCCAGCTCCCCCCTGAGTTCATGCCCTGAGTCCATGCGGATGAGCTGCATGGACATAGATGCCCTTCTCATATATCACAATATTTACCTTGTGCGTTTCAGTACAACATCATTAATTTTCCTACCCTCCCGTTCTCAGTAAGTGTCAGCTGTTTGGGTTTGCAGGGCGTTCAGATCGGATAAGTGAGCTCTCATGTTAGCACTGCGGCGGTCAAAGGTCCGTGTCAGGTCAGGACCTCTGCTCTGTGGGAGAGAGAAACTGATTTAAAACTACCGGAGGAAACAAGTAAAGGGAAAAAAATGGAGTTTATAGAGCTTATGAAATGTCATGAGACAAGTTGTAGCCTTTTGGACAAATGCTGAATGCAGCTAACTTGGAGGAAAAAGGAGGACAGAGGAAATATCAAAGATCACCTGCTACTAGAGAAAGACCGAGCGCAGGGAAGAGGGGAACATAATGAGAGCTTTTTGGCTGTATCAGCAATGGTGCTTCAATTTCCATATAAGAGACCGAAAAGGTATAATTAGGACCAACTTTTTTTTTTTTCCTCTTTCTCAATTCAGCTTGTGAGCTTTATTTGGTACCACAAAAATCCAGAGAAATAAAATTCAGCCTATTTAATTTGAGTTTACACTATAACATTTGTTAATATTTGCCTTTTTTGGTTAAGTGGATAAATCATATAACCATTAAATATGCAAGATGTAAACCACAGTCAATTAAATGATAGCTGAGGTACTGTGGCAGGCCTGATTAAATTGGTGTGTTATTAAGATTATATACACAACACCTATGGCATAACAGTTTTGGTATGTGCTGGGAAATTTAAAAGGCAGTTTGCTGGGATCCCAGCTCCCCAGATTTGCCTCCCACGTGCTGCCTTTGCCCTGTTTCAGAGCAGTCTGAAATAGTAGTCCTGGATGTTGCTGGGCTGACAATTACAAGCATCACTTCATTGCTTGTCAGCTTTTCTACCTTCCCAAATAGGTAGCCCTCGCCATTGAGAGAACTGTTACTTTTTAAATCTTTGATCAGGTCCTGTAGTTAAGATGCACTGGAAAGATTCATACTGGAAATAGATATATTTTTTTTCAACTGTCATATCTGGAACGATATTAAATGTATCACAACAGAACTAGTATTATATCTTCTCAAATTCTTTTCTTCCTGTTTTTTGACTTGAACAAATGTAAGTATCAGGCAAAGTGAACCAGTAAAGAAAATACAACTAAATTCTGTATCACTTCAGAACGAAATCAGAAACAAATTTATTGTATACCTGGTAAAAATAAACGGGTACCTTTTCTTTATCAGCTTTGCATTTCCAGACTCCTGATAATATTGGGCATGAAGAGTTATAAACTTATGTAGTTACAGTTTTGTGTAGTGAATTATTCTTGTGGGGTTTTGATACACCTGAAAAAATGGAGATTAAAGTTGGATCATTCTTTTTCTTTTCCTAACAAAATTGTGCGGGTATGGATTATCAAGGGACTGATTCTGCAAAACTTAGGCTAAATAAAAACCAAAGCAAATACTGTTGCTTGAGATTGTAGCTAAACTCAGTGAAATCAATAGTTGTTTAGTCTTCCATCATTTCTTGAGATGTTTTAAGATTCTGTTATAACCTTTGCAGAATACTTACTGGAACGAATCCAAAAGATTTTGATATGGCCTTTTGCCTTGCTGTAAGATATTTACCCCAAAAACAGAATATGCTGGAATACTGGAAAATAAATATGGCGTAAGAATTCCCTAAACTTGCAATTTCTTAAGGCCGAAGCAAGAGTCCAGTTGCTGCCGTGTCTCCCCAGGTGCGCTACGCATGGATGGCTTCTGTTTCTGCTCTGCCGGCCTTTCCAGCATATACAAAGTAAAATCCCATTAACTTGGCACTTCCTATTTTAATTTCTGCATGGCTAGATTGCTTTTCTCCTGCATTTTGTTAAGAAGGGCTGGAACGGTAAAGAATTTTGCTAACCTTTGCCAGGAGATGGTTCTTCCCTTTCAAGAAAATTGGGCCAAAGTTTGATGAGACAAGTGCGCATTTGCCGTCTTGCTCTGCTCGCGCGGGGCTGCCTCCACTGTCAGAGCGGCTAACGTCAGGGCTGCTAATGACCTTGTGAGGGGAACCACACGTTTATCTAGTCTCCAAGCTCTGCTAGCGTGTTGGTTGAAGTACGATCTTTGTCAAGCCCAGAGATGTAATTACCCCGAGAGTTAATGCTAATTGGTTTATTGAGTTTAATTGGATACCATTAAAAATACTGCCGTCTTAGGCAAGAACTAAGACAACATTCTTTTGAGGGAAGAATGATGATTCTTACTTTATCATTCATATTATAACCTTATTTTTTTACTTCATTTTTTTCCCAAAGACTGATGAGAGAGCTAAGCCCACCACTAGAGATATTTCATCTGGGTAAAACCCCGTGCCTAGTTCACCTGCCTAGTATTCTTGACCTTTTCCAAAGCTTCAGATGAAGAACTTGATAAAATGTTTGATGATATCGCTAAGGTTAATTACAATTTGAGCTATGGCAGGAGACATGCTGTAAATGGTTTAAAGAATAATAAAACTATAGAGGTCAAAAGAGCTGATAAAGGAGGTTTCAGTAGTCATAATGAATAATGAGTTGGAATAATTAGACAGTTATAGAGATGATTATCAGAAATTAACATGTGGTCTCACTAAGAGTTTCAACTGCTCTTAGATGAGATTATTGATAAGGGTTCACCAAAGAAAGAGCTTACACTTAACAAGGGTAATTTTTCATATTCCTGTGATTGCAACTCAGTATGGTGTATATACATGTATATTATTTAAGGACACAGAAATTAAAATTGTCCTAGATAAGGATGAAGATAGAGAATTGTTATTGGGTGTGGCAAGGAGAAAAGTGACACAATTTTACCTCTTTTATTTGGAGTTAAGATAGCTATTAAAATAGCATAATCCATTTTGAGGCATTGCAATAAAAAAAAGGGAAATTTGCTCAAATAACACAAAAATCTTAAGCTAAAAAAATCATAGGGCTAAGTTATAGCAGAGAAACTGAAATCTTGAGGAAATCATCTGCAAGGTCCAACTCCGTTTGTGCAACATAGAAAAAGCAATAAGAACAACCCATATTTTACTCTATTATTCTGATATTAGAAGGGAGGGAGTGATCTGCATTCCCTTCCATATATTTTACTCTAGGTGTGACAGGCCTAGACCAGAGTGGCTCAAGCAACCATTTTGATAAAATACTAACCTGGCTGCAATGGAAAGAATGCCGCAAGCTTCTCTTTGAATTTACATTAAAGCCTGAAACATACTGCATTTCTTTCGGTGCCCAGGGGATATTATAAATGATCTTCTATCTTCTTCTTCCTTGAAGAAAGTACCTATCCTTGGAGATTTTGTGGCCTTGCCTACTTAAGTAAGACAAATCAAGTGATAAAATAAACAATATATGATCATTAAAAGAGTGATCACTAGCAAAGGACCTTCCCTAGCCGATGTAGTGAGGCAGGTACCCTGATGAGACGACACTGTTGGCTTAAGGAAATACCACACTTCGGAAGAAGCTCCTGCGTTTTGTGCTCCAGCTGGGGTTTGTGGTGGTGGCTGGTTTACGTAGGCTGCGTTTTCAAACGAGGGCAGCTGAAGTAGGGAGCTAAAGCCCTGCTTTAATTCTTGGGAAAATAAAAAGGCCCTATTTCCAAGCTAAGCACTGAAAACTGTCACTGAGCAAACTCGGATTCAGCCCAGATAATCTGATTCTGCAACCTCTTATGAAGGGCTGTTACTCTTCATACCTGTCATGCTGATTTCAAGAGGTCTGCCACCCTTTTATGATCAAAACTTTGCAGGACTGTGTCCTAGCATGGTAACAAGGGAAAGATAGGACATGTTGAGCTTTCGTGTTATTCGGAATATGTGATGTGGTGGCATAATACAGATAAGGATCACAGAGTGAAAACCTTTTATAAAACTTAATAAAAGCTTTATATTTAGTATTAAAAATGTATTAGTATTTCATTCCACTCTGAGGGCTGTTTAGTTGGTTCCCTTTCGTGTCCATGACTTATGGATACTAAGGCAGCTGCAGGACTGAAGGGAAGGAATAGAACAAAGGTATTTTTTAAAGGTAAAGATATTTCTTATTTAAATATATTTATTGATACTAAAGTTATTTACTACAAAATAAAATTTTCATTATATAAAACACTATAAAGATATGGGGTTTTTTATAATTCAGCTACAGACGATATTGAACAGATTTTTCTCCCAGTTGCGTGGGACAACGAGAATTCATGTAAGTATAACTAAGTCTTTAATAGCAGAATTTATTAGGAATTTTAACAGCAATTGTGTGGGAATACCTTAATAATCGTATCCATTTCACCAACCATACATAAGGCTAAGATAAACCTCTCTCCTAAGATAAAAGCTCATATAACAGTTTGTAATCAGGTCATCAGGGCAGACGAAGCCTGTGCTTCTTGAGCAGCTGTTTGCAGGTGGGCCCGGCAGAGCTGCTACCGAAGGCGAGGGAAGTCAGCTGAGTCGTCCTTTGACTTCAGCTAAGTTTGGCTGGTGCAAGGTTATGAAGAGGTTCACGGTACAGCAGCAGAATGAACTTTATGGCTAAGCTTGTTTTGCCATTTTCTAGCTGGAAGGTCTAGGGATTTGAAACTCATCCAGGGATTTGAAACTTCAGCATTTTCTCTTGCTCTGATACACTTCAACCAGGCAAAGAAAATTTTCAGGCTGTATTATGACCTTAATTTCTCCATGCAGCCCATTATCTGCTCATTATTGAGCTATAATAAATATGGAGTCCTTGAAGTACTTTTTTCTCCCCAAATCACTTTAAGAATGAAAGCTAGCTACATTGAATCAAGGATGTACTGTCAAATGGAATCATTTCAGGGTAAGCAGATATTTTTCTTTGAATTATGGCTGGCATCTTGGATAGGGGGAAGTAATTTTAAAAAAGTGAGGCTGGAGTTTGTGCCTAAGAAGAAGTGAATTTACAGGGGTTTTCCCATCAGTCATTAACTCTGTTTTATATATATATATATATATATGTTTGTGTATATATATATATATATATATATATCTCATAGCAAAATGAGCCATAATAGCATTGCATCATTGCATGGGTAATATGTAGTATTTTAAGTTAGATTATCACTGTTAAGTGGCTAGCTGTGTATGACCAGTAGCAGCAAGGAAGTGCCATAAATAAAACAAAGTTAATTAAAATGTTAGCAAATATAAATAACCCAAGGTTAGTGAGCATTGTTTCATTGTAAATTAATAAATATGCAAAGGTAATGTTTATAATTAAAGCTATAATTTATCTTCATGCTCTGTTTGCCTAATAACAATTGTAACATAATGTTACATGCAGAAATGTAGTAATAGATTTGTTTAGCACTGTCATTATAAACAAATGTCTCTGTCTATTTATTCTAAGTTATGATACAGATTCTTTTCACATGCATCTGATGGCCTTTAAACCATTTAAAATGAACTACATTAATGTAATCTAATCTTGATACTGAACATAACATTTCAGTTTGAATTATCCTGAATCCATGATCCATTTTATTACTCACAAAGCACTTTATACATTTATGATAATGGCAAACCTTGCTCTGTTATTTAAATCACATTTCACATGGGATGATTTTTTTATTATTTTATTTTTTAAAACATTTTCGGTAGTAAAATACAAATAAAGAAAAGTCAATGCTCAGTAAGCCCTTTAACAAAGCAAACAATTCAGCTTTTTATGACATTAGCAAATAATAAAGAAAAGATCTGACATTTACACTTGATGAAATTTTATGCTATAACAGAGATGAAGAAAATGGAATGGAAATCACACATGATAAAACCTGTCCATGAAATTCAGATAGGTCTTAAAAAACTACTGCTAAATATTTTGGGATTTCTCTTACTTTAGCGAGGCCCTTACTTTACAGGAAAAATCTGTCTTTAAGAGTCAGTTCTTTCAACACAAGCAAATACTCTATTTACTTTGAGTTATTCTAGTAAAATAATAACGAGGGACTTCAGGAGGTTTACACGTGTAAGGAAGAAGTCAAAGTAGTGAGGTATAGCAATAATCAAATAAAGGAGTGTAGGAATTAGAGTTGATTCGCTATAGCAGCCACAAGAAACAGATTCATTTTTCCTGAAAACTTCTGGTAAATGTTCTTAAACTTCAATTTTAACTCCAAGTATCTTATTTTTAAAGTAGGTCTAGATTTTTAACTCATGTGTCCTTAGCTGTATTTTCCAGTTGAAGCGTTACATGTGATGCTCAGACCATTTGTGCATGTTGACTTATTGCAGTGAAATGTATTTTGGCTTAATTCACCCTTTTCCATAGGTGAGGTCACTCATGTATAAAAAGAGCATACAAAAGACCTAAACCTGTGATGAGTAGCTACTCTCAGCTTGCTTTAAATAACAAACTAAATTGATTAAATATCAGATTTATTGACTAGACTTTGAAATCACAGTTTGGGCTGGCTTTCCTCATCGTCTTTTTTTGTTAGTCTCACGATGACACAGAACTCCAGACTCAAGCATCCTACTCATATATGGAGCAAGTCATGCTGGGCATGCTAAAGGAAAGATGCCTACTAGTTTGCTATCATGAATCAGGGCTTATCTGATCAACTCACCAGCCTAAAGTAAAAAAAGATAAAAAACCGTATTCAGTGTCAGAATACTCAGGAAGGGATTTCATGAACATTCTGGACAATCTGATGTTATTGACTTGCTGTACTTTTGATATGTCACAAAAATCAGCTCTTCAGTAATTGCATATCCATAAGACTATGATTAGGAAATTGCCATTCTAACAGAGCATTTCTAGAATTATGTCATTCTGTGGGAAAGTTTATATTTTGAAAACTTCACCTGCAGTGTCATGCCCAACAGAACTTAGTCCTTAATAAAAATGATGTGTGGATATTTCTTTTTTCCTTTGTCTCCGCTTGTTACCGAGAGGTGATGAGTATGTTTCTTTACAGTACAAAATAACAAATCAGCAAAAAAAAGTCTAGTGAAGTAGGGAAAGTAGAGAATTTCACAAAGCTGTAATTGGTAAGCAAGCACGTTGTAAGGAGATAAATGCAATGGTGTTTGGAAAGCTGAGGTATAAGAAAGTAATGCGGGGCAGAAGGGCCAGAAATGACATAATTTACGTTGTGAAACTTGCTGAGAGCTTGTTGTGTTGCCTAGTATGTCTTGGGTAGGATGCTCACGATGCATGACAAAGAAAAGCTATTAAGTGACCCAGGAAGGAGAAAGAGGAGCCAAGAGCTCCCGGTACCGGCTCCTCTATGTTGTGGTGGACATCTTGTACCCGCTCAGATGCGTTACGTTTGCTGTATTTGTCAAGCTAGTGATAGCTAGCTTAGTTATATTCAAAAAGATTGGGTGTAATTGGTGAACATAAAGTACCCTTAAAATAAAGCATGAGTTTGGTGCAACTATTAACTGTTGTTATCAGGACAGAGCTAGAGAATGTTCAGACCACTACTTTCCTGATGTTTTATCAGGACAAAAGGAAGGCTTCCTAAAAAGTTACTTTGAGTACTGTACTTAAGGACAAAAAACAGACGAGAACGTTTTTTACAAAAAGAAGTTAAACAGCAAGTTTCAGCTGTATCAATCTCTTTAAATGAACTCTTATAACAGGAGAAAAAAGATGAAAGACATCCTCAGAAGTGGTCCCACATCATTTTCATGTTGATTGCAATAAGTGCTGTGAGTAGTGTGAGTTCTCTGTAAAATAAATGTCTGCCCCCAAAAAAGGGGAGGGGGGAATCTTTAAAAAGAGCACAAAGACCTTGGGATTTGCCCTTTAAGCGTCTCTCAGGGAATGAAGCCCTGGCCAGGGAGGGTCGGAGCAGAGGCCACCGGAGGGATGAAGGTGGGCAACGGAGTGGCTATCTCCAGGCAAACAGGGTAGCACAAGAGGAGCATCAGGAGGCAACATCTTCATTAATTTTATCGTGTATTTGCTTTCCAAAATCGTCTTGTGTGTTCACTAGAGCTTGATCGCATTCGATGATATCCTTGCAGATTTATTGTAAACATCTCCCTTCAGAGCAGTGAAAAAGAGATAAGTCTGAGCTGTTTAAAAGACAAAACCAAAGGGAAGAAAAGCAAGGCTTGATACAAAACCATCATCACCCTTACAGTCTGATAGCACCTGAAACTGATAGTCATAAAAGCCAGATACAATATAACCAAATTACTCCTATACTCTCTCACTAGAGAAATCTTTTTTGCCTTTCTTCCTCAGGAAAACCTTTCCGCAGAATAATTATTAAGGCAGGCCTAGGGAACCGTGTTCATTTCAGAGCTTTCATTTTTAGAAAGGCTGTTTAATATTTATATAAAGCTCATGTTAAGTTTATGCACCTGTCAAAATACTAAATTATATGATAGTGATTGCAAAATGAGCTATTTATCAGACAGATGTCTCCACCGAGCCTGGAGTACACAGATACGGAGGGCCAGATCGTCTCCTGCAGCAGGGTAACGGCACTTCGTCCGCAGCCAGCTGCCTCCGAGAAGGGGGCTTTTAATCCCGATGGCTCCAAAAGCCGTTTGGGGGTACGCAAGATTTGGTGGAGAGCACCCTTTCCACTGGAGCAGATACGCGACGGGTAACTTTTTTTGAGTAAAAGGACTCTGCAGGGCAGATGACCATTCTGATATATCACTTACCTTGGTGTTTCCTACAGCGTTCTTCACCAACGGCCTTTTGAGGTAGTAAGGGTTCCTTCTCCTTAACATTCGGTTGTGGCCTTAGAAATGAAAAAATTCATGTCAGGATCCAATTTAACCAGAAGACAGATGTTCTAACAAAATTCTTCCATAATCAACAGCATGGTAGGATATTACTGAGCGATGCTAGAGAGTGACCCTTGCCGGCAGTAAGTGACAGCCGAACAGTGCAGAGGCCTCATCGTCAGTGCTAACGGGTGGTTCTTGTGCGTCAGAAACGCTGAGCCTGCATACAGGATGTTAAAAGAGGAGTACGCTGGTCTTGGCTCTAGATGCTTGGATCTGGCTCCTTGGAAACTTAGCACCTGGCTTCTAGCAGGCCTCAGCTTTCTTTACAGTATCTCAAAAAACCAAAAAAACAAAAAAAAAAAAAGACCCATATCCAAACTAATCTTGTGCTGCTTTTTTTTTCTTTTTAAATGTGTTTATTTATGAAGAATAAGCTGCATGGGCTTCACTCTGCTTTGAAGGGAAATTCTTTGTAAATACTACTAAGACTCTCTAATCATTGTCATAATAAACACCGGTGATGGGAACAGGTGTATATTACAGTTGCTGCTTTTCAGCAGCACAGCCTTTGCTACATGGTTTCTGAACAGCATTTCTCACATTGGGAGGAACAGGAGAAAAGGGAGAAGGTAAAACAGCTGAATTCCTCCCTTGAATGAGGGGAAAAAAAATAGCATGGCAAAAACCTAGTAAATGAATTTTTTGAAGCATGCAAATTTTTCATTTTCTTTACAAGTTCTTGAATTCAAAAGCCACCAGGGAATTTTGCACAAAGTATTAAAATATAGTCATATAATAGACAAAATATACTGCATATCACTTGTGCTCTGTACTTATTCCAGTTACTTAATTCATACATTAAATACACTAGGGAGAGAGGTTTTTTACTCATTTTGCATTTGTTTTGCTTCTGTGTGATGGATTATGAATTACCATGCTACTGATATACCTGTGCAAAAATATAATGCAATAGATGTCTAATTATGACCTGAAGTGAAAATGAATTATAACTCTTCATGATACCTCTTATGATTTGCTGCATTATAAATAACAGTGATTTATTATTGTTTCACCTCCTGCTCTGCTAGTGATGGATCATAATAGTAGATCATCATAACTTTGAAATCAGAACAGAGCTGGTTTTTCTCCCATATAATTCAATTTTAACTCCACTACTGAGGTTGTGGAGTATCACAATCCATCTACTTTACGTTACATTTTATTAGAAAGGAGATATGTTAATATATTTGGTAGCTGTTCATTACTAACAACTGTTCATTAGACTTGCCTATTAAAATGTCCAACATACCTTTTGATAGTCTCATTATGTTTTCAACATGACCCACATGGCAACCACGGAGGAAAAACAGATGACCAACACTGAAAAAAGACTTCTCCATCCACACGTGCTTTATACTTAAGCAAAATTGCTGTAAAGTTGTTGTAAATTTTCAGAGCAAAAAGGTCTTATTTCCATAGTGCTCAGTGGTTCAACAAGACCTTCCTTTGCACATATAACGCCTGGCACTTATTGTCCTGCTGCAAACACAGGCCATGCTTGGCAGAGCCTGCCCTGGTAGGTTCGTGGAAGGGCCCTCTCCTCTCTTCTCCTCTCCTTGTTGGGAGCACTTCAATGAGGAGGTTTTCCACCCCTCGCAGTGGGAAGCTTAGCACCAAGCGTGGGCATCCCCAACGTAAGTCCAGCTTGGTGTCTTCTTGCAGGCTGCGAAAGGAGCATAGAGCCTGCCGTGGTTTTGACCTGAGTAAGAGTATACATGCAACAAGTTCACAGAGCGTTTCCCTCAGACTCCAAGCCTCTTCTCCTCTCTTGCCCTCTTGCTGCCGCTGAGTTTCACACACGCAGCTGTCATCATGCTCCACTTTCATTTTGATGGATCAGCAGCCCACGCTCCCTTCCTTGCTAAGGGCCCCAGCGTGTCACCACAGCATCCGCTCTGTACCTAGCAAATGGCTGAAGCGAAGATCTCCCTGGCAGCTAATAAAAACTTCCCATTTGAAATGAATTCTGTTCCCCACGTAGAAAGCGGCCTCCTCCGGCGTCACCTATAGCAAGGGAAAGGAGCTGACAGACCTTTCAGATGGAGCAAATCAGGTGTCACCAGGCACTGCTGTTGTGCTCTGCACAAAATTATCACTGGCAGTGATTTGCCTGCTCGACTCATTTTCAATAACACTTGCCCCATTTATAAATATGAGGCTGGGTCTTTTAAAAACCCCTTTCACTTTAATCACCTTACGTATTCATTTAGTTCGTGGCTGGGTCCAAAAGGCTCCAACTGCCTCCGCAGCTTCCTTTGAAGGGGACTGTGCCAGAGCAACTCTCAAGAAAATAACTGGCAGATTAATGCAAACTTGCTGCCAGGGGGTTGGAGCTGATCACTTCAGATTTTGTCTTACTCCGTGTAAAGCAGAGGAGCTGCTGTGGGCAGCCTAACGGTGGCTCTGGCTGATGAATACAAACAGCAACAGCATCAAGCAAGCTCTGCAGAAGCAGGTGTAGGAAATTCTCTGCAGGACACAACAGCAGTGTTTTCTTAGTCTTTGAGAACTATTAAACCTCAGCTAATGTTCAAGGTTAGAGAAAGCGGAGAGCAATACAGACATCCCTCAGTGGAGGAGCATTTGTGTTTTTCGATCTGTGTTTGCACAGTGGCCTGAAAGAAATAGTGCATTTGGTGGATCCCCCTTTGCGAAGTGTGTCCACACCACTGATGAGCAACCCCAATGTAAGATACTATCATTTGCATTTGTTATCGTTTCAGTCTCTCTTTCTACTACTACAGCTGACTTAACTAGATGTTGTATGCTGTAGAAAGGGGATCTGGGCGCTTGTCTCTGAGTGCCGGTTGTAAGCTAAATTATTGCTCAGGCAGAGAATACATAGACCTTACGGAGTAAAAGGGTCCCTAAACATACGCGAGGGTGCTGCGGTGACTGTGTCTGTCAAGCCAGGAGGTCCCTCAAGGTCTAAATATCCCAACAAACGCTGCAGAAGCCTGCAGGAGTATTTAACGGGAGGGACATCTAGTTGTGCTGGTGTCCAAGGCTGAGCCAGCATCGCTGTCTCCGTGCTCCTCGCAGGGCAGTGTCTCTGGGCTGAAAGGACTTTTTTTCCTTTTTAATAGGAAAAAATAGACATATTATTTAGCAAAGAAGAATTTGATAAAATTACCTTTTTTCCTCTGTTCTGTATTTGTCCATGGCAGATAGTAGGATTTTTTTTTTTTTGCTTGTTTGAAATTGTTTTTTGTGAGCACACTGCAGTCCATAAAACATTTTCAACCTCTTTTCGGGATGTTTGTATTTCAGAGTCGGAGATGTTCTGACTGGCCACAACAGCACCTAAAATTCCGCCGATACCCTGTGCGGAGGAGCTGCTTTTTAACTTTTGAACACATGAATCTTTACTGTGTAAAGTGCATTTTCTCAGAGTGTTCTCAGAATATTCTGCAGCATCAGTTCAAAATATATTTTATGACTGTTTATACCATTAACTTGTAAATTTAGGGAAAACAGGCCCAGAATAATTGTCTTGCTGAAGTCACTGAGCCCCATTTGTAACTGAAAGTTTCTGTCGGCTAATAGCTGTTGGGAGAGTCGCGCTGAAAAAGAGGTAGGTGGTGTCATACCAGACTGTAAAGCAGTGGCCGAGGTACATTGCAAAACCACAGTGAGAACAGACGCTGAACTGCAACTTCTTGGGAACGTTACAAAAGGAGGCGAGAAGGCAGCGGGACGGGGCGCCTCCTCCTTCCCTTACCAGGTGACTCACCAGGCGCTCTCTGGATAACCAGTCTTCAGCCTCCAGAGCGCTCTCTGGCACATCCCACAACCACTAACTTCATTGCATGGCGTAAATGGAGAAGGGAGCGTGATAACCAGTCCATATGGTTTCACTTTTCCTTTCCTATTATGAATTTTCTTTATCGGCTTATCCTTTACGCAGGAAAGGAGATGTATGTGAAGTTGTTTATCCAGCTCTTGGTAACTGAGGAACAAGCAGTTATGAGCATCTGAAAAGTTTCACCAAAGCCAAACTTTAATGAACCTTAAAAATCTGGGAAGAAATGAATAAGTAAAAAGAAAAGAAGGAAAAAAAAATCCCAGAAGCATGATTAAAATGTGTATATATACAGTTTTAAAGTTCCTGCTTTACAACTGAATAAATAACTCCTTGAGCAATAATTTATTTGCATGCTGTTAATTAGAAGCATAATTAATTTTTGTAGATTATAAATAATGGGACGCAAAATGTCATTCCCAGTAGATCAAATGGAAATAATATAAACATTCTTAAAAAAACAAGAATAGCTTGCAATGAAACTGGTTTAAATTAGTTATGATTTTTTGTGATGTCTTGTACTAATGAAAACTATAAATTTGTGTCTGAAGTTAGTAATTTATTGGCAAAATGCAAGGGTTCATTAATCATTCTGCTTTCTCTTATACTTGGCACATATGGAGGGAAAATCTCTGTGTTTATCACTGCTTCAAATAAACAGTAGCATAAGTAGATTATTCCCGACAGAAAGATTTTTCCCGCACCCTAATCTCAGAGCAATCATTCACTGATCTAAATGAGCAGTTACTTAAACCACTAAGAAGGGATGCTAATTAGCTAAGGAAAACTAGGCAAGAGTATTTAATTTAAAAAAAAAAAAATCCCCTTTTTTCCCCTTGCTATCTTATTTCTAGTGTATTATTTACTTTCTGTTTGTTTGGATGTTGTCTCCATGACAACTTCCAACTTAGCTGTGTCTCCTAGGGGAGGATGACTTCTCATAGTGTCCCAGTCTGCAGCTTCGTTTCGGTAGCTTCCACTCACTTACGCCTCTTGCTTTCTGGTTAATTTAGGTATATCCAGGTAAAAATAGGAAAGGATGCAAGCCCACTTTGTTCCTTACAAGCAGAGAGGGCAGATCTTGGTCTGCCTGGACTCAAACACTTTAAAACAATCGTACAAGAATTTTTAGTTTTTCTACAGATGCCTCAAGTCCAAATAACATTCGTAACAAGCTATGCCCCTTAGAAAAAAATATCCTTTAGCTTTTGATGTCAAATATTATCTACGGTACATGACCCACAAAGAGCAGCAGAGCTCTGCTTGACCTGTAGATAACGTAGCATCTCTGGTTAAGATTGCAAAGCTGGCATGAAGTTGGATCATTCAGGTTTGGGGGATCTCCAGGGCGAAGGACCTCATGGCACAGGCGAGACACAGGTAAGGAGTTGCAGGTCTTTCTATTTTTTGCTAATTTTTTCTGCTATACTGTGAGGATATGAAAGTAGAAATCACATGAAAAGAGGCAATGATTAACAGAAAGTAAACTTAACCCAACTATTTTGTGGATTAGAAATTGATTTTCAGCTTCCATTTCGATTTTATTTTATTTCATTCTACCACCTGACCTGTGAATGTCAAGGGATGTAAGAAAGCATATTTCATGGAGAATATATGGTCATTGTCAATAGTCAACTAATGGCTGCAGGCAAGCTTTTAGATTTTGAATTTATGTATTTATTCCATTAAAAATGAAATGATTCTACAGAGGTGAGAGGCACTGAGCAACAACAACACTATTAGCAGATGGATGAAGTACACTGGATATGGATGAAATTCTTGAACTGTCTTACATGCCATCGGGTTCTTTTATCCTTTCTTCTAATTTCTTCAGACAAACAATGATTTATACAGGTGACCCCATCTAAGATATGTTTTACTTCCTAATAAATTGTATTCCCTTTAAACACTCTTTTGTAAGTACAAGAACCATCCTGTTCTCATACACTGTTCTGCAGAAAAACCCCTCTTTTTTTTTTGCGTTCATTCTTCAACTGGAATTTTAATATGTGGTTTAAAGATGTTTTCAGGGTGGTTGGCACAGACAAGGTTTTAACAGATCTAGAGATTTTGCTAATGTTTTTAGAAGGCTGCGTAAGATGTGGGTGAACAGTAGAAGCACAGCTGAATGTTGTCGACCTTTCAGAGCCCAGGAAATACATCGAGCAGTTTCCCATGTTCAGGGATATTAAAAATCAAGCACAGGCAAAGTGTTTTTGTTGGTCTTTGCTTTGTCCATGAGATGTGATCCACCAGTCTGGCATTCTGTTGAGTAGCCAGGCATCACTGTGGATGTTTCATGTATTCCCCATTAAAATGTACGTGCTGTGTTTCTGTTGGATTGATGAGAAGTGGAAAAAATGAAGATATAGAAGAAAGAAAACAGAATAAGAAAGAATTCTTATAGGCTAAATAGACACCATTCCTGTCAACAGATGAATAAACACTTTGCATACCTATGGCTAGACACAATACACTAGGAGACGTCAGTGATCTGCTGCATTTTGCCTAGAAAATTACTAGCCTAGAAAGTTGTGCCAAACAAGACACAGGCTGAGATAAGGCTCATATAACAGTGTACGAATGCTTTTGTGTGTAAAGCATAGCGCTTGGACAACTGCAACTGTGGGTTGTGCTCTTAAATCTACCACAGGCTTATCGTAAGATTTGTAAAAACTGTGCAGATTTCTGACTCTCTATTGGTAAAATGAGAATAAAAATATGAATCTGATTAGGATGTTGTTAATTATCATTTGTGAAATGCTTTGATGTCTCTGGAGAAAAGCACTAAAGACATGAAAAGCAGCATTATTTAATAAAGATTATCAAATATATAGCCATAGGGCCTGAATACACTCACATTATGGATAAATTATTTTCTGGCAGACATGTTCACCTCTTCAGCAAAACTGCTATGAAAACTAAGAAAAGGCTTGTTGTTGAGAAAGCATCCAAACAGTTTGTGGTTTAGCATGAGTTTTTTTTTTAATCCTGACCTCCAGATTAAATATGCCATTAGATAGATGCACAGTGTTCTGTAGTAATATACAGAAATAACTGAGAAAGGGGGGAGTCAGAACAATGTCCCTGAAAGCATGCAAAGCTCCCAAAGCCTTTCATGTTACCGTCTTGGAATAGTGCTTTGGTCTTTTGTCCCTCTTACGATAACTGATTTAGTATTGCAGTGAGAGCGAAGCTTCCACTCTAAATTGTAGGGGAAAAAGTTAACAGAAATGAAATGCATGTTCACCTACCTGCAAAATCTTTTTATAAAGCTAGATACCACCAATAGTTTCTCTTCATCTGTTTCTGATGACGTATTATTCAAGTACATGACTGCTTTCCCTCACGTCACAGTTAAATACAATGAGCTGTGTACTACGGACAAAGGCACTATCAAATTTTTCTTTGAGGAAAAGAATCAGATTTTGGAAGTATCAGAAAGTACCATCAAGATGAACTGTTTTATTAAAATGCCAGACAATGGCTTCCTTTAGAGATATACGTATCATCTCTGATTGTTTTTAATCTGAATTATGGGTATTATTTTACTGTTCTGTGCCTGACTCTACGACTTTTATTTTGAGCTGCTCGAGACACTTTAGTGAATCCAAACTCTTACACAAGTTAAAGGTTCCAGAATCTGACCTTTTATTATTAAGTATTGTTCAATATTTAAACTTGAGACAGAAAATGAAAATGCTGGCTTCTTCCTCCAGCATCACCTTTTCTACATTAAAACTACATGGAATTTTTTTTTTCTTCAAGTGGGTGGAATCTGAGGAGCTCAAAAAACTAAAGGAGTAGCTGGCATGCCATCCCATAGCGCTGCTTGGCTTATGCAGCTGCTCAGAGACGCAGGATAACCCCTCTTCCTTACATGTCTACACTCATTAGGCTGCCACAGCATCTGCTGTCCTTAAAGCAGGGCTCTCTGGATAATCTAGACCAAAGAGCACATATGAAATAGAAATGGATTCATTTTGAAATGTGTGCTTTATCAAGAGGCTGTTGGAAAGCATCTCATTACATAATGCAGGCCCTTTCTAACCCAGTCATCGAATTATCATAAAATTAAAGCTTTTGTTTGCTAATTATTAGGTCATTAAATGTGTTCTGCCTCTTGCAAACCTAGGGGAAAGGCTATGGAAGGGGTTGATATTGATCATGCAACATGAGCCAGAGCACCTCAGAAGTCCTGTAGAGGTTGTACACTAATATCCACCCCCACGCAAACACTGCAGGGCTGCATTTTGTTCCAAATATTCGGCACTGACCGTCTCTCACTGAGGCAACCACTGCAGTGACCCTGATCTTACAGCAGGAGCTGTATCCAGCTGATTCAAATGCAGGGTGTTAACAATTCTATTTTATTTACTTTTTGTGTGATATTTTGTAGGGTCCTGCTATTCCTGTTAAGATACTTTGGAGGTCTACGTCTTCTCAGCCCAGTTTCCAGCTTCTGAAACACGTCCTCATAGGAAGGCATGGCAGGGAGATGGGGGGATACTGCCAAGTACTGCCAGCTGCTGTGGGTGGGCTGTGTGCCCTAGCCCTAAAAAAACACAAAATGAAAGTCTTCAGAAATAGGGAACTTGGCTGCAGTTATTCCTGTATGGCAAAATGTTACATTGTTCTTGGTAGTTGTCACCTATTGGACCATGATGTCTAAGAATGAGAGAGAAAAGGAAGAAAAGAGGGTTTAACAGGTTTGTATTGGAAAAGTGCTTTACAAGTATGATGAGCTTGTTTGATTTGTACATAAGAAGCACCAGGTGCTGCACCATATGTGTAAGCAGCGTTACTCCCCATCCTGAGTTTCAGGAAAATTGTTGTGCCTGGCCTCTTGTTTTCCTGAATCAGTTAGTACAGACTTCAGAGGGATGATGAAACCTCTCAGATATTTCAGATTCAGCCATTACCACAGCCCAGGAGAGGATAATATGTAGACACAGGAAATAATGCATTCAGAACAAAATATCTGGAGTTTGTGGAGCTGTTTAAATCTCAAGATGTATATTTTGTTTGGTTTAAAGGCGTCATATGAACGCTATAACCTGCTATAGGAACAGCAAATTATGTTTATCAAAATATTTGTATCTTATATATTCTAGAACATCTTACTTGGCATATAAATGCAAAACAACTTCATTTTTACTAAAATGACATGGTCATGAATAGGAGATACTGAGCAATAGACTAGATAATGATCCATATGTAACAGTTGCCTTCAGATATATGGCCATGTTTAAAGAGATTATGGGAAGGCTTCATGCACTTCAGTGCAATTTACTAAATACAGTGTGGGATGAAATTGCTGTTGTTGGAGCTCAGGACAGCTTTAGAAATGAATAACTCCAGAAGCGGGGAAAATACCTTATGTATTCACGTGGAACAAAAAGCATTAGTGTATTTAGATGATTGTTCTCTTGAAATAGTTTACAAAATTGCAATACTTTAGCCAGTGAATTCCAGTTAATTGTTTTACCATAAGAGAGCCCCTGCTTTTCCAGGAGCAGTTCCCTTCTGAATGCTCCCTAACGAAGTTCCTCGCAGATCCCTATCTGGTTTCTTCACCTGTCTTCAGTTATCTCAGCAGCTCCAGTTCCTCCCATCATGCCTTCTCCATGGCAGTACCTTGTTCCTAGCCCTGTCTCCCACTGAAGTTTGATTTAGTGTTTCCTAGTTTTTCCCCCAATAGCTCTTACGCTCTTACATGGTTAGAGGGGCACAGGACAGCACACGTCACTGCTAGCTCAGAGCTGAGCAGACTTTCTTGAAATCTTCAGCAACCATCTCTTTGATAATGCTGCCTGTCTGTTAAGAGTAACTGGTCACTCATTTCTTTAGGATAGCAGGCTAAAAATAATTTGGCCTTTAGACAGCTGTAATGTATTACAGATGTATGGTACGTTGTCACACAATTCCCACTCTCCTACCACAGAAATAAGTATATATATGATTTTTTTGTTTTTTACTGTGAAGTAATAAAGGCTCTCTATGCAATCCAAGCAGCAATGCATGCTGAATTTAAAATAAGATGAACGCAACTTAACTATGAAAACCTTGATCCATTAAATTATGAAATGGCTTCTGAGAGGGAAGAACCCATTTTTCAGTGGAAGTTGTGAACACAGGGACCTAATAGGATTGGTCCTTGCAAAGTTACAGCTAATAATGTGTAGTGAGATTTTCAAAAGCACCAGGGGAAAAGATACTTTAATAGAACTCCCAGATTTAATCTTCTTCTTCTAGGAATTACCTCCTTGCTGTTAAGCTTTCATGACATGAATTCCTCTTCTAACTCATACTAGGAAATATTCTCCTTGCTAGACTTGTGTTTTCAGTTTGCAGTTTTCAGATTTTTGGTTTGCAAATTCAGTTTTGCAAAATAGTTCTTGTTTTCTGTGATGACTTCTGTATGTTGTACTGTACTATAAATCATTGTAAACCTAGTTTAGGTAGGCATCTATACATTTGACTATAAAATAAGAGTAATTCATCATTATGCCAAAAAACTAAGATGTTTCTTAAACCTTAATGTAATAAGTAATGTAACAAGTAAGCATTTTGGATGAATAGAGAGTGGAAAAGCAAGAGGGATAGTAGGCACATATGAAAGGTGCCAGCAGCAGCAGGGTATATGGTATGCATGCTTACTAGGTTTTAAGTAGCAGGGTCCAGATATTATGTAAGTGCTCCATTTCATGACAATTTGGCTAGTTTCCATGGAGATAATTATGTTGTCACAAACTAAGGGTAAAGACGTCAAGTGCAAGATAAATAGGAGGAGCATATGGACTTCCAAGCAACAAAGATGCTCTCTTTTGCTCTGCAGTAACAAAAGGTGCCTATAATCACAGCAGTGAAAGAATGAGCTGTCTCTGCTATAAACATTGTGAGCGTTCAGTATATCAGCACCATCTATTTCATACCAGGCCTCCCAATACCTTTTTCTTTATGAGAGTCCTTTCAGTGGATAATAGTTTTCACCAGTTACACTAGAATGGGGCCAACTCGCTAGCTGGAATAAATCAGCCCAGCTGTACTGAAGTCAATGAAACTGCGCTAAATTAAAGCCGAATTAAGCTGTGCTGAATTAAACCATTTGAGAATTTGGCTTCACATTGTTCATCTACCCTGCAAAGCGATCAGGTCAATAATATAAACAACAGAAGATAGATACCTGATGGCTTTCCCCCTGCTTCATGAGTAGGTGCTTGCTTGAACTCCTGACTTACCCAAACAGGGGTTTGGTCAAGCGCCTGCCTTAGCAGCTGCCCAACCACTTGCTCTTTGTAGGTGCTGGGAATGGCTGTGGCCTCTGTGCTCAGGGTGTTTAGATCACCACTCTGGTCGATCAGCAAAGACAGCCTTTTTTTCCTTCTTTTTTTACCTAGTCATATTCCTTTAAGGTAATGACAAACGTTCATTGACGAGAAGGGCATGTCATGTTTCCTAAGAGTATTTGCATTGCTGGTCTATGAGTCTCTTGCTAGAAACCTCCCAATTTTTTTAACTCTTGGACCTATTGCAGCACTGGGAAAAAAGAGGCAATAAAGCCTTGTTGTAGGGATTTGTGTATAAACTGCAGATGAGATGATGCTTGTGTGTTACGGATTGGTCCGCTGTTGGTTGTCACGTCTACTTCTTGGCCTTTTAAGTCACCCCACATTTAGGATCTGACAGTTCTGGGGTTTGGGGCTGGCAAAGCTAATGTTGGATTTAAGGAAGTCCCATATGTTCTAAACCAGCAGCTTGAGGTTAGGTGGGAACACTCACAGAAACTCACAGTTCCCAAAATGACACTGAAAACCTAAGTTTAGGCAATAAAATCTCACCCTTCAGACCAAGTCCACATCTCTTCCTTATGCTGAATGTCTTTCTTTCCTTATTGTCTTATTCAAAGCACAGATGCTGCTTAAAGAAAAAACATACAGTATCAGTAAGCATGCCAAAGCCTTCAAAAGCTATTGCTTGTGTATGGGGGAAAGGCAGCAGCATAGGTGACATGTCTGTAATGTAAAGACTCTCTTCTTCTCAAAAGGAAATTGTTTATATATATATAATCTATACTGTACCCACATGAAGATTTATATTTTATATATAATGATTGCATATGCATTAAATATACTAAATATATGTAACTATTAGAAGATGCAATTGTACCTTTCTGTAAGGAGAGTTACATGCATAGTGCATGTAGAACAGTATATGTATATGCCTCTCTATATATTTATATACTTATATATCTAAGTGTGTGCGTATATATATATACACCCTTAGATTCTAAATATATGTTGAGGCTCTTTTATTTACTAATTCAATGGCACTGCCTTGATTGTGTTCTTTGGCACTGACAAAGGCTTTTGTAACTTAAAACATCTAAGAGAGTTGTCGCTTTCCTTCTGAGGGCTCATGTTACTTGAGCGAGAAGAGATGCCCTGGCCTGGAGCTCCCCGCCGCTGACAGAGCAGCGCTCGGAGCCAGCCTGGGCTCGCTGTTTCCCGGCCTCTTCCCCTCCAGAAGAGCCTTCCTCTTCTGTTCACGTTATTCTCTCACTTGATGTCACCTGCTTTTCTTCTGCAAGCAGGGCCTTTTGCTTCTGTTGATCTCTGTTCTGCTTATTTTGCCTTATTAGCTTCCAATGTATATGGTAACAGAGAATGAGGGAGTAGCAAAATGACAATATGCAGACATTTTCCTCACATTGCCTTTTCTTTCTTTTGGCTCATTGCTATTTCTCTTATACCTTTTATCCTTTCTTTCCTCTGTGGCTTTCTCTCCATTTTTTGTCTTCTTTCTTCAATATGATGTCTTCATTTTAGCCTTTGGGCTAGGATCTTGCTGTTTCCATTCTATGATGATTATTTTTTCAAAAGAACTGGCACTGAAGAAAGTTTGCAATTTAGTTTGCAAGCTAGACTCAAACAGTGACTCAGTACTGAGCCGCCTGCATTATCTTTGTCAACTAGTGCAGCAGTGGAATTTCATATCATGTAAAGCAATTCAGATTTTCTGTCCAGAAGTTAGTTATGCTGTGCAACTGAACCTGCGAAAGTACAAGAATGTAAGGACTGCATGAATTTTTGAATAATATGTTTCTAAAAATATTATTTTTTTACTGTGGTGAGGTTTTAATATGCAGCTAATCTGCATGTGAGGTTCTTGAAACCTGATCTTCCACAAACCATGGCCACTAGACATTAAGGATTACACTTGCAGAAAATGGATTCCCCAGCCCACAAATGAATATATCCTTCTCAATGTTCTAGTAGGCTATTCAGGTCTTGCCACGGGATAAACGTCTGAAGGTCTCATCTGAAGTTCTCTGACTTGCAATTTGAACTTGAAGTCATGTATGTCCCAAAGACGCATTTACTCACTTTTGTGTTACCTGCAACGCTCTATCTGTTAATGAACTAGCATGTCAGCTCTGAAGTGCAGGTTCAAGTCACCGTTTATGTGGTGAAGCGCCAGGATATGAATAGTGGCTGCACTCACTTTACTGCTTGCAGAACGTGGGGTGATAGCATGCTGTATCACATTCAGCGAGTCCTTGTCGTAGAGGAGCACTGATGCCTCTGAAGGCGTGGTCCTTACGTGGCAAAGATCCTACCAGTTTGACTCTGGTCCGTTAGCAGAACCGTGGGGAAACTTGTGATATATCAACGCTTTGCAGGATTTGCAGTCCAGACTGTTGCTTTTACTACATCACTTCTGCAAGGAGTACCTCCAAAGCAAATATTGCATACAAAACCAGTATATCCTAAAATCAAAGAACTTGTCTGATTTTACATATCTGAGGTTTTTATTCTCAGAGACCATGAAAGATAAGAGCCCAGGACATGCTGAGCGTCTGCATCCTGAAAAGAAAAGACAGATACCCCCAAGCCCCCAGCTAAAAGCAGAAGCTGTTGTAGGAGCCTCGTTTTGTTCTTTACACAGGCTAGAAAGATTAATTTGGTCGTTCACTTTTGTGACTTTTAGTGTGTTGACTCTTTCACATTTAAAGACGTAGTCTGTTCTTTTCCAAGATTTGGTGCTTATGCTACAGCATCAGTTTTAATTCCCCAGTGGTGGTTGCTGTTGTCTCTGCTACTAACAGATAGGGACATATATCAGGCCTTCAGGATATTTCATCCTGCTGAATCATGCTGTGAGATGTAATAATTGATTTATTTAATGATCTCTGCTGGCTTGGAGTTGTATAGTCTACCAAAGGACTTCTAGGTCCTAACATCTGTATTGAGAGAATTTCAAAAGGCTCAAAGGAGATGGCAGTAATTTAGATCATATCAAAAGACAATTTCTGTTCCTGGGGGTCTGGGATAGTTAGCAAAGTGCTTCAGTGTCCTCAGAGGTCAAATTAACCACAGCGTGTTGTGTAGCTGCTGTTAGTTTGGTTGCAAATCAAGTGCCCTTCCTTTGGTAAAGCCTCTGAATGGAGCATTTTGTGAGAGCATTCCTTGAAGCTTCCTGGGGGAGGCAATCATTTAAAAAAATGTATCTTTTTGACAGGGTTTAACCTTTTGTGGAGAGAACGTGTTAATAGCATCTCCTCCCTTTAACAAATTACTGTGGAAAGCTAAACTTATCAGCTGTTCTTTTGCTTTGCCATCACTACTCTACTTATCAATAAAAACAAAAATTAAAGGTAGGATTCTAGGGCAACATTGGTAGCACGGAGGAGAGGAGCAGCTTTCAGTTTCTGTGCTTGAGCTATTACAATTTTTTTTTCCCTTGGCCATTATTTTCCTTAAAAAATAGAAACCAGTGACAAACTGAGAGTAAATACAGAGCAATGTCAAGGCTTGTCACTCTTTTCAGCTCTAGCAAGGTTAGGTTTTCAGATCCGGGTGCTGATTTCTCCCAGCGTTCTGCCTTCCCCATCCACATAGCTTTCGCTGGAGACAAGGGGATATTTTTTTCTTCTTTTTTAATTTTGGATGCTGAGGAATTGTGCCAGGTGGAGCTGGCAGAGAGATAAGTGCCACAGCAGGGAGGAAGATTCATAAATGATGAAGACACAATCTCTTAAACTCCCTGGCTCACAGGTGTTTTGTTATTAATGAAGCTGGAAAAGATGCTCCAAATTACTTCTCCTCCTTGACATGAGAGCTTTGGCAGCCCTTTGTGACAGAAAGCTCCTGCTCTTGCAGGTGTGCGGGATAAACTTGCAAGCCAGAATGGGGAAAGAGGAGCGAGAAAGAAAAACATTCACATACCCAAGGGATCCTAGGGATGGAAGAGGAGGAAGGAGGGTGAGAGAGAGAAAAACACTCAATCAATGCATCGTGAAATGTATTCTGTCAATATATGAGGAAAGAGATAACTATAAACTTCATCTCCCTGCATCTTATTTGTTCCTCCAGCCCACATCCACCTGGCAGCAAAGAGAACTGTAATCTGGTCTGTAACCCTACACTGATATCCTGTTTAAATTCCTAAGCAGAGCAACCTGAAGGCCAAACAGGATTTACAAAGTTTTGCAAGCTCCTTTCCAGAAAACAACAGTGATGACATCAAAGCTGGTGGTTTGTCTGTTTTATTCAGCTTTTCTTACCTGTATGTTAAGACCTGACTTGACAGGCAAATGGAAAATAATTATATTATGCTGTTTTTTATTGCCTTGTTATAGAAGAATGAAGTTCATTTTTGCCTTTTATTGGCACCATCTGTTTCTTTTCTGGCAAGTATCTAAGACAGCATCATATGGTGGTATCATATATATAAGTGGGCTGGTTCTGAGGTATTCAGGTTGCACTGATCATCACATGCTCAAGAATTGCATCTTTCTCTAGTCCTCCTTCTTCTACATATCCTGAGAAAAACGAAACAACCTCCCCCCATGCAAACTGTAACATGTGTAACTGTAACATTTTCTATTGAGAGGTGCAGCAAATGGTCACCAGTTAATGATTACAAAAAATGCAGATAATGTGTTTGGGAAAAGCTTCACAAAATTCTTCTAGCTTTCACCTTTCTAAACTACTGGAAATGTCAGCGAGCAATCCCCTCCCTGTGTCAACATCTGGAACGGCGTGCACAGCTGTATGATCAGTGCGACGGCCTAGGTCAGCGGGGCAGGGGACTGTGCTGTAGCTTGGAGGTTAATTAGAATTTTTTTTTGAACTTTGCTTTTAGATATATGTTTTAGATACATGGGCTGACTCACTGTCTGGCAGTACCTATTGACTCCTGTTGACCGTAAAGGGAGCCTACGGAATGGCTCAAGCTGAGCGAGATGAATCCCGCTTGCTGACTGATATATATATAAAAATGACTCCAGATATTGATATACTAAAGGGATATAGCCCATTTTAATATTTCTTGTGGTGGAATTTGTTAAAGAATAAGCATCCACCCTCTCCTAAAGCCTCTTAAAGAAATTATTTATTCAAGGAGGTTTTGAGCTTGGAATCTAGTTTGCTGGCAAGGTTGAATGATATTACCTAAAGAAAATCCCAGTGATGATTAAAGGTCTCGTATCAGAAACAGAAGTAAAATAATAGTGATAGGAGCTTTAATTTCAGATTTTTTTTTTTTAGTTTAAACAGGATTCACAGTGTGCTTTTTGGTTTGTGAGTCAGTGTCGTGTGTCAACAATTCAGAGTAACCAGAGACCTAATGCACAGTTTAGGCTGAATGTAACTACAGCTGAGCATAAAATAACAGTGACCCGTCCTGGTGCTGAACAGCTGAGAAGTTCACCTGGTCCTAATGTGGCGAATGATTTATTTTCGGCTAGCTAGAGATGGAAAACAGTACTGTTTTAATAAATTCCTACTAAAATGGTTTGTAGGTGTCTCTGTGACAGTTCGTGTGGTGCATGCATTTACTAGGTTTTCAGTAAACATGGTCCAAATATTGTGCAAATGCTCTATTTCACGAGAATGCAATTAGTTTCTATGGAGACAATTAGGATGTCACAAACTGAGTGCTATGACTTCAAGGGTGAGATAAATAAAAAGAGCACAGTAACCTCTAATCAGCAAAAATGATCTGCGTTTGCTTTGTAGTAACAGAAAAGCAACAGCAATCCACAGCAATGAAGTTAAAGGCAATTCTTTCTTTAATGTTGTCAGAGAGTAATGTATTAATGCTCCGAACTCATCCAGCGACTGCATAGACCTGTCTTCTCACGATACTTCACGTAGTCCGTCTGCTAAAAATTGGCCCCGCTTTTGAAACTAGTCATCCTGTGGCAGCGGGAAACAGAACTGGACCGATCCTTCGGAAAGGGGCACGGGGCAGACGGGGCGACAGGCGCAGGCACATCCGCCGGGCAGCGCCCCGGCTGCGCGAGGTAGCAGGGGTGGCACTGTCCACTGGCGTCCGCAGTCTCTCCCGGTCACCCGTTGGAAGAGGAAGTCCAGCCTGTGAGCTGGATGGCACATTCAGCTTTCACAGAGGATGCGCTGTTCGTTCAGCGTACGTTTTAAAACTACGACAGCCGAAAGGAAGTACGTGATACTTGGCATGACCGTAGTGCTAAGCAGCCGCCTCTTGCCCTTACGCTGAGCGATGCTTTCTCTAGAGGAAAGCCAAGGGGCTTCTGGCCTGAGGGCTCGGCGCAGCCGGCACCTGTACTTCATACAGCCCAGGCTCGTGGGATTTTTTCTCGTCTTTATTAGATGATAATGTGCTAAAGTCTATTTTGTCAAAGGTGTTTGAAATCATCCCCGAGCAAGGAAAACATTCCCCACGGCTCTTTAGGGGTAGTGTTATGGCATTTGGGGCTGCTCGTCAAGGAACGCAGGCGTGCCAAGCAGGAGCAAGCGTAAGAGTCCGGTAACTAGACAGATCTACTTTCATGCTGAGTAATGAAAAACAGAAGAGGGAAACGCACATGGAGGGAAATTTAATAGAGTTAATACATATGAGCATATACCTGTGCGTGTGTGTTGATATATACTCACAATTTGTATCCTAAGACACGGTATAAATATAGAGCTGTAGTAAATTTATAATATTTCCTCTTTCAGGACACATATATTACATATAAATGTATATTTACGGACACAGAAATTATATATTTATATGGAGGCTCCCTCTTTCTCTTTCAGTTTGCAATTCAGTAGCACTGTCTTGGCAACACAAATGGCTGGTTTTCTTTGTTCAGCCTTGACAAGAGCTTTTACAACTTAAAAAATCTGACACAGTTCCAGCTTTTTTTTTTCTTTTCTTTTCTTTTTTTTTTCCAGGGTTTCATGTTACTTGAATGCGAAGGATATATGCCGGTTGAACCTTCTGTGTTCAGCTGTTAAACTGACAGCTTTTTCTTCTGCCATGAGAAGGCTTTCAGTAATGTGGACGCGGTGCCTTTTGCCTGTCACCGCCAAGAACAATGCTGCTGTTCAGGCTGCCGGCGGAGGTAGGGACCTGCTCCCTCTTTGACCTCCGGCAGCGGCGCATAATAGATCCGTGCATCGCAAATATGCCACAAACAGTCTATTTGGGTGCATAGCCCAAGTCAAAGCAGCGGGGTATATTACAAGGATGTGCATGTCAGAGAGGGAGAGAGTTTAGGGAGCCAAGAGTCACTGCGAGATTTGCTGTTGTGTATGAGTGTCTGCGAAGCAGCTGCCTTCCCCTCGCCAGCGCGCTACAGCCCACCCCTGCGCCGGCCCCGGATCTCCTTCCGGCCCCCAACCAGAGCGCGTGGCAGACAGACAGGTTTCGCACAGGTTTAGGTTAATTTGCCTCCACATGCGAGAAGGAAGGCAATTTAGGTTACGCTTTCCATTACAGTTGGTTGAAATTGCAACATGAACTTTGTGTATGTTTTTGCGATATTTTGTGTGTAGTCTAAATAAGGCCGGATGGCACTAGCCAGTAGGTTGCAAAGAGAAATGAAGAATTATTTGGAAGAGGGGAAAAGGCTGGTGACATTTTAATGCTAGTGTTGTTTAAAAAAAAAATCTCCTTTTACAGAGGTTTCACTTGTTCTCCAAGCTCTTCTGAAAATCCCTCTCAGGGACAGTTATTTTTTAACTATAATTTTTTGAGTGTTATTTTATCCTTCTTTTCATCAAGAGAAATGTTCTCATCACTGAGAAGTCTTCCTAATACACCCCAATATCAGTTTGTCTATAGCAAAAATATAGGTATATTCTGCATTGGCAGAGTACTCCCTGTATGGATATAGCATATATCAGCAACTCTGTGTTAAATCAGCAGAGTTAAATCACCCATTGTGAACGACGCAAGCTTTTACCAGTACCTCTCTATTTTTCTAGATTCATTGTGTCTGTAGAACAGATGTTGTCAGTACAGCTATTTTGATTATGAATTATATTTCTTATACACCTGACAGAATAACGTTGACTGGAATCTGTGGTTTCGACCCGTCTTTATCGGCTATCCTGCTCTGAAATGCAGAGGAAAGCCAGAGAGAGAATAGTGGAAGAAGATGCACCCTTCTTTTTGTATGAGGAGGATGAGGTGCAGGGCAGCAGGCACATCCCTGTGCGATATGCTAAGCATAAAATGTATATTCTGATGAACTTCTTGTTTGTGTTTGTTTGTTTGTTTGTTTGTTTTCCAGGAAGCAGACACATTTTAAATAGGAATTGGTACAGAAGTCTATCGTTTCTATGTCTCTGTACATGACTAAACACCCAATGTGCAACGAGCTTGCACAGGCTGTGCAGGCTGATGCCCCTGCCTGTGGTGGTACTGAGAGCTGAGCTAGGTAGGTTAGGTTAAGGTGAAATTTGGGGAATATGTAGTACATTCTGCAAACATATGCCAAATAATGTATATCATCACCACCATGTATAAAGTTGGGCAATAGATGTTATAAGACTGTTTATCCAAAGTACAATTAAAGGAAAGGAGAAGGCAAGACCTCTGTGAGGAAAATCCCAGAATGTTTATATTAAAACGTCCTTCAGGATAAAGCATTTATTACTTCCATTTGAATGATAGTTGCATATTCATATTCTCTCACTGCTATCTTTTTAATATAACCACTTGTTTATTAGAGTTAGCCCCCACTATTGGCCCTATCTTAAATTGCACCATCTTGCGGCTTTGCATAATTATGCTATTTTGCATATTTTATAAAGGTTTTATTTAGTCTTGTGATATTTCCTGTCTTCTTTATAAACTTATGGTAGGTGTGTGTATATGAATATATATTTATATATATGTATACATAAGGTCATTATTAGCAATGAAAGATTGATTCTTGTTGAAAGTGCCCCTTCTTTCCAGAAACTCTTCAAACACCTTTAACACTTGAAAACTGATGTGTTGCAGAAAAGGTTGAATATAATTGAGAGGCAAAGTATACAGAGGGCTAAGTAAGACTCTATTGTCATCCATTGCTGTTTCAGTAAATCCATGTATCTGGATTTACATCAGAGATAAATTTGGAATAGTAGCTACTCAAATTGCAGTAATTTTTCTTTTTTTTTTTTAAAAAAAGATATATCAAAGTTTTATGAGTAGCTGGAAGAAACTTTTAATGCAAATGTTCTTAGTAGGAGAAAAACATATTTAAATATCCATTAAAAGAAAATTATAAATTGAAATTAAATGTTATAAGTCTTAGTCATATCCCTTGGTGCGATACAGGAAGCATTAACAAAAAGATGTAACTCTGGAAAGTGCCTGCATAATCTATCCAGTAGTCTGAGAACGTAATTTGACCTATTATTGGCCCCATCATTTACAGAATCAAGGCCAATCACGGATAAAAGCTGGTGTACTACAACAAAATAAATACAAGTTCTATAATTTTTGTATGAGATGGACAGTTCTTTCTGTTAAAAAAAAAAGTTAAAAGAAAGCTCATATCTATATTTGAAAACACTTGGCAGCCTGAGAATAACATTTTTTCTTGTTTCATAGTGCAATTTTATTTGACTTATAGCAGTAGTAACAATTCGCTAGTTGTTTACTGAATATTTTAAATACTTCTCCAACGGACGAGCATTTTGTACAATTTCATGCTAATGCTAAGAAATGGTCAGAGACGCTACTTAAACTTGATTCATGGCATGTGTATATGAGATATGTGTCTAACTGATTTATAGAATATTGAGCATAGGGTATCTAACGCTAAGAGTTGCAGAACTTAACACCGGTGTATCAGGCAAGCAATTTACAAATAGCTGTTTCCACCTCAAATAATTTGAGTATTTTACACTAGTAATCCATCTCTATGGGAAGTATGATGCATACAAAAGCTAGCTATTTACCATGGATTTATTAATATCTAATACTGTAGTTCTTAAATAACAGGTAGATGGTATAATTCAGTGCTGTTCCTCTGAGATCCGGAATCTGGAGCTATTCCAAATTACCAAAGCTGAGGATAGAAGTCATTCACAGAAGAAGAGGGAAATGTCTTCCCTGTTGCCGAAGCATAGATCCTCCTAGGCACATTTTCCTTTTCCATTGTGTGAACAGCAGTCAGCAGGCCTAATCCTCCACTGTGTAGAAACTTCAGTGGGCTGACCAAAAGGCTGCTAATTCCTGCAGATCTCTGAAAGCCTTCACTCCTGCAGAACTTTGGAAAATATAAGACCATGGCTCCTGTTCTTTTGTTTTCTTAACTTCTGTTAAAATAGGCATCTCCTTCTCAGGAGACATATTGTGGAGTCCTGCTTTTAATGTAGCTTCTGGCACAGATCACTGTTGGAGACAGGATACTGGGCTAAGCTCATGTTAGATCTATTAGAAAATGGTCCGTAGTCTTTAGATCTGTGCAAGATCACTGCAAGTGCCAGTCACACATGGCATTTTAGAAATTCTAGTAAAACAAAATTATTTGGAGATCAACACTATGTACATAGCTAGAGTTTGGTAATCTCTGCAGATACTTATTTTCATTCAGATAATTTGGTCACAGTTGAAATGACACGTTTTCAGGGAATAGTGCCTGACTGAACTGAGAACTGTTGCAATACTGTATGTGTGGGAAGTTTCTGTCAATATGAATCAGCCAACACCTCCACTCAGTGAACTCAAGTCACATCAGAACAGAATAAGAATCCCTGATCTTTCTCTATTTTCCTATAAGACATATTGTTGGGTCTCAAGGATCACAGAGGAGAGCATCTTGAGACTACAGTATGAGAACTTCATGTGAGCCTTGCAGCCAGGCAAAGGCTGCCTCATACTGATTAGCAAAGGTAATTGCTAAGCAATAACAATCATGTAGAAAGGATTCCTATTGTCATGAGAAAACATATTGCAACCATGCTTGCCCTAACTCAAAAGTGAGCACTAAGAATATTGCAAAGCCACAAACACATGAAGAGAGCACATAAGAGAGCAGATATTTGAAAGAGAACAGATTTTCCTCACTTCTCTGTTTTACTCTTCAAAAACTAACAAAAAGAAAAGTCAGGCAAGCTGTGTAAAAATAATGCTCCCTATTGTCATTGTGGTTCTTACAGCATGGGAAGAAGAAAAGGTAGGTAGCTAGAGATACTGAATAGCTTTGTAAAGATAGGTTGGTCAAGGGCTACTGCAGGCAGAAGTAAGGTAGCTCTCTCTCTTTCCATGAACATCTCAAAGCAAGAGCTATGCAGGGAAAAAAAGATGGTGCAGATTTTTTGGGATAAGTGCAGTGGTTATTTGTCAGTTTGGAACTGGTTCAGCTTTCAAAATGTAGGTTAAATCCACAATAGTACCAACAATAGCTGTGTCTGTATGTGAAGATAAGAGAAAAAGGGCATTATTTCTCCCTTTGTTACCATAAAAATGATGACTTTCTTCCATCCTTTTTCTAGACAAGGTTGGACACTTTGAAGTTTGAACCCTACCTTTTCATTTTTCAACTCAAGTAAAAATTTTGGTTTGGTTTCTTTGGAAATGGACACTATAAAAGAACTCCTGTTATGTTGGTGTCTACCACTTTCTTCTCATCTCCTCACTAATGGAGCAAATTGGAGTGAATTACTCATGTTTGGTGAATATAGCCAAGGGATTTCTGAGGCCTATGGGTTTCCTTCAGTCAAACTTCTTCTATGTTAGTTTAACCAATATATTTTTTAAAATTTATATAATTAAATTTATATTTAATTTAAATTTATGTAATTTATAAATATTATATACCTACTTGCATACTACATTCATGAACTCTTTGCTGCTATTTCATTTTATAAGCAAGCTGCTGCATAAAAAGTTGACTGTACACTGTGGTAGTTACTTTTAGCTCAGTACAAGGAATTTCTTCTTTCCAAAGCTTCAGCCAAGCAGAAACCCAGGTAGATCTTTTTTTTTTTGAGATGAACTTTTTCTGGAAATTAATTTTACTGTAGGGAGAACAGATTTCTTTTAAAAGTGGATATTAATGAAAATAACTCTTTCCAAGGCTTGGTTATTTTGGACTTGTCCATAGAAAAAGATATTTCAAGCTACTGAATTATTTAATGAGTTCCCATTCATCAGGTGAGCAAAGCTGCAAGCTTCTTTTCAACAGGAACCAGGGAAATAACGTGTCTTTGCTTAGAGCTGCTCTCACCTGCTGATGCAGGAGAGAGGGACTTCCTCCTGCTGCGTCACTGGGCAGGGGCCTGGCAGAGCTCTGCTTTGCTTTGGATGTTCTGTTATTGATGAATATACGTAATTTCTGAGCCGTTTAATTCCTGACCTGACCTGTCTCCAAAGGCAACATCGTGTTTATGTATGCACATAAGAAGAAGAAATTTGCCAGCTCACTGCTTTCAAAATAATGCAGGGGGCTGGTACTCAAACTGAAGTCACCTGGTGGAGAGTTCAGCAAAACAAATACTCAAAAGTTTAAGTAGGTTAAGGCCTGATTTTCAAAAGAGCTGAATTCTCACTTACAGCTGGCTGTAGGTGCCAGCGAGTGAACTCCTGATACCGAGTACTTGAAAACCTAGCCCTGAGCTTTTGAGTATTTAGAGTCCTGTATAAATAATCATATAAAATGTGACTAAAACAACAGAGCATTCTCTTAGTAAAATCATTTTTATTTTCTGCACTGACTATGACAATACAGGAACATGATCAAGTTTGCAAAAAGCAAGCTACTAAGCCAGCAACTTCAAGCTCTTATCTTATTCTTGGTTTACATTCTGTTAGTGTCTTACATACTTTATTATCTTACAAATATGATCATGCAATTATACCAGATAATAACAGTTAGAAAATTACATGCAAAGTCAGCATAAAAGAAAACTTTGTACTCGTGCTGGGAGTAACAGTAACAACGCTTTATATTCCTTTTTCAGTTTTTAACCCTAGAAATATTCTATTATTTAAAATAATATGAAAAAATAACAGTTTTATTCCATACTTTTCTTAGTACCATATATTACTAATGTCTCATGGAATTCCCACTGCATTTCCTCAATATGAGAGTTCACGTAACCTACCTCATGCTAATATGTGCCATCAGTGGCTGTCTGTTTATCTGTGAGCCATCTAGCCAGACAGATTTGTTCAGTCACAGATGAACAGATCAGTGGCTGTCACTTTGGTGATACTTGCTTATGTGTATTTAGCAAAAGTGAAGCTGATGTAACTTTTAAATGATGATCTATAAGGAAGGAAATAATCATTTTCAATTGCCTTACAGAAATCGTTTTAAAAGTGCTCTCATCTTCATAAGGAATCTGGAGCATTAGTAGTCCTCAGACTTGAGAACTATTGATTATTACATGGTAGTAAAATATATACTAAGATTCACAGACCCAGAAGCACTTAGGATCAGAACTCCCGTTGATTTCGATTGGAATTAGATATCTCCATGCATTTTGAGAACTGAGTCTTACTAGATGATTTTTTTATATGATTTCACTCATGTCAAATTATCAGTTTTTGATTAAAAGACAAAAAACAGAAGTTATTTGACGAAGCTGCAGCAGTGTCAGTTCATCTAGAGATCGGAGCTGGGAAGGCTTGATAAACCATCGGCTTGCTAGGATTAATACCGCAGGGATGTAGTTCCTTGAATATAAGCTGTTTTTATTAACATGCTAAAATGTGAAATAGATTGCTAGTCAGCATGCAGTGATGACACCTAACCATGCTATTTCCAGAAAAATCTGTTATTTGAAAGCAAACTTGCATCTCTGTTTAGTCTGACGTTTGTATCTCTATTTGTTCGTAACTGGCCATGCAGAACAAAACGTCCTGGGCATGGGCCTTGCCCGTGCTGTCTGTGTGGTGCGAACTTCATCTGCTGGGAATATTCTGCTCGTCTCTGTTTGCAGATTGACTGCCGTATCTGCGCTCTGTCCCTTTTCACCTTTTGAACAAGTGATTCATGGAGTGGAAAAGAAGGGGAAAAGAGGGATATGTGAGGGCAAACCTTGGAAGGGAAAAGGGAGAGGGAAAAGCTTTTATAAGAAAGGGGAGAAGGAGCCATGGATCCCTCTGTGAGTGCTCCAGTGAAGCAAAGCATAGAATAAAACACTTCCCATGGAAAAAAAGTGTTGAAAGAAAATATAAAGCTCTTAATGTGTATTACCAAATGCAAATGGTTTAATTTATTTCAGGCATTTACTTGTGACTTTTGAATTTGCTCTGTAATGTGAAAGATGTAACCCTGAAAGATGTGAAATCTTCTTGACCCCAATTTCCCTGCTGTTTTTATTCACTTCTTGGGAAAGGCTCAGTGGTCCTGGAATACGGCTATTAGGTTAAAGGAAGCCCTGCCTAGCAGCATCTGCTTTACTCCAAACATTTCTAATCCCTTGTGGAGAAAGTAATAAAGGTCTGTGCTTCAGGTCACGTACCTGAGTACTGGCAGTTCTTTTCAATATCTTAGATTAAATGAACTGTGAAATATTTGTTTTATTAGAAGAGCTTTAGTTTACTTGTGAGTTGTTTTCTAAATCATTTCTGTCCAGAGTAGCTTTGGAAATCGAGTAGTTTGTATTGAACACAGTGTTTAGAAACATTTTTAACAGTCTGATGCACAATGCTTCATTATTTGGACCGTTAAAACACTCGTAGAGGGCTATTCTCCTCTTCAAATGCATGCATAAATCTCAGGAAGCTAATGGGAAATTGTGCACATGCGGGGAAGGGAGAACACAGCTCCTGTAGCATTGTCTGCAGAGGCTGTACGTATGACAAAATTTCCTGATGAAAAGCAGGTGCCAGGAATAATGGTCTCTGTTGAAGGGGCTGGATTAGAATTCACAGGGCCCACATAAATTTTTGGTTCTGCTACGGGTTCACCTGTGACCCCAAGAGGCAAATCACATGGGTCCTTCACGGTAGGGGGGCAGGTGCCAACACTACCCCTGTCCACCCTAACCTCTGAAGAGGTGCCAGCAGGAGCTCAACGCCAGACCTCCTGCGCTAGGTAAGATGAGTCAGGCTGAGCCAGGAAACCTTCTCAGGTCTGCGCTTGAGGTGGTAAAGCCACTGCAGTCTACCCAGGAGCTGTCAGTTTGAATGTCCACTGTCTCAGGGGGCTTCCCACCACACCATCTGTATTGTTAACATTCCCAAAGATATCTGTATATACAAACTGTATGAAAATGTTGCTACCAGCATTTCTTTTGGCTGCGATAGACTTTTGCATGCGTGTACTCATGCCTGGAACCATACTGCCTTTTGTCACTAAGCACCTGGAAATGCAGTCAGCTGGTTTTGTTCTGCAGAGAGTTTCTCGAGTGCTTTTCACAGAAGATCATCCCAAAGGAAGCTGTACTCTTGTAAAGGAGCAGTTGTACCTGCAGGGGGTGAACGCCCAGGCTCTGCCAGAATTTCGGCCACTGCTGGAAGCACCAAGAAAATCTCCCCTTGAGGAGTTGTGAGCTAGGTTTGCGCGCTCCTTATCTAGTGAAGGCAGCATGGAAGTGCAATGTTCTCACTGGCAGAGAGTACAGTCTCCCTCTAAAACCCCTTGATTTTGGCATAGGTCCTGAGTGCTGCTTTCTCTCGAATTGATTTCCAGGCTTGCTTACACAGTTGTTTACAGCAAATCTGTGCATCAGTGACTTGTTTCTTGCATACGACCTTTTGCATATGGGATCCCACGAGAAGCATTTTAGTGAGGTGCTTGGATACGGATGTTTATGCTAGCCATCTACCATCACCTTATCTGACTCGTCAGTAGGGTTGAGAAACTTATGTAATATTTAAAGGGTGCTAGGTCTAAAAGGGAATGTAGATTTGAGAAAAGACTGACATCATATTTATGGTGCAGCCAAAACAATTAGAGAAGCCAACAGAGACGGTATCTGTCCTCTTACTCAAGAAGGACTGAGTGTCTATCCTTTGTCCATCACTTTCAAAGAACTGTCAGGAAAAGAATGCACTAAAAAGTCACCTCCCCTCCTCTGCAGTAAAGCTGCAGTAGGCAAAGAAACTGAAATGGGGAAGGGGTGGGGGGGTTGGCCAAATAATTGTCATTGTCACAATTCTACTGTCAGCTTGTAATAAATGGGTTTAAAGAATACAGTCTTTGAAGGAATTAGAATGGAGTGAATATTGGAAAAATAGTCAGAAATATTTTATTCAGAATATTTCATGTATTCATAAATTATTCACCCTCCCAGAACTGCAGGTGCCTCAGGATTTTTCCATGTAGTATCACATCCTCAGCTGGCATAAACTGGCACCGCTGCATTTATTTCCATGGAGTGATGCCAGTCTACAACAGCCAAGGATCTGCCCCATGTTATTTCCCACCCCCCAGCTTTTAAATACCTGGGAAAGGAAACCTGGCAGGAAACTGGGTCTGAGCCTGGAGATGAACCTCAGGGCTCTATGATAGCATAGTCTCTTAAGCTTTTCTTTCACAGTTTCTGTTGTGTCATCAATTCTTTTTGATACCTCATGATAGCATCAGTTACTCGCATGCACTTTCTCTCTCTCCAGGACGTGTATGGTATGTGCATGAAAAAATGGGCAAGTTCCACAGCTGTGCAACAATTTTCATCTGCCTCTCTTCAAGTGCTAACAAGTTAACTTATGGCTGAATATATTTAGCTTTATACATATTTTGCAAACTGAGAGCAAACAGAATTATTTTTTCTTATTTAAAATCCCATTATAGCAGCTGCACTATAAAGTGTATTTTTCTGCTGTTAAATATTTTATCTTGACCACAGCTTGCATATCAGCAAACTTGTAGCAGTATGTTGACTGTTATCTTCTGTGTACCAAAGCACAAGATAGTTTGGAATAATTAAATAACATCACTTCTCCATTATCCTTGAAGGGCTGATACTCTTCTTCTAGGAAGATAAAAGGTAAACATAAATTATAACAAATCAAACCGTAGGATGATAAATATGGTTGTAAGCTAGGATAATAATATAACAAAAATAAGATGAAATCCACCCTTTCCCACTTGCATCCATCTTCTACATTTATTTTCGCTGATACAGCTATTGAAAAGGAAGACAATGGCTGTTGCAGGGCTTTTGCAAGGCCATTATACATTCCTGAATGACACAGTCATTATTACTCTGAGCCTTATTTGCTCAAGGTTTTATAAATATAGCCGGGTGTATGGGTTTAGGTGGGAAAAGTATCAAATCTAAGCCTCAAACATAACTCAAATCAACACTATCTCAAACCTTTTCGGAAACTCAGTAGCCTTTTTTTTATAAGATTTCCAGGCTGGTTTCTGCACCAGAAAGTTGTGACTAGGTGTTATCTGTGTATTTCCTACATTTTCATTAGTATGACTGACAGTTACAGTGTCTGTAATTCTTCAAGTGAAAAGACAGCACTCCCAGGTGCTACTGAAATTGAGATTTCATAAGTCTGGAGCAGAAAATATTTTTCATCATAGATTTGTATCTAGTACTTTTTCAATGGCATAGATGTTTATCCAAGAACAAGATTTCATTGACTTCTGGTCATTACTCAAGTTAACTGCTTGGATGAAAACCATTTTTAATTTGGGAAATAGCTTGAATATTAATTTAACAGAATAACGGGTAGAGATGCAGACACGAAATAGTTTTAGACGTACAGGGAGCTTTAGTAGTAACAGATGGGAAGTCTTGAGGGAGTTAGGACTAGGATAGAAAAGTCCTTATGGCACAGATTCAGGGGAAAAAATAGAATAAATTGAGCATAAGAAAAGGGTGTGATCAGGATCAGGAGGTATCAGAGGATGAAATTATAATTCAATCTGCTAATCTTTGCTGCAGAACTTCACTATAATAATAATTAATAAGACATATTGCTACAGCTTAATTTGCCAAAAAAAGACACACATCCCCGGAAGAAAACCTGCAAAATTTTTTCAGATGAATTTCTCAAAAATTTATGTTGGTCAGTTGTCATACTATTTAGGGAAATATGCTTTTAAGTGTTACATTTACTCTTTCTTTCTACTCCATGCTGACTATATGGAGAGCTAGGAGTAAACTATTACCACTCCATTGCCAAAAGTTTGTTTTCGCTTCACTTTACTGTCCATGGGTGAAACTGGTATTAGTACAAAACCTTCCACACCACAATTCCTATTGATTGGAGACGAAGCCCCCTAAAATGGATAGATAATTTCATGGGTTTCAGTAAAATAAGGCGAGTTACATCACGTAAAGATGGCCTCAAATATCTCTAAATGCTCAAACTTTTCCATAGAGCATGAAGTGCCCATAAAAATAAAGTCGCCATGTATTGCATTTAGTTTATTGTCTTTCATCGTTATTGTTGTTATTTTGCAAAGCTTTAAAGGTGCCTTTACCCATTTTTGTTTACATATAGCTAATATCAGAGCTTTTTCTAGGACATATATAATTTACATAATCATAAAATAAAGTATGCACATAAAGATGTGAAGTAAAACAGTAAACATTTTCTTCCATGAAATCTGATCCATCTGATGTAAATTAAGACCAACTGCACTGGAATAGTAATTATTTGTTGTTTTGCAGTGCTGATACAGAAAATAAACGAGGAATTCTTTTGACTTACTTTGCATTGAAATTGTCATCTTTTGTTCAATGTAGTTCAAGTCTCTGGATTTTATAAAACTCTATCTGTCATTTAGTTGTAGCAGAGATTAACAGTAGATACTTGTATTCATTTTGGCAGATACAAACATGTAAACAGAATGGCCAGCACATATTTTCGAGTGCTACAGTCATAGGGAAAACTTTATGAAACATTTAGTTGTTCAACAGAGTAGCAATGCTTAGAGGTTGACCTTGAAGTTTTTGAAATGTGAATTGATCCACTGGAACAAGTACAAAGCCAGCTTTGGTGCTAAATGTAAATTGTTAAAAATGGTGCTGCATAACATCTGCCTTGTAGTATGCCTTAATCAGCACTGTGAAAAATGAAAGTTTAACGATCTACTATAGTGGCTTCTAAGTGAAGGATAAACAAAGGATGAAAGAGTTTCCTTGCATGGTTTGTAACTGATGGCATGAAAAATGTCAAGAACCATCTGCCTCAAACTTATCCAAACTGTCATCAAGTATTCTAATCCAGTCAAAGGAGATACAACTAGAACAACCTATGTAACTTGCTGAAGGCTTATCAAAAGAGTTGTAAATAAGGAAAAAAAAAAAAAACCTATCAACTGTATAACCACAGATTTCTGCCAGCTTGCCTGTGGCTTTGAAATTCAATCCCATTTCTCTAGTCTGACAAACTGTACTAAATGGTGAAATGGATTTTTATTGCTTTCAGCCATTTTCATTCCAGCTGCTATCACTAGGTAAGTACTCAGTTTTCTAATATGAGAATTATATTTTTTTCTATTTTGCTTCTCTCTTTTGTGTGTGTATATTGACTGCACTATGCACAAAAACCTATTCTTGCAATGCTAGCGTATAAACGGGGACATTTACACATCTGAGCTTAAAACGCTGCTACTCTTTCTAACCTAGCACACAAAAGAATCCCGAATATATCTGTGTAACTGCAGAAAGCCACATTCTAGAGAACTGACATCTTTTTGCATTGGCTTTCACAACAGATAGGAAAATAATTCACCCAGGAAAAGAGACAAACGCATTTGAATTTAAAGCTGATTTTACTGAATTATGCTAAGAAACCATTTACTTGTTAGTTTGATTTTCACTAACTTATGCGAAAAGATGTCTTGAGGCCATTCTGTATTTTTAGGCACAAATTTACCTTTTTGAAACGTCCCTTAGTAACTAAAGAGTACAAGTCTCATTGAAAGTCGATGAAAAGTCTGCTGCTAAGTCAATGAAGTACTTGAAGTGCCATGTCTAATCTAGTGGCATATGACACTGCACTATACCGGAGCATACCAGGTTTTTACTGCAAGCAGTCCAATTGATTGATTGACTGGTGTCGGTGGAGCTGCTCATCATGCTAAACAACTGCCTAAGTGATTTCAAGGGCTAGGAGAGAAATCCCAAGGCTTACTCTCGAGCGCAGCTCTCAGTACTGCTATGGAGTCCCCTTGGTGTCGGGAGATTTCCAAAACGGGTGATTGGGGGCATTTTGTTTGCACTAGCATTGTGAGATCAGGCCCTAATCTAGGCTAAGGCACACATGAGCCCTTTGCTAAAATTTCCTGTGGAGGCATTTGCTGAGATTGAAACTTTGGGGTGTTTTGGAAAATGACTTAGCTAAACAAAAGGAAAAGTAAAAATAATTGCAAGGAACGAGGAAGAAAAAGTGAAAGGATAATGAATTACCAAATGTACCTAAGTATTGTCACCTATATTTAAGAATCACTTTTTTCTAGCATGTAGCATAATTAAAACTATCTTTGTGCATGGAATAGAAAATTTGCAATTTAAAAAGGTTCCAGTTAAGGTTCCATATTATTTTGGCAGTATAAATTGATATATTTAATTTTCACTTAAAATTCAGAAATCTTAGAATGCATACAAACATCCATATTTTCTGTTGTTTGAAGCTGTAATTTTTTATTTGCTACAAAGCTATGATATTTTCTAATAGCTGTGTAGAGTTAAGGGAAAAAGAAATCTTTCTATTAAATGCATCCATGCTTTCCATTGGCTCTTGAGTGAATTTATACAATTGATGTTGATACATTTGTCATGGAATATTCTAGTTTACAGGTGGAAACGGGTGATACAGTATTACTTTTTTTGGTGACAAAATGGTATGCAAGGCATTGGAAGATTAGTTATCCATAGCAGTTATATGAAATGCAAATGTCGTAACACAGATTACATTTCCATAAAAGCAAAATAACACTTCAATGTATGTGATTTAGTTTTACTGTGCACATTTTTATTTAGCAGAACTGACACATTACTTCATATTTGCATCATTTTTTTGCCTTTTATATTGAACAAAAAGGTGAAGAACTATTTCAATGTACAGTAACCATTTCAGTGCTGGCATGGTCTCTCAGAAGGCACTCCCAGCTTAGTAAAATTAACCTCTCACTTTTTTTCCACGTGGTAGGAGCGAAAGAGGGTACAGAGGCCAGATAATCAGTCTTCTCCCTGCAGTTGCACTGCGGAAATCTCACCTGCTCGAAACCCCCATTTGAGGCCTCTCTTAGAGAAACAGAACGAGGGAGATAGAACAAAGCGGTTCAGAGGCTATGTTTTTGGCATCATCCATTCCTTCTTGCCTATCTGAATCAGTTAATTAAAATGACTAGGCATTTATAAAGTTAAACAGTTTCTTGACCAATTCCTGGACAGGTCAATTAGGCAACTAGGTCAGTTAGGTTTGAATAGGGCAATTCTCAACTTAAGTTTCAAGAATACAGAAAAGAATTGGGAAGAGCATGTTTCCATAGGTGGTTAAGCACCCTTCAGAGTCTGAACTTCCTTCTTTCTGGTATTGTTTAGTCAGTTGGCTGCTTATTAAAAAAAGAGACCAGCAGTGGGACCACACATCCTCCTGAGACCTCTGGCAGTCTACTCGCTTGATTTTGCATTTTTTGCTCACTAATTATTACCCTGTGCACGTGTGGGTAGTGGATTCCTTTAGCAAGGATGTTGACAGGGTATGGCAAGACAATCCTTTTAACTAAGAGTTACAAGAACCTGAGCGGAAGATGAGTGGCAGTAGTTAAGCATAGACAGGAGACGTCCCCCCAGGAACGAGAAAACTCCCAGTTTGGTGGGCAGAGATCTCGGCACACCGCAGACCTCGCCGTGCTGGTTGCAGGCTGCCTCAGCCTATACAGTACCAGGTATAGCTGTGGGGATCACTAGTACGCCATTGCCATATTCTTGTCCACCTGTAAGATAAGTAACTCCCATAAATTATTGTTTAATGTCTTGCTACAATCAGTGCAAGGCTGTAAATACCTCTGGTTGTTCTCGTCTATCTTCAGACACTGCGGGAGGGCACGCCTTTCCGCTGCTGAGAGGGGGAAAAACTAACTTTAGGCAGCTAAAATGTGGGGAGATGAGTCCCATCTTCTGTGTCCTCCCTCAAAGAGCTGGCGTTCAGCTCCCGTGGGTTTTTTTTTTTTTTTTTTGGTTCTACACCTGCATAACTTCATCCTGTTAGTATTCATATCCAGAACGCTTGGCATGCACTGGCATTTAAAACTAAATTACTGTTAATAGCCTGTAACACATCAGTAGTAGCATGAAGTGCTACTTTGTGGGATAACAATGGCTGCTGTAAATGGAACTTGATTTTCCACAATATCTGACTGTGGCATGAGAAAAGTGGAAGCTAAACGGTCATGATACAATAAAGCATCTGCGGACTAGCGGAGACTCTAAATTAGCATTTTTTGGATAAAGAATAGTGTGGAGCATAGCCTGTAAACCGTGTTAATAGCTGTATCTTTGTCACGCAGAAAGCACATGCGGCATGCGCAGGTGGTTCTTAACTGCTGCGCAGGCAGGACAGTTTGAGCGGGGTACCCAGGTACGCAGCCACGAGTTCCTGGCTCTCTCGGCTACCAGATTACTTGTTTACTGTCGCTTTTCAATTGCTTCCACTGACTGATCGTATCAGTTAGGTTTTGCTATAAACAGCGTGTGATTTAAAGGGACCCCCTCCTCCACCAGTGTCATTGCGTTGCCATTTTACTGGAAAAGCTGGCCTACAAAAGTCCCGTGATGTTATCATTCACCTCCTCCTGGCGATTTCGTTCGCGCCAGTCAAGGAGTCATCAGGGATGGCAAAACGTGTGATAGCACCGTAATAACCCCCTAGGTGTACACGTGTGTTTTTGCTGTGGGTTGAGCGGTTCAGAACAACTACGAAACCTAAAACTTTGGGAAGAACGATGTTCAGATGGCTAACTCGAAACCGGGGCCTCGTGCGACAACTTATGAACGGCATCGGAAAAAACACCTTTGCAACGCCCTGTGGCTTGCTGCAAGACATCCGCCAAGGTGTGCTGCTCACGCAGCCGTTTCCACCGAGACCCACGCGAGTTTTGATAGAAACAGGCAAACCCCTCCGGCCAAATACACAAAAACAACGGCCAAAAAAAGGAGGTGGGTGCTTGTGCTCCACGTGCCTGGGAGCATGTTAACGCGCCGTTACGTGGATGAGCCTAACGGGCAGAGCGGGAAGCGTGCCCCCGCGAGCGCGCCGTCCGGCCCGGCTGACCGCCGCAAGAGAGGTCTAGCGCGCAGCCGGGATGAGCAACGTCACCCACAAGACGCGCGTGTGGGCCGGGCCCGCGCCCCGAGGGCAAGAGGGGATCTCCCGCCCCGGCTTTGGGGCTGCTCCCGCCGCCCGTTTTCTGGCATCTCCGGAGGGCGGCGGCGGCGGGACCAGGCCGCCGGGAGGGAGCCCTGGGCGGGCGCGGGGCGGCTGCGGTCCGTGCCCTCGGGACGCCCCTCGGGACGCCCCCGAGCGTGCCCCTCTCCCGCCCGCGGGCTGGCGGGGGCCGCTTGGACGGAGAGGTGGGGTGGGCGCCCGGCGGGGCGAGCGCTGGGGCGCCGCGGAGCCATGTTGGGGGAGGGAGGCGCCGGCGCCCTCCAGCGCGCCGTGAGGCGCCATGAGGTGCCTGGCCACGCTGAGGCTGGTAAGACTAGGCCCTGCGCGTGCACACACATACACACACACACACAGACAGACAGACACACACACACAGACACAGACAGACAGACAGACACACACACACACATACACAGACACAGACAGACAGACACACACACAACACACGCGCGCACACACGCACACAAGCGCTTTCTGGCAGCCCTTGCAGAGGGCAGGGAAGAAAGCCATGAATATTGATTACTCTCTTAGGAGAAAAGGGTCATTTGTTACATGCAACCTACAATTTGATTGCGAGGGAATAGGTTAATTTCGAGGAGTGATTCTCCACATTTGGTGTATTGAATATATTAAAAAAAAAAAAAAAGAAACAGGAAAGAAAATGATTGGCCATGTTTCATTAAATCTTTCTTCCAGCCCTCAGTAGCAGCACTTAATGGACATGGACTCAGACAAAAGCAAGCACTAAAAGGTTAAAAAGCTCTTGAATCGTGTCCGAGACAGCTGTGCTTTCACCACGCGCTAGAGGTGCAGCTTAGCGCGGGTGCGGGAGCGGGCTGGTGGTGCAGGGGTTGGAGAAGAAGCTCTTGCTCCTGTGAGGAGCACCTGCCGCAGGCTGTCCAGTTTTGAGGTTTCCCAACTCATCAGGATTTGATTTAGCCGAATCCCCGCGAGCAGCGAGGTGCTCGCGCTCACTCTTTGCTGGTTTTACACTGCAGGATGGACTGGGGCTGACTCAGCACCAACTTAGGGGGGTGCTGAAAGCTCATGCTGGAATAAAGATCTAGCAGGATAAGGCCTGGGAAAAAAAACAGTTGACTAGCAGTGCAATCTTATATCATTTCAGCATTTGGATCCACGTAGTGCTGCTAATTGAGCACCAGACCCCCTAAAACTGAGGTGACTGTGAATCCTGATTGCATGGAAGCACCAGCTGAGGAGTCCAGCACAGCTGCGACAGGTCTTCCTTGCTCCCTGCACTCCTTTCCCATCACAGGTGTACGTTATCGGAGCAGAGTCTGGTAGGATACCTCTGTCACTAATGCTATTTGTGCTGACTAACGTGTACTTCCAGGTGATGTGAGACACATGGAGCTAATTTCCTTTTTCTCCCCGCCCTGCACCCCAGCTGATCAGAAAAATCGTGATTTCCCAGCATGCTGAAATTTCCTGTAGAAGGTGGGGAATGCTCTTCCTGGTAGAGCCTCATCAGCAGACTGCAAGCCAGGTGCTAGAGTGTTTGTGCCTCTTGAAGATCTGGCCAGTGCACAGGTGTCTGCTGTACAGGTTACTGCAGTACTGGAGTGGCTCCTGAGGTCTGGTGGATGAGTTCTCTGCTCTCCTGGCTCTTCAGCGTGGGAGCAGAAGCACGGAGGGAGAGCACAGGTAACTTTTGGCTGTTCTTGTCCTTCTCCATACAAACTTGTATGTAGAACTTTTAAAAAAAAAAAAATATTTGTTACTAGTTGTTTTAGTCATGGTTATAAGTTTCATAATGTTTTAGTTCATGAAGAAGTATTTTTATTTCTTTTTCAGCTTCTATTTTCTTCTAATAATTATGTGCAATTAATTTTGTAGTCTGAAGTTGCATAATACATTGTCTAAGATAACGCTGACTTTATCTGCAATAGAGTTTGTGGATTTGTTGTGGGTTTTGCCTGAAATACTCCCCTAGATATTCTGCTTTCTGGAATAGCTTATTAAAGGAAAAAACACTGTTTTTATGAAATGCTTATATGAATGTATACATAAAGTAATATATATTGTTTTTATAAAAGTATTTTTAAAATACAGTTTTATAACATCTTGCTTAATAACTGCTAGATGTTATAAAACTACTTGAAATCCAGAGGTTTAGTGCTGGTCAGGAAGGTTTTACTGGGAAACATCTGTGTTCTTAAGAATTGCTTGGAGTCTTGTCTTGACTGCCTGTAGATAGCTTTGTTATTTCCTAGGAAGCCTCTGGCAAATATGTTGTGAACTGCAGTGATGTAAGCTCTGTCTGAGGATGAACTAGCACCTACTGTGACTCTGCAAGCTGCATGACTGTAATAACGTCACCTTTGGTTTCATGTTTGCTTTTCATTTTTCCCTTCCAACAAAGGTGTAGAGATACAGGCAGGATGATGTTATTTCTTGTTCATGCATCCACCAGTGATATGCCACATGGTTAGTTCTAATAGTATTGAAATTAGCAGTAAGATTCCTAAGTGTTAAAGTGAGGATAATATCCACAGTCATCTTATGAAGCCTTTAATGCATTCTGTAGGAAATTTGCAAAGTTCCCAAGTTTATCTGAACTGGACTGCAGTTATACAATAGTGGATTTTTGTTTCAGAAACTAGTAACAAATTATCTTTATTCTCAGTTCTTACCTGCTTGACACTTGCAGGTGAACTGTTAAGGTTTCCCAGAATGGATAATTTTTTTTTTTGGGGGGGGGGGGGAAGCTGTCCTCAAATTTTTGTAAAACTTAATATTTGCTGTCTGGCAACAATTTCTGCCTGGAGGGATATTTCACCTGGTCTGAAATAACTTGTGAGAGAATGTTGATGATGAGCTCACAGGTGCTGTGATGTATGGTGGCTTTATTTTTATAGTTCCCTTCATAGTCTCCATACAGAGGTCTGTCTTTAGTAGAGCCACTTTCTCATAAAAACTTTCAGTCAGCCCTCTTTCTTTTGCAAATGTCATCATCTGCACAAAGAATCCTTAATGACCCAAGATTATACAGAACTTCTTTGTAGCTATGGGAACGGGGCTCTGATCCGGTGACTCAAACTCATGAGCCTGCACTCCTTGTGACAGAAAACTTGCAGGGGAGTGTAGATATGCAATGGTTATCATACACAGCTGAACTATTTCCATCCCATTTGGTTGACTCCTGGATATGTATTATATTTTTTCAATAGGACGTGACTAACAAATGCTTAGTCCTTTTCCAGCTTCTTGTGCTTTTTTGGGGGTTATTCAAACCTTTAAATGTATTCTTCCATTGGAAGAGATGGGAGATGTGCTCGGTTTCTAAGCTCCTGCACCATGTTCTTGAGTCCTCTGTCTTTAAGAGCTTAAGGTTTTTCCATCTCTTGCTATTACTGTATTATGTCAAAACTGTTGACTAGTGCAGCTAAGACTATTAATGCTCTTAATTAGTGAAACTGTATCTCATGAATTTTCATGCTTGTCTGTTCATAACTTCAGATACATAATTGCTCAATGGCATGACAAGTTTGGCAGTTCCAGTAGTAAAATGTGAATTGAGTGGTTTTTTGGACTGTGTCACAAAGCAGGCATGCGATCAACCTGTCTTCTAGCATTTCATTATCAAGCTAATACAAAACCATGTAGTTCAGAGGCCATTTTTTTCTGATTCCTTATTACTTTGGCATGTAATACTTCCACTGAAATGTTTCATTGATTGAGAACACTGTATTTAGAAGCTAATGTTTATTGTAAAACTCTAAGGATGATACTTCAGCTGGTCAGTTGCAGAGAACCTGATTCAACACAGGTGATAGAAACTCTTCCATTAACTCTGAGGTTATTGGATTTGGACTACAGCAGGGGAGGCTGACAGGCACTAGAATGGCAGAAGTCTTAGTCCATATTATAACAAGTAAATTCTGACATTTTTGTTCTGTTGGGACTTCTCCAATGCTCAGTAGGTTCTGAATATATACTAAGTAGACTGTGAGGGGAACAAAGTGGCAGTATAACCTGTGGTGTATTTGTGAGGTGTGATAGAAGCACTGAATTTTAATCTAACAAGATATTTCATTTAGAGTTAAGTCAGAAATCATGTAATCTGTACTTCTAATTGTAGCTAATAGTTCAGTTAATGGAATGGAGCAAGTAATTTCCTCATGTATTCACTCGCTTTTGTTTTAGTGAAAGTTAATTGCACCTACTTATGACAGAAAAGACTCCTCTCACTAGTGCAATATTGTGAAGTTGCTCTATTGATCTACTAATTTGCTATAATTTATTCAGCTCCCATTGGTCAGAAAATCAACCATGCCCAGAAGCCACAGTTCGTAAAAGCCAAACAGAGTTGGTCTAAAGTAGTCCAGTCTTTCATCATACGCTATTCTCATCTTCATATGTCTCTTCAGGAAATCAGCTGAAAAGAACTGAATTCTTCCTCTGAAATGGAAGCAGTGATAAGCTTACCTGCCCACCCCACCGAAGAGCCGCTCAGAAAGGGGTGACAGGCAACAGGATTTGCCTTCATGGTCGCAGAAGTCTGTTTGCATCACTGAAGAATAAAAAAGCCCAGAGAATTTAAAGCCTAAGTGTTTTCCATTTAGTGATTTCTTTTGCCTTTGTTAAAAGGCATAAAATTATTATTTTTTTAAATCTCAGATAGATTGAAGACTGCTATTCATATCCAAGAGTCCTGCTATCTTGGAGGAAGCAAGTCCTGCCTACTTCTGAGGAAATAAGGGTTTGGTCTACCTGAGACAAAAGAAATCTCATTTGTAAGTGTAAGCTTTAGGCTCTCCCTGAGAGAGTAACTACCAGAAGGATACAAGCCTGATTCACTGTTTTTTTTCTGAATTACATTAATACCTATATGAGTGCAAATTAGGTATCAGTTACTACGAAATCAGAAAGACGGCACTCTGCAACCTTTTCAAATTGTTAAGAATGATTACAGAAGGCACCTGAAAACAGGAAGACAAAGTAAAGTCTTTATTTAAGCTCTGTAATTGGCCCTTGCTAGTTTTAGAGTTAAAAAAAAAGTCTGGAATGAATGGAATACTGCAGGCCTGGGTAATACCAGGGTAGGAGAATAACTGAGTTCTGTTCTTCGTTTTCCTTTCTCCTAAATTTTAAGGAAGGAAAAGGAGGAGTATTAAAAAGGCTGAAGCCTTAAAGGACAACTTAATAGCTTTTTATTTACTCTACTTCCATGTTGTGTGGTATTGTGGGGTCATGAGTGCTATCAAGTTCTGCAGCAAAAACAGTTGTGTTTTGTTGCACCTGGGTGCTCATTAAACATCTTCCCTGAGATCTTCAGTTCAATGGATGGTAGATTAGGGGCCACCACTGTGGTGATTCTTCTGTTTCTGTAGACATATATGTATTAATGAGTACCAATAAACAGACTAGAAATACAGGGGGAAAAAAGTTGGTTTCCAGGATGTCCTGTTTTATAACTTACATAAGCAGAAAGAAAATATTTAAGTGTATTCTTTCCCAGGAGATTAGATGGTCAGTGATCATCACACATGCTTTGGGGTAGGCAGTGTTTAATCATACCTTTTGAAAATGTCACATTTGACTGTGAATGCAAGTCTTGCTATAAAGTTATGTTAGTCTCCATAATGCTTTTCTTCCCATGTTATTTTGACTTCCAATAAGCATAAACGCAGGTTTTCTGTCTGATTTGGGGAAGCTTTGTATGCATAATACTTAATCTAATGAATACTGGCTTCTTATTTCAAACTTGCTTTTCCTCTTCTCTATTTTTTGAATGTAATGGTCTTAGTTTACAAGCCTTACCTTATCATAAGACTTGTAAACATAACCATTTTCTGTATGGAATGAGCCTTTGCTTGAATTTTGAGAGCTGCATTATATGGCTTGTAAAATTGCATACTGTATTCTTATGAGTATCTGGTGAGATTTTTTTTCTTTCAGTCACCACTGGTATCTTGCAATTCCTCTTGTTTTTCCTGTGTGTTAGTGTAAGATTGTTCCTGTTAGCCAAACCGTGGCTGGGGTTTGTACTTTTTTTCCTGTTTTGTATGAAAGCCTTGTGGGCAGTGTCAGTTCTAAGACCCTGTGCTCTGTTTTCATTGGCAGTACAGGCCCACAAAGGAAGATTTCGCATCTGAAAGCTTAAAATGAGGCTGGATAAGTTGATTCAAATAGATTGTAGACCAGTGAGGTAGCCTCCTCTTTTTGAGCAGGCATAAGATCATATTCTGCCAAACAGTTTCTTTTAATTCGTTGAACTCTAGTCCACTCTTTTCAAATGGGAGGGTTGGGAGAAGCATTGTCTGCTCCTCAATGTAGCATTTCTATCAGTATTTTATGCTTTCATGCTGTGTGTCGTGGTGGTTGTAGCCAACCTGGAATGAAGAATTACTGACTAAAATGGCAAATTTAAATCCTTACCTGGGCAGATCTGTAGTCACAGCTCTTTTGTGGTTCACCCTTCACTGATTTTAGAGGTACAAAAAGTCTATGATGAAAAGAAACAGAACTTAATTCTAAAATTGCCTGAAATGCATGCAGAGGAGATTAGAATTCTGCTCAGTGGATTCCTCAGTCTGTTTAACATATCACTCTATTTTACCAACAAGCAACTTGTCTAGTTTGTCTGAGACTTTCCTTTGTCAAAAGAACGTGACTGTGGAAATAATGATGCTTGTAATGAGGTACATGTTGCATACAATTCCCCAAAAGGGGGAGAAGAGAAGCAGCTTGGGAGATTTTCAAAATATTGCTGTATGTGTATCAAAACTTTGAGCTAAACAAAATAGATCAATTTATGTTCTTTAGTGCTGTTTAGATGAGTGAGTGATAATGGGCTCTGTTCTCCTGTGAACAAAGCGCACAGTGCTCCCGAGTTGTTTGTGTGTTCTGTAGTGTCTGTATTCATGATGAGGCTTATATTAGAAAAACTGGGACAAATGAAAAAGTCCTATAAGACCTCATTCCTGTTTTGTGCTGTTTCTGAAGTTGTGAGACTTTTCATGTGGAAGTTACTATATAGGTTTGGAAAGCTGTCTTTATAATACCACTTTTTAAAGTTTGTTTCTTAAAAGTAGTTTAAACAATGTTAGGCTTTTGTTTCTTAACAACAGGGATGGCAATCCTTTCTTGCTTATATTTAATATAGACTTAATAGAACTTTTATATTTATGTTCTGAATGATCAGAATATTTAGGGAGGATAATGTGTGTGTACACAAGTTAAGACTTGCAAAATGTGTGGTAACTTAGAGGAACTTTTAAAGAAAAAAGTTTGGTTCAGAAACTCCACGGTTTTCTACTTATTTGAGCAGCCCTTGGAACATTCATCATGTTAGCTTATCAGATAGTGGGTTTTCTTTCAGCTGAAATAGAGAAGTCTAGATGATATGCCCTTGGCACAGTATTATAAACTAGCTTACAGAATATCTACTGGCAAAGGTGAGATGTGCTGTGTGGTTTTGGGAAGTCAGTTTTGACTCGGAGCTTCTGAAGTTTCTATCAGCTGGAGTGCGATAGGTATCCTGAAATCTCAGTATCCTTTTAGATAAGTGCCGTGTCAATCTTTCTCGGTCTGTATTAACTACTCTGCATTACATATATATCTCAAATACCTGTCTTGGGGGTAAGGAAGGTTGGAAGGGGGGGGGGGGGAAATTGGAAGGCATCTTCACCTGCTGGATGTTGTCTGCTGATTCTTTTTAACACTTTGGGGCTGTGTGCTGATCTCATCTACAAGGGTATGCATTGCTGCCTAGTGTGAAAAATGTATATACTGCTTGTATAGTGGTAGCAGCAGTTTACTGAAAGCTGAGTAATGTTTGAGCAAATCTTATGCTGGTTCTAGGAATATTCTATGAATTTAAGAGATCCAGACTCTGTAGTAGCAAAACTGAGGTCCGGACTCTCTGCAGTTATTAACATTTCTACAGGATAAATGCATTTAGCTATAACAGTCAGACTAAACTGCAGTGTGGTGCTCTATATTTTGATCTTCATTAGATTCATTAGTATTAGGTATTCTCCCTGTGTGCTGTGTCCCCCTGCCTGTCCCAGCAAATTCTTGCTGAGTGAAGAGTTTTTCTTCCAGAGAAGTGATTAGGTGACCATAATTAGGTAGCCCTTAACAAACATAGGTATGAATTGAATTTAGTGTGGCCACCCTTGCTTTATCCCAGCATAAGTGAATGGAAAATGAGGCTGATGGATTCGTTGACTCCTTTATTCTTGTACGTTGCACTGAGTTCTTTAAAGGGCTATGGATTTCAGAGGCTTTCCTCCCAAGATGGTACAGAGATAGCGGGAAGGACTATAGATCAGCAGTTTGCAAATTCAAAATATTCTTTCCTCAACTTGCATCAGAGGACCACAAAAAGATGAAATGGCTTATGCATCTTGGCCTAGTGATTTGATTTTTAAAAAAAGTTTTGGAACTGAATACTAGAAAAGATAGATCCACCAAATAGAGTGGCATTAGTCAAAGTGAGACCTGTAAAAATCCATGGGAACTTTGAGAAAATACTTAACAGTGCTCTTCCCGGCTATCCTCAAGTGGATCTAACCCAGGCAGAATGGAATCCTACTGCAGACCTTCAACTGTCTCGGCAAACCAAGAAAAATGACTGTCTATAAAATGTGCAACTCTCATCACAGCAGGTTTCATAAGTATCTGAAGTGGAGGCAGCAAGAAACCAGGCTGAATGGAAGTATGAAATAAATAGAGCAAAACAGGGTATGGGGAGGAAGGATGCTCTCTGGTGGAGAGCCAGCTGCCAGGAACAACGCAGTTCGTAGTTTCCGGTTCTATCATATAAAAACTTTGTATGGTCTGAAGTGCAAATCCTGGTGAGGGCTATTTTTAGACTATAATACTGATATTCCTTGATTATGAAGCAAATGTAAACCTCATTGTGAGGTGCTTGCAATGCTCAAGTGTATACATGAGTGTGAAACAGCCCTCACTTTAGTTCCTGGGGAATTAAGAGGGCTTTCATCTTTATTTCTGGGAGTCTGGTAGCTCATCCTGTAGTCTGAAAATCAAGAAAGTACTTTGTGGGGGGAAGGGGGTTGGGTGGGAAGAATAACCCATGCCAAAGATAACTAAAACAGCATTTCCAAAGGATATAAACCAGAGTCCTGCAGAAATGACAAACTAAATTTGTCTCTTGAACCATGTTTGCCTAGTGAATAAGGAGAATGCCTTCTGGGATTATTTGAAGAAAATGTAACATGTCCTGAAAAGTGGGGGGGGGGGGGGAGGGGGAAGAGGGAGGAGACTCTTCCTTAGTGTCTTTGTAATGAAATCCTGCAGGGTTGATTGCTTACATCATCCTGGGAACAACAACACTTCAGTTCCTTAAGAGCTAGAGCATTATCTGTTTGTTTTATTGTGACTTTTTCCAGTAAAAGATGGACATGGAAGGAAAGTTTTGAAAATAGTGTAACCTTGTAACAGTTGAACATCTATCATTCATGGTTGTTTTCTCTTTAAGCAACTTCCCATATACATAGTTAAGTATTAGCAGTCCCATTTCATGACTGGGGAATTTGAGGCTGGCGAAGGTTAAGCAGCTTGTAAAAGCTGGATGTTCCTGGCTCTCCATCCTAGCTAGCAGACAGTATTTCATTTCTTCAGTACTTAATTAAAAATTATAATAGATGTATATGTCTAAAAGATAGCAAAGACCTGCTGCTCTGGTAGAGACCTGTTTTGATTTTCTTTTCTCCTACATGTTTGTTCATGATGTTTGCAGATGACAGAACATCTTTAAATACATTCACAGTTGCCTAAAGATAAGTCTTTAAACTTGAACAGGTTAAAAACTTTTTCTGATGGTAGGGAGAGGTGGATGTAGAGGGCATGCAACAATTCTTGAATGATTGCATCTCATTCTGAGCATATTGCTGCTTCCCCCTTTGCCCCCCATTCAGTTTCTGCAGGTACCAGGGGTTTGGGCTTTTTTGGTTGTGGGGTGTGGTTTTTTTTAACACCTAAGTGAAGTTATAAAATGACTCAATCTACACTGACACATTTAGATTTTGGATGTTATTCTGGCCAATATGTTCACAGATAAGCTCACTTTGTAAAGTGTACTCTATTACTGGTGAAAGGAGTTTCTGGCTTGTTATGAGGAGCTGTGGTAAAATCCAGTTGAATTTATCATAGGCATATTCCCTATAGACATCTAAAAAGATACAATATCTCAGAGCTTATTTTCTGTTTTGAAAGGGATTCTTAATATTTGTTGCAAGAGAATACACAAAATGAAAACATCACAACTTGATCTATCACACCTTTAAGTTCACACCACTGACTACAAGAAATTATGGTCAGCTAATTTATCTAAAAAAAAGTTCTAAATGGTTTCTGAGGCAGCTGTCTGTAAACAGGCCAAATGAGATCAGAAGGGTCATTTCTGACCATTTTAGGGGAAATCTGTCACTATCAGGCTCTGATATTTAATTACAGTGAAATCCTGTAAAAGTATAAAATAGCAATATTATGTTCAATAAAAATAACTGTAGGTTTTTTGCAGATGTATGTGCACAGAAGTTACAGAAAGGTACATAATAATGCCAGCAACTGAGTTCACAGCATCTAGTTAAGGTCCCAGATTTAAGTATTTACAAAGATAACTATTTCCCCCTGTCAAAATCTTTGCGCATTAGTTTCCCATTTGTGGGCTGCAGAAAAATAAGTGTTTGTGTGGGTGCATGTTTCATTTTGTTTTCACTTTTGGCTGTGAACTCATTGGGGTACTGATTTATCTGTTCTACAGTGTACAGCCTCCTAGATCTTCAGTCTTATTTGTGATATTCCTTCTGACAGGAGTACTGATGTATGTATTAGGTATTACATGATCACATCAGTTCAAAAATGTCATTCACGCACTTTTGAGAAAACAAAAGTCTTATTTTTCTCTTGCACAGAAGTAGGTGACTGAGTTCAAAGCCCACTCAGAGGACTGACTTGAACTGTATCAGTTTAAGGTGAATGTTTTTTTTCCCAAAAGCCAAATCCATATCTGACCTGAAAATATGAAGTTTTCAACATCATATGCTTGCTCACTCCATAATCCTGCTTTAATGAAGAGAAGTTGCTTAGGATATCTAGTGTGGTAAAACAGTTCTCAATTTCCATGAAAGCCTTATTTAGGTTGAGGCTATGTCTCAGAAGCTGAGGTAGACGATTAGCATGAAGCTTTATTTTGCAGAAAACAATAATTAATGCTTATAACACTTGACTGTATTAATTTCAATTTGATATCTAACCCTTCCGGAACAAGGCATTAAATCACAAAGTTATGAAGAGGCATTGCATGCAATTGGTTTGAATTTGGGGTGGGGGTGAGGGGAAGGACAAAAGTGGGGTTCAGTAAATCATATGCTAAACCAAGTAAATGTTTTCTTCTCTGGAGATCTTACAACTTAGTGTGTTGATCTGATGCTGAAGGGAAAGCAGTGCTTTGGCAGGAAATGCCTGCAAGAGGTAGCTTTGCACCATGAACATGAGAGCACCTGTACTTCTGTAGTAGCAGCAAATGAACTTTTCGATGTGGAGCTCAGCTTGTTACAAAGGTTTAGATCTTTCTCATATCTAGTTCCCAGGTTGTTAGGACACATGCACATGCAATGTTTTAATTTGTCCCCAGGAAAAAAAAGGAAGAGAGTAAATGCTCTAGAGGGCAGGTTGGCACTGCGTTGATCCACTTGTGCCCTGGGGCTAGCTCCAGGTGGCAGGCTGAAGGAGAAAGTCTACAGGTGACAAATGTGAAAACAATCATTTGGGTCTAGTTATCTGTTGGGGAAACATGGTTTGAGTTTCTTTTTGTACAGAAAGAACATGGCATGCTCCTAACCTTTGAAAGTCCAGGAGCAGTAGTAGATTACAGAAGACCTTGTTAAAGAGATTGGAAAAAAGGCTGTTGTTGCCCCTACCTTTACATGCATCTGGCAACCAGCTGCTATTTTATTCTGACTGTTTCAGAGGGAGTTAACAGTCATTTAAACTTGTCTGTCAAACAACAGGAGAGCAATCGGGTGATGGAAATCAGGCTTAACATATAAAGGGAGTGGAGTATCATCAACAAAATGTCTCTCACTCCACCATGGTAACTTAAACATGTTGAAAGGCAATGGAGAGACAGAAAGCTATGTAGTTACCAATGTGATAGAGGTCTTTAGGTAAGAAAATTGAGTCTAGAGTTATCTTTTGGGGTAATGCTGAGGGTAGGAGAAAGTCAGCAATTCCAGTTTCTGCCAGACCTCAAAGCAGTGAATTCAATACGATAGTGGAATAAAAGCCCTGGTGGAAGGTGAATGATTTTGGCAGCATCAGCAACTGACTTGAGGCGTCAGGACCATTGTTTCCAGAAGGGGCTAAAAACTGTAGTGACTGTAATGAAATCGTCATGGATGTTTTGCCACTTCATCTTCACATATGTCAGAACACACAGTTTGGTATTAGATTCCAGAGATAAGATTCTAGACAGATATAGAAATCTGAAATCAAGTCTACTTGCAGATGGATAATGGCATTTTTTGGTGAGGAGAAGGGAGATTAAAAACATCCTCATTGGGGAGCTAGTCAAGACTTGAGAAATGCAGATGTCATTCCTTGCTTTTTTTCCACAAACTTGCTTTCTACCCTTGTAGAAGTTGCTTAGTCTGTTTCTCGGTTCTCATCTGCAAAGTGGGAATCATGGCACTTCCCTGCTTCCTGGTGGTAGAATTACACCTCAGTGTGAGGCTACTGAACGTTGTGATGATGGAAGCTATGTATATTCCTTGATGCAATGACAATTATTGGCACTACCTCAAGACAGGGCTAACAAACACTTATTTAGGTGGGACTGCAGGTTACCATCGGAATGTAGCTCTCAGCTTTCCGAACTTGTCCCAGTCTTCATATATTGTGCTATTGTTGCTGTCTGGTGGCCTTTTTAAGGGGGGGGGAAAAAAATTTTTTTTGGAGGGGGGTGAGAGAAGAAAAATCTGCTTCTAAATGGGGACTCTGTCCCCAGCTAATTCACTGGACACCTTGCAGTTCAGGCACTCAAGAGCTTCAAATTGCTGCTTGCTGACCAGAGCGGAAAGATGAGCAGAATAAGGAGAGCCATCAGATGTGTTCCCAATTGTAATGAAATGTGCTTGTGGTTGAGAGGAGTGTTTCCTAGCAGGGCCATGAACCATTTTCTTTGAATTTTGAAGTGCAACTGTTCTGCTTCAGCCAAGGAAGAATCCCCAGCAGTCACTAGGCTTCTGACGATGCGGTTCCAGTGTAACACACAGGCAGGCCTGTAAACTAAACAGCAAGTTGGATCTGTTTTTAGATTTAACAATGATGTTTGTTTGAATGACTGTTTGCTCCCTTTTCTGCCAGAGCAGAACCTATGTTTGCTACTACATGTTATAAAGAATATGATTTCCATTTCAGTTTAAGTAAAAAAAAAAAAAAAATTATAATCCTTGTTTGTAGCTTTGAACTTTGCCTTTTGCTGCCAAAAAATCCAATTTTTTAAAATTGTTGGGTCTTCCTCCTCTACTAAGGAGGAGAAAGCAAAATATCCTAATGGCTTGTTTTCCCTTTATTTTGATTGATGTACTTATAAAGAAAGGCTAGTCTCATGTCTCTTGTCTCACCGCCTTCTGGTGCCTGCATAAAATGCCTTTTATGAAATGAGAACTGGCCAGTGCAATCTACAGGTTTAAAATGTTTGGTCTCTCCCAGTCTTGCAGGACTGATTCTGTTAAGTAAAGCCAAGTTCCCAATTTAAGGATACTTGACTTCCTGCAAGAAAGATGGAAATTGATGGCTTCAGGCTTGTAGCAGTCACTAAAAGTTCAGGACCCTCTTCTAGTGTCAGACCTGTGATGGTGATAAATATTTTAACAGCATAGAGGCTTTTTATCAATAGTACTCAGACAAAGAAAACAGTAGTTCTCTGATCTGTAGTATTGGAAATGCGGTCTGTCTGATTTATGTTTGGGACAGGGGGAATCTTGCCACTGGCAAGAACTGTGACATGCTTTTTTTTTTTTTTTTGGAGATGGGGTTTTTAAAGAGTTGGGCAGCTGCCAGTACTTTCCCATTGGATATGAGAGCTCTAGCCCTTAGCTGCCTCTGAAAATCCTTGTTTTGTGTCTTCTGGTCAGGCTTTTATGCAGCCTATTTTTCATAATTGGTCTCTATTTGGTGGTATGTATATGCCTGTATGTATAAACCTGGATGAAACAAAATATTGAAGTGCTTAAATGCTTAAATTGCAGTCCTCTTAATTTGTCATCTCCCCTGACCCTGCTTGTTTTGCACATCCTGTGGGAAGTCCTGCATATCTTTTTTTAGCTGGTAATCTACCTCATATGGAGTTACAGCATGTTGAAGATCTGATTCTGTGGGGTCTGGAGTGTTTCCATGTGGTTTAAATAAGGAATACATTTGAGAAAATACAATCTGCCTGTGGACATGCTGGAAGCAGAAAAAGAGGCTAATTTTGTTTAGTTAATTATTCACTGATAATTATTTACTGAGCTCTGCAAATTGATGGAAACTTGTAATGATGTTGCTATGGCACCTGATGTCACTTATAAATGCTGAGTGAAGCAGCTCTATTTAGTTGTGAAACTGGACACAACTATTTGTTCAAATCAGATCTGTCAAACTGCATTTTGTGAGGGAAATCTTACCAACAAAGTCTGCAAGTTAAGTATCTAGGTGTAAATAAATTCTTCCTTGTGAACCTGAAAAGACACAGTAGCAGAGTTTTCTGACTCAAGCTTGCATACTATTATCTTGTTAGAGTAAGCAACATCTGAATAACAAATTCAGTTATCTGAAACTGCTGAAGGCCTTTAAGAACTCCTCTTTCATTGCAAAACTATAGTTATTTTTTCTAATAGTTTGTCTTGCAAAACAACCTTCCAGAGAAGACCACTGTACAAGACTTTGATGCACAGACTTTTTAAGTCTAATTTCCCAAGCAATTTAGAAAATAGTTGATGATACTCCAAGCATTAAAATGTGAATATTTTCAGGTATACAATATTCTAATGTTTAATATGTGAGCTGCAACTAAAGCTTTAACTTCCTAAGTGTAAGTGGGCCTTCATTATTAATTTGTTTGTTATATGTTTAATTGAGATAAATGAACATATTGCTAAACTCAGTTATATATTTCCATATCTTTGTCATCTAGCCATGTATAATGCATCATTATTTTAACAGCACTGCCAGCTTATTATTTTGCACATACTTCTCCAAGTTCTTTAAGTATTTTCCTATATTGTGTGATTTCAATTGTTTCTGCTCCTTTCTTGGTAAATAGTTGAGGAGTAAGCACATTTTCAAGAGCTGTAGGGAGGCTAAGATGCCAGTTGCATTTTAACGATATGGTGCATTATCATTCTTACTGTAGCCAATTCTCTTTTAAATCATTGCAGTTTCTGCTCTAGCCTCCAGCTATAGAATTCTTTTCAAACTGACAGTGAACTTGGCAGATTGCCAAGAGAAAAATAAAGGTGTTTTGGTCCACCAAAGTATTTTGAGTGGTTCTTAGTGATACAGTTTTCTTCCCTACATCTGCAAAACATTTTTTTCTGAAGTGAATTTTCATGTGAAAAGCCTCCTTAATAATCACCAGTATTGTTTGTTTCAATGCAGTTATTTGACTGCACCCCTGGGTGCTTACAAAATAAACAAGAGAGTCTTCTAAAGACTTTTAAAAGTGGCAGGTGCTTAGTCTGTGCCCTATTCACTTAGTTTGTAATGACATTTTTGTGCTAATCTACAGACAAACAAGAGACAGGTGACACACAGCATCAAGTACAATGTGCGAAGTCGACAAACTTTGGTCTAGATAAGATGTTTGTGCTGCATATGCCCACAGTGGCAACACAGATTTATACTGTTTGTATTGCATAGCTCCTCAGCACTAGTAATGTGGCAAATTTAGATGCTTATAAATTGACAGAGGAATATTTATTGGGTTAGAGATTTCAATGAATCAAAAAATCTTTGCCAAATCCTGTAAGTGAAGTGGTGTTTCTTTTTTTAGCATTGTTGAAATATGAACATTAACTAAACCAGGTATTTGTATTTCTGTTAGAATTTATCTCAGACTCTAGCTATTCATTCATTATATAGTACCATGTCCCTGACACTGAGGCTAACAGTACTGTACACTTTAATATCGGTGCCACTGTAAATGTTATGATGTAAAATATGGCCAACAAAGAGGTGTCAACTGAACTCGGCAGCAAATGGAAGCAGGACACTTACCATCCCTCCCCTCTCTTGCTGTCTAATCCATCCGGATATAAGCCCAGTGGCTGGCTCAAAGCTTTTTAATGATCTTGTTTGTAAGAAGGAACTCCATTTAGACAAGAAGAGATTGGAGGACAGAGGATTGACTGGTTTTTAAATCAGGCATTTATTAACTGTCTCTCCAAGGCAAACTGAGGAAGAGCAGTCTACGTTTGTTTAGAGACTTTGGGATGGGTACATGAAGCTACCATGGTACTTTCCAAAAAATAAGAAAAAAAAAATACAACTACTCCAGGCATATTTGTTATCAGAAGGCCTTTCTCCTCTGCAACCAGTAACTGTAGGAGATGTAGTGTATTCCCTTTCATTTTTAACCCTGTTTGTCCTAGATATCTAAGAAACAGAGCAACCTATTACATTAGCATTGGTGCTGCTTTTGCATGTGAGGCTGTGTATAAAGTTGCTTTCACTTGCAAAGTAAGAGGGGAGTGATGACTGCACACACAGCTGTGCAGCCTTTGTAGTGCCTCACATTCCTCCTTATCCCTCTTGGTGGGAGGTGTAGCTGATGGCAAAGGGCTTGTTCCTGCAATAGCACAGAGCAGCAATGCTTCTCCCTGCTGATCTCATCTAGTCTCAGCAAATGGGGCTGGTTTTGGGAACCAGAAGTGGTTCTATATAGATATGATGCAAAGAGCTCTGGTGCTTTTTGCTCATTCAGCTCAGCAGGTTACACAGGAATATTGTCCTTTGCGTGGGAGACGCGTTTGTGTGTGCCAAACACAACTCTTCCTTTGCACGTGTTTATTTAAAATCATCCATATCTGAAGTTCAAAGATCCCTTAAAAAGGGAAATGAAATTGGAACAGAATCATTTTTATTAAATATGTCAATTGTGTTCTGTGTTTTGTTTTAAGGCAGAATGAAGGTTGTCCTGGACTTCAGGAAAACTAGAATAAATTTTATTAGTGTTAACACCAAAACCCAGTGCTGGCTCTGGTGCAGCCACTGATGCAGTTGTTGATCAGCTAATGCCTAATTATTGCCAGTGCTTCTTCCTGAAATATGTTGCTTTCCATTATGGAAAGGGATCACATGGATGTATGGCCCTGCTTTGAGTGCTGATAAAAATCACATTCCCTAAATGGAATGTGAGAGAGGTTGCTCTTGAAGATAAGGTGATAATCGAGACAAAAGAGAAGCAGTAGATCTCATTTTCTGCACTTGAGTAAAGCATTTGATAAGACGCAGCTAGGGAAATGTCCAGTTAACCTGTAGAAGATTGGGATTGGTATAAGAAAGGGAAGGTGAGTAAGGAAGTGGCTAAGGATGAGACAACAGCATGGAGCTTTTGTGTAATGGAGCCACTATTGAAGCTTACCAAGGTTTGTTGCAACAAACTTATCTATTTAATATTTCTGCTACTGATTTCGGGGAAAATTTGAGTAATAATGACACTTGCTGATGAGACATAACTGAGAAGCATTAGCATCAAAAGGGATCCAAATTTTAAACAAGTAAAATGTGGACCTTTGCACTGTGGTAGTAGAGACAAAATGAAAACTGAAGATTGGAAAGTGTTTTAAGCATTTATAGGTAAGAGACTAACCTACTGGAGAGGACAGCAGTGGAGAAAGACTATGTTAACTGATCACAAGGTGATTCCAAGACAGGAAATCAAGGCACTTACAACATTAGGATGGCACAAAGTGTTATCATTGTACAGGGTATTATATGAAATACCTGTCACTGTATTTGCATGTGATGCTGGTCAGGCATTCAAGCAGGAAAATGTGAAATTAGTAGTGCAATAAGAGGTGTCAGTTTTATACGTGAAGACTTAGAGCACACCTCCATAGTACAGCAGAGTATTGTACAGGCAGGTATCCAAACTAGCTGTGAACATCACCATATTGACAGGGCAATTGAGCTTTATGGGGACTAGTAAGAGTGTAAAAGTAAAAACAATATTAAGCCCTAACCTGACAATCAAGTAGAAACAAAGCAGATTAATGACAGGACCTTGGAGCTGGAATATACATCTCTTGCAAATCTAAGTTGTCTGTTTTAATTCTATTCCCCCCGCAAAGTTTTCTCCTGTTTATGACAGACAGGCTGCTTGTCATCTATTTGCAAAAGCAATTTAAATTTCTCGTGTTCTGACAATTATGACATAAGTCAGTTTGCTTTGTTTTACAAACAAATGATCTGTGTTATCTATAGTACTGACCATCCTTCTGAGTATCCCATCATGTAAGTAGTTTGTATAAATAATTAAAAGCTGGGGTTCACAGTGGTGTCTGCAACAATGGGCTTGTCTTCTACAGCTTGATGGGAAAGACTGGATTTACATCTGCTCTGGGTATTTTATTCCCTATCTTATTAAAGCTTACAACTTAGACATACCATAGTTTTTATGGGGAACCTTGCCAAACATTTTCAGATGAAGAGAAATTTTCTCCAATTAAGAGATAGTATCAGTGGAATAGAACGTTGTCACAGGATAATGGTCTCCTGCTGCTTTGTTAAATGCCAAGGTAAACCTGAGGCATTTATCAGAAATTAATGTCAAAGGAAAGTCGAAAGGTTTATCTTGAAAGCTGGCAATAGTGAGCCTGTGAATGTTCTGTTAGAAAATAGTCGTGTTCTCCCATGGATACACCCCCCTGCCCCAGTCCTGCCCCGTTACACTTGGAACGAAGCATGTGTTTTGTCTGGCACCTGAACACTGCCCCAGAACTGGATACTGATTTTTACCTTGATTTCAGCGGGCTGTTTCTGTGTCTAAAGATGGGTAGTCCTGTCACATGCTTCACAAGCATACACGAGCTTTAAGATTGTATCTCATTACACAGAGCTGAACTGGGACCATAAGTTTTATTGGACTTCATACAGCCCTGATCCAGAGCATGTTCAAGTCAACTGAAGGAAAAGAACTTGGAACTTAAACTCTATGGATCCTTCAAAGAAATACATGCATCTGCTGGGCCCTGTTCTCAGGACTGGGGCTGAAGGAAGGGACAGGGTGGGAGAAAAAGTATAGCTCAATCACTTAAAATAAAAATCACTTTGCAACAAGTGTCTTATGGCACAGAAATAAATCTGTGCTGTGTTGTCCATTTATGTTCCTCACAGACACTAAAGTTTGTCAGCTTTCTGTCTACGAAGAGCCTGTTTGTCTCTTAGATCCAAGGCAAATGCTGTTAGATGGGTAACTTCTAAAGTATTCTTGCTTTGCAAAGCAATGTTTTTTGCTAGTGTCACAAGATGTCCTCTGCCTTTTAAACCCTGAATTAAGCATGTAAAATCAACCTTAATAGCTGTTTAGTCATGTGTTTAATTGGGCCAGAAATATATGAATTTTGACTATTGTCCTCAGATTTTTCCTTTCAGTAAAATCCAAATTATGAATATCTGGAAGTCTTGATGTCTCCCCTTTTTCTATGTAGCAGCAGTTGCTCTCTTCTCACCTCCCTTGCCTTCCACTGATGGAAGAACAACTCATCGTTCCCTTGTTTCTATTCCTTATCATTTAACATTGAAGTCAGTCATAATATAAGATACATGCTTTTTAAAGGAATGCTGTCAAGTTTAGACAACTTTTTTCTAAACTCTAAAAGTATTAATCTTATGATCAACAGAATTATTTCCTTGATAATTAAAGTTATATTCCTGTAGAAACTTTTTGGCAAGGATTAGAATTTGTTCATATAGCTTGCAGCCTGTATATTGCTTTACTGAAAATCTAAAGGTGAAAATGACTGTAAGTAAAAGTGAACTAGAGTTGATTGCTTTCTATTGTCCCAGTTGTGGAGATCAGAAAAATAGTCTGACATGTCTAAGAAGAAATCAATTCAACTTAAATTGTTGTTACCTTGCAGAAATTCAGCAAAGAAAATTTATTCACTTGGAATATTCTGCATCTCTAAAACTAAGATGGCCTTAGGCCACACTCGGATCTAAATGCTCCCCAGACATGAGGCATGGTCTGCATACTGCGTGTTTGTCCCAACTCCAGAAATGCTTTTTGCCTGTATTAGCACATTCTGCATCATCTTCATTTTAGATGGCTGATGACCATTTTTGGGTGCTGATAACTGTTAATCCAATTTATTAAGAAGCTGAGAAGACACAAGTAAGGAGAAGCAACTGCTTTCATTAATTTTTCTTCTAACTTTTGGAGCACAGATTTGTTTCAGGGCTGCTTTCAGAAGAGTAGGTCCTGGTTGTACCACAGCACATTGTATTTCATCTGTCATGCTGCATGATGCTGCATTAGGTGTTTCTATGAATTCACTGGAGTTTGAGATTTTTCTGAGATACGAGAGAGAAATCCATTCCTTGAACATCTGGGCAGGGTAGTGGCAGGCAGACCTATTGCCAAATAAGGAGGGCTCTCTTCTTGAGGGCTGAGAGGAAAAGTAGTGATAAAATAGCAAAGCAGTCCAAACAAGTTTAGGCGTGTGCAGAATAAACCCTTGTTCAGCAAGGATGTACAGACCTTGCAATTTTCCTGGACACCACAGATTTCCCAGCATAATGATCAGTTTGGTTCTCCAATGCATTCTCAAACATGATGAATGTAAATGCATGTGCTGTGAGTAAGGGATGGGATTTACATAGCTGTAGGCTAACGGGAGCTAAAGCTCCTGTAGCCAGTAACCTGCCCTGGAAATGAGGAGGGGAATACATATCTGTGTGGCTAGGGTCTGTAAATATGACCAGATATAAATGTATGTAAATATGGGTTGTGTATGTAATCATGACCAGTTCTTGGTCAGTTTTCTTAATAGTGAGTAACAGGAACAAAGGTGGTAGCGTAACATGCATCAAGATTCATTGAAACAAAAACACCTCTTTGATTTACTTTTTAAACACCCTCTGTCTTCGTGGCAAAGAAGCAATGATATGTCTCCAGAATATCATACAAAAGGAAATAATTTAAGTAGTTTGGCTTGGTAGAATCCCATTTAGTGAGAATGCTGAACAGTCCTCTGAGGTTTTGTGTTTTTTGTCAAAATGTTTATTGTCTATAGGCTTCCATTATGTTTCACAAAGATGAAGTGTTGCTGTAGGATAAGTTTCACTGGCATGGGAATAGGAAAATAAATAAAGTGTTACCTTAATTTAAGGAACCACTATAGTTTAAGAAAAATTCCAGGTTGGGAAATAAGAAAATAAAAGAAGGTTCAGCTCTTCCCCTGCTTTTAGTCTTAGGAATAGGGTGGAATAAATGGTGGAAATCCAAAGCTCCATGGGAAGCAATGAAAAAGAGCCATTAAGATGTCAGAGCAGTTCCTTCTTGTCACTTTTTTCCCTAGTTGGTGCTTTCTCTAGTTGGTGCTTTCTGAACTTACGCGTTTAGATAGCAGCTTAGCAAACTTATGAACTGAACTAAGAAAGCATTTTGCTGGGCTAAAACCGGAAATATTAGCTGCTGCCAGATCAGTCTCCACAAAAAATGAATTGTGGATCTAAGCTAATTCTTTTCCTTGATGCAGGATGCTTCTCAAAATTCATTCCAGTATCATTGAGGAGGAAGAATTTCCAGGCAATGTGAAACCATAATCCTGTAAGCAAAAGTAGATGAAAGCTACTGTGGTCAGTTGTGTGATCTGTAACGCTTCACACTTGAAAAATAAAATGTTCTTATGGATCTCTCTTCTAGCTGAGAACAGATAGGTATTAATGCACAATTTCAAAACCTAGATCTTCTTACAGGTCACATTGATATTGCTAGTACTGCTATTCTGTTCTTAATTTTTTTAAGCTGTTCTAGGAAATGATCTTTCTCTTCCAGTTCATCTTTTGATGAATCCATAGTTATAATAAAAACTGGAATCTTCAGAGAAAATGTGCATTTGTGGAAATTTCTCAATTTCTGCTTCTGGAAAAAGCTAAAGAAAAAGATCAACTGCAAATCTTTGTGGAGAGGGAAAGGGGGAGGGTGAGACCAGACCCATGTAACCTCAGATAGTCATTGCAGCACTTGCTCTGCTCAGGTGAATGGGGGAGAACTCCTGTGAGACTTCCACATACTGATATCTGGAGGAACTCTTAGAAGCTTGGAAGGGATCTTCTCAGGCTCACCTGCAATGGCCAGTGAAAGCAAGGGGCAGAGAAGTACCTTGCTACAGGATAGCCATGGTTTGGCTTTAGGTCACTGGCAGATCCTGCTTCAAATCCTGGAGAAGTAAGTGAGGGAATGCAAGAACTTAAAACCAAGCCTTTCATATCTCAGTGCAGGCTTGTACAGATCAGAAATTCCAGATTCATTTTCTAAAGTTAAACATTACTTAGCCTTCTTACAGCAAATTGAAGCTGTTAGGATTAAGAGGAAATTGTCTGGGTGGGAAGACCATTTCATAGCTCCAGGACTCTTATTAGCCTATTGCAGCAGCAGTGCACTAAAACAGATGTTTCTGGAAACAAATTGCTGAAGCTCTATTGAAGATTTACAGAGTAGTCCTTTATCTTTGATAATCATCTCTAGTTGTCTAGTATTGTTTATTTGTTGTAGTTGTAAAAGCGCTAGCAGTTGTCATATTATGATGTTAATTAAAAATATCCTTGTGTTCTCATTTATGGTTTTGCAGAGTAAATTCAATGCTATTTTCTACTGTGTGCCTGTGATTATTTGATTGCTACCTAGCTGAAGAATTGAAGGGCAGACCTGGATGTTAACTAACACTTCAATGAGCAGTATAAGTATACTCTTCATGTATAAAAACGGTGTGAGTTATAAAGCAGCTGACCATGTCTTGCTGAAATCGATGAGTTCTACTGTTGATTTCTAGTGGGCAATGAGCTGTGCTGCTGAGTCTGGAAGTCTGGTGGGCTTGAGCTGGCCTATGTAGTCGGATGGGCTTTGAGCTGGAAATCAATCATATTTTAGCTTGGTGAATAAATTACTGGATGAATAGTAATCAAACAGTAGTTAACAGCCTGTTTTTATAAGCTGAAGTTAGTATGGACACAATAGTGTGAGCAGTACGTAATTCATAAACTGCTAGAAGTAAGAATAGTATGGCAGTAAAAATATATTATGAAATAGTTACACTGTCAAATCTCCAATTATAAAGACGTATCGGAGGGAAGAGTTGTAACCCATTACGCTACTGCACATCCCCAAGGGTGGTATCAAAGTAAGGCTGAATACTGACTACCTACAGTAATTTTTAGTGGCTTCAATGGTTCACGGTAAAGAGATGAATATCAGAAGCCCCCATAATAGACTTTCTTGCCTGGGTTTCTATTTATAATAAAATTCTTTCTAGATCAGTGGAAAAAAAAGGAATAGAGTGAAAACTAAATAGAATTGCTAGAGGATTTATTTTACTTGTGGATGATTATTAAAAATGTGTATTGATTTGCAATTTGCCCTGATACTTGAAACTGAGAAAAGCATAAACTATACTTCGTTCTAATAGCCTTATTAGGGCTGAGATTAGGTAGAATTATATGGGGTCACTTTTCACCTGGGGTTGCCTATCAGTTTTCAGCAGAAGAAAATAATAGGAATGAAGCACTGACAGATCCCATCTGGGTTCCCTGAGACAGCTGGTTTCGATACAGTCTGTTTTACCTAATGCTAGAACTGAGTCTTCAGCTGTTTTTGTTGACATATTACAGTAGTCTGGGTTTGGAGATTGGACTCTGCCCATTTTATAGATTGTGGGTGTTTTATTAGCCACACCTCTCGTTAATTAAGTTAAAACTAGGCTGGTTCAGCTGTGCAGAGTATGTTTGTTTAAATAGATATGTAACATAAATATATATATAAAAAGGCCATGCACCCACCCCTCCCCAGATTTTGATATCTGTATCAGATGGACAGCAGAGCCACCCGAGTAAAGATAGCAGAGTCTGATCAGACATTTCTGCTATGGCTGTTCCTAGAGATTGTACTTCTGCATTTAATCTGGCTTTTGGTTGTATGAAGTCGTATTGAACAAATAGAGTATCCTGCCTTTGTTTCACTAATACTTATAGCTTACTTTGAAAAGTCTTAAACTTCCCTTCCCTAATATCTCCAGGAAGGATAGTGCCATACATATACAGCACACAGACCTACATATATAAAATATGGCACAGAATGCAAGCAGCAGTGACTGCAGAGGGGTTGGGACCCATTTTGGAAGAACTAAAATTGGAGTCTAAGGTGGGGATAAAATAGACTGAAAATGGTCATGTTCCCAGAGGAACTTAAATGCAGTAATTTAGAGAAGGGAAAAATATTATGAGATTTCTAATGTACACGCAAATGCACACATCAGTATTGATCCCTGAATCCTTTTCAGCTGAAATCTTATTTTGTAAAAATTAAGTTGCCTTCTGCCAGGAAAAAATACTGTTTGTCATTTATTCCAAGAGACTGCCTTATCTTGTGTGATCAGTTCATTACATTTGCACTATGGAAACAACATATTCCCATTAATGCAGGCATTCACTTCTATCTCCTTAAGACTTCTGAAGCACACTATTCTAAATTTAGAAGTGCTTGCCTTTGCCTCCTGCCCCCCTTCTTCAATTTCTTTTTTAAATGATGTAGTTAGATAGCTAAGATTGATTCCACAATCAAACTCACCCTGTAAGATGACACTCACTTTGTGAGTAGATAGCTTATCAACCTCCTAGCCTAATGTTCACATGTATGGCAAAGAACAGTAAATCTTTAAAAGGCTCTCCCTCCTCCCCATTTTTTTTTGAAAAGGTGGTTACCCTCAACATTATACAGCGAGCACAAATTATTCACAGGAAAGTAGCTGTCTGTTATTGCCTATTTGTGTTTAAAATGTGCTATTGTGTCCTGCAAACCAAAAGCAAAATTACAGCGGCTTTGTAAGGATCACTAACTGGAAGACCAAAGTTTAAAGCTGACAACAAAGGCAAGGTATTCCACGTGCATTTATTTTCCAGGGTATGGGATGATGCCAGTAAAATGTTTATTCTTTTCTTATCTGGTTACTCAGAAGATTTTTCATCTCTTTTTGACATGCCTATAAACCATGAACTTGCACCCTAATTCTTTAGCTGTAATGCAGTTTAGGGAAGTGGAGACTCAAAGACTGTAATCTGTGTATAGTAAGCATACAGTGATGCCAGAATGCTTTAATTTGAGCTCTGGAAACAATGGGAGTAGTTGAAAACTGAGACTAAAAGAAACGGTAAAGAAGGAAGCTGAAGAGATTTCACTGAAGAGTTAAAAGAAGTTTGACTTGAGCAACTTCTCTAATTGTCCATTTATGCTTTATTTTTTATTATCTAGTTGGTGTTAAAACTAACTGCTTGAGCTGGAAGCAAGTAGGCTAAAAAGGATGTTTTTTTCACATAAAATAGTGTGCAACATGCATTCTTTTACATTCATGATATAGTGTTTTGTTCTGGGCATTTTATGGTATGTTCCGGAGCCTGTTGGAGTGGAAAACGATGCCCCTTGTAACTAACTCCTATGTCTTGGTGTTAAATCACCCTTCCTTTCCCAGGTCTCCAAGCAACAGTATCTTAAAGATGAAATATTCATTTCTGAAACCTAATTTAATTTCGGAGTTGCCTGAGCTGCAGAGCTTATCAGTTCATGGAATCCACAAAATTCAGCGAATTAACAACTCTTTTTCCATAGATGGAAAGTTATTTTTAATTTTTTCAGAATCTTGTTAAAATGCATCTTGATTTTTAACCTTGGTTTGGCTGGTTGTGATTTACTCATTTGTGGTATAGGGGATAATAAGAAAAACTAGAAGCAATAATCTCCCTGTCAATAAATGCAAGCCATTGTTGCTTTATAATGGCTATTAACAGCCCTGGGCAGTGCAGAGCCATAAATAAGTGAAGGTTAAAGCATTTCAAAGCAGTTTTCTCCCCCTTTTTTAGTTCAGATTTTTTTTCTACATGTGCTTTGTCCAGAGCCTTACAATTATCTAATGGATCACTTTTTACGTACATTAACCAGTTAGACCACTAACTAATTTGGATATAAAACGTGGAGATGATGAATGACTGCAGGAGCTCAGAGAGGCTGGGTTTTGTAAATGCTACCATAAAATGAGCGAAGGTGAGCTTTCCAAGAGCATCTGAGGATGCCTCCTTTACTCCTGTTCTAGCCCCGGGCAGGTAGATACAAACCTACCAGAATCCGTCTGACGTAACCCCGCTGCAATGAGGGGTTCCCCAGCTTGCATATCTGCTCATAATGGGCCTTGTGGAAAAGATCCACTGGTAGCATCCTTGAGAAATGCTGAAAAGGGAAAGCTGGATGACATGAAATGTGTAGCATAATCTTTCTGCTGCTGTGTGCCATGTTACAGCTTCCACTGGGTTGCACACTAACCATGTCGCCGGAAATATTGTCTCAAAGGAAAGAATACCTGGGAGAGTTGTGTAATTGTGTGGTAGGTGTCTTACAGAGCAGGTGCACACAGGCAGACCTTGTGCCTCTCTATTTTCAACCCAAATATAATAGCTGCTGTTGCATGTGGAACACTAGAGATCAGAATTAATGACTAAAACTTGGTTCTCTTACCTGATAAGAGATTTCCTTATCTACAATTAGGCACCCTTATGCTTTGAGGGACTTGAATGATTACTTAATCGTTTGTAGCCCTCTGCACAAGAAATTTTTTTTTGTTTTTAGCTGGAGTAGAAATGTGGCAGAAACTTGTAGTCATTTCAAAATATTTTCCTTGTAACAGTAGCAGAAGTTCTTGGAATGAACTTGCACATTAGGGCAAAATTTCAGTGTTTGCTATGGTTCATAAAAGTACAATCACATTTTTCAGCAGGACAAATTACAAGCTCTAATTCAAGCACGCCCAATCATTTAGTGATTATGTTTCTTGTTGCAGACAGCCAGGTAGAACAAACTGATATATACAAGAAAAGTCAGCAGAAAGTGCTATGAAGATATGTATTTCCTGCACGGTTTCTATAAGCCTCTCATGTTGTCTGTGTTATTTCTATTTTATTATGCAAGATGCTTTGGTGGTTTGTGCAATTTTTATAAATACCAGAAAATGAATACATTTTCCAAGATCAACCTGAACAGAAATCATCTAGCAAAATAGTAACCTATTTTTGCAAGCTAGGCTGTTTCTTTTGACTCGTGACCAAGGAAAGACACAGAAAATGATGACTGTCACAGTGATCTGTGAAGGGTAGCAAATGGGATTCTTCCTGGCAAAGTGAAAAGTTTGGGAACACTGGACTTGGGCAGTGCCAAACTATCACCCCTTTGTTTTTCTGAGTTGGGGCTACGTTTATTATGTTTGCTGTAGTCTTATAAAGCATGTGTGTAAAGCCTTCAAGACTAAACAACTCTAAAAAAATATACTTAAAACCTACTGAGAATGTGCCTGAAAGACTTCCTCACTACAGTGTAAACTTCTTTAAGTCTTATTTCAAAGAAACAAAACATAACTCTAAGCCTAAAGAAAAGGATCAGGAAGAGAGTACTATTTCCTGGAGGGTAAGAATGGTTTTGGGCTATAGCAGATACTGTGGAAGAAGAACCTAGAGATAGGATGTTAGATAAACCAGGGTATAATTCATTTAGGGGGGGAAAAAAATCCATCTTGCCTTGGCCTTATTCTAGCTTGTGGGATCTCATCTAGTCATGTCCATCTCAGAACTGTCTTCAGTACCACAGTAGTGGTAGTGAGGTGATGTGGATCTGCAGGTAGCTCCATGCTTGAGGTGGGAACCCCTTGGGAAAGGGAAATGTGCTTGCTCACTTCCAGAGACTTAGGATTTTTGTTCCCTTTCTTTCCATGAGAGGGATGGGAGACTCGTTGCAGATTCAGCAGAGACAGGTTTCAAGTCTGGACAGCAGCAGTGGACCTCTTGTGGAGAGAGGCAAATGCTGTTCTTTGGGGGAAACAAAGTCTCAGTTGATGGAATTGCTGATCAGCATGCAGGTCTTGACAGTGCTCAGGCTGAAGAGAAGATGCAACACAGTAAAAATAACCCAAGTGTGTCCATAACAAGCACAAATGAGAAATGAAATTGTGTAATCAATTTTTGACTGCATACATGTACAAATGATTAACTTTACTATGATGGGATGCAGGATACTGGAGAATACTTTCACTGGACTATTTTATATGCTATAGAAGATAGACCCCTGGATCACAAAAGATCTCAACTGCTCAATAATTGATATGTTTCAAAAGGCAGGTTGGCTGACAGGTGTCTTCCTCCATTCCACCCCCCTCCCCCATTAAACTTTATAATTAGGGGGAGGAAATGGCTCGGAACAAATTTTGTTTCCATAGTATGTGCCTGAGTGTCAGTGGTATGTGCTGATTGACCGCAGAAAGCATAATTCTAGCTCTCTACTCGCTGCTGCAGATATGTCTTATAGCCAAGAGCCAACTCTGGAAAAAGCATGATCTAGATCTGTAAAATCCCTGATAATATATATTGAAGAGTATGAGAAAGCTGAGATGACATTCTGTGCTTTATGACAAAGTGTGTAACATCTGTAGATATCCTCCATAAACAATTGTTTAAGTGTACGTTGGACCTAAATGAAGCGGGAGTCTAAGAACAAACTGTAGCAGCTAAAAGTAACTAGTGTTACAGCTGCTCTCCTTACTGGCTCACCTTCAACTTATCAATGTGTTTGCTGGTCATATATAAACAGAATGTTGCTAGCAACAAGAATATTTAGATACATTTTCTGATTCAGTTATTAATGAAAAGTAACATTTGATTCCCTGGGCACTTTTTTCAGCTCAGGCTCTGAAATTGAACCTAATTACCAATGTTGCCTTACAAAGTGGAGACTTTTCTGTTTGGGGAACAGTACAGACATTAATGAGAGTTTCTATTGTTTTCTGATCTTCTGCACATTAAGTTCAGTTTATTCTACATGCCACTCCTAGTCTTAAAGTAGCAGACCAGTCACCTCCCCCTCCACCCTGCCAATTTGCCTTTAGTATTTTTAGGTACTTTGTGGATTGGTTTTTGTTGTTTGGGGGAATTTTTTTCTTTTTTCCAAAGATAAAATAAAACATTTTAATTTGGGTTCACTGTCATATGGTTAGTTACCAACCTGAGATTTCAGTGAAATGTCCTTTGTGGAAGATTTAGAAAAACAATCAGTATGCAGCAAATATTGATATGACTCTTAATGGCAATTTAGCTGATTAATATCCTTTCATGCTGCTTTGCAGCATGAAACACAGTGTTTTAATGAATGCCAACAACAAAGAGTGTACCAGGTGTTACTAAGAAACAATCTCTAGTGTGATTTAATTAATCAAAGCATTGCATGGAGCAATTATGAGCAACCTTACATAAGTGGCAGTGGTACATGATCCTTGGTTTAAAATTGGTTTTAAAGAAAGACATCATGGCTTAATAATTACACTTCAGTCACAGAATAAAACTCATTTTAATCAGAAGTTTTTAAAAAAAGAAAACAGTAATGATTTTGAATGTTGGTAACTGGATGGATGAAAAAAATCACTGATCTACTGAATACATTATAAAATGCTTTTCACCATTGGCTTTTCCCTGAATGTATCATGTGTTGTGTGACTAGAATGTACTCCTGGGAAAGCTGATGTGCTGCCTTTTTGCCAACACTTAGCCTCTGGATCTAACCCTGCTCCTGCTGAGGAAGGGGAATTCCTGATCCTTAGCTGACAGCTAAGTGTGTGCATGCGATACCAAATCCAAGCTTGGCAGAGCTCTACTCTACTAGGTTAGCAGAGGTGGCTGTTATGAGTATTCAGTGATGAGGAAGAGTTAAACTTGAAGTCAGAGAAGCAGGAATTGACCATTTCCAGAACTTCTATCCAGTGACTTCTGACTCAGAGTTTCATACCTGGCTATTCCATCCAAGGCCAACCTAAAACTAGAGAGCAATCCACAGTGCTCATCTGGAAACCTGAGGGTTTTCCATGAAATGTTTTAGGTATCTGACAGGAATGCAGTCTTGCTTGCAGACAAACATTCTTTCACAGAATTTAATAATTTAGTGAAGTTCAGTCTCCTTCCCTCTTGCAGGAGTTGTGGCACAGAAGCACAGGCCCTAGTGGTTGCACAGTTGCATGATAATGAATTTCCCTCAGATAGAAAAATTCTCTGCTGGGCATTTGTAGATGAACATCATTCCCTTTATGAGCTGGAGACAAAAGGAGGTCAAACAAAGTTTCAAACACTAGCACTGCAAGATTATGCATGTGCAAAAACTACAGAGAATTAAAAACAATAGCTGGACTAAAAAAGTTTTCTCCATCCATTAGTGTTATAAGATCAAGAATCTACTATGGTTAACTAGTTAGATATCTGTTTTCTGTTCAGGGCACTCTTCAAGGCTTGTTAAATTAACAGTTCTGTATTGCTCTGGTTTAAGATTTCACTGTGGAAAAAATAGACCAATGAATATGCCCAAATACTGGCCCAACTCCCACTGATGTTATCGTGGGGAGAACATAGATTGAGGCTTTCTTTCTCCTTAATCATTTGCACAAACTTGCTATGCAAAGAGTTGGTAAATGAAAAGCCTCCTTTTCACATCAGACTGTGACCTAAGCCTTAACAGATACCACCTGCAACTGTGTGTATGTACAGAAGAGCATGCACATGTGTTTTTGAACATGATATTTTAAAACATTAAGTTTAATCTCTCTTTAAATGGTGATCCTTCTTGGGCTTCTAACTGCCTGCCACTGACAGAGCTGAAACTCTGACCTAGACACCTCAGTAGTCTTTGTTCTTAACCTGCAACTTTCAGAAATGCATCCAATTATTTTAAAATAAGTTTGCTAGTCCTTATTCAGTTTATTTCCAAGTCTAAGTGACAGCTTTGTATGGTACTTCCTCACTATATGTTATTCCAGAAAACATCAGGAAGTCTTTCAAAGTTTCCTAGTAAAACCTGGAAAGAGAAGTTTAGCTCAAGGTTTCAAACTTTGTTCATATGGTTTAGGATTCTAGTTTTCCCCTGTGCTAAAGAAAGGAGGGCCAAGTATTCACTTATTTGAAGTGCCCTCTTGCTTGCAGTGCCACGCAGTGAGTAAAAGCAATCCAATGCCCATTTCTTTTGGTATTTAACTAGAACATGGTGTAGTATTTCCCAGTTAGGTGAGTGGAGGACTATGATGGTTTGGGAAGTATACTCTTAAGTTAGGAATGCTGTTAATATTATGAAGTCATAAAATAGCCTTGCCATTAAATGTATCTCTGCAGAAGTGGAAAACAGTTTCTTTACAGGAGCTATGTTTCACTTCTGCTGGGCTAGAGGCGGAAGAGATTTTTCTTAATCTTAATGGTTTTGATCTGCTTTGAATAATGAGTATTCTAAAAAGCTTGTGAGGGTATGGAAATCATTCCCTGCTGGGAAGTAGAATAGAGCATCAGCTTCAAAAGACATAGGGGCAACAGTGGGGCTGTAACAGTGTGGTGGAAGCGCTGGGGAGGAAGACAAGGACCTTTCCTAATTATAGCACTAGACAAGGTCAAAATAAGCAACCTGCAAGCACAGAGGCAGAAACGCTGCTGGGCTAACGGAACAAACAATGAATTCCAGAGGAAAGACAGGTATCCTTGGACTAGGGCCCACTCTGCTCTCAGTTGACTTATGAAATGTTGTTTTTCCATTTTTGTAAAGCATATAAAATGACTTTGATAATTTTATTAGAATTAGAGTAAGCTTTTTAATTTTTTTGTCACAGAAGGTTTTTAGCTGTAAGGCTTCATTGATCACTAACGCTCTTCTGAATACTGTTATGCTGTCGCCTGCATTTTGTTGTAAAGAGCCATGACATTGAAGGGATGTGCATGCAAAAATTAAGATGTCCAGAACATGACTAAACTTTGGTTTATGCATTGCCTTTGGACATAACATTTCTCTTTACATGCTCTGTGTGCTGAGACAAGTAACAGCAGAGAATATTCTATGCTGGGTTACATTTATGTGGTTCTATCTTAATCCACGCTGAAAGAAGCACAGTTTGAAGTTCAGTTTGCAACTCAATCCATTATGCCTTGCTATTTCAGTGCCTAAAACTTACAATTTGTTAGGTAAATTATACAGAGGCCCAGAGGAATAGAGTAGCAATAACATATCTGCCTTGGCTATTAATTTTCTTGTTAATGCAGGCCTGTAACTATGTAAATTGCAAGTCAGATCACTATAGCACCACTAAAGTAAGTGGAACTTAATTGCATGTTGATATTTAATATTAAGCAGATGCTTAAATGTTTCCTTTTCTAGCAATTGTCCTTAAGGATATTCTGCAACTTTGGATGAGATCCACCTGACTCCATGACCTGAATCTTTACAACAAACAGATCAAAGAGCTTGCAGATATCAAAAATCCTCTAAAATTCTCTGTGCAGAGAAAGAGCTTAAAACTTGCTTGATTTCTGCACCACCCAACCCCTCTCAATCACCCCCTTTAGGGAGCAGCGTTTGTACTTCCTTCTATAGGTGGTCTTTAAACCTCCTGCTGTCAGAGGCTGTAGTGTTACTACTTCCACCTTCTCTCTGCTGGCTGACCACTTTTTCTGCCTTGTTTCTTTTGTTGAGCCGGAAGCCTGTGTGGCTTAGCGCTGTCGCCCTTGGCAAATACCTCAGCCTGAACTCTCATGATTTCATGCTTTCATGCTAAAGATGAGCAGAAAAGGAAAGTGACTCCACAGCGTGGAGATGGAAGAGGTTCTAGAGAACGTTTCCTACTAATAGGTGCACACAGAAAATATATATGCAAGGTGACTGATTTTTTTCTTGGCGGCTTGGACAAAAAGATTATGTGGGCTTGGAAACTGTGTCTGGAAGGTGGACACAAAATCCAATTTTCCTCATGTAGAGATGACAGATTCTTCAGTTTTTAATTTTAGGAAGTTGATAGTATTTTTGGCTATATTTGAATGCATAGTAGGTGTTGTGGACCCTTATATCTCTTTCCTGTTAGCAAGTTGTCCCAATTGCACAGAACCCCAAACTTATCTGATAAATCTACTAAAAACAAAAAAAGCTGTTAAAATCTTTTGAACGGCTGGAAATTGTTTCTACTTAAATACTTCAGAGCTATGGAATTACCTGTGGACTTGAGGTTTATGGGCAGCATAAAGTGTGACTTCTCCAAGATCACACCACTGCCAAGCCATGACTCGTTTTCTAGTCCCACAGTCCTGCAGGGAAGTAAGCTGTGCCAGACCTTTTCACAACTTATCTCCATCTCTGTGCTGCATCAGCTGTACTGGCTGACAAGCTCTATCATTATCAGCTTTAGGAATTCCGAACTCATGAATCATGACTCAAAAGTTGTGAAATTAACTTTCAAATCACAAGAGCTTATATGCATATATACACTTATGTAACATATGCACTTACCTTTACATATGGACACAAATTATATAATGCATAATTCTGTATATGAGGATTATTATCCTTTTTATTTGTCCCTTGAGCATTTCGGGGTTACATTTCAGTGTGTTCTCTTCACGTGCTTGAAACTTAAAAGCCTTTCTCTTATAATTTAAAAAAAAAAAAAAAAAACACCCCAACCTAGTATTCTCATTTCACTGCAGAGCTCTGGAAACTAAACTTTTCGAAAATAGGCAGATGAGCAATGTTGCTTTGGTGGATCCAGAGTCAAAGCTAAAGTAAGAACATAGCTTCTGTCTATGCTAGAAGCTTTTTTCCTCTTTCTCTAGTGTGTGATATGACTGGGCTACTCAGAGCAGTAAAGCCTGCATAATCATGTACATCAAGGTTTGGCAGTACCTGTTCCTTTTATATAAAAATTCCTGAATTCCCATCCCATACTTATAAGGTAGGAAAATATATATGCACACAATTTGGGGATAAAAAGGCTATAGTACAACAGTGCAATATACAGGCATTCCAAATAGTATCTAACTTGTACTATAGGAGCCTAGGTTACAGATTAGGGCTTTCAGGTGGTGAATTCTAAATTTCCACATAGAAGGTAACCATGTGTGGCTTGAACACAGTATGTTGTCTTATCTGGTCTGTCCCCAAACCTTCTATTTTGTGCCTTGATGACATACATGATTGCAATGGCCCAGACACCATTTCTCTCAGGGATTTCAGAGGAGTTCTGGCACCTCCTCTACTTGTTTTATGTATGGTTCTTTATTTAGTCTTAGTGTTAAAAAGTTAACAGAAATGTGAAATAGAGTTGGTGAAAACTTTTGATGTTTATTGCTTCCAACAGCATGGGATTTCTATTTTTCAGCAGTCTTTACATCTGAAAATGGTAGATCAAACTCTTCTAAGAGCCATGAGAGAATTTGCCCAGTGCAGAGCACTTTGCTAATCAGAAATATGGCTCAGATAAGAGACTGTGGGTTTATTCATGGCACTGTGTAACCAAGGAAACTGCCACTGATCCATTTCCACTGGGAACAGGAGAAATAGTAATGAGTTTGAAGGGGAGCTAGGAAGATTTAGGTTAAACATCAGGAAAATCTTTCTAACAGCAAAAGTAGGCAAGTAAGGGCATGGATTGCCCAGATCTTTCACACCAATAGTCTTAAAATGGAATAAAACCTCATCTAAAAAATATTTTATATATTGCCAATGTTTTTTAGGACTAGAAGTCAGGGATTGACTATGTTTTCACAACTTATTCTTTCGTGGCCCCTTTAAACTCATGTGTTACTTCATTTGCTAGCTGTTGGACATGTCTTTCCCAGGCCAAAGCCAGACCTCCTCTTGACCTCAGCAAGGAGTGTGCTCGAGAATGGACTATGTAAAGATTTTGGATTGGGCACTCAAAACAGAACTGGAGAGGTTTTCTTCCTGTAAATGTGACTTCTGTAGAAGGTGGAGGGCTGGGCTCCTCCTGGAATTGAGGCAGGCCAGAATGCCTGAGCTGTGATCAAACACACTTGAATGTGGAAAACTGTTTAGCTCTGGGTTACAGATCTGCTCCTGTGGGATGCCCCCACAACTGGGCAAGAGGCAGGGAGCACAGGATTGCTTCTGGTTTCCTTTTATGAAAGGAGAGTAGGCAAAGAATATATTGAGTAGAGATATGCACAATGATTTGGAAATAATTCAGGTATTCCAAAAATGCATAAATTAGTGCTTACTGTATCTGCATAGTGCTTATCCTCTTTGAGTGGTTATGATTACTGTAGCTGGGAATGCCACTTACCGTAGCTGGAATATGTACTTTTTCAAGAAGTAATAAAATAAATACAATAACCTATTTCACTTGTTTAAAAACCTCTTCCCAATAAGAAGGAATCATCAATGCAAGTTTTCCTTCTGTGAAAGAGGCCAGTGTTACATCACCAGCACAAGGCTAGCGTTCTGTCCAAGATGATGATCAAAGGGGCCTAACTTTTTCTTTTAAAAAAAAAAAAGTGAAAAATAAAACCCTGTGGGAGAACCAACCTTTGTCTCCTTTATTCTTGCTTGGCATGTGGCAGAGGGTTGAGTTTTTTGAGTAGGGAGGTTTGTTTGTTGGTGTGCTGTATTAGTTTCATCAAACATGCCTAAATAATCTCTGGGGACAGGGGATGAAAAATGAATATCCAACAGATCCTTAGTTCTTGGAGTAGCTTAAAGCAGTGCCCACTCAAATATTCACTTGGGTGAGTATGCTTCAGAGAAAACAGGGCCAAGCAGCCCAAGGGTGAAAATCAGCATGGTGCTGCTGAGATCGCTTCAATATATGTATGTTTTGCTGACCACGGCTGGCACCATGTGAAAGCTGGACTATTGACTCTGCTTCCTGCCTCATATCCTGAGGCCTCTGGGAAGTGTTTGCCTTTCACTTTTTTTCCTAAAAGGCCAGGTCTTGCTGCAGGTAGCTTGAGTGAGAAAACGCTGATGTTCATAGGCTCTTGGAGGCCCAAGGCAAAGCCAGGAACAGGATCTTGATCCACTTCTGTTTTGGGGGGGGGAAAAATATTATTTTCTTGATATGTTTCAAGAGGAGAGCATGGGAAGTGGCCAAAGGCTGTACTTCGGACAGATGGGAAAGAAGTCTATGGTGACTGAAGGTCTTTTGGTGCTGCTTGTTGCATGTGGATAGTGGGTCTGCCATTGCACTCACCTGCATTCATTGACTCATTCGTTAAAAAATCAGACCTTATGTAAGAGGTAATACATTTGTCTACAAGTTTTAAAGGCAAGTATGTATGTTAGATCGTTCTGTGCTGGCCCTCTCTCCAAGTGGGTAGAGCATCTGAGTAATTCTGCAGCGAGTGTACTGAAGTACTGTATATAAAACTTATTTTGTGCTAGGTAGAAAAGCTAAAGCATTACAAATACTTAGGATACAACTGTATGCATAGCAGTATGTTTCTCTGGGGTTCTGAAATCTTATGTTTGATAATTTGATAAGCATATGAAACTTAATAAAGCCTAATTAACGTTGTATAATATAAAATGTACAGTAAATGCTGTTTGTGTAGCTCATGGTGATAAACAGGACACTTTGTCATAATATCTGAACAGTTAGCAGCATGCATGCTAAATGTTGCTTTTAATTAAACAATAAAGAATGTAACAACCTTTATTGTATTGTTGTAAATTTTGATGTGGTACAACAATCTGATTCCTTAAAAATTAATTGTCTAGGAGTGTTTTTAAGTAATATTGATTATGTTGGTGCCTCGTGTTGATCTGTGATACTTAACCCAGCATTTAAAATATCTTTTTTCCATTATATGTTTGTGATGCAAGAATAAAAGCAAAGTACAAAACAAATAGGCACTTGAATTCTAATAGCAATAAGCAATAAATGTCAGGCATCTGGAAATTATGGTTGCAATTTCATCAGAGTACACTTTGTTCTTCTATTATGCCTGCATGAATTTTGCTACAGGCAAAATCTATTACAGATAACAGTTAAGAACCTTCCTAATCTACACAGATAGTCATGGAAAAATGCTAGAAAAGTAAATGTTAGAAAATGTAATATTGCCAAGTAAAATGGATACTCGTGGAAAATAATATGATCATATTTAGAATTGCACATGATAATTTCTTTAAGATCAAGTTGAAATAGAAGTTTCTGGGATGTTTAGCCCTGCTGAAGGGCATTTGGCTAACAATATGCAGTATATCGTTATATGTGTTTGTGTACTGTGTATAGATAGATACTTATCTCTATACTATGGGTTGGTTATTTTGCTTGTTTAATGATTGCTACCTGAAATAGCAATTACCAAGTCAGCCAGTACTTTTCCACTGCCAATGTTTGTATTTGAATAGCAGCTATTCCTGTTCTAGGTCATCTCTATTGCTCCATGAAAAGGTATTCATTTTATACTTTTATTGTGCATTATGATGCTTTACAGCTCTTTAATTGAGTTTGTGTGGATTTATGGCCTGTTGATCAAGTAATTCTGTCAGTTTCTAAGAGCAAACTGTTCATTTTACCTAACATTTTGTTGCTGAAGATACCATGTTCTAGATAGCCTAAATTCCTTTTAGGGTTATATTGGACTAATACAGAGCTCGGGACTTGAGTAGAGATGACACTGATGTCAACAGAATGCTTAAAGTTTTGTCCTTATACTGGTGCACTAGGATATAACATAGAATTGACGGGATAACTTCTTAAAGGTGCTCTTTAAACAATCTCTTTATCAAGCTGAAAGCAGATGTATGGGCGTCTTTGCCCTTTTTGTAAGGAAGTATATATTTCTCTTTTGGTGTAAACATCCCTTTGATTTTTTCCACTTTTGCTAAGGACAGTGTTTTTGCAGCTATGAAATCTGCAAATGGAGGAGTTGCAGCTGCAGTTTACTTTCTTCACTAACTAGGTATTCCTTTTGAATAACTACCACGGTGTAGATAAGCATGAAATTCCAGTCCTATTCAAGCAGCAAACAGTATGAAGATGAAAGCATTAAGACTTGTAATTGTACGGTGGTTGTAGCTGTTATTTTATGAATAGGTGTCTTATTACAATGTGACGAAATAAGATTAAAATTAGTTTTGATCTGATGAATTATATCCTACTTCAAAGATGTAGCTTCTGTCCTGACGAGCCTTATAGTCTTCAGGGAAGGTCTTTGTTTAAAAAAAAAATATTTAGTGGAAGTAAGGATGGAAGAGTTTTGAGGAATGTATTTGGAGTGAGAATTGTTTTTACCTTTTGATGTGTGAATCGTAACACCAGTGAAATTGGAGAATAGCAGTTCTCTGAAATTCTTGTCCTATCCCTTTTAGAAGAGAAGAGTTTTTAGGATAATAGATGTAAGGTTACCTCTTCACTAGTAGAAACAAAGTTTCTTTTATTTCAGAGCGAAATTTAAGATGTTCATTTCGCTCATTGGCACTGCAGTATGTGGGTATCCTTTGGGATTTTGGTGAAATGAAAAAAAGGAATTTTTGATCAATGTAAAATAGTTCGTGACTTTAAATGGAATCTTTTTTGTTTCTACTTTTGCATGTTTCAGAGGCAGGAAAATCTTCACAATGCTTTCTCTATATTACGTTTTTGGGGAAGAAGAAAGTTCTCTGAGAGAATGTTTCCTATTGCTATTTAAAAATGATCAGGCCCTCTTCTGTATTTTATATACCTATCTTTGTGTTTAGATTCACTGAAGTACTTGATGATCAGATGCTAGCTTGGACTGTTTGTTTTTTAGAAATATTTTCTTTGAATAGATGCATAGTTTTTGGCTTTGGAACAGGAAAGAAATTAGTCAGAAATGCCACAAGCTATTTGATTGACTGGCTGGGGAGAAGTGCAAGTTCTTGAGTTGCTTCCAGTAATGATATGTAGATTTACTGAGTCATGAAGGAGAGGAGTCTGTGCCAATTGTCCGTGTTACTTGACTAAAAATGAGGTGCTCTTCTCCCTCAAGTGCATGGATTATGTGTAGAAGTTTATGAATCTTGTTGTTTTTTGAGGTAGTGCTCATTAGCTCACATTAAGTTTGGTTCTCTGTATCCAAAAGTTTTGAAGTTCAATCTTTGCAATAACCAGATTTTACATCTCCAAAATCCAGGATTTAAGTTGGCCATGGCAAAAAAAATTTGTTTTCTCTTTCCTTTCTACTTGTCCATACTCTTGCTGATGGACACTTTGATACCCTAGAACATCTGATAATGTTGGCAACTGTGCCTAGAAAGGTTTCAACAGCCCGTATCTGTCCTCCCAAATGATATGAGCTAAACAGAAAATAAACAATCCTGAAGGTGAAAAAGAACCTTTATATTAAATGTAATCTCTTAAAACGCTTGTGATGTCTTCTCATGGGTGTTCTTGTTCTGAAATGTATGATCAAGCCTGCTGAAGAAATATAAAAACACTTTCATATTTAATATCAGAATGAACAAAGCATATTAATGCCTGTGATGCCACTAGGGTTGCAAACCCTAGAGCTAGAATTTGTTGTGATTGCACATACCTATGAATTTTTAAAAAGAAAAGGACAGATTCCGATTTAAATAGGATTACGTGTGAGGAACTGCTCATCTTTCTAATAGGAAGGTTCATACTTCTGTTCTTTGTGTTGCGAGATCACAATCGGACCGTAGTCTTTGGCCTTGTTTTTATAAGGAGATAGAGCGTGCAGCCAAAGGAACAAACAGAACCCCTTTTTGAAGATGTGTGTTATATTAAGCACTAAGTTAACATTCAGTTTGCAACTGGTTATACATAACTTTTATATTCAGATCAAATACTTATTTGAATAGAGTGTATTCAGAATGGCATACAAAGATCATCTCCCTGTGTACTTAGTGGAATGTCATTTTGAATGAAAATGGTTTATCTGAATAAATTTGCTCATAATTTTGCTGATTATGGGCAGAAGTCTTGTATTTTCTTGTAAATTTTGAATACTGTAAGCCTTCTATCTCTGAAGTTTTATATTTGGATAACTTTAAAATTCTAGGTATTATATTAAAAGGCACAAAACAGCTATGAAGACATTTCTCATTTCTCATCAACCCGAGATTTCTCATTCAATTCCCTGGTATATGTCAAGAGTATTTTAAGCATTAGTAGTTTATTCATTTTAAAGCCCTTTAGTTCTAATAGTGTTCAGCAGAGTCTTAATTCAGTATCACAGAATTCCCTCCAGATCTATTCCTTGTATTATTATGAGTCACTTGCCCTGTTCTGAACCCAATGACCCTATTAGTGTCCTACAGTTCCCTTTAGATATTACTAATTCCTTTGTGTTTCCTCAGTTTTGCTCTTTAGATGTGCATGAGCAGGTTACAGATATTTCTCTTCTCTCCCACAAAACTCCTACTGTCCCAGTGTGTGTTCCTTTCATTTTGTGCGGTGCAATAATTATCCAAGCCTTCTGCAACATTCTCCTTGTGGCTTCTCTATGCATGTGTGTATACATGTATATATTTGTATATGTATGTATATGAAACAGTCTTCTGATGTCTGCTGTGGGTCAGGTGACTATACACCCATAGAAACTGTGATTACTGGGAATGTTTTCTCATTACTTTGTCCTGCTGCTGTGGGTCTCCACTGATTCATCCTTTTCCATCACAACTTTAAGCCTCTGTCATCTTCCTGAAAGTCCTTTTCAAATCTGTTTCTCCAAAGTTTTTTGCTATCATGTTTTAATTTTTCCCTGTCAACGTATGTCCTGACTCCTTCACTCTACCAAAAATAACAAACTCTTGTCTGCTTCTCCTGCCTTGTATGTCCTTTCATCCTTGCCCCATCCTACCCTCCTTAAAATGGATTCACGAGGCTACTGCTGTGTGCTGCTTATGACCTCTCTTACCAAGTTGTCTATGAGGAATTAATATTCTTACCCTGGCACACTGAAATTGCAACATTTTTAGAGGATGGATAGGTCGTGCACATTTAGACTATCTTTAGTTTGACTCTCTGTCCCTCATACACTGGTCCTTTTGGTTGTCCCAGAGAAAATAGGTCCAGTTTCCAGGACCCGGCACCAGGACTGACTTGATAAGTCTCCTCCCCAAAACACTCTAGACACAAAGTAGTTGTAGTTGCAACAAGGCTCTTGTACCCAATACCTGCCTGCCTTATGGCCTCAAGCTCTCAAAGGCTTCATTGTTTCTTAGTAATAAGGGAAGTTTAATACACCTGATAATGAAAATCAAGGCACTTCCAGGGTGTTGGTTTGACTAGAACAAAGATTTTTTTTAGACACTTCTGGCACTCGGATATGTTATCTTTGTCCCCTGTAGTTTTGGACTTGAAACTGTGCACTACTTTCTGACAGGAATCGACAAGAAGTAATGTGAAGCTTGTGGCCTGGGGCATGGAAATAATGAGTAGTAAAAAATGGAATGTGCTTTGTTTCCTAAAAACAAACAGCTTTCGTCCTCCCAAAAAGTCCTCCTTAAATATTTCATTACTTCCAGGTTATTTAGACCAACCTTTCTGGCTAGGGGTTTAAACTATGAACTTAAATATCAAGTTATCCTTATGCTACTTGAATCTTATCTGCCAAACATGTCTTTATCCTATGAAAAGAAAGCTGAAAGCATAATATGAGCTGCAGGTATTCATTGTTTCCATTAGAACACCAATTTCAGCATGAACATAGGTTCTTGCCTTTCAGAGGGCCCAGAGATTCTGGGAGATGTGCTGTCTGGTAGGTTCGCCTTATATTAACTGCACTATTAGAAAATGCTGTTCAGTTTCGTAATCTGATGGTGGCCTTCATATCAGTCGAAAATCTCACAGCCTATGTGATAGAAATGAGAAAGACTAGATGCATAAGTCCAGTGCAGAGATAATGTGGGGCAACATGGACCTTAGTCATTTTGGGAACTTGGGGTGTTCACATAGCTGAGTTATGGGCTTCCAAATGATCTTAATCACCTTGCCTTTCTGTTCCTATCTGTGAGATGAGAATGGCGATGTTGCTCTTCACTGTAAAGTGCTATGTAAGAGCCAGGGAATTCTATTAATTATTTAAGTAAGCTCTGCTTCTCTACCAGCATGGATGTCAAGACTAGAACTTTGTCCCTTAAAATCAAGTTTAAGACAACCTTATCTAAAGGAAGTGTCCTGCTTCTAGATCAGTTCTTCTGCATCCTCTCTAATTGGACTTTTTTTTCCCCCTGATCCCTCGGGTAAGAGGGGAGGGGAAGAAACAAAAAAACCCTTACAGACTGATTTTTCATTTACAGCCAGAAAAGAAGGGGGCTAACACTTGCTATTCAGCTCTACGTTCCCTATTTTTTTTCTCATATGGTGACTGGGCTTTGCTGTGTTTATAAAGGTTTGAAAAGAGTCGGTAGACCACAGGTAAAACAGTACAATTATAGATGGAGAACTTGCTCAGTCATGTATTTTTTGTCTTCATTGCATGAATTCCAGATCCTTTGTAGTGGAGGCTGTGACCTACTTAACACAAATGAGATTGCTTAATGGCTACTGATTGGTTGCCAGAGTATTTTATTTAAATATACATATCCATCATCAGTCGCTTTGTAATAACAAATGTCTCTTGTGTTATCCCATTTGTCTGCTTAATATCACGAAGTAATGTGTCATACTATAAAATGCAAATGTGTTCATTGAGGTAAGTTTGCTTTATCCTGATATTGAGTAGTGTAGTAACGTTACATGACATCCAAGGTGTCAACTAATTATGTATTAACATATCTGTTATATAATTGAACTTTAGAAATCATTTCTTTTGAGCAAACTGTCCTCTGAAGTGCTAAGGAAAAGCTACCAAAAATGCCAGTATTTCAGAGGGATTCAGTGGAAGGGATTCATATTCAGTGATGTGTTTAGATGACCAAGGCAGTGCAGAGATAATATGAGGGATAACTAATGCTTTGCTATATTTTTCTTTATTCTATTTCCAGTTATAGGCCCTGTTCATCAAAAGCTAATAACTTCACTTTAGAAAAGTTAAAATCTCTAAGTAAATATAATCTGAAACTTTGATTACTTTAATGTGAAACTTTTGCTTTTTTGTCCACCAAATCATTATAAATGATATATTTTAGATACTCAATTTTATTTTTATAAATTGCATATTTGCAGCTGGACTTGAGAACATTTATCTGATAGTTTCACAAATGATTTAAAAATTAATGTATTTTGAGCACTATGTAAGAAAATGGAAAAAAGGAGAACCAAAATATGAACCAAATTTCATATTTGAACCAAATCCTGTAAGGATGCTCTTTCTTAGAGTCATTATTAGCTTAAAACTATTTCTTTTATACTCTGCTTTAATTGAATTCAACAGGAACAAAGTAAGGTCTGTGCAAGGTGTCTTAAAAATAAAACATTAAGTAGAAGATACCCATGAATACTGGATAAAGCCTCTGAAAATTTAGCATTAGGTTTTGTTTTTTAAGAACTATCAAGCCTTGGCTAGATTTCCAGGGGGGCTTCCACTCAAAATGGAGTTGTTCAATTTAAAACCTTTCTTGTCTTCAGGAGCCTCACTAAATTGAAAGGGTCTGGGAGCACATCCCCCTCACAGCTCTGTCCTGCTTGGGTTCTCATCATAGTCTCTCAGCCTTTATATGCCACATTTTGAAATCTGCCGTCAGGATATTCCTGCTATGCTGTGAATGCACTAATTGCCTCCTCAAACTGCAAATTTATGGGTGGAAAAAAAAAATAGCTTTCTTGTGCAGACCATGTTCTTGCATGGCCAACTAATCATTTGTATTTTCACTGAATCACTCGGATGTGTTTGCTGGGATAGGGATGGAAACAATGAGGACTGTTTTACCCTGTGTTACAAATATACTCCTCTACACCCACATGGGCTGAGCCCAACTGACTAATCAGTTCTGTCTATGTTTCACTTCATGGAATGTTTGCATTTTTACTGTGAATTAATTCCCACATTCATTGCACTGAAAAGTCCTCTGTCTGAAAGCTAGCAAATAGCAATTATGAAGATATGCCTCCCTAGCCAATTAAAATGTGCAGGTGCAATAACTTTGCTATCAACAGCTCTAGTGTTTATCTAGAAAGCTTTATATCAAGAAATACTTTGAAATAGCATTGGGAAATGAGCCCATTAGAAAAATGTTCTTACTACTTGATGCTGAAAAGGTAACTTAGGAGTACTGGATTCAGTACTGACTGTGACTATTGATATGACTTCGCTCCCAATATGCCAGAGACCAGTGAAAGATTCACTCTGGACAAAGAGAAAGAGGATAGCAGGCGAAATAGAGGGAGGAGGAAGGAAAAATGTACTGTTAAGTAAACAGAAATTAATAAGGGCTCAGATTACAAAGCGGGGGGGGGACTATGAATGCAGATAACTGGATTTATGCAGTTATGGTATGAGGGGAGATTCTTCATCACTGGCCTGGCTATCCTTTGCACAGAGCAATCGTTCTTTACCCTGAAACCAGTGGGAATATGATGAAGCACTGTAATGATAGTGACAATAAAGCAGGCAGTTTTATTTAGAAAATAGAACATAATAAACTGTGTAAAGTATTTGGAGTGAAATATGTAGTGCTCCCCAGATTCTGATAAACCTTTTCCTAGGCACACAGATTGTCTATCAACAGGAACGTGACTAAACCCAGAATTACGGGGCTCCAGGAATCTGTATTAGCTAAGCTGACATTATATGTTACTATTACTAGTAATAGCTATTTAGCATCAGGTTTCAGGTCACCACAGTCATGCTACATAGCACTTTGCGTGAATAGGTGCTGTGCAGTTTTGCCTGTTTTGAGCAGGAACTCCGAGAGCTTTGCCATGTCTATTTGGCTTGCTTATTACTTTCTCTTATTCAGGTTTCTGTAAGATCTTTAATGGCTTGTCTTGCAGGTGCAGGTTCTCCAAAGCAAGCCATGATTCATCCTTGCACAAAGCTGTGAGATAAGATACAGTATCCTAGCAGAAGGTCTCTAGATTATTCTCCAGATTCAGGGAAACCTGAAAGCATAGTCTGTTGAAAATAGTTTTAAATTGATTTGTTCTGCTTTTTCTGTGAAACTAAACTTATCGTTACCCATTCTATACCAAGGAACTAACTCTTCTGAGTGGCCGAGGTCTGGCTAGGTTAAGCTTGGCCCAAGTGTATTGGGAGTGGTTTGGTGGGGTAGGAGGTCTAAAGGACTTATGCCTCCTCCTCCTCCTATTAGTGCTCTTGCAGATTCCTCAGTCTGTTGTGGTACAGCTCTTTCCTACAGATCATGCTTTCCCTGACTGTCATCTCACTGTTAGAAGTTTTCACTCAGAAATTTGGCTTACGCTACATCCAGCTAGAGTCCTGCCCTACTTTTTGCAGTAGAGTGACTGTATTTCTCCTGGGCCTTCCCTTCTTCCTGGACCAGATGTACTTATTTTAATCTTTCTACTGTTTCTCCTACCAGTAACTTCATGAGTAGGTGAATAGCTGGTATTTTGCAATTGTCATCAGCCACCTTGATATTTCTAAAGAAAGGCAGATTATGAGGGAGAAACTAAGCCCCATTCCCTTTTTCTAAAGAGCTTTGTTGTGCAGGTCTAGAATTTGCATGACAAAACTGTCCTGAATGACATTGGAATATGTGTATCAATATCTTATGGGCTTTATTTCATGTGGGTATTTGCTGGTGACCTTGGGCAAACCAGACTAGGATCTGGTTGGCAGAATGCTCCTCTGAATAGAGTCATAGCATCTTACAAGCTCTGAAGAATGAGAAACAAATGCAAAACACAACTTTGGTAAGGTTACCATAGCTTCTTAACTGCTGAAAGAAAGAAACAGTAGCTATGTTCTTTTTCTTCTTCCAGGCACCTCTTCCCCTACCTGGTCAGGTTAAGCTTACAACTCAGAGCTACTGTTCCTTCTGTGTGTAAGGAGGAAGATGTTAAATCTAGAAATTTGATTCCCTTCCTCTTACTTGTCAGCCAGCCTAGACAGCTGAGAGCACAAGGCCTTTGCTCCACAGAGGTGCATGACTTTCCACTAGGGTGGAAAAGTTTGACTTCTAGTTAGGGTGTACTTTGCATGTGTGCACCAGGAGCACAGTCTAGCCCTTTCCCTTATTGTATAAGGGTGTATTCAGAGATGAAGCCTTAAATGAAGGGCAGATTTCATTTAAAAAAAAAAAACAAAAACAAAACTCCAAGGAGGAAGAGTGAATATAATGGTGCAATATAATGCAATAAGCACTATGCCTAGATAAAGATGAGGAAAAACAAATGAACAAAACCCTTGTGTTCAGCTGATATCTTTAGTTCAGTTAGCACTTATTGAGTATTGGATTAACTACATTAGCATAGCCAATAGTTCAACGTGATCCAGCTGAGGAGCTGTTGTAATACCTCCAGTTACTTCTGCAGACCTGCTACTGAAGAAATCTTTCAGTTGACAGCAAAGTGATTGGTTAATGGCAGACATGGAGAATAATTGACAACTCAGCCAAAACACCTGGGGATGAAATATATTTTGTCAAAGAGCTAAAAACCCTTGTGTTGAGAAAATGTATTTTTTCACTCTGATCCATTCTGTCAACAAAATACTTTTCATCAGAAACATCAAAGCCATTCCATTTGCAAATTTCATTTTTTGAATCCCTTAATCTATTTTGTTGACAAAAATTTCTGTCAACTGCCTCAAACCATTGTATTAACAAATTTCATTTTGTCAATCATGATTTGTTCTTTTGGCAAATGCTTTCTATAATACTCTGCTTCATTCTGTGGAGGGAAAATGTAAGTCAGTGTCTCAATTTTTTAGGAAGTGAAAGGTAAAAGTTATATCCCAGGTACTAATCTACTGAATCTATCCACTAAGTTGGCTTACTTTAAATATATCCAATTAAATTTAATTTTATGCTGAATGTTACGGAAGTTGGTGAAGTAAGGAAGCTGTAGTGCAAAAAATCACATTTCTCACTTAATATTTTCTTTGAGTCAATATCTGTCTGCTAATCACTGCTTTTAGGCTCACAGCACCAATAAACAGATCTCTGACAAGCTTCTACTACAAGTAGAAGACGAGATAATGGATGAATAGGGATTTATTTACTCTCCTTCTTTGATTTTGGATATTTCTTTGACTTATCTGGTTTTGATCATTCCAAAGTATTTTGTTTCCAGGCATTTCCTGATCAAATGTAATAAATTTATTTCAGATTTTAAGGGAAGTTATAAGCACCCTAACTACTAGAATGTTTTTATATACAATATATAATTTGGTATCTACAACATGGTGAGCTAACTTGAAATATAGGGTTGTACTGTCAGTATCTTGTTGAAAGTCTCTGCACGTGATCCCGAGGAAACCATTCGGAAACTTCTGTGGAGTTTCCTCTCAATAAAACGAGTAATCAGGTGTCAAAGCACGCTTATGAATTTCTGTTGTAGTGGTTAACTCCTGCGAGGTACAGGAGAGTTGAGCAGTAGCCTGGAGTGAGTAGCCGTGCACCGTGGTGGGTTTGAGTCTAATTTCAACCCTGCCTTTGCTGACTGGAAAAGAGACAGTATCCTTTTCTCCTGGATCTCACCGATCCAATTCCTCTCATCAAACCTTCTGGATTGTGGTACCGTGTAGTTCAGTGTGCGCTAATATATGCCAGGAATTAGTGGCACTTGGCATATATGGCAGAAAAAAATGTGTCTGGAGAATTGTGCGTACGTGACTAAGGACAATTTTTTTGTGGCTATAGTTAGGATGATGGAAATTGAAGAGGAAAAAATAAGTGCTAGAAACACTGAAGGGGGTACCAGCCCTTTCTGTTTGTTTGAACTTTCCCCCTCAAACATAGGGAAGTGCCATAGCACTTGTTCTCATGATTAAAAGCCGTGCGCCATGTTCAAGCTGACTTTTGGACCAACGTTGGGCTGTTTGTGGTCTTCTGCGGCAGAGAATTCAGACTGCACTTTTAAATAAGCGCTCTCCACGATATCTGGAGTATGGCGGAGAGTGGAATATTGTGGTATTTTCCCTGATATGAAAACCCCTGGGGGATGCACAGGCCGGCAGAGCATTCCAAAGTCAAATGTGCCCTCAAAGTAGCCATTCTATTTACATGTTTTGTTTAATATACATACATGTAAATTTAAATATATTTTAAAAATGGATTGATCCCCTTTTCCTTTGAAATTAAGGACTGAGGGGGGATTTTTCCAGTCTTAACTCGGTCCATTCTTTTCATTAAAGCAATAGCCTGTCTTCAGTATTATTTCTGCTGACTCAAAAATTATTTTTCACAATCCTGCAGTTTTTGAGGGACTTCAAGTTTTGTTACAGGTTTGTTTTTTTTCTTTCCTGTGTGCTCCCTGCATTCTGGATCTTTTCACAGATTTAATTTCACACTTTAATGTCAATTTCCTCTCTGAAGTTTTCGCCTTTATCTATAGATGGGCTACAAAGCAGCCCTCTTGAATAAATGATGCAGTATGCAATTGAGTTGACAGGTCATCATTTATTAGCATCTTTCATTAGAGCACTAGGATGTTGATGTGTCAGCCTATTGGAGATAATGTATAATTGATTGATTGACACTGATTAAAATTTGTTTCTCTGCCCACTGTCATGCCAAATGCTGAAAGAATGAGTTGTACATAATGACAATAATCCCTAGGAAAATTTAGTATAGCCAATCAAGTGAGTATTTTGCTCAACAGTATTTTCCTTTAGGAAGGGAGATCTTAAATTTATCAAGAATAAGACTTGTCAGGACTGACTTTTACTTCCAAAAGTGCTAGTGCTTGTTGTAGTGTATTTAAGAATTAGGAAAGAATGAAAAAGGTATAATGTATATGCATCTCCAGAAGGTAACTTTGGGGCTGTTAGGGGTAATTTGTGTGTTTTTTCTGTATCAATATGATTGAAGCCATTGCCTTATTAGTCCTTCCTCATACCTTTTTAGAAATCATGCAAAAGGCAGCTTCATGTTGTCCCACCAGGCCAGTTCTGCCCTTCAGCCAGGGAAGCTCCTCCAGACACCTTTATCCAGATTTCTAGCAATTTCTGTGTTGTCTTTGGTCTTAGCCACTGCTGCTGAGCCAGTTTCGATCATTTGTGCTTGCTTCTTTAGTAACTTCTGAGCTGATCTGTTCAACAAGGCACAGTCCTCCTCATGACCTGTTTTCACTTTAGAGCATGTTGTAAGCTACCACCTGAGAGATGGGGAACGGAGATTGCTGACACTTGTCTGTTCTCCCTAGTAATTGTACCCTATAAAGCCACAGCTGTCTACTGCTGTCCTTCTCCTCTTGCCCTCTGCTTGATGAGCAGATGTGTCTGCTTATCCTGCAACCTTTTTCTGTTGACCTTAAGATCTTGAGGGCAGAGCTAAACACATATGTCACTGTGCTCATCGCAAATGGACCTCAGTTCTGCTACAATAGTAACATTTATCATTGTTTTGTTTAACTGTCAGTACATCCCAGAAAAGAGAATTCTTTGTGTTCTGGATAACAGGTCAGAAAACCTAATATAGCTGCACAATAAAAATGGTTGTTTGAATAATAAGTATAATGTAAAAATGAGGGTAGTATTTCCCTTTTTAGCCACTTATCTCTGTAGGGCTAGCTGAAATTAAAGGTGGTTCTACTTTAAATTTTGATCCTGAGGGCAACTGTACATATGTTAATTACAGATTAAAGATGAATATTATCCTTGAGTGATGTGTAAATGTTTGTATCTTTCTTGCACTTAGTGCTAAAGCAGGTTTTTTGTTTGTTTGTTCCTTCCCCCCTTATTGACCACAGGTGACCCAAATAACAGAAGTAGTGGCTTGGGAGAACAACTGGGCAAGAGGGGGAAAGAGTGGTTCCCCAAGAAGACTTGGTTGTGGAGAAACAGCTTCCACTTTAAGGCATGCAGTAGTCTTCAGTGGAGATGCACCTTGCTGGAGTTTTTCTAGACAAGCTCAATAGCAGGTTTGTGAGCGTACGGAGAAGGGTGCTGGGAGGAATTGGGGAACTGGGCTATTTCAGACTGTATAGACACCTGCCTAGCTTTGAGCATGTGAGTAACCTCAGAAGTCAAGGGAACTACAGATCAGTGTTTGCTTTTTTCCCCTGCTGTAGGGCCCAGTTAATAAAGAGGAATGAAAAGAATAAATCTGTTCTATGGATTTTTTTCCAGTGGTGGTTCAGTGGCAGCTGGGTATATTGGGAGCCTATTACAGTTTAATGCATTACTACAAAGAAAGGACAATGCTGTGTAGAAAAGATTTTGCACAGAAAGTAAAAGAGCAAAATTTGACATTTTAGTGCTTTCTCCAAAGGTCAACAATATTTTACCGTTTTTCTTAACGGAGGCAATAATCACCAATGTTTTCTTCAGCTTTTAAAGTCACTTTTTTAAACATTGATATGCAACACAAGAAGCAAATGTGGAGAGGGTGCACAGTGAGTTTGTTGTTGAAGTAAAAAGCACATCTTATTACTAACTGAAGCCCAAGCCTTCCTCTGAGGCTGATGGGATTTGTTCATTGCTCCCATGGGAAAAAGTTACTCAGAGCTAGAATGTGTTCCAGGAGCAACTCTGAGTGATTCTTTTTTGCCTCCTTGGAGATGTAATTTGCAAATTACTTTTAGTAATAGTATAATACTGGCCTCTCCCATTCTCATGCTATGAACAGAGTACTGTTAGAGGATGAAATTGGTGTTCTTCCACTTTCCTTTGCCTGGGTAGGAGGAACAACACACATATTGTGACTAGTTAATGATAAAAGAAAAAAGCATATTCTGTAATAAAGATTTGGTGTAGGGTTTGAAATGTCCCAGAAAACAGCCATTCCTCAATGTGGCCGTATGAGCCAGGCTGCAATTAAAATCTTTTTTTTCCCTAAATGATGCCTTCACTATGGAACACATCTTCGTTGTGGCACGGAGAGGGACCACAATGAATGGGACTGGACACATGGTTTTAAAACTGGAAAGTTAGGATACCTGGATTCTTCTTCTAGATTTGCCGTTTTCCTTGGGAAAGTAACTCCTTTTTCCTTTTGTTCCTTTATCTGTAGCATAAAATAGTATTTTTCTCCTTTGTGAAGCCCTGGAACATCCATGAAAGGGCTGTATGTCTGGATAATATATTGTTAAAGAAACCACCAACCATAAAAGTTAAATCATAATTTAAAGCTTGTTTTAAGGTTTTATTCCCTGTAGTTTCTTCATCAATATCTTTTACAAAAAAGAAAAAAAATTGCAGGCAGGGTGGGCTTTTGTGTATCCTCACAGTTAAAACACATTCAGCATTAATTTCCTTTGTCCTTTTGAGCTGGTTGTGTCATACTACGGCTGAACTTTGTAGATTATATGTTTGTTTCCAAAGCTTTTGGCTTTTTGCTGCAGCAGTAACAGCAGGATGAAGGAGTACCAGAAAGCGTTTGCTATGTTTCTGTCACTGGTCCCCTGGATGACCCTGATTTCACTTAAACGCTCAGAAATCCTCTGCAAGAATAGCTCTATCTACAACAATTCTAGTAATCCCCTAAAATCAGCCTGCCATTTATCTTAGATAGAAAATACAGCCTGCAACACCTGTGTATACACACACCATTTTCTCCTTCATGATATATTAGTGGTGTCCAGTGCTGATGAGATCACAGTTGGTAATAGTGGATGATATAGGATGAATGGGTGGTAAGTTAAAGCATTTTTAAATTCATCTGTTCCAGAACTCTTGCAAGTGGACCCATCTCTATCTTGTGTCAGCTGACGCAAAACCAGGAACGTCTATACAAAAGGCAAGTCAGTTATGCTACGTAAAAAGGTAAAAGGTGGTAAAAAACGATCGTTTACTGTTCTGATCTTATCTGATCAAAGCAAGCTATGTTGCGGAAGACAGTGGAGTTATATCAGTCTAAAAATTAATGACAGAAGCAGTTCTGTATCTACTAAGTTAAACTTTATAAAGTTCTATGCTAACGTAGGCAATTTTATAGCCTTTTCTTGACACCTCTAATCTTCCTTTTCTTTCTTAATAATACTGCCTTTTAACATGGGCATAGCATTGTTTACTTCTCTTCTTTATCATTTCACTGGTTTGTTTGTCAATGACACAGCAATATATTGTATTTTGATCGCCTATGCTCTAATGGATGTCTCTTCAGTATACGTTATTACTGACCAGTTTGAACATGACTAGTTGACATAATTATTTATTTTTGTTTATGCGAAATTTCAAATTCTGTAAACAGTTAAGCACTGAGTGCTACCAGAATTTCATTGCCGAAAATACCATTTTCTCATCTTCTATGCTCGTTTCTATAGTCTATGTGGTTCCTGTGGAGCTGATCTGGGGATCTTTACTTCCTGTTGTACAGGAAGTATGCAGGAATACAATGTTAGTGGAAAAGATCTGATTATTTGAAAAGCATGCTATACATGTCCGTATTCATTAATATGTCCTAATTTATATTGCCCCATTACATTTGGAACCATAACTTTTATTCCTGTTTTGGCATTTGAATTTCCTTGATCAACAGCATGTTACATTGTGGCATTATGCTTGTTGTGATAATTTTCTGCATTCGGTCTGTCTCTAACACGCACCATATGTGTGCACATACTCCTAAGGAGGAAATCATCTTTTATCCTTCTCTGTAGGAAGCATATTGTTTGATTATATACAAACAGGCAGAGATGGCATTCTAGAGATTCTCAGCTATGTTCTGGATGAAAATTGGTGACTGTACAACTGAAGTTCTTTGTATGAGAAAGGACAGTATTAGGACTTATAAACGGTCTCAAAGTGCAGGTATCTGATGGAAAAAAACAGGATCTGCTGGTTCAAGCCAATATGAAACATGGTGTAAACTGGTTTATTTTAAAAAGCAGCTACTGCCTCTACATCTGTCATGGCGTTGGGCGTTCTGTTAGCAGGATTAGTAACTTGTTATCTGTGTTCTAGGGAAGCATAGATGATTCTTTAAAAAAAAAAAATACAACTGAGTGAATCATGGATCATGTAATACAAAGTTGAAATACTATATTTTCTGTTACTTTACTTATTTACACAACCCGTAAACCTTGGTGTTTCAACATTGTTCTTTTTTAGCACAATTAGGACTTTCTTCCTGAGAATGAACAGTAGTTTAGCAAGAGCTCTCCTTCGTCTGTGGTGGACTTCCTTGCTAAAGCAAGGAACAGTTCATTTTCAAATCATGGCTGAATCAGAAATTTGTTTTAGTCTAAGAACTATGAAAGGAATAAATTCTATTCTCTGTTTGGCTGATACTGCCAGGCTGTCCCAGATTGCTTGAGTCATGTAGAATGAATAACAGGCATTTTGGGGGTGACAAAACTTATAACTCTACCAGTTGTAACATAATCTCTTTACGGTGTGTAATAATACAAGTCATGGGTGCAGGTTCTTTTGATGCACTAAATACTTTTTATCTTTCTCCTTACGCACCTTTCCAAATTCTGCTGCTTTTTCATGCTTGCTTTTATACTGTGTGTGCCTGGAGCAGATTTGAGTGTTCCAGTGGGGCTGATCATTTCACTGCTGTGAACTTATTTATGTTCTATTATATTAGTATCCTGTTTTTGCTGAGCAGAGCAGAACAGCAGGTCCAGCAGCTGCCAGTGGCAGAGACTATGCCAGACCAAACCAACAGCAGCTGTTTCTTTTTTTTTGCTAGGTTTGACATGGATGGGGTGTCAATTTAATGTCTTTCCTGATTTTTTTTTCCTTTCTAACTAAGAAAATCTTTACTAGATAATAAATAACTTGAGCCTGAAAGTGACACTGTCAGTGGGCAATTGGATTTTTCCCTAACCTGTAGAGAGTAAAGCCAATTACTTTGAGTTCAGCGAAGCTCCTTAGTGAAGTAGGCCAAAAAAAGTTAACTTCAGCTGATGTAACACTATACCTAAACTATACTAAGGAGGCAACTAGATTTAAACTAACACGAACAAAACATACATTTTTTCCTTCTTTATTCCCCTGATCTCTGTGGCAGTTGATACCCAGAAACAAAGGATTTCACAAGTGCGGGGGGCCCAGTCTGAATTAGACCTTTGTGCTATGTATGCTCGATGCAAAGAAGGAAGTTACCTCAAACTTCCCAGATCTTCTGACTTGCAACATTAGATTTATGCTCTCCTTTGGTATGTTTAAAGAGAGACCGATGACCTTTCTATTCACTGAAGTGTTCTAATTGGTTTAAATGAGCTCCATAATTATTTTAACTGTCTGATTTTACTGCTCAGTGTCTTGAGATGCCTTTCATAAAAGCTGCTATAAAAATACATATTGTGTTGTACTGACTTTCCTCTGGTAACCCATCAACTGTTTAAATGTCTCCTAATGTTAGGCAGGGAATATGTCTATTGCCTTAGGGACTTAAGGTATAGACAGCTGAGGTCAATGGGAATCTTTCCATTGACTTTGACAGGCGCTAGATCAGGACCCCAAGGATTTGGGGTTGTGGGAAGGGCTCCCACAGAAGGGAATCGAGGGAGGAAATGAGACTTGTTTTGTTCCTTTACAGTTAATGCACAGAGCATAGTCCCGCCTTTCATTTTTAAATGCATACGGGCTAGTGCTGCTGAACAGTTGCCTCTTTTTTACACTTTGCCTACCTGTGGGCAACTAACTGATTTATGAAGCAATACAGCAGAGATACCAAGGCAACGCAAGGCTTGGCTGCTCCATAAGGGGATGGGCACATCATTTCTTTTTTTCCCCTTGAAAAGGTGGGTTAGGCTGCAGTGGTACTCTGTGGGCTAAATGGGGATGGATTTACCTCTGCTTCTCTTGGAGTTCCCAAGACCCTTGCTATCTGCGTGGAGAAAAGAGGACTTTGAATAAGTTGTCTTTGAGTTCATCCCTGCAGCAAGTCTTCTATTTTTAAAGCTTTTTAAATTGCCATCTGTTTCCTTTTTTCTTTAAAGCTCTCACTTCCTCCCCCCCCCCCCCATTCCTTTCTGGGTAAATGTGCTGAAATGGGAAGTTCTGAATGTTGCAGTCTCCTCTGTTCACGTCTAATACTTAGTTGTCACCAGTAAAAAACAAAGACAATGTGTGAGAGTGAGGAAGTCTACAGAAATTTAGTCCAGCTCTTTTCAAGGGTGAGCCAGTAAAGTCTTGGTGTCAGAAATTACTCCTTTGAACTCGCTGTGGCATACTCTCTGCAGAGCTACCTGCTACTGTCTGACAAATCTAAAGGAACACATTCAGCTGTAGTATGTGGTCCAGTGGAACTGCAGGCTTGTCTGTTACTGATTTTTTTTTTTATTGTACTAGTATAATAGTAGTATTGGCAATGCTAAGCAGCTATATTTTAACAGTATATCTCCCTCATGTGGATATTTATTTTTTTAGCTTAAACCACCTCTAAACCATTATTAGCTAAATGAGAATGCAGCCCTTTCATGTTGAAGAGAAATGCTCACAAATGAGAAGTCAGTCTTAGTGCAGAATATAGTATACTTCAACTTCTTTCATACATCTTTGCTATGCAAACAAGCCATTAGCCAGTGTAATCCTTTAGCACAATTTACTGTATTCCAGTGACATCCATTCCAAAGTGACATCCATAATGTATAGCTGTGAGTCACCAAATATACTATTGCTTAGTGAAATAACAGCGTTTGTCTTTCAAAAGCAAATTTCAACATTTTATCAGCCTTTGTCTTTACCACGTTAACATGAAGCTGAATCTGGGATGAACAACAAAATAAAGCTTGGTTCAGGTGAGCAGTCCCAGAGGTGACATGACTCAGATCAGGCTGAGACTGATTTTTTTTTTTTTGCTTGATAAAAGTATTCTGCATTGCACAGGCATGGTTATCTGCAGTGATATGAGTTATGTCAGCTGACTACTACTGTCTGTGAGCAAAAGAAATTTTTTTGCATTATTTTCCATTGCCTCTCCCTAAGTCTTACAGTTGTAGCACTAAAATATTTAACACTGAATTTTTTTGCATCTGTGAGAATTCATAGATAGTGGATCATTCTAGTGACATTGAAATAAGTACAACATTGCTATTTTATTATCTCACTAGCTATGTCCTTCTTGTTTCAAATGTGCCTTGACAATTTATATTCTGTACTTTTTGCCCTGGTCTCATTGAGGATGCAGCACAGTTAGAGAAACTGCACATGGACATTGCATGTTCAACTTAGTTTCAATGTTTAATTCAATGCTTAAGAAAACAGACTTCAAAAGCATTCTAATAAAAACACTTTTTTTGCTATCACAACAAATTTCTTAAACCAATTTTCTACTAGTGATTACATGGCTGCCCATTTACTTGTGTTTTTACTTTTTGAAATAAAGTCAGACAATATCTGTGGTAATGCACATTGCCACAGAGATTGCTGGCAATACAAAAAGAGAATAGAGCAAATTTACAACATAGATGGCTTACTCTAAGTGGGTGTGCCAAATATAATAGTAATACCTATAGCAGTAACAAACAATACCAGCAATGAATAAAGGCATTTTAATATTAGGGTTTCAGAAGCATTCACCGTTGGTTAATAAAGTAAGAGTCCCCAAACCTATCCATTTCAGTGGGGCAAAGTTAGGGCAAAAGTCAACACCTGAAAAGTCTCCCTCTGCTGGCAACTGTCTAAAGGATGACTACCTTTGACTGGTTTCTTTTCCAGGAAGCAGAACACGTACTATTGATAATAATTGGCTGTTCCAATATTCTGGAAAGACTTATTTGTTTCCTGATCCCAGCATCCTCCAAGGTTTTCAATATTCCCATACAATGATGGATAAAAATGTGTATATAGTATACTTTTTCCTTTAACTTGATACCTGGTTGTCTTATTTAATTACATGAGACTGTACTGGGAATTAATCTATTTCAGACTCTTCTAATTTTTATGACTTGCCAAATGGTCTTTTAACTCTATTAAAAAGCCCTATTTATGTTTGTTTGGGTATGGGGATTTTTTGCAATTATATGAAAGAGTTTAACAATTTTGTCTTGTAAAATATATTTTAAACTTTGTGCTAATTTCCCTCTTACAGTTGTATATACAGGCATTATTTGTGGTAGTGTAAATGGTTGTCAATTTTAAAAAAATAGCTCAAATACTAGTCACTTTTTCCATATCTGCTTTTACTTTGAGCCCACTGGATATTCAAGTATCATTTCCTATGAACTTTTCCTGCTTTGGCTGACCAATGAGCAGTAAATCTTTTTCGGAAGTGTTAATTCTATGTCATCACTTTCAGTTTATAGACATTTGATCTAATCATCTCAGATACAATCCAACATAAATGTTTATGAGACTGCATGGAAGTACAGCTTACCATAAATCTGACAAACCTATTCCTCCTATTTTCTTTGAAACCTATCATGATTTATTTTTGTTCCTGGTTCATTCCAGTTTCCTATGAATCTTGAAATTGGTTTATCTATTCATTCTCTCTGTTCCTTAGGTTTCCTGTTGGGCATACTCATAAAAAACAGAGCATCAGGCACATTAATATAAATGGAAAGTCTTAGTTCATTAATTGCAGTAGGATCTGGAACAAGGCAACAAATGTGATTCTGCAGTTAGGCAACAAGTGATGGAGGTCAGTGGGATGTTCAGAGCCTCATGAAACAGTGTGTGTGTAGAATAACATCCTCTTGTTCCTTTCCTATACATCAAAGAGAGGTAGCTTCTCTAAGAAAGAACGCACTTCGCTCTACCCCGCTGTACTAAACGGCGTATAGATCCAGCCCTCCCCTTTATCCCTCAAGGTGCGTGCTTGAGACTGCAGTGCCAGTAAAAGTGCCTTCCAGGCTTTGACTTTCTGCTCAGTCACTTGCAGGAGGAGATGGAAATTCTCCACCCAGTAAGCAATGGTAACCAAAGGGAACTGTGCCCACAGCAAAAATCAAATATGTAAGCAAAATTTTCCAGTCTGATAAATTACTCTTTTATTCTTCCCCAAAATGTGTGTTCATACTTGCCATCCTTTGCTCCCTAGAATGATCTTAATTCTTGTCAAATTTGGAAAGGACCGATTCAAGTTCATAAAGTGTGTTTTTTAAGCTGGCATATTCTAAAATCATTTAGTTGTCTATTTCAGTAAAGCACTACATTTCTATTGAATTTGATTTGTGAGATCACTTTTTCCTAGCTGTTGCTAGGACAACAGAAGCAGTTTTTGTACTCCAGTACGTTGAAGCTGGTACATACCGTATCCATTAGCCTTTAGAAATACTGCTAAAATAATCAATATCAAATGTATCGAATATGGTAGGTTTTTAAATTATACTTAACAGTGGAAAACAATTTCATTTTTGGTGTGCTTCAGGATTTGCGTGCCTCAGTATTGATTTTTATTTCAACTATCATGTTCTGGTATCTGGCTTGGCCATTATATTGGTATTCCCTCTGGAAATCTAGTGTTTCTATATGAGACGCCATGCTAAATGGAAATGACTAATGAAAACAGCTACTTTTTTACCGAATTTAGAAATCCAAAAGATTATAGGGAAGGCTTTCTTCTGTAGCTATTTACACCTCCTCTGAGATGGCTGTGGTTTGAAAATAAATAAATAATTCTAGCACTGCAGAAATGGCTACGAGTGAATCTGCAAAGTGCCAAGAGCTTCCAGTGGCATGCCTTGCAAGCCCAGCTTCTGCTGATCTCACCTAGGAGTCTGAGGTTACTCCAGCATCCAGCAGGATGGGAGGGAATTGCAGGGAGTTTCATTTGAGAGCTTGAATTGTTTATTAGACAGAGTAGATAATTAAGAAAGCTATATAAAACATAATGTCACTGTCTATACCCACGTGCTTTAAAAACTGTTTAAATTCAGGCAGTGCTCATGTTAGGCAGCCCAGCAGCAATACTGTTTTTTCAGGATTATTGTATCACAACTGTAATAATATCATGGTTGAGTTAACAACAACTAGATGGAGTGGCAGGTGGTAGTTTTACATCCCTTAATTGTATCTTACTTCTGTGGTATGTAACCGTCAATTCCCTTTAAATCCTAGAATTCTAGTGCATGTGAAAATAAAATGCCTCTGTACCATTTTTAGTTTTTCTGGGGAGGTAAATAAACGTGCTACTTCTGTGTAGTTTGAGCATGCTCTAATTCTATTATGCTATAGACAGAATTATTGTCCTACTGCTTTCATATCCAAATGCAATATATAGATTGCAGACTCAGATACAGCAAAGTTTAGACACATGCTTAACATTATAACATATGCTTAGCACTGAAAATGAATGTGCGCAAAGCATAACATCAAGCCTCTTTTCATTGCTAGAGGCCCCAGCCAACTCGTAAGTCCCCCACAGGTTTTCAGCCCCAAAGTTTTCCAAACTGAATGGTAGCTCATTATCTATTCTACCTTTGAAAAGATACTTGATCATAACTCAATTCTTCTAACCAAATTTTTCACAGTAGATGGCCAATTTCGTATATTTTCAGATGTCAATATATGACACAGGATGTTATAGGATTTTTTGAAGTCTCTTTACATATTAGATGAATAGTTGATAACTGTTAATTTTTGACTTGTGTATTATTTGATAGTGTCACAATGTACAGTTGTAGATGTCATAATAGATTTGTTTAATGATTTGTGATGGGAGGTGTAGATTTTTGGAAGAACAAAAACTTATCTCAGTTTGTGTGGGTGTCTTAGACTGCCTGGGAAAGTTTATTCTTGGCAGCTGATAGTTGAAAAGTTCACCTGGGGAAATGTTTCCATTGTTGGTTGTGTGGTATGCGTAGTGTGTGGTTTTTGTTTTTTTGATCTGGTTACATAATCAGTCCAATTGCCATTTAAGGTGTTTGGCTTTTTTTGGTAATGCATAGTGTAGATAACTGAGAAATTTTATAGCCTAGGTTTTCTCAGTAAGGTGCTGGAAGATGCCGGTTACCCAAAACTTTCACTGAGCACAATGGGAATTGTCTCAGTGCATATCAGGATCAAACCATGAAATTATTATGCAAAATAATTTAATTGAAAGTGTTGGCTTGGCTTCTCAAAGGAACTTAAATGCTATTAAAATTCAGGGGGAATTGGGCATCTAGCTCCTTTTCTCTCCACTGAAAGTCTCAGCCAATGTTCTCTAAATAAATTAGAATTTTACTTGTTTCTGACCAAAATAATAATTTTTTCATTTCTTCATGGTTATGTGATAGTAATTTCTCTGCTTTTGTGTACTAGTGTGCCCAGGCCAATAATAGATTCTTTCATGCAGCTGTCTTGAATTGCATTTACTGTGTTTTTGGCAGTGGCTTCAGCTCTTTGCAGGAACACTGTAGGCAACCTACATTAACTTTTTATTCTGATGATCTACAGTATTTTTTCAGAACAGAGACACCGTTTTGTTTCCACATGTTTTGGCCTTCATTTTTCCACTTAATTTTCTAGTAAGCCTGAAGCAATCAAGGAAACATGATTTCATTCAATTGTTTTGCTGGTGCTGTGTTGTCACCTACTAGAGGAGGTACGGAGAGCATTCTGTTCTGTTATTTAATTAAAAAAAAAAAAAAGCTTCATGGAAGCTCATAATGACTTATAAGAATCCTTGTGTAAAACTAGGTAGTTTTTCTGAAGATATCCATTGGGATTTTATTTTTCTGGAGGCTTACTTTAAATCTGCAGAGTGTGTGTGTGTGAAATGTGTCTAAAACAGATTCATAACTAAGTTTGTTTCACCACTGATGAAACCTAGATATTTTTTTCATGATAGACTTGCACAGACTGAAATAAGGCTGTATTTATGAGTAAATGAAACTTTGTATTACAATGCTGGTTAATTTAAATATAAATCTAAACATGAATTGTTCTTCTGTATAGAATGGAATTTCTTCCACTGCATTATTATGATTTATTGTTATACCAACTTTAGTGAACTTTTCAAACTGTTTTTCAAGTTTTGAAATCAGGTGAATTTCATGCACCCTTTTTCTTTGTGTAGTTGTTTTATTGTGTATTGTGCAATCAGAGTCCATTTTTTTTCCTCTGGTGTTCTAGTTAAGGAAAGACATTTAGCTGTAAGTATAATCTCTGTATAAAAGCTGGAATGCCACAAGGGAGAAGAACTTAGTCTCCCATTAATCTATTTTTCATATAGTTTCTTCCTGGTTTTGGTTCCACTTGCTTTCTAATGCATTTTACTTCCTATTTCCTCACTGGAGTTTATTTTTCTTATCTTTCTGCTCTTTAAAAGTGTTCACGTATAAGCCTGGCTTTTGAATCTACAAAGTTTGAGTGGGGGTGAAATCGCTCATCTCTAGTGCTCTGGATAGGAAGTTGGGAACACATCAGAAGGCCCTTTGTGAAACGTAGGTGCTATTTAGACTAGTTCTGAGTAAAGGAGTAATCGAGAGAGCAGTTTGTGGTGATCGCAAGGGAAACTAAGATGCACTAAAATGGTCCCGCCACCTCATTTGTTTCATCCTTGTAGTCTGAATGTTTTGGCGACTTAAAATGGAGGCTGTACTTTATATACTTTGCAAACTGCGTGAGCTGAAGTATTAAGAGTGTTGTCCTGTCTAGTTCTGTGCTGGTTTATAAAGAGACTGCACAAAAGGTGTGTGTGATGATCTTACCAATGATATACCATTTAATTGGATGCAACAAATCAAATCTCCAACTAGAGTTAGGCAAGTTTCTTCTGAGTTTTAACCAGTCTCGGGAAATTAACCAAGAGTAAAAGGTGTTTATGAGCACTCCTGCTGTGGAGGAGTTGGTGTGCACCGGCATGGCTCTGCAACTGGTTCCACAGACTCACTCTGCCTATCTTTTCGGGGATCAGTTTTAAAAATAATGCAAGCCTTAATATCAAAGCAGATGACAATCTAACTATGGATGTTGAGAAAGGATGGCATTCTAGCTAAGTCTAGTATCATTTAGCTGTGTAAGGTTTTTCATTTCTTCCAATGGGCCTGACAAGATCTTTGAGATTTGGGTAAGAAAGGGAACTAGAATATGAAATCTGTTTATTTCATAGGAATTTAGTGATGTTTTCTATTTTTGTTAGGACTGGGAATTGTCACAGCTATCAAAGGTTCATAAAAGGACTGCGGTGAGGCAGGTGTCCCAAAGTTTTCTGTTCCCTGTATGTTCTCTTTGGGGATACCAGCTTGCTATACTCACTTTTCTCATTCACCACTAGGCAGGTCGTAAAGTTTGCAAAAGGAATCTTAGCTATATTCCTGGCTGTGCTACTGCCCTACTCGGGGAATTTAGCAAACCATATTCAGCCTCATTTTGGCCATTTGTAAAATGGAGCTGAAATACTTTCAATGTTCAAGCACTCTAAAATTTACTAGTGGAAGTTTTTTGATATCTAACTGCTTTTGAATACAATATCTTTCTGGATTCTTGAACTGAGTCCCGTCATCATAGTTTGAGTCAATAGGAGCTGTGTATGCACAGAACTCCTGAGAATTAGTTTATTTCTAGTCAGCTAGGAACTTTGGTCTGAAGATTACGATTAGTCTGCAACCCGCAATAGCATGAAAAAGTGTGCAAGAGCTTGTGAAGAGATAGGCGATCAAAGCATCATGAGGATTTGTCTCAGCCAAAGAGGCTGAGATATAAGAGGAAAACCTTGAGAACGTGGTATGCTGAAAGGCTTCATGTCCTTTTCTAGAGACCTGTGGCTTTAAGGGCCTGGGCTGTAAACTCTCTGAAGTATAATTAAAGGTATATCCTTAGTAACTGCATTTACGATATCCCTTGGGACAATGGTAGCTTATGTTTTGATTTCAGTCAAAACCTCTTCTGCATTATGGAGAATAAAAAGACTTGTAACAATGACAGGTGTTATTTGGGCATTTCTTAAGAAATCATTTGAGCTGGTCTTCCATTGATAGAGTCAAATCTGGCATGAAATTCGGGAACCTCATGAATAGCAAGAGAAGGTTTAGCCACTAAAGTCCTGGCAATTATTTTGTGGTCTTTACAGGATGGGTGTCCTGAAAACCAAAGTGACAAATCTGTCTGTGTTTGGACATCTGTGCCTCAGTAAGCAGACTTTAAAGACAGGTTCTAAAAGCCAGAGGCATTCAGATACACTCCATTAGAAAACCATTCCATTTCCCTTCATGGCTGGAAGATTTAGTATCTTAGGGGCTTTTGCTCCCCAGTCAATAGTAGTGACTGATAAATAAAAGGACTTGATTTCATAGAACAAAGAGTTGGTATGTAATATATTTAACTGTCAAGTACCTTTTCTTGTGAGTAATGCACAAATGGGAGAACTGAAGATGTACAGATTTCTCTTGGTGAGATAGAGTTGGAAGAGATGCATTCATGATGGGAGGTATTGGCAGGACAAGGATAAGAACAGACCCATTCCAAGAACTGGACCAAATGTAATGCTGCTTTGGACAAATGGTAGGGTCCCACCAAAGTCTGGGGACCACCAGGTGAAAGGTGGTAGCTATTGCAAATATATGCAATACATAAGGAATAGGATCTACACTGTACTGTCATATAATTCCCAAGGTGCATGAGGTAGAGTTGTGAAAAAAATTCAATTGTTTTTTCCTCACCTTGTATTTAGTCCTAAAATGCAGGACAGCATGATCCCCTGCCCTTTTCATGGTGCTATGAGATTGAAGTTTGGGAGACAAAAATTATCACACAAATGAACTCGTTTAAAAAAAAATAATAAAAACTAAAGCTGGACACATTGTAAACCTCCACACAAGATTTCTTTACTGATACTCTGCATAATCACATAACTTTCCAGAAAAGCGTATGTGTGATTCTGAGCCTGAAGGCTGATACTTACCATCTTCTTTGGTAATACAGAAATGCAAATGCTTATAATACTTGCAGTAAATTTCAGTGTCTCAGAGCCTTTTACTCTGCATGTGGACACTCGCTGATGAACTCTGACTTCTGATCTTGTGTTCTGCACTGTGAATAGTGCAGACAAAATAGTCTCCAGGTGATTTCCCTGGCCCTTGCCCAGGTTGTCTATGGAACAGTGTTTCAGTCTTGATGCAAACTGCATTATAAACACTCTTTGCTTCTGCTGACAGCAGAGAAACCACTCTGGGATAAACACTGGCATTAGCTCAAAATGCCTCTAAAGAATTGCAAATATTTCATCAAAAGATTTATCTTTGGGTTTCTGTAGTTGTTTAAGGCTGTGCAGTGACCCATAGGCAGAAGCTGTGAGATGGATGATCCATCAGTGTTTCATGCCACCCTCTAGAAAAAGAGACTGGAATTAAAAGGTTAATATTTGTTAAAAGCTGACATTTTTTGTAGTCTCAAGGTTCTAATTTCTGTGGGAGAAGACAATTTAATTTACAGGATATATTTTAGAGTTGTGATTTGAAAAGCATATTTTGTTTATTTTAATTTCTGAAAATCTTATTCTGGGACAGTCAGGGTTGCTATAAGCCAGCCATGTTCCACTGAAGTCAGGGAGCTATTTTAGTTTTTCAGCTGAGTGTCTGTTCCTTCCATTCTTAACAAATAATCACTTGATTAATTGGACTGCTAAATAATTACAAAGGAGACAGACAAAGTTTACGTTAGCATTTTGGTCAATATTTGTGTTAATGTGTTCAGCGGTTAGCCATACAGTTATACCTGTGCGCAACACTCTATAAGCACGAAATGATGTTGCTTGTGTGAAACAGAAATTGGTCCATAACCGGGTAACAGCTCTAATTCCACGCTGGAAGTTCTCTGGAAGAACTGAATCCTCACAGTTCCCGACTGAATAAATAAGGTCTTTCTACAACACAGAATAAATTCACTGCCAACCTTATTCTGTTGAAATCGATGAAATTGTGCCAACAGAGTAATTTGCTCAATTTTAACATTTTATCTTGTACTGCAGACCCCTTTTTCAGCTGGTTTGAAAGGGATAGTAGGGAGGGCAAGTTAATTCTACCAGTTGATCTGAGTATGAGCCTATCATTGTTTTTACCTGTTGCTTCCGCGGCAGCTTTTGTTCAGTCTAATGCAATTCATCTTTCCACTCATTGAGATATATATAGTTGCATTTTAAAACACAAACATGAATCTGATCTCACTTTTAAATCAATACTCATTAAGGACAATATAATTATTGCTGTATCAAGATTTGAATCGTACCCTATGTGTGTCAGTAATCTTTCATTAGTGACCAGAGGATTGTTGAGTAGTATTCTTCAGTGTTAACTAGTGTGACCTAACAGATTACATTTTCTAGAATCCTTGTCACAGACTTCAGATAAAATGATATCCCATATGAATATGCTTCATTATTATCTTATTGTTTTAGACTGGTTATTGTTTAGAATTTCCAAATATCTGTGTAAAGGTTTCAACACTGGCACATTTATTGCAATGTTGCACTGATTTCTTTTTCTGTGATAGCAGGGCATGAAAATTCAATCACTCCTTACAAATTAAGTATCGATGTCACAAATAGAAAATTATGGGAATGTTCTTTAAACATAAAGATAATGATAAAGTATAAAGTATACCTAGTTTTATGAAAATATGCCTAGTGGATGAAAGAAAGGAAGGCAGAAAATGTACTATAGATGTTGCTAACTCAAAGGATTTAGCAGTGGTGGGCTGGGTTCTGCAATCCTTTTTCATAATTTATTTTTTCTTACTCCTTGAGTAACCCCACTGATTTTAATAAAGATCACTCAGTAGTTAAGTATGATAGTGTGAAAGAGGGTACCAGAATCTGCCTCGGTAGGAGGCACTAACTACTCTTGAAAGAAATAATTCTAGGTTTCATGAGAGTCACTACATATTATTCTTCATTTCTCCCTATTCATATTCTTTTTCTCACCATAGAAAGGTCACTGTTTCTCACTTTGATTTGATTCCAGGGAGGTTGAGAGGATTGGCAGTCATGTTTTATGGCTGGGAAACACACACTATTTCTAGGGTGCCTCTCAACTGTATCAAAACAAAATACACAATCACATCTATCACACAAGCTGCAGGTGGCATCATGAAACACCAGCATTATCATCACAGTACAACTGATAGCAGCTAAAGCTCACCTTAAAATTGTAACTGCTTTTCATCTCAACTGGGTCGTTACTCTCTTAAAATGTATTTTCTCTTAGATTACTTTTTTGTCAGAGGGAAGATAAATGGAGGAGGAAAATGGAAGGAATATGGCAAAAAAATGTGGGAACTGAAAAGTTACTGAAGCTCAACTGTAAGAGCTCATAGTTTGTCAGCATGAGGCTTTCTTTAGGCAAATAGGGTAGAGAAACTGTTAGTCTCTCCGAAGGAATCGGGTCCCCAAGAATGTAAAGCTTCATGTTAACTCTGCTCTGCAGAAGCTGCCAATGCCAAAGTGAATCATTCACTTTGGACTGATCCAGTCCTGGTGGTTTTGGACTTTGAGATGAGTGTTTTGTTGCTCTATTATTCTCAGTGGGAGGAATAAAATAAAAGCGAAGTATTTTGAGGATCAGTCCAGCCAGTCCTCTTCCTTTCCTAGGGGGAAAAAATGACAAAACAAGAAAATGGCTCTTAAGATGCTTATTATGATCATTTTCTTTCCCCATCACTTAAGTCTGACTTGCCTCATTTTCCTACAGAAAAATTCCATTTAAAATAAGAGCTTGATAAGCTCCTGATTTTTCCTATCAACATCTCAATTGATGTATATTTACACTGAAGCCCAGGTTTTCATTTCAAGACCATTTCACACTTTCTTCTGTAAAATAAGATCATCTTTCAGCTGAGAGTCAGAAAACCTATATGAAGAGAAGATCCGGCTGTCCATAACTATCGATATGTAACCCATGGATCTTAGGGTAAAACTTCTCAGAAAGGGTTAAGGGCTGTTTGTTGCCTGGCCAATAAAGCTTTTAAATAGATGTATGCTCCCTCTCTTGTTTGACCAAGAGAAGCAAGGGAAAAGATGGTGGAATGGGAATAGATGAGACTTGCTGCCCTTCTTTGGAAGGGACTGATCTTATTTCTGTATTCTGAATTTTCTGTTTTAGTAATGACTTATTTGCTGAAAGGGCATAAAGCAAACTGGGGCAGGACTTGGGCAGATGGGGGCGGGGGGCTTTTGCTTATACCCAGTCCACTCTGACTTCACTAGGGTGCCTGAAATCTTAGTAGACCCCATAAGAGATCTTGATAATTCCGAGAGTGAACCACATTGGAGATGAGGTGGCAATAATAAAGAAGTTATCCATAGAAAGTCTTTCTGCACTGCAAAAGACTTTTTTTTAAAGTATATCATTAAAGAGGTCACTGAGAGCAGAAGGTTGTCCCTGTGAGAGAAGAGAAAATGCAAATTCCACTTCATAATATTCTCTGAACCAAAGCTCAAAAACAGAAGCCTGTAAAGTCCAGTGGGAATAATCTGGTTCTTTGCGCTTTTCTGATATTTTTTCTTCTAAAGAGTTTTTTATCCATTCAGACTCATTGCAGAACTGACTTATGTCTGTGTACATCTGTGTGACACTGATTTGCTTCCCTAATGAATTGCATGGGATTTCTATCTGATTTGTTTCTGTACTACCATTGTCCCCAGGTTTCTTTTTGAAATTTTGCAAGGGAAAGCCACAATCCACAACTTGATTACATTTGGGGTTAATGCTAGAGAGATGCCACACACATTTTAATTAGTAGCAAATGCAAATTAAATTTCAGGATAAAATCCTGTCATATTTTCACATAGGTCTGTGGGGGTCAATAGTTTCATGCTTTGCCAGAGATGAGAACTGTTAATGTTAACATTGATTAAAGCACAGAAAGTAATACTTTTCAGATTATAGTGCATGTCACAGTTTTTCTTCTGGCAAGATGATGCATTTAGTTGTTGGCTGCAGAACGTAGTGAGATAATTACCTTACTGCCCATTACAGGCAAAACACCTGATTTCTACCATAGGGTTATATGTCTGTATATACAGAGAATTATCTTACTAGTACGGAGGAAGAAACGGCAGGAATAGTTGTATGTGCCCATGTACGTACATATATGAAAAGAGAGTGAGATTAATTCTGCATCCAAAAACATTTAGTTGTTGACAGAAAAGTGTTGCTTTTTCACCAGCTGACCTACATGAAAGAAGCCAATGCCTAGGGGTATAAAATGAAAGAGGATGAAGGTGAAAATTAAGTTGTCTAATTGTGGAGAATATCATGTCTAGTAAAAGCTGCAAAGTAATATTAAGAAGTCTGCTTGTCTCGAGACATTCTGACAGCCGTAGAGGTGTGATGTTTCCTTACAGCTACTATGGGGTGTGTTTCTTTTTACATGAGGGCAAGCCTAGATATCATTTTAAATCTTTGAAAAATAAATCTTTTTATTCAGTTCTGTTTTTGACTTAGATTAAACTAGTGATTTTTAAATTTTTTAGCTTGAAATTTGCCTGATTTGGGGAGAAGGGGGTACAGTGAAAGGACTGTGTGCCCAAATGCTTATTTTTTTCATGCGTACCAGCTGAAGCAGAGATATTGCACCTCCTTATGTCTTTTATTTAGTTCACTTACTCTCACCATACCTTTTCTGTTAGAGAAGAACAGGCTACAGCGAGACACTTATGACAGTATATTCCAGGCAAGAAAAATATCTTCTAGGGTTTCCTCTTTTCCACACTTTTCTCTCCTTCCATTCCTAGGCCAAAGCCTGCTCCAGCCATGGATCGCCTACTGCTGTGTGAGCACTCCTGTGATCTCTTGCCATTAGCGTAGCACCCGAGCTCTGCTGGCATCCCTGGGACATGGCCAGCTGAAAGGGATGGAGAGGGGCATGATCTCATCCTCACACAGACCACAGTCGTGCCTGAGTTTGGAAGCAAATAGAAGTACTGCCTGAAGGGCCGTGACCTTGAAAACACAATATACATGTGATGAATAGGGGATAGACGATTCTTCCTGCTAATTCCACGCTGTATTTTCAAAGTGAGATCTGTGCCTTAAGCCCTTATTTAGGGAGGATTGGAGAATTGTCAAATACCTACAGACCATCAGTGTCAGAGAGACTCCAAAGCAATTAGTGCAAATTGCAATTGTCTGAATTATCTCATGAGATCATGTGGTATCATGTAGGCATAAGGGAGAGAAAATATTTTGGCCAGAGTTGCCTTTAAAAGTAAATATTAATCAAGAAAGGATGCTCCCTTGATTTAAGAAGGATGTTCTTCTGCAGGTGATGTAGGAGGTTATGCTAGCAGGTAACACTTGCAGCAACAGCAATTACAGATGCTCAGGAACGCTTTATCAAAACCAGTGAACAACAGATCATTTCATTAATTTCATGAAAAATATTTTAGGGGAAGGACTGGTGAAACTTTAATTTTTTTTTTTTTTTGGGGGGGGGGGATAACAGGGCTGGTAGAGCCAGGGGTGGTTCTCACCAGCCGGGGCCTGTCCCACTGCCCCAGGAATTGGGCCCTGCTGGGCCAGGTGGTTGCCTGCAGGTCAGGTTTGGGATCAGCAGGGCTTGTGGCCAGCCAGGGACAGGGCTGTGGCAGAGCTGGAGCCTGGCACTGCTGTGTTGTTGTGGGGCAGGCAGTAAAGGCTGGGCTGGGCTGACGTGGGGTCTAGGCAGGTGGTTTGGGGTGGAGGTCCCAGGTGAGCTTGGTCAAGGCCATGAGAAGCTATCAGTGGGCTCCAGGTCCTGACACTGTTGTTCCAACCTATGCTTAGAGCTGGGTGTGCCGGTTGACTCAACCCCAAGTTATTATTTCCTGTAACGTTTAGAGGCTTTGTCCTAATTTAAGTATTTCAAAATTCTAAATGTCCCTACCAGCTAGGGAAAACGTTTCCTAGAAAGCTTCAAAATGTTCCTCAACAGAAAATGCAATGAAACTATAGTACGTTTTTCTAAATCGAAAGTACGATCTTATATGTTGTGATTGCAACAGTTGATTAGCTTTTAGGGCAGCTAAAAGCATTTACCAAGTAGCTTAACTGATCAAAACCTATATGGAACGTGTCTTGCAATACAACTTTTTCCTGCTAGCATTGTGTATTTGATAATACCTTATTTCTTTCACTGATAAATGTTTTTGATATACTAACTTTTGCTTTGTTTTTTATACTGCTATGGTATGAAGGTTGTAGCGTTAAGTGAGAAAAAATTGTCTTGTTACTTACTATTTCTTTTTTGCTCCCATATAAAAGGGGGAAACGGAGGGTTGTTGTAATCCTAACAGTTTAGAGAGGTAAAACGCAGCAAATCATAGAGATTGCTCACAATTTCAGATGTGCTGTCTCAGTGATCAATACTGGAACAGGTTATCAGGAGGCAGAAGTTGCTATGCATTTAAACCAAATATAGGCTTACTGGTCTCTAGGAGGAGTCTTGAAAGAGATCTACTTGAGAATTTATTGTTGCCAAAACGTTCATAATGGTGTAAAGGAAAAAATGATAATATTATGGCAAACATCAGTCATTTTTCAAATGGGGATAAAAGGCTCAGTATGACTTCAGAATGAGTTCAAGTTTCAGGAATCTGCTCACTTTAGTATCAGTATATCCTCAAAGCCATTTTTTGTTAATAGTTCTTTGGGGAAAAGGATTTGGAGCTGAATTCACCTTTCTTTAGGCTGGATTTATTGCTAAAAGCCCATATCAAATATTTTGATCCATTAAAATTACACTATTTATCATAGATAAATGCAGAAATCTTTGAAATAACTCAATATGGTTGTGCAAACTTGTTTCTTCCTGGGCAGAAAGGAAAGAAAATTCATATTCTAATGTCTGTCTGCTACCCTGAGCCTACTGTAGTTCATCTGGTTATTATCAGACCACTAGAGACAGCGTGCTCTATTAGAACCAGTGTCTTATCACAGTATTTACAATTGTCCTTTACTTGGAGATTCTTTTGTGGTAGATCACGGTATTCTCCTAAAGCAGAAATAACAACGTGGGTTAACATCATTTTTGTTTAGCAGTTGCGTTCAATAGCTGTGGTATTGGGTGACAGCGTTGAGTAAGCAAACGAAGTGTGGGAGCATGTCTTTCCTCTATTCGGCTTCCACAGAGCCCTCAGTAATCTTGCTGCAAACAGCTGGTGCATGAGAGTAAAGACCAAGTTTAGCATTGCAGGTGGAAGAATTAAATTGAAAGATACAACATTCTTTACAAGGAGCGATCAATATTTTTTGCCTCATAACCACTTACTATCCAGATCAAGTCCTTTTCATTTCTCTTGTTCGTTCCACCAGGAGTGGAAAAACTGATTCACATGCCTCAAACGCATCTTGATATCAGCCTAAGCCTTCATTCTCCTTGAAAACACAGCATTTTATAATTAGGCTTGATTTATGTATATTAATGTGTCGCATGTATTAGCCAAGAGAGAGCACCGATACAATCAGATACAAAATGGGTAAGCCAGAAACATTACCTGCTGGTGTTTCTGTTTTTTGGGGGGGGGGTTCTTTCCCCCAACTTAGTGTGATGTTCTCCTTTCATGCTAATTTGTAGGATGATATCAGACTTTAAGTTATTTCTTGTCTAAATCAAGATTCTTGCCTGACATATGGATTCCTTCAGGCTATAATATTTTAGCTGGAAATTTCATGCAGGTGTGTGATTATTCAGCTTGTGAAGTGCTCTGTAAAACTCAATGTCTGTTGCAAATTAAAAGTGGGGAATATATATTTGTTTCAAGCACTAGAATAAAATCTATATCTCTTTATGAAATCACATACAGAAGGATTTATTGGAAGTGGCTATTTCTGATATTCTGAAGATAGTTGTGAAGTTTGGGAAGTTAAATGAAAGATCTACAGTATGCAGTATGCATTAAAGTTATTGAGAGTAATTCTTTTTTGATAAGGTGAAAATATTGTTGCACTAGTTAAGCCATTTAATTTTATTTCTTTCAAATGTGGGCTGTGTCTAAATTTGTTCCATGAAAGAACAGCAGTTAGTTACAGATCAATTGATAAAGGATTTTGATGAGAAGTAAAAAGAATCGGGAGTATTTTTCATTCCCAAAGGACATATGCCACACTTTGGAAATCATGGAAACCTGCACATGGCAGGGGAAAAGTGTGAAAATCACAGCAGTGTAAGAATACAATTAGGGTTGTTGTCAACAAAACTTGCAATAGCAAGGGAATTATTTCCTAGCTGGAGGATTTTTTTAAACAAAAAAGCAAGCCACAGAATGGGAAATGTTGGAAGTGGCAGTGGTTAAAGCTGTGGTTGCACATCTGGGTCAAGAAATAAATCTACATGAGTGTTTGCATCCAATAAATACAGTTAACGAAGCTACTAGATAGTGCCTAAGAGCGCTGCAAACCATGATTAAAGCAAATCTTGTGGAAAACATTTAGCAAAAAGGAGAAAAAGGCAGTGATTTGAACACTTATTCATGGAACAGTGTTGAGAAGTAATAATCTCTTGTCATCTTCTAATGACAAATCTTTTATGTATATTTGCTACCAAAGTTTAGAGTCCAAATATGTATACAACTCACCCACTGTACTGCCTTAATACATTAGATTGGTATATTAAGATTGTGCTGTTTCAGTATACTCAAGAACTGATCAGTGTGAATTTTTTTCATATGCATCTTTGCTAGTGGATTACTTGCGAGAATAAGACTTCTAATGCAGTCTTCATACTACTATTTCTCTTTATCATTCTTAAACGTGCATATATGTTTCCCATAAATATCTTTTTAGTTTCGGCCATTTAGAGATCCTCAGGTTGCCCTCACTTCCTAGTAAAGCTCTCCAGGTATTGCAGCCATAGGCAGAGCTAGCTCGGCACAGGCAGTGGTATAGCTCAAATAGCCAAGGTAGAGACCTGCTGTAACTGGCACTGCTGAGTAGCAGTATATAATAACCCAGGCAACTATATCCAGAGATAGTTATTTCTTCTGCCACCCTTGTTATTGCCTACAGGGAGTTAGCTGTCTTTCCACAGTTTTTGTTTCCTACCCTTGCTGCTCTTCCCTGAAAGACGTTCGAGTTTGGCTTCCCGGATGCTGTGGTCAGGATCACAGGCCTTGCCATGAGTGATGGCAATATCCCATGCTTTTGTTCTTTGCACAGCAAAGGCATGAAGATTCAATGAAAGCAGGCTGTCGTGAAGGCTGTTATTTGAAATGAAGGTAATTACCCACCTATTAGAGACAAAGTTAATTCACTCCTTTTACTACGTATGCGTGGTCACATACTGGGGAGAAACAACAAATTCAGTAAAAAGATTCGACGGAATCTGCTTTGGCATTGCAGTTTGGCCAAGAAAATTAAAATGTTCCCTTTCAATGATTACGTTGACAACGGGAGGTATTTCCTATGCTTTCATTGTAAATTTCTGATTCCATCAATTAGTGTAGGCTTATGTTTCATGTTTACCCTAGATTTCATATCTCATTTCTTACATATCTTGATAGAATACAAGAAGGCTTAAATATAATATGCCCACGGAAATCAGTGGATTTTTGGGGTCTGGCCAAAAACATATTTCCACCATATTTCCATTTATTGTAGGAAATGGAAAACAACAAGACTGTGAGTAGTGTATTATCTTTTTGCAGAATGACTGGTATTGCCATGCAACTGCTGAGCACAGTTATTCATAAACTAACTATATAGCGCACTGGTATTTGTGAACTTTCATTGAATGACTACTTTATGTAGTAGCTTATCTTAAAACTTACAGCATGGCAGCAGTGATTTTAATTCTATGTACTCTATACTCAATTAACAAATTATTATGAGGTTGTAGCTGGTGTTTTCATTTTATCACTGAGGAACCTATTTAAATTTTGGAATTAAATTATTCTTTAGGTAACTTGGTACATATTGTAATTTATACACTACTACTAGGCATCAACATCTCTAAATGATCCCGAATCCATAATCCAAAATATATTACGGAAGGTGATTGTCAGTTTTCAACTGTTGACTTGATTGCATAGTACTCCGACAAGCAGATGTTCTAGGGAGATGTTAGCGTGTAAGAAGTTTTTATAAAGCTTACTTATGGGTAAATATCCTTTCCTTACTTTGTTTCTAAGAGGTAAGCCTATTAAAGAAAACCTCAAGCTTTTTTCCCTTATCTCTTTTTGTACAGAAGTGGGTTGTGTTTATTACTGCTGTTATGCAAGATTTAAAGCAAATCTCCACATGGTGGTAATATATTCTTCTTCGATCAGATAAATTCTTTTTAGGCTTTATCGTAACATTTCCATAGTGAAGTCAGGTTCCTTTGCGAATTAAAATACTATGAAAGGGATTTGACAGCTATAGGAGTGAATGCTATCTACACTTAGTAACTAGGACACACAAACCTTTTGCTATCCAGATAATGTTACAGTATCACTTCATTACAAAATGTCACATCAGAAAAAGCATTTCAGTTTTTTTGCATGCTTATTATTTCCTTTATAGAGCAAAAATCTCTGCATTTTTCCAGCTTTCTTCATAATGAGAGATTCAGTGTAAAGAACACATTGTATTTGTGATGTGATTTGATTCTCTTATCAAGCACTTGCTATGTTCCAGATATTTTTAACAAATGTGCTAGCTTGTAACAGTTATGGCTGCACAATTCTTTCTATCCATTTGCTGAATTCCCACTCATGTTAGCATGAGATGCATGTATGGAATGAAAGCTGTATTGCAATTTGCACCTGCTGTTAGGGTCTCTGCTAATTCACAGTTTCCTAAGATGAATAAGAAATGGAAATGAATTTTTTTCATGGCTTTCTCCTTGCTCTGCTACGGAGATGGAGTTGGGGAAGCTTTACTGTCCTTTTAAAAAAATTTAAATTACCTACATCTTGAATTCTTCAATTTGGCAACGTTTTCATTGAAATTATTCCTTTGATCTAAATGCTATCTCAAATTATATTTAAAACTTCTAGAAATCTGTTTAGGTTAAATATATACTTAGAACTTGATTTTTAAAACCATAATGTGCATTTTTGGTAGTAGTTTTATATAGTCTGCTCAGATGCTTTGTTCTACACAGGAGTTAAAAACAGGCTTCCGAAAACCATCCCACGCATGTGCTGTCAAGTATCTTCATGTTCGGAGATCTCAAACTCATAGAAATAGTTAAGTGCAGACTTCTACAGAGGGGGCTAGAAAGTGAATGAAATCCTGAACATGAATTTTGAAATAAGCAGTATGCGTAATGGTGAAAAGAAACTGCTGCTTATATAGGAAAGGAAAAGGGGTGATGTTTATTTGGGTATTTGCTTGCACAGGTGCAGTTGCATCCACATAAGTGTGTCTGTAAGTGCTGCCTGACCTGTGCAGGTGTAGCTGCTACTACAGGAGCAGTAGAAGGTGTGTAAGAGAGGCTCCTTCATGTGACACTGCAGAGCTGTGCTGTCACCTGGGGGTAATAACGCTGACACAGGCCTCAGTGGAAGGAATGAAACAGGACACCCCTTGTCCTAGGAAGTGTAAGATCTTGTCCCTAATTTTCAGTTTCCTGGACCTATTGCTTGTGGACCCGATGAGGTGTTCCTGTTTGCTGGCCATGTCTGCTCGGTGGCCACAACTGTTCTGTGCAAATGACAGAGTTGCTCTTAAGTCCTAAATAGCTCATAAATAGATAATGGTGGCTCTCCTCACCTTGCCCCTTGTCATGGTCAGGCCCAGGCTGTGAAATACCCTCTACATTATCATGCTTGCCTTGTGCTCCTGGGCAGTGAGACCCACTGCAGAGGCTTTGACACTGAGATGTGTCCCCCTTGGTACTTTTGTGCCTGTCTGCCAGAAGTTTGGTGACATTGCAGGAAGTCTTGTTTAGCTTTCAGTGTGTGTGTGGGTTGTTTTTTTTTTTTTTTTTAGGGATCACAAAGGGAAAGGATGCAAAAGGCCACTTGACCCATCTATTCCACCTAATCTCATATAAGTAATGACTCCAATGTTTCCCAAATTGTGTGTATATGCTTTACTTTTTTCCCATCCTGTTTGCTGCTGATATTTCAAACAGTGAGTGTAGGATCTCTGTGAAAGCACTGGATGCCTGGGGTATTTCCAGCCAGTGAAGCTGACCTCTGAGGTACCTGGAGATAGTACACGTTTCAATCTGTATTTTCCTTTGAAAGTCAAATGATAGTTTTCAGCAGTTTCTTTGCATCAGGTAGGTTTCCTAGTACAAATTCCTGTTTGTAAATATGGAGTAGCTGTCTTTGCTACAGAGTTAGCCTAACCAATTTTAGACTTCAATTTGAATTCAAGGGTCTCTGCACTCACCATACTTAGAGTGCTGTGTTGTGCTCTGCCATCTGCCAGAATGCACTAGGAGCTGAAAAAACAGTTCTACCTTAAAACGTTATCAAACCTGGAATCCAAGGTTTTTTTCCTGAGGTCTTCCTGCTTAATGTCAGAGTCCTTTAACAAAAGCTGTGTTCTCAAGGCTGTTTTAAAGAATAATGTCAAACTGAAGTAATTACTGTGCAAACATTTTCCATATTCTATACTGTATGATCTTATTCATATGACGTTTCTGTTTTCATTGGACCAGGTACAATGACTTTAATACTTTTTTTATTAAATTCCATTTCTAATAACTAGAAAGAATTCCATTCTTCTGCTCTCTACAGTACATGCTTTAGCATACTGCTCACCTTTCTTTAGTTTGCAGAAGAAATGCAGAGTGAATACTTGCTGCTCGAATGAACAGGAAATAAAAGGTCCTTTTTTAATTTGATACATGACATGATGTCATGAATAAGGACAGTGCGAGTATTAAGAAGTGAGTAGCATCCTGGCTCGTCTTACAGCTGCAGAGTCAGTCAGTAAGTTGTCTGTGACCCTTTATTGCAATGGCATACCCAGGAAAACCCCAGATGCAATGGTCTGCAGCACCTGGGAAGGGATCTACAGCAAAAGTCTATTTTTGGAGGATAGTTGCTGCATTTTAGATTCTAAAATGTGATAGTATACGAGTTGAACTGTATGAGCTGTAGTCATTCCTAAACTTGTTCTAGAGAATTTTGCACTGCTACATAATCGCTATGTACTGATTACAGCACTTATTATAGTGGGTGCAAACTCTGGAATAAACAGCATAATCTTTTATCAGGGAAGCCCACCCTGATTTCAGAGTGTTGTGAAATATATTTTTCTATGATAGAACGTAAGTGCAAAAACCGGCACTATACACAAATCACTTGTTATATGAGAGTCCTGATAATAAACAAAAAAAGCTATATCAGGATTAACAATAAGCCATAGGTTTTAGGAGTATGCGAATTAGAAGACATTAATCTACCTGCAGAGGAACTGTGTATTTGTGTGGTTAGTTTTTCATTTGCCTTTTACCAGTGTATCAAAATATTTAAAGTACCTCTTCAAGAACCCAGCTGGGAAAGACTTTAGCCTAATTAACGGTTCCTCCTTGTTTCAGACAGAACTGTACTTCTGTGCGTCCCATACGGGGAGGTGGTTCTTTCCCTATTACTCAAACATATAGTTGTTCACGGAATGAAGTTCAAAAGTCAGTTGGTTTGAACATCTGATTTGTAAATTGCTAATCTATTAAAATTTAAGAAATGCGTCAGTTCCTTACACACCCTAAAGCAGATGCAGGAAATAGCTATTTTAGACTTCTATCTCTTAAAATGTTGCTGTAAGAGCATGGTAGACTACACTTCTATTAACTCTGTATTCTGATGTTTACAACAGTCTTGAGGACAATTTGTTAACTGTATGGAGAAGTTCCTTCTCCACAAGTCATTATTGTTTGTGTTTTTATGGTTTTTAGAAGCCACCACCTACAAAATGTTGAGTTGTATGCACACAGTAAGAGGCTATCTACAGCTCCAATGTCCTTACGGAGATAATGGACAAATCAGACAACAGCAATGTATCAGTCTCTGTCAGAGCCAAGAAACCCTTTTTCTCCTGATATTATCTAATACAATTTCTAAATATATTTATCAGTTTCACATCGCTGAGTTCTCTTTTCTGTTCTGCAATATAAACAGCCCTTTCCTAACTTTCTGGTGTGACCCCTTTAAATACTTTGTAATATGTGGAATTAACTCTTTTCTCATCCTTTTTTTTCAAGGTGAAATTATGCAAATCTCAAAGCTTTTCCTCACAATGAAGAATTTTTTTAATCCCCAGATACACCTTGTAGATTTTCTAGCACAATTTCCATTTTGTTTTGAAAGAGCTTTTAGTAGCAGTATTTTAAAAGAAAGCATCTAAAGGCTTAAACGTTTATATTGGAGATGAAAGATTATTTTATTTTTAGGGAGAAGGTTTTTTCTCTTTTGCCAGTGTGTTTTTTTGAAGTGAAACTATGTCACATCCATCTAGTCCAGAGGAAATAACACAGTGAAACAGTGATTGCACAGCCCTGGATAAAATCCTGGCTCAGTTCTAATCGATGGCAAAGCGTGCTCAGACATCACTGTGACCAAAACTCTATCCACGGTCATCTTTGCCTTGGGAAAAGCCATGCTGAAGCACACGGCAGCTCTCCTGCGTGCTGACCGGCTTCTCCACCAATACTGGAGTATCAAAAGGAACATGTATGAACTTTACCTCCTTCCTGGAAGCTCTCTTCCTCAGGGAGCTGAGTGAAAATTGTAAATATATTCTTGAATTAAGAGCTAAATTCAGAAGAAAGGGTAGATTATGATTAATTACTCGGGACTTTTGTGCTTATATTCTACCAGCTTTTACAGAAGCTCACGTAGCTCAGATGGCCTAAGCAACTGCTAAGTCAGCCTCTCACGTCCTTTTTAGAAACATACAGGGTCTTAAAAGTAACATTTTCAATGACAATTTCTTTTATTAATTTGAATATCTAAACTATATTGAAATCAACCCAAATACAGAAGGTCTTACTCAAGGTCGCTTAATAGTATTAAGCGACCTTGAGTTTCATGTCTGTGTGATATATCTTCTAGACACAGCAATGACCTGACATGTATCCTCAGTTTTAATGCAGTTTTGCATCCAATGTTATGTGTTAAATGCTAACTTTCTTCTACCCAAAGGCTGCCCGGTCATGATTAGATGGGAAATGTAAACTTGGCCAGAGCATATCAAATTGCTTGTCCACTGCAGGAAAATCCTCCTTTCAGCCTATTTGATAAAATCCTAATAGCTAATATAGAATAAAATGATCTAGTAATAAATGAATGATTTGGAAAAAATTTATAATATTTGAGTTAATGGCATTTCAAATGGTGGCATTTCAGACAATTTGAGAGGTGGAGTTTTTTCAGCTTCCTTTGAAGTTGTAATTGACCCAATGATGAAACAATATCCTCATGCTATGCAAGTAGCTGTAGCCTCAACTGACATCAAAAGGCAAATTTAGACAGGATACAAATTCAGCTTGTAAACTCTAAAAATCTGAAATAAAAGTCAATGCCAGACCAAATAATTTCAAAAGTGAAAAGGGAGGACTGCTCAAAGTAATGTCAACCATCTGGAAGAAAGACTGCATAGAAAGAAGAAATGTCTCTGTCCAAATTATCAACTTTTCCAAAGCTTGTAACAAAAACATGAACCAGTCATTTTGGCAGTAGTTCAAACAACAAAGCTGTGAAATGAACTGATAACTAGTCAAGGCCACACATGCTATGGCAATGAAATACAGTAAGATGCTGCTAATGGTAGTAAAGGGAAAAAACAGTTGTAGGCAGATGGTCAAGTCAATGGGAAGAAAAGAGACAGGCAGAGGAATCCACTTGATGAAGCAAGTAATGTAAGCGGAGTCTTTTTAGAGTAGTTGCTGTTCAGGAAAGCTTTCTCTGAGTCAGTTTTGCGTGTGGATTAATGACAATGGAGATACTGTTTTGGGATATTTAGGATGGGGCGGGGAAGGCAGCTTGATTCCTGATTTTCTGCTCTTCAGGATTTCTTCTAACTCGTACACACTTCGCATGTCAGAAGCGACCTCCTGCTGCAAGCTGCAGGAAATGGTGCTTCATCGGGTTATGAAACATCTTAGAAATTAGATTTTGCCCCATTATACCTGTTGGCAGGTTGTGTATTGTGCTAGTTAGAAGGGCCGCCTGTTCTGACAGCATGAGTTAAAAGGACTGGTACGGAGCCAGGACGTTATCAGATTCCGACTTTGTGCGAATAACCGGCTGGCTGTGTAACGCTGAGGAAATAACCCTTTTCCTTGAACGTAGTCACGAAAGGGGGTGTTGCCAAGCATGGTGTCAGTCAGATGAGGCATTTTAATGCGTGTCCGAGTAAATAAAGAAATGATTGAAGTATGGATGGAGTACTGATAGTTATACTTCCCTGAAATACAGCCTGATTTCTCTTTCTCTTTTTTCCTCCTCTCTCTCTCTATGCAGAGTCAGAGGTGAAGAAACTTTGGGCATTTTTTTTTTCTTTGTACCCTTGTAATCCACAGGGCTTTTGTTCCTGAAAGGTGCAGACATCTGGGTATCACTCTATAGCCTCTTTCTCTATTTTTGCATTTAATCATATTGCTAAAGGAGATTAATTTTAAAACTTGTCTTGATTTTTGTGTGTGTGGGAGATTGTTCTTGATAGTTACAAGCTCAGTTTTGAAATAAGCGTGGCAGTAGTGCATGCTTTAATGTCTGCATTTGCTTTATTCTGACTTCGTATACCATAGCGTACGGAAAATCATTTCTTCTTGAGGAGTTCTTAAGAGCTGCTCATGCAATTGGTGGGAAATCATGTAACAATTTTGTTGAAGAAGAGACATAAGGCGTTCAGTGTTACTTTTGGTATATTGATGGTATGAAAATACTTACCAGCACAGGCTCTGTTAATTGGAAAAATATTACCTGCCTTAGCTGTGTGAAGTCTTTCACAGCATATTAGCAATATTTCTTCTCCAAGAGATATTTCCGAAACTGGAGGAAACTCAACATTGACAGAAAATGCAATGAGTCAGTCATGACAGCTGCTCATAAATGATGTGACCTACATCTAAAGTAAAAATTCTGCATAAAATTATCCATCTGAAATAATAACTCTAAAAGTGACATTTGCCCTTTAGATAAATAGATATAAGCAAAGGGTAAATTAATCATAGTGAATGAGTCATTTTAAAGATTACAAGCTTCCACGGTATTGTTGTTATAAAAGTTTTGTTCCCTGAAGATGCTCTACACCTGATAAGGTTTTACAAATTTAATTGAAAAAGTTTAATAAAGAATTAAAATTATCATGTGCCCTTTTGCTGAAATACAAATGAACTACGATTCTTTGTAAAAGAGACTAAGGTGAATAGTGTGTTACTATTCCTTTGATCAATTTCTTGCTATTGTTAATAAAATTATGGTTGGTTTACTGGGTGAAATGATTTTAAAATAAATAGCTTCTGTGCAGATATTGCAAAGATTTCAGTATCGCTACTTCACAATGTTGAGATAATGGGAAAGATGATACACTTAAAGGTCATTGCTTATGCTGTAGTTATATGTCTTACAATGCTTGAATGATGTTTTTAAAAGAGTAACTGAATTCTTATAACTTGCAGGATAGATATTCCTTCAGATGCTGATAAACATACATCTGTCTAGATAATGGAAATGATTCTTTTTTTATGTTTGTTCATATAAATACAACATATAGTGCATTCAGTTGTGACTCATGAATAAATCTTGAAGATGCATGAGGAATCAGACCATTCAAATATGATTTTCAACTGAAGGGGAAAAAAATTTGAATTGAATTTCTGTAGAAGAGGTGATTTCATTTAACCCCTTCCCTGTTAAAAAAAATACTTGCCAAGTTGTAAGTCTAAAGAGTTTTGGTAGATTTTCAAAGGAGCCCAAGAGAATTAGCATTTAACTCCCACTGAAATAAGGCAGTAAAACCTCTTGAATTGCTAACGGTTGTGCAGTGAGCTCCTTTGGTCTTAAAGGTACAGGGCAACTGTGTTCCATAGTCCGCCCTGGGCTTTTGCTCATTTTCCTATTCCATTTTATTGTACAAAAGTTGAGACCTGTGGCAACATTACACTCCAACATTGTGATATGTTTGCAATTTACTTTCATATTTCTCTTGCATTTTACCCACGTATTTCAAGCACTGTTCCTGTCCCTGTTTCTCCTTGATAAGGTACTGCCTTTCCTGGAGAAAAAAACAGGTTTTATGTGTATAATTTTAAAGTAAATTCTTATGAATTTTCTGTAATGTTCTTCCAAGTCTCAAAGATGCCATGTGCAAGAGAAGGTTTTACCCTGCTTGCAGCAATCTGCATGGTAGGTCTGCTAGAAGTATATCTTTTCCCACAGAGCATGATGTCAATTTAAAAGAGCCATTAAGTCTGTTTAACAGTGTTTTCTTTCTTGAGATCAGGAATCGCTCATCACTTCCCCTGGCCTTTACATATCAGCTTTCACTTGTAGAGGACAGGTGACAAGTCATTTTAAAAAAAGAAAAGGAAAAAAAGGCAGCATTCCAGAACAGAATCATAACTTCCAAGATGAGCTCTTCATTTATTTGGTCGTTCTCCTGCACTCCTGTTATTCCTTCATTATCACATTATCCTATTTTAACATTTTTTTCTTTGTAATTTACAATGTACTTCCACTGTGTTTTCCGTTGTTTTCTTCTTTTTATCCTTCACTGACTTTGGAAGCTAAATTCTTGTGCCGTTACATGACAAACGCAGGTTGACATGACTTAAAACTATCATGCTTCAAGAGTTACAGGCTTATTTACAGATTTAAGTCCAACACTGAATCTTTCTATAGGCTAAGCCAATGCAGGCGATATTATAATATTAACAATCTACTTTATCCTCCCTTCCGTTCCTCACAGTAAAAACTGCTGACAAGTCAAAAGACTTCAAAATAACAAATCATTTTTAAAACAGATTAAACAATGTTCCTGCAGAGCGCAGATTTGATTTATCTGAAGTGTTGACTGTAAGCATTTTCACTCATCGTTAAGAAACTAAGCAGGAAGGCTCATGTTAAGGGATGAGATGGAGTGAGAGGCTATTAGTTACATCTTTAACCTCTAGTCTGTGAGGAAAAAGGTATTTCCTGGACTTTCACATAAACACAACTGATCAAAACATGTTCCTCCTTAGGGATTGTGTCCTGGGTATGTGCTGTTCCCAGGACTAGAAGGAGTAAGAGGACTGTGTGATCCTGAGTTTGGTTTAGGTTTCATATTTCCAGAAGGCCTGAAAGCATGGGCTGGACTCGAGCTTTAAGCATATGTGCATGGATGCAAGTTGTATTAAGGCACTTGGGGACTTAGAGAGTGAAAGTGTGTAAAAATAGACCCTTGCATGGGAATGAATGAATTAAGAAGGAAAAAAATATGGAAAAATTTGAATGGGAAGGAGAAGTTATACAGGGTGGATCCTCACTAAGTTAACGCTGGGAAGGAAGCACTAATACTTTCTCTCCCCACCCTGATGTTTAGCCAGCAGGCAGTGGTGGGGCTAACACATACGTAACTAGCAATCCATAGTGGGACTTATACTCTCTGGCTTCTGCAGACTGCCGAGTCTAACGGGTACAAGTAAAATGTACAAGGTCTCATGTTAAAATGGAGAGATTTCACAATAATCTTTGTAAGCCTAAACTCCTCTGGACTTCTGCCAGTGGTCTCTAGAAGAGGACCCTTTTGGCCTTTATCTGCAATAGACTCCTGGATGTATCTATGCCATGTCTTGATTTAAAAATAGTATCTTAATATTATTTTAACTCTCTCTAGGCCTTTGTAATCCTTTATTAAAGGAAGGAAAAATATTGCTAGCAAATTGCTCCAATTTGAAAAAAATCTCTCATGTACTTGAAGTGGGATATCAGCCAAACTCAGAAATTGTAGGATAACAAAGTGAAGTGTAGGAAGATGAGTCTAAATGCTTTAGGAGACCTTTACACAAGAGTACGAGGGCTATTCAACCTCCTTCGTTTACTGTCTTTTGTAAACAGGCTTACCCTTTCCCAAGGTACATTAATTTTTGGATTGACTCAAACATTTGTATTTCAAATGTTTCACCTCTCCTTTCTTCCTCTTCTATATTGCTACTGATTTAACCAACAAATACTGAATTTTGAAAGTTTTAATAGCTACCTTTAGTCATAAAGTATATCCTTTCAGGTTACGCTACGTCTTCATACTTGTGCTTTTGTGGTATGGTGCTTAGTCCTGATGTGCATTGAATCCTTCTGTTCTACACAGGCAGACGGTGGATTCAAATGTCTTAAATCCTATTCTACCAGAGTAATCTCAGATTCTGCGAAGTATTTACCTAGATTATTATTTTTTGTTTTTAACTAGAAGATACAAGGATCCGTCATCCCTACTTTCACTGGGAATCTTGAGATGTTCATGGAATACAGTATATGAACACCGCTATATCAGTACATGCTTTTTCTAGTGTGTTTAAGAGAAAAGGAATAATAATATAAAAGAGAAAAGGAATAATAATATAAAAATAGATTGTTGTAATTAATCTGATTATTTAATCATGTTCCAATATATTAAAATATGCAAAGGCAACACATTTTGGAAGTTGAGTAATATTTTCCATTATACATAAAATATATCTTGCTGACTAGTAGGAAGTTCTTTAACTATGACTATTTAGTAACAGTATAATAGTTTTATTTAGAAAGCATATAATCATTTCATCTTCACGTTAGAATGATTGTCTGGGTGACGTCTGTCCTTTGATAGTTTACACGGGAGTTGTTATTAAGGCATGCTCTGAAATTTCTGTCTTTATAGGACTTTCACAGATTAGCTTGTACTTTTACTGGGAGAGGTTATTCCTATATCTCAAGATGGGGATATCATAAGATGCTAGAAAACGTAATCTAAGTTTGTAAATTGTAAACAGTTACTGGTTTTCTTTAAAATAGTTCTGAAATGCTTTCAAGTGTTTTGCATGGTTGATTATTAAATATCACAACTAATTCGTCAAAGGGTTGTGTGTGAACAGTACATGTATAAATTACAATAGTGTACACCTAAGTGTGCCAATTTTATGCCCAGATATAGCTCAGAAATCTGTTCCTACTCCTTTACAGTGACTATATATTCAGGCAGTAAAGATTAAAAACTGATTATACACACGTTGTTAGTACTAACATTTGTACCTAGTTTGATTTACAGTACACCAAATAATAAACCTAACTGAAATTATAGAAAGTTATATGAACAGCCATTAATATGCTCTTTTTATATTGCCTTATTCATTTTTAAAAGCATCTTTAAATGAATTTTAATGTTTGTAAAGCAGATGAAAGGCATGTAAAGATAAGATAAAAACCAGTGAATATGATTATTTAGCAGTAATATAGATTGCTTTTACACTGTTCTGGTCCATTGTGATATTATGTATTTCAAGAGATGAAAAGAAGCCTAGCTACAATTAATTACTATGAATTGAAAACATCAGTTAGGAAGTATCCAGTCCCTGGTAATGGGAAACAGCGATGGGAAAGGAGTGGAAAGAGGTTTGAGTATTAGTTATCCTTTGATTGCTGCCTCTCATCGTGGTTTGACAAAGAATATACGCTGTAATGTGTCAGATGCAGATTTAGGGTTGTAGTTTCAGCCTGACTGCGGGAGGCCCGCGTGGTGCTGGGGGACCTACCTGGAATGAGTCTGCCCGCAGCCTCCCTGGCGTTGCAGCGGGAGCCCCTGTCACGTGCACGTCGGGGTGGGTTTGTCTTTGTGCTGCCTGGGCTGGTCCTTTGCCCATACTGGTGCCAAGGTGTTCATTTCAGACCCACTCGTTTCTTGTGAAATACAGTATTCTGCGTATCTTCTTCAGATGGCAGCACTGCACCATTGAGGTTAGTGGATGCCTGGCTATAGCCACCAAGTATAAAGGGAGCTGGTAGTTTGAGGCAGGGGGGAGATAACTGTGCAACAAAAATCCTGAAGTCTTATGTGTGAAAAGCAAAATGGGTGCAATCCTGGGCGTTATTTTGACCTCCCGTGAATGCACAACAGCCCTCTGCACCCTTTCCTCCCTGAGATGCAACATGAAGGGAATTGTCTGTGGACCAAGGGCATTTTCTTCTATCAGAAGAGCAGTATCTCACTATCCAGCCCACTCCCTAGGGATTTAAAGTACCTGCACAAAACACCTTAGCGGTACTGACAAAAGCAGAGCTCCCAGTGTGAGAGTAAATTTACTGCCAGGGCAGAGAGCTCGTCAAAGAGAATGAGAACACAAATTTATGATTTCATATCCATTAGTGGCCATCTCTGATGCTGTACACACATAATAATAAAAAGCTAGCTTTATAAAACAAGGCATCTACACATTTCTGAAATATATCCTTTTTGCTATCAGTATGCAAACTTTATGATAGACCATCATGTAATTTCCTGAGTATGCTGTCTCTTAGCTAGAGAGCTTATAATACATCTGCCCTTAATAGGAAATAAGTATGTGCCATTCTGGCATTAGAATTCATGTCCAAACATGATATCAGATCTTTTTTAATTTTTTAACCGATACCTCCAGTAAACTAGAATGCCTAAGGACTTGGATGATCAGATAATATTAGAAGCACATAGAACAAAAATGTTTTTCCTTTCAGTGTCTTGCTACCATCTGCTGTATTTTTTAGAGTGATATTATTTCTACAAACTATTAACAGGAGCTACACAGCAGCTTGAGTTATTTCTAAATAATTAACTCCAAAAGTCATATTCTTGTCCATATATTTGATACTTTTTTTTTAAATCTCCTGAGGCTGAAACTTTTCCATCTTTATTTTTTCTTATCTTTTCTTAATTATATAGTGATACTTCAAGCTGTTGTGCTGGAGTTTTGGAAAAAAAGACTATTGTAGGATATTACAGTTTTTAAAGGATGATGAATGTTCCTTTTTCTATTGGATTATTGGGTTGTGCGTGATTATCATATTACTGCTGAGTTCACTAGTCTTCATTAAAAGGTACCCATATTTTTGTGAGGATACAGTTAAATATTGAACAAACAATAGGAATTTCTAAAATATATACGTGTGTATGTATGTGTGTGATAACCTGTAGAACTCGTTTCAAGTTACTGAACAGTATCTTTTTACTCTTTGTGTTTTTGTGTCTTTATCCTGAATTATTTAGTGTTCTAGTCATGTGGTTGGGGGGTTATTTTTTTTATTGCAGAGAAGGTAGTTCTTCATGAGGCAGATATGAAGAAATAATTGTTTTATCTTTTTAGAACTATATCTATTTAATTGTCATATATTTTTCAATTGACTCAAATCATGTATATGAATCTGTTGTTTTCCTGTGTTTCCAGTTCTTCAAATATTAACTTTACTCTCTTAGATGACAATCTGCTGGTTTATAAAACATTTTATAAATGTTTTTATAGTGTCCTCCTGTACAGTATGGGTGGAATGAGAGGTGCAGTATAGACCTTTTTAAAATAAGTCCTGAATGTGAATGGCCATTTATTTTAAAGGCATCTCTACCTAAATGATCCAATTCCTCTAACGCATCTTTGAAGCAATTCTAGTTTCTATCAAGGTTTAATAATTCTTTCATGCTCCTTACTACCCTTGTCTAATAAATACAAGTATTATTAAAAAATAATAAACCTTAGAAATTCACTACAGCATCAAAACACCAGATATAAATTAACCAATAAAGACCACTTTCTGCTTAGAGGAATATTATCTTTTAATCGACTTTGTGTATTATAGTTGGTGCTCCCACTGACGTCAAGTATTACACTCCATAGTTATGATCCGAGTCCTCCATTACTCATAAAAAAAAAAAAAAAAAAAAAAACGGTGTCCAAGCTGTTGAAACAATTATCCCACTACAGAAGCTTTCTGTGTTCCCAGAGAATCTTTTAAGAGATGGTTGTTAGGAAAGCAAACAAAGACAGTTTCATATGCTCATGGAAAGCCATAGAACTGGCAGAGATATTAACAGCTCAGCATGATTCATTTGTCCTTCTTGAGTGCTCCAAATCCATCACTCCGCATGACAGAATTCACATTTTTATTGGATTCCCACTTCTCAGAGAAAAAATACATTTTCATTTTTAATAGATTTCCAACTTCCAGAATAATACTTAACTTTTTTGTTATTGCCAATCTCCTAGCAATTCTGCACACACAATGTAAAGCTTATTAGTTTATTTTTGTAACAGTCTGCATGTGCACATGAATGCAGGTTGCTGAGCAAAGGAAAAGAGGTCTAATTAACCAGACAGTTAATTACTAGGACAACACCAATCTTTTGTATGGAGCAGTAAGGCTTACATAATACAGCAGTTCCAGTTTTTGATCTGAAAGGAATAGTGGAGGCATGCTTATTAAATGGGGGAGCCAGAGGGGCTTATCCTACGTTCATTTTTACCATGGTAGCTATGAAAATATTTGAGTAAAATCTGAATCAAATAGGAATAGTTGTGTTTACTACTAGGTTATATTTACCAGGTAGGCAGAGCTCTATTGCCAAAGCTGTCAAAAGCTGTTTATATTAATAAATATGCAGTTTTGCCAGTATAATAAAATTTTCTGTTCCTATAACTGTTTCCAAACAGAGATTGTTACTCTTTAAGCCCATTACGAGTTCAGTTAAGACAGTAAAAATCTATACTTTAAACCTGGTCTAATTCAGTAAGCTTAAGCCCAAAGAATAATACTTATCCATCCCTCCCAAGAGGTATTTTTCTCAGCAAATTCCTGACTCTTACTTTGGCTCCTCTTTTGGTCCGGAAGGGAATAAGAAAAGAAACACTTTCAGCTTTTTGAAACGAGGTGTCTAGCCTGAGGTCTTTCCATAACCAACGGAGAGGGGAGGAAACAGTATGCCACCAAGAGGAAGAGGAGAAGTGTAAGAGGAGGTTGTGCTTGCTTGAGGTGCAAACTGCACTTCTGAGCTGCCTCTACCTGTACTGACTGTTGAGAGAGCCTGGACAAGTAACTCGGGTTAGGTACCTAGCTTACCAGTCCTTAGAGTGAACTAACTTGGATCATGTTTTTAACAGTAACAGGTTGTTTTCACTGTCCCACTACCCTGGTGTCAGGGTAGAGCAGGTGGAAGAGCAACAGTTCCTCCAATAGCTGCTTTCTTGCTCTGCCTGTTCATGATAGGATCCTATGGAGAGTAACCCTTCATTTTGGCTTATCTGGCCAGATTAGGAGCCTGATCTGTCCTTAGTGGCTTTATTTCCTCTATCTAGCCAGGTAAGGGCAAGGAACAAGTTGCATTTAGGAGCACAACTACTGCTATTAACAGCATAATACCAGAGGGTATTAACTTGCGTTCTCGGTTTTGAAGCGAGAATTGCTTCTTTTCTCCCTTTCCCCTTCTGCTTATGTAAGAACCTTCTGAAATGTTCAAATGTTAGTGTCCCTTACAGATTCACTTGATGAAATTAGTAGTCTCCAGACCCTTGTTTTTGTGTATTTTTATTTTCCCTATGTTGGTCGGATCATAGCCTGAACCTTATGTTTTTGACTCTGAGCAGTAGCCTCCAAAAGAGATTGGTTCAGGTATTCCGGTTTGCACCTTTCTCTAGTATGAGTTGCATTATAATTCCCTTAAAATATTATTTCTATTCACATATTAGTCTTCACAGAGTTGGTTAGTCTTTATGCAAATTCTAGTGGGCATACCAGTCAGCTGAAGCTGCTCGTGCTAAACACGCTGTTGTCCCTGTTTTACAAGAGACTCCTGACTTTAAGCAGGTTTGATTCCATATATTTCTAACCTCATTTACATCTCAACAGTATCACGCCCCATGTGCTTGCTCATTTCTTTTGTTGAGGCCTGTCATCTGAATGCTGCCTTTTATCCCACCTCTAGCTTCTGCACAGGAATGCTTGTTGTCATCTTGTGATCTACTGAGCATTAATATTCTGCAAGGCACCATGGGGGTTGTGCTTCACTAAGCACATTTTCACCTGAAAGCAGTTTTTAATATAAATATTTGCTTAATATTCTGTACGTTTAGAGTATTTTATCTGTATCAGTGCTTTACTGGAAGTAATTTAAATTCAATGGGAACTGATTATGCATAAAGAATCAACCTTTTTCATAGTAGCTTTAATAATATACTTATAGATTATAAAACTAATGTACCTGATTGGAAGAACATTTTATGTGGACAAATCCACATCTTAGTATTTCCTCTGTTTTTACAAGGATGCTGGATTTTATATTTTAAATAAACTCTTCTGTACAACATTGTGTTGTGCAGCTTTTAAAAGTTTAATTATAAAGCATTCTTTGCATAATTATTCTTTTTATTAGAATAGTATACTGTTAAATAGATTTTCAGGGAGGAGCTATTCCAACTCTTTGCAGCTGGAATAAACAAGCAGTTTGAGAGGGACATGACCTCCCTCAGTCCTTTTCAGTTGTTTTGTTCTGATGGCAACCCGGCCCATGTTGCTTTGAACTGATGTTCTGGTCAAGAGAGTTGTTGTGGACAGCTTGTGCATTTGGGTTGTGTTTGTCTTGCGTAGCTTATGGATGACAGCTGTAAGCTTTTTGTCTATTTTTGCTCCATCCCACCTAGATTAAATGCACCTCTTAGGATAGAATGCCCCAGACTCTGAAGTTATTTCTTGGTCCCTGTTGACTATAGATATATCCTAGGCAATTAACTTAAGTGACATGAATCTTTTTTCTTGAACGGTGTTGTGTAATAGTTTAATCACAAATTAGTACTTGTCCTACTGTGTTGTGTGGTCCTGGGCCGCTGTCTTAAAGCTGGACTCCTGAGCCCCGGTCTGGAGTTCCTAAATAAATAACCTAATCTTCAGATGTGCTGAGACCTCAAGATTTCAATTAAGAGTTCACTTAAGATCTCCTAATTTCAGATTGCATTTTTGGATCTTGGAACTTCTGAAGATAATGTAAATGTAATAGATGTTTTGGTACCTAAATTTAAGCACTTGAATATTCAGATCATCTTTGTCTTAGTTTTCATGTGTGTGAAGTAGGGTTAATAAATACTTAAATACTTTAGGCAGAGGTGTATTATTAATGTTCATCTATAGTTAATGTTCACACAGTTTTGAAGATTTAAAGTGGCACACAACAATCATGGTAACTACTAATGACAAAGGTTTACTTGAATAATAGAGAAACTTATTTTTATCCTCTATAATTTCATTATACGTGAGAAATGTTCACTGCTATTTTCCCCAAATTTTAAGGGATTTGTTTTAATTCTCTCCCAGTTGCATGTATCTGTGGTTTAATGCGATAAATTAGTTACAGGGGTTGATTTCATAATGTTTTGAACATGTATTTATTTAGAAATAGACTGATAGCCTATTCATAACTGATATGCAACTTGTAAGCTCTGAGTGTATGTGCACACATTTGAGGTACATATCTGGTACTGGCCACCTTATGATAAATGGTGGCACCATGTGATAAATCACACAGCCTCTGCAAAACATTACTTTGCAACTCATATTCACTATCAATCTATCTTTTTCCTATAAATTCCAAATACCCTTTATCTCCAAGGAACTTCTACAAATAGTCAGCCTAATAGTTCCTCCGTATTCTGAAAACATGGAATTTCTTCCTGCACCACAGGAACAGGAAAGTCGGTGGTTATTTCCGTGAATGTGGCAGTGCAAAGGAGATTGTCATCTATGCTTTCTACCTGTTATTTCTGAACTGTAGACTCAGTTGACCGACAGTGGACTTCTGCAGGGCTAATAAAAAGCAGGTGCTCAGGTAGCACTGAATTTGAAAAGCTTCTCTTCAAAGGTTGCTGGTACTCTGTATAGTTCTAGTTACTACCAATAATTGGGTAGCTAGTGTTACCTAGGGTGTTTTTGAAGCTGCTAAACATATGATAACAATATTTTTGTTATTTTATTTTTTCCCTCTACTTTGCAAGTCCTACATAATTGTACTAGAAGCACATTTTACTTCTAGATAGACCTGTTCAGCAGTAGTATAAGTAGGAAATTTTGAAGTCCTTAAATTACAGTATTTTAGTGTGAATGTGGGAACCTTTGAAAATACCAGACTCTATTCCTTAGCTATGATATTGGAACAGATACTGTCTTGGTTTCCGTTTACGCTTAACGCCACGTTGTGTTACAGATTGTGGACTGTGTTCTACCCTGTTTTCAAGTGACCGAAGTGAATGGCATGGATATAAGGGTAATGGAGTTCAAAATTCAGCACTCCATGGACGTTCCAAAAAATGAAGCTATATAATGATTAACTGCACTTGCTTTTTGGCACTGTATTCTCGTTTTATGTACAACTGATGGCCAGTAAAAAAAAAAAAAAAAAAAAATTATGTTCCTATGAATATGTAAATTTCAGGTTAAATAAGGTTCAAGGCATAATGTAGATCAGTATTCCAAACACTCCCACAGTTCAATTTTTCTCTCAGTAGAATAGACTTTAAAGATCAGTATCTTAATTTAATTTTAAGAACAGTTTAAATTTGTTATCCGCTGAAGAGGATCAGCTATCAGTCTTCATATCGTATTTTTAATCCACTGAGTTGTTTATGCTAATTTTTCTTTTCTTTTCCTTCCTTTTGTAAAGGAAACAAGTTAGTCAATAGTCACATCAATTGAATTATATGTTTTGATCAGTGTCACAGATGCTGCTTTAAACATACATGTTTTGGTTTGATTTTGGCATTTTTTTCTCTGTCATATTGTTATCCTGTCAAAAAAATACAGTTACATTGTTTTCTTATCTAGATAGAATATGTTAAATTGCAGTGCGTAATAGAAAAGATGTATTTTCTGCCTAAATGAACATTGAAGGTGCACCTCTACATAGAGTAACCAAAGAAACTGTGGTTAAGGACAAGGGCAGTAGACAGTCTCTTTCCTACATCAGTAATAGTTTTTGGTGAGGATGCTGAAATAGGAGAGAAAGAGAGGAGGCCAAGAAAACTAGTTTAGTTTTTTTGCGTTTAGACTTGAACTGGAAGCAAACTCCAGGCTCCATATGTAGTAACTTTGAGTTCATCAGCACTGATCTTTCTGCGAATTCAATTGTGTATATTTTTCTTATGCTGAGTTTATGAGACTTATTTCTCCTCTGAAAAACAAGTCAGAGGAGGAATTGAAAATGCATTCTTGTGGGTCTAGTTTAGAGTCATATTAGAAATTTGGGGATCTTGCTTACCTTTTGAAACTCACCAGGTTTAGATACGCTCTTTCAAGAGTATCAAGAGAGTTCTTTCTTGTTTGTTCTTTGTCTAAATGAATCCTTACATACAGGACTGACTAGGCTTAAGCCTGGAGCTAGGACCATTAAGCAAATACTAGTAAATAATGGCAAGAAAGTGAAAATTTGCCCATCCCTGAAAAGAATATCAATTTTTTTGAGAATCTCCTGTTATCGTATTTTCACTGTTGTTTAGACTACATCTACTAGCTATTTTTGTTTCATTTGGCAGTATTAACGGAAAATGAATTTACTATTAGTCTTTACTATTGTGCTGGGGACAAACGGCATAGTATTTCAAAGCTGAGAAAAGACCACACAAGTTGTAAAGCAAATCAACCTTTGATGCTGCAGCAGAGGAAGAAGTGTAAATGGAATGACACCCATTTGCTTGTCTATAACAAAATCCTGCACACGTTCCAGATATGAACATGCACATAATCATGTCCTGAACAAAAAGAGGTACTCAGAGCTATGCCTGGATTACTACAGTCACGTTTATGAATCTGTATGTTCAGTCCAGGTTAGAGGTAGTTTCTATACGAAGCTTTCTTTAATCAGGGTTGCACGTGTTTCCTACCATCTAGTGGAAAAGAAACAAGCTTGTAACTTCTATCTTTGCTGGTGATAATGTGCCATGAGGCTGTTCCGCTAATCAATGTAGGTAATTCTGTTCCCTTATCAATATTTTGTCACTCCTATCTTGCTGTCGATGGTACGTTTGATGGATCCACGCATATTACACTATTGATTACAAAAGCTATTCCAGCTCACTGGTGTGCTGGAGAATGCAATTTATTGAGACTATTGGCCTTTTAGCTCTAACTACCTGTTTTGCTAATTAATTTGCAGAGCTTCCTTCAATATATCCATGACAATTGCAAACCTAATTACTGTACCAAGACTAAAAGTACTCTCTGTTTCTTATAAAGTACCATGTGTAACTTCAAGGAAGGAATTTAGTTTGATATAATCCGATTGTATCTTCAACATGATAAGTGCACAGTTGTTGAGTTTCCATAGTTGCACACATCAGGTCTAACTGATACTTCATAACATTTGACCACATAGATGAATATTTGTATAATACCTTCAGAAGAAGTTTGACCTAAGGACAACTGGGATGGAGTAACATTTCTTTTCAGTGTAAAGATTTTTTTTTTAAGAGGGAAATATTTCTTTCTCCTGTTCCTCCTGAGAAGATAGCTAGTAGGGTGATTGGTCTAGATGATCTCCAGAGGTCTCTTCCAACCTCAGCCAGTCTGTAATTCTGTGATATGGTGTGTCCACTCTCAGGTGATACCTGTTTGTTTAGGGCTGTGGCCACCACTCAGCAGTTTTAAATATGGGAGTGAAATCCTATAGTGCTGGCTTTCATAATTCTACCAGATACTGAGAGAAACTAAACCTGGAAAATGAGGCTTTACGTATAATTTCAGTTTTTCTAAAGGACTGCTGAAAGTATTAAGCTAAAAGGAAGGCCTAACTACATGGGAAGGAAGAGCAAGCAGGATACAGTTAAAGCTCAATTCTTTACTGGTTATCAGATTGACATTATTCAAATCATACTAAGGCAAATAACTAAGCACACTGATGGCTGAAGTGTATTCTTAGTGGCTGGAAGAGGGGCATCCTTTGCTGAAAACATAACTGATATGACTTATAGCTTCTGTCTTATCTGCTGCCCAAGGAGTTCATTGCATGAAGCAGTCATAATTCATCTCTTTAGTGTTTCTTTTGTACAATGCAGGCCAATCCGATGCTGTTTAGCATTGGATGGCATAAGAATAGCTGTATGGAGCCAGGCGTAAGGCTGCTCTAGCACTGTATCCCGGATCTTATGGGTGCCTTGGAAAGGGTATAAGAACTGGGCAAGTGCATGGTGAATCCCTTCCCAGTCTGCAGTGATCTGAGGTCAAGGACTTCCTGAACAAGGGGTGGAAACATTCATTCTGCATGCAGCACCTCTCAATAGGTTTTTCTTCCATAAACTTGTCCAACTTGTCCTTGTACTTAAGTACATTTTTAACCTCTGCCGCATCCTGTAACAGATTTCCACAGCTGAACTGTGGATAATGTGAAGAAATACCTTCCTTCTGCTTGTTCTGAATCTATCCTCTGCTAACTTCTTTTGATACTGATTGTCATAAATAGAAAGAAGGAAGTCATTCTTCTAGTCTGTTTATTTCTCTGTGCCACTCATGATTGCACAGACCTTATCTACCATCACATATCAACAAAAGCTTTCAGTTATCCATGTTGTTGTTCAGAAAGTCCTTCTCAGTATCTTTTCTAGTTCTGCTATATTCTGTTTGAGATTGCACCTGCACAGAGTTTAAGCTATAGGAATAAGATGGAATTACAGAGAGTTGAAATGCTGTTTTCTGTGTAGTTCCCCGTTCCTTTCCTAATTATTAATGGTGTATTTTCTTTTTAACTGCTATTGACTGTTAAGATCACATTTCTGCTGGTCTAACTGATATAATTCCAAGGTTTTTTTTTTCTCATTATTAATGGTCATCTGATCATTACATATCGTCACTTATGTAAAGTTTGGATTGCTTTTTCCCATTAGCATTACTTTACGTTTATCCACATTAGAAGAGGGTTTTCTGCGTGCACTGAGATGAGATATTCAAGAAAAACGTTTAAAGAATGTTGCTGCACTGCATTGAACTTTTTCTTTCCGGTGCAGGTCTGTCCCATAGAGACCTCAGTCTCAGAGAACTTCAGAAAGCTCTTTCAAACGAGAGTTGCGTACTAGACTTAATTTAGCGGTATTGTTAGAGTAACTAGAAATGCTCAAGAAAATAAACTTTGTAAAATCCATACCATAGAGCTGCAAATAAGTCTTCAATGTGCGACAAAGTCAGTGTCAACTAATACAAGGAAGGAACTTAAATGGCAGAATGAGATGCTGAATCAACTTTTGGGACTACGACTTCTTTAACAGAAGTAGAAGGAGGAAATAAAGCAGTGCCTTTGCCAGCTATTGGGAGATATCTGTTCCTTACAGTTAGTATGGTCTCTAAAGTTAAAAGTATTCACGCTTTTTCTTGATTAAAAAGAGAAGGTATTGCAAGTACATCAAAATGGTGTTTTTGCTCTGAACAATCCTCACAGTATCTATAAAGATCCAGAAAAGAAGTCAGGCACCCATTTGTCCCCTTCATGAACAGAAGAGATGTCCCTTCCATGAGGCTAATTTTGATTTTGTTTTGAAGTTGTTATCTGAGAAATTTAGAGGATGGATGAGTGACATATGTAGAGTAAAATACAGCCCTGCAGCTAGACTCAGATACAATTTAGCCACTTAAGCTTTGTTGAAATCATAAATGAAAACAGGGTTTAAGTGGACCTAAAATTAATAGAATTGGTTTTAGCTCTTGGTCTAGATATGAATACAGGAACATTTTGTCACAGCATTTTCAGAGAATTAGTCCTTACCTTAAAATTCATTATAAAATGAAAGCACGACTTGACTTCTATTTATTGCACTATTATTCAACCTACACTTTGAATACCACCAACATATTTCTTTCAAAGAAAACCTAAAATTGTTCATTTAGATGCCTTTTGAAGACCTAAAAAAGAGTTTATGCATTGGATGGACTATCTGTGTAAACAAAATCTCTCTGCTGATTTCTCTGAATTTTTTTCCACTGAAATTGGAGATCACCACAATAACAGTTCCTAATGACATTTCTAAGAATGTTCAGAAAAATCAATTAGTTGCTGCATCCTGACATTTGATTACCTGGGACTTTGATATCATCCCTGAATCATTTCACATAAGGATTGGATTAGAAAAAGTTGTATTTGGTCTGTTCTTACTTATTCGAGAACTGCTCTACACATGTTGGTGGTAGCATGCTGGGGTCTTTAGGATATAGATATTTGTACAGTTCCAGAAATAATATTTCTAATGAAAGATCTTTTATTTTCTGTGTCTTTCCAAATGTCAATTCATGTGTAAGCTACAATGTAATTGAAAATATTTTTGTAAAGGTGCATTCCCACTGGCCCAAAGGTTTGTGATTTGCTGCAAAACTCAATGAGCTAGCTAAGCCACTGCATCACACCTTATGGTAATAGTTCATAGCAGCGTAAGTGGGTGTGAAATGGTATTTGATTTGAATAATGAATTGAACCCATTTTGTACTGGTAAAAATGACTAAATGAAATAAGGCTCACAGCAACAGAGAGCTAGGCTGTGATTAAAATGTTCAGTAGTTTTACTGTTGTGGATGACCTTTCCCAGCTCCTGTTGTTCCATTTCAGTGCTTCAGAACGTCTTTTCTATTCATCTTGTCGTACTTTGTGCAGCTTTTCCTAAACTTTTGACCATCCGCCAAATTGTTTCTTATCCTTAGCAAGAGAGGAGAATATTTCACCCTCCAATTTAAATTCTTGTGGTTTGGAGTCTAGTTTGACTCTCAAAGTCCTTAAAAGGGAAAAAGAAAAAAAAAATGTTTAACTGGAAGGTCTACTACAATCTAAGTGCATTCTCTGGCTTTTACATTCTTTACACACCAATTTTGAACATCGCTATGTAATGCAGGGTGATTCTTCTCTAAACTTTACTTGTCTACACTTCCAGAAGATTGAATCCAAGGGAGTTTATTTTGAGATTTTTTCCATGCAATCAGAACTGTCTCTGTTCTTCCAGAATCATGCAAGCTACTGTTTCCAGCACAAGGCACGTTTTTGACAGACTCTAAGTGGATAATGGAATAAATTACTCTTATTTGATTTAAAAAAGCAACAGAAAACCTTCACTCTTCAGTGGAACTACTAACCAGGGGTCCTTGTCTGAGATCCTGACTTGCTTTCACTCTCACCGAGGTTGATGATATGGTGTAGAAGCATACACAGGACTCTTCTGAAAGAGCTATGGATGTGTGCTAGGGCCTTATGGTACAGGACGAGATCCCAAATTAATCACTGATCCATCTCATGTAAAAATGCTAATATCCATGCAGAGCTGTAATTCACCAACGTTATTTTTAAGAACTCATTTCTCCCCTGTGTCCCTTCTGTCTGGAAATTGTAGCTATGGCATTTGTGTTCGTAGACAATCCTATTACGTGCTATTATTCATTTCCATTTCTTGAATTACTTTGGTATCTTTTCAAAGCCTGGCAAAAGCTGTTCAGATCCATAATTACATGCCTCTGGATTTTCATAAATCAAAAAATGTTGTCATGCCACCCTGTTGCCTTTCACTGGCAGTAGCCCTTCCATTCTGCCTCCTTTGCATTACTTCTAGACAGCTACAGAATGATTCTAGGACTGATGGAAAAATTTGACATTTCTTATTCTTGCTACTATTTTGTTGTTTTTTTAAATGATTGATTTATCTATCTATACAGTATCAGCTTCCTTTCAGGAGACTTAATTTACACATATTCAAAACCTTATGGGACTGGAATCTAGATAAAATTATTAAGATAAGGCTGGCATTTAATAACACTGTTACTCTCTTGTAGTAAGCTCAGGACTTCTGCTACCTTCTTCCGCCATCTTTTAAATCTGTGACTTCATCCTCCCCTTCTAGGTTTATTTTTGATGCAGCTGATCCATTTTTATTAGATTGGTAATAAGGAGCTGAGACATTTTAATATGCCAGGAAGATCATGACTTGAACGTTCTTTCAGGAATCTGAAGTATGTAAAAATCTGACTTTATCTGCCTAATATTTTGATAGCTAAGAAACTGTTCTTCAAAGCTACAAGAGGAATATATAAACTGTATTGCTAAAATTTTAAATTCTCTCTTTTTCTAATTCTCACTTTTTCAAAGTGCTTGGACAAAGCACTTTGTTTTATTTACTTTGCAAAATATGTTTTGCATGCTGAAATCTTGTGTAAAACAGTAATTTCTTTGACAGTAATGGCAGTAACACTGGTGAGAGCTGTTTTTCAGTGCAGACTCTGAAGCAGATGACTGTAGTCTTACTGTTTCTCGTAGAGACTGGCAAACCTTGTAGTTCCAGAGTGTCCAGTCCAGTCTTTTCAACATGATTTTAGCCACTTACTTTTTGGAAAAGAATATTCATAATTATTTTAGTTTGCTTGTGGTAATATCTTTAAAAAAAAAAAAAAAACAAGCTTAGATATTCTCATTGCTTTTGAATTGTTAGTTTTCATATAACCATCCTTTCCACCTCTTAATAGCATCTTCTCATCATGTAATGAGTCATTAGTCTTTACAAAAATTTTATGCAAATCTATTTGAAGTATTTAAAGCCTAAGCAGACACTAAAAGGATTTTTTTTGGCCTAGACCTTTTGCACGCTATTCCTCCAAGTAAAAACGTAGTAAATGTATTTAAGGTTTTTCCATCATCCAAGAGATGAATTTCATTAGCCTTACATGCTTAAGTGCTTTTCTGACTCAAGATTTGAATCTCTGATCCTACAGAAGTGAAGGACTATGTGGGGGAAGAGCCAGAGTATCTGAAATAGGCTTTTCTAAGCTGCCAAAAATATCTTGGGAACTCCATGGGACTCTTTCTCTGTTCAGCTCCAACATTATACATTCTTGAGCTGTTTTTGGAGTTATGGGAAAACTTTCTATGAATTTATTTGCTAATGCTTGAACAACGCTTGAATTTTTAGAGGTACAAAGTGTGTCTGTGTAGGTTTCGTACTCAGGCTCCTAGTGATGCTGAATGTGGAAGTTTATGAACCTCACTTAAGCTAACAGTAAGTAGACAGAGACAGTTAGCTTGAAAGATTGGGTGAATGTTAGGTTTCAGTTGACTCAGCCATGACAGCAGTACTTGGTATCAAAATGTTAGCCACCTTCCCTTGTACAACCTCATTTTCCCAGAAAGATGAGTTTGCCCATGTTGCTGCACTCACAAAATTGCAGGCCTGATGGCAATTGCAAGTAAGAGAGTAAATTTCCAAATCTTTGAGTGCATCTAACCATCAGGTAATAAGACATCAAAATCTGCCTTTTTATCTATTGTTATTTGTGGATAGAAAGCTGCTCACAAAAGTGGGGGTTAGGTCGTAACCCTTTGAAAATACGTCTCTGCAGTTCCCAATATCTTTAGTTAATATCTGATCTTTAACCTAAAATTTGGCAAGTGGAATTGATTTTGTTGTTTAATTTTTAATGAACTTTCTTATCTGTTTAAACCCTTATTAAGTTTTGGAAGACAATATCCAGAAGATCGGGTAAAATGGAAACAAATTCAGAGTAATTAAAATGCAGATTTAGCTCTTCTGGAGTGTAATAGCTTTGAAGCATATCAAGGTCTGCTGAGGAAATCTTTTTTGTTGGTATATCCTAATAGAACATAATGACTGCTTTCAAGCCATTATAGTTCATCATGTTAGTGATTCTATACGCTGGTGGGAGTCCTTATCCTTATATTTTCCCTGAGAAAATGTACCGTGGTTGTGTGTCCCTTTTGTGACAGATGTGTGTGTGTTTCCAACTCATAGGGAGGCCAGCTGAAGCTCGCTGGGTTCTGAAAAGTCTTGCAGGTTTCTCTTTCCCCACCCTCTTGCATGTAGCTGGGCCAAGTATGGGGAATTTTTTATTGTGCTTTAAATTAAACCTATAGCCAACACCTGCATGACTCAGAAACAGAGAGTTCAAACTGGTGCCTTCATAGCTCCCGTATAAACTGTAGCTTAGTTTATTGTGCCCTGAAGAAGCTGGTTGCTTCTGAGCCCTTTATCCTTCTTTAGTCTTGATTTTGACTACTGATGCAAAGAGCTCTAGGATGGAAGCAGGTAAAAGAAGGAGAGGAGAAAGGACCAGGAATGTCACTGATATTATGGTGGAGCTTTTAGAGTAAAATCAAGGTCTGGGATTATTTTTTTAGCTCTTTATTCTCTGCTCTCCAGAATTTCATTTAGAAGAAAAAAAAAAACAATCAACAGGTTTCAGACAAAAGTGTGAGTCATGTTGCTTTCTATTTAAAATGCAGAGTGGAAGAGCTCATACTTGAATTACAAATAACCACTTCGCATGGTGTTCCCTGTCCATGGCATGCTTGCCCGGGGTCAAGCCTGCTCTGCAGGTCAGCATCAGGAGATGCGCGCACACTGCGTGCTACAAGAGTCCTTGAGAGCTCCCCAGTCCCCCAGTGATGGGGATATTGATCATAAATCAGTGGTGTATAGTTACAGGCTTAAACATAACATAAGAAGGGCATTGTACCTGATGGCGCGTAAGAGCATTCCTGCTTCCATGCTGATGTCAAGCTAGCAGCAACCCAGGAAGGGAAGAGCAGGGCGGGGGGACAGGCCAGAGAGACTTTTCATAGGTAAGCCAACGCACCAGAATCACTCAAGCCACTGGCTCCCCATTAAGACACAAGGTTGTGTCTGGATGGCAGGGCAGGAAAGGTTTGCTTTGCTTCCTTATCTGCCTAAACTGGGGTACTAGATACAAGCACTGCCCTTCTGCCTCACTTGCCTATTTCCTTCCCACTGGCAACCTAGAGTTGGATAAGAAGGACTTGTTCTCACCAAGGTGGAGTCAGGGCATCATCTATGTCTTCGGGCAGGTCCCAGGTCCCATGGTGTGATGTTCTAAATGGCTCAAAAGTCATGAGGGTATTTTCTTCATTTCTGGTGAAGGGAAGATGAGGTGAGGGGTGGTTGGCTTGGGAATCTCCCTGCCAGATTCAATGCCAAGGCTGATTTTAGGGCTGAGTTGCAATGTCTTGGTAATAGTCTGGGGTTATGATTAAAGCGCTGACAGATCCTTTAACTTCAGCTATGGGGAGTGGTACTGCTGTAATATACAGATCCTGTAAATTGGAGATATAAAGTATGTTTAAGTAGAACCAATATGTGCCTAGATAGTCTATTGCTTTTATGCCCTTTCTGTCCTGTTAATTTTACTTTACGGTGTGACAGTGATGAATTGATGTCTAGCATTTCCAGCTGCCAGGTAGACTGTGTACACATTTATTAAGATTAATTAAAAAGTAACAAATTGTGAAGTAATAACATTAACAACTAGTGGAAAAAGTGTAGACGTTTTGACAGTCTTTTTGAATTTCATTAAAAGATGGTAGTGACAAAAACCCAAGAGACTATTTCTACTTTACTAAAGAAATAGGTCACAGATTCAATTACAGTCACTGAAGCATGGACTCAATCTATCATGGCAAATTAAGTACATTTTAGCAACCTACTTTCCTTTAAAAATTTTATAGACACTTTCACTGGAAGAAGAAAGACTATAGAAAAAGAAATTGCAAACTGAAGGGTTTTTTTTTCCCCCCTATTGCTACTGAGTGCTTGGCTTATTTACCATAGGTGTAAGGCACAGAAAAAATCATTATGGAAGAATGCCAAGATATGTAATCATCATTTCTCTTCTCATTTTTGGTCTTTAATTAATGATATAGTGTTTGGTCTTTGACTGGGAAGCACGCCTCTGATAGAACTCACAGTACATGCGTTAGAGGCTTTGTTCTCTCACTGAAATCAAAGGACCCATTTACTTTAAAAAAAAAAAAAAAAAAAAAATCACTGCACAACCTTTATGCAATGCAATTTTGTCACTGATCTCTAGTGCCAGGCTGAAAATGTGTTGTACTCCCAGGCCCAAATAAATAAATAAATGAAGACACACAAAGCCTGTGGATATGGTTTAGCTGAGTGCAAATATTGGAATGATGAAACACTCTTTTGCCCATAGCAGAATTGATTTCGTGTTGACAACTGGAATTTATAAAGATCCTCTTTCAACAGAGTAGCAGTGGCCATATTTGCTGCATTACCACAGCGGCAACAAAACAGCAGCAAACATGAGAACTGATAAGTGAGATATGTTTAAAGAGGAAATAGATTATAACCCCCAGATTTACAGTAGTACCCCTGGGAGATTTGTGCACTTCCATATATTAGGGTATTCAGTGACCTTTAGATAGTAGAGGCGTATTAGGATTTTTTTAATATATAACATTTGAACATGCAAATAAATCTACGCCTGTCATAAAAACGAAAGCAGATTGATGTTGGTTAAAAGTAACACAATGCTTTCTGAAGCAAAGTTGATTAAATGTTTGATCTTCTCAAGGCACGCTGGGGACATGATGCCTTCCGTTTCTAGACATGGCCCTTTCCAGCAAGGTTTTTTGCTGCTTAACAATTTTTGCTGATTAAATACTCAGGGCCAGGTTCACCGTTGCACTACTTTGGTGTAACACCAGCAAAGCAAAAGTGCAATAAGAGGAGCACAAAACTAGACTTATGAATCAAGCTTTCATTATACTGAATTTTTCAGCACAAAAAATACAGTCAATGTGTGTGTCCCATGACCTATTAATAGATGCAGTCTAGCAACAATCGTAAGCTCAGGAAAGATGTTTCTAATAACAAGTCTAACTACACCAGGACAAATTGTGGAAGGTTGAAGAACACCCACTATGCCTATTAGTCATCAAGTTCTGCTGTATTACAGCTACCTCAACAATTATGGGAATATTAGATGACAAAAAGCAGACCTCCTTTACCTTGTCAACTTTAATATACTTATTTTCTTGTCAGAATTACATTTCTATTTCAAATGATTCCACTTGATTTCTATATTAAGGGCACAACATTTAAGTACCTCCTGTCCTAGGTTTTCATGTACTCTGGCTACAATTCAGTATTCAGAGAAGCGATTGTGATGCCAGCTAAAGAAATGATAAATATTTTACAGAAAATCCAAACCTACACAAAATTTTCCTTCTTTATGTTATGTTCTAAGCTCACTACTCACCCTCATTTTCCGGGGAAGTTTTTACTTTCTTTTTCATTAATAAGTATAATATTTACTTTTTAGCAGCACTAAAAGAAAAAAAAAAGGCAATATTCATACTGAGATATAATAAACTTGCTAGAATACATATCCCTTTGAAAACAGAGCAAAATAAAATGACAATATGTTAGGAATTATAAATAAACATCAGGGTTAGAGATGAAGCTTACATCACAGTTCAGGAAGAATCCCAGAGGAAGGAATACAATTTGGGATGAGATCCGAAAAGAACTGTTAACTCAGTTCAGGTGCAGTGTGACTGTCCCCTTGTGAGTAAGAGCAAGGAAGATAGAGCTACAACTACAATAGTGAGAGGAGGGGAGGACTGGATATTGGTAATTTTAAAAGCAAGGGGAAAATTAGAGAGGAAGAAAGACCACAAGAGAAAAAGACATCTTAAATACCAGAGAGCTGTGCAATGGATGAAGGTTAAAATAGTGATTTTGAAATTCTAGCACCCGAAGAGTTATTTATGCGTTAAAACTGTTGCAAATGGATCCTCCAGTCATCATAATACTTCAGATTAAAAGCCTCACATTACTTTAAAAAATATCCTTTCAGAAGAAATGGAAAGTTCTTAAGTTCTTTATTGTTTTTAAGCACAGCTCGCTCTTCATAAAAGTGACCAAACATGAAATAGAATTATATTCATTTTGGCATGTTTCACTAACTGCATTAATAAAAACTGTAGATACTCTAATGTTATTACCAGTGCTTGTTAATTAAATAGAAAAATATGGCATTCCCTCTAATTCTAATATATTATGTATATTCCACTGACAGAGTGTAGGTAGCTTTAAATAGAAGCAGAAACACATGGACAGACCAGTTTCTGCTTACTGTTATAAAAGTATAAATGGGACAACAAATTATTATGATAAAGCTCAAAATAGTTACGCGAATATCAAGTGGCTGGAAGACAATCAGGCTTCATGCTGTAGATGGGCAGCTTCTGACATTGTGCTGCCTGTTGGGTAGGACCCGACGGGAGGCAGAGCTGCCTGAGCACGGCTTTCTACCTCGTCCTCCGCAGGTGGTTCTTCTGCCCCACGAAGAATAACTCATACAGCCTGAAAGCTTTCCTTTCTCTTTAGCGTGCGAACAGGGGTGTTAGCATGATTGAGATGGCAGTAGCATTTTCCACAAATGCTGATGCTATTGAGAGTAGTAGCTGAAAGTTTTGCTGTGTGGTTGGCAGGGACGTGAGAGCTTAAAACCAAATATGTTTAGATAGAAAGATAGAAAAAGCTTAATATTTATTCCTCATTTCTGAGTTCCTGTCCATTGGCATCAGAGTTTGGATCTGGTGTCATGGCTGAAATCCTCTGGTGTGTTTTGAGGGACCACAGCAGTACAATACTTTGTCTGGTCTGCAGAATGTGTCTCCTGATCTCCTTCTTGGACTTGTTTCTTGCTTTTGTTCCCTCTGAAGTAGATGATGAAATCCTCTGCAGGAGGTGCACAAGGGGGATGAAGCTGCTCATAGAGGTCTCTGTGGGCAGTGATATTAACGTTCTGGAACATGCACTGGCTTTGTCACGAGGTTTACGATTATATAACTTTATTCGAATAAAGTCCTAAATGACTGCACCTGCCTGTTAAAATGCATATTCATCTTTGTGCAGTCCTGCAGGTATTATCAGAGTGCTTCACTTAAACTTGGAGCTGACAGGAGGGCAATGCTGTCAGGATGTAGTGTTGAGCATCAACTTCAGAATTAGAGCTGGGCTGGAGATTTTCCATCATGACATTGCTGAGAAGTTTGTATTTTCAAGACCTGGCTCCTTATTAGCCAGCCTGATAAACTAGGAAGGAGCCAGGTTTATGAGCAGTTTCAGTAAAGTCATTCCTTCTATTCTTCTATTTTTTTAGTCTTTTTACTTTTATTATTATTAAAAGGTATCTAGAGCTGGGAATGGGAGATTGTTACACTTTTGTTTTAAATGGAAAAAATGAATAGATTTATTCATAGATTACGCAGAACACCTCTAAAAATATTATCTCTCCTGAACTATCTTCCCTCCATTTTTTGCATCTCTTTTAAATATGCTTAATAGACCTATGCTTAATGCACCTTTCCAAAATAATGCTTTGATTTTTCCTGTTGTGATATAATAAATTATATGAGTTTTAAAAAACGGCAAAGAACATAAACTTTGGAAAAACAGCTCAACAAAGAACCCCAGTTGTAGGCCTTGATTCACAAGAAATTAGATGTATATGGTTTTAATTATGGTTAATGGTCTTTAGACTATGTACGTTCTTGTACTTGGGCTGAATCATAGGAACTAAAACAGGTCTGTCATTGTCACCGCATCCTAATTGGGATCTAAACTTATTTTACACAGAAATCTCTACTGCCTTCTCTAAGGAGTTGTTGAAAACATGAGAAAAGATGGAGAAAAACTACAGAATTGAGCAAACCAGCAATAAAAGCTGGTCCCATCTTAGAAAAAATGATTTTGTACCATCTCATATATCAGAAGAATTTATGGCCACTGCTTTTCATTCTAACTCTTCCATCTGGGTTGTGATTTCACGTTGGTACACTGGGTTAAATTGCTAGCATCTAAAATACCATCTGGTTGGAGGCTCACTGAAGTTGAAGCTTGTATCATAAGTACTTTGTTTTGGTGTTTATAGTTGGAACAACTGGAGGAGAGGAATACATTTGATGTTAAACAAACCGTTAGGAAAACAACCAAAAGTCACTTACGTGTAACAGTGATTGGTGCATTGAGAGGCCTGATTAAAATGTACCTGACAAGAAAATGTTCCTTAATGACTGGGGGAAATCCTTTGTTTTAAACCAGGTTTGGGAAATCACATGTGGAATAATGAGGGGGGAAAACCTCCCTACTATAGCTCAAAGTTCCCTTTAATTCCAGACTGTAATAGCTGCCAGTCTGGGTATAGAGGAAGAATTCCTCCCCAAGTGGCAGGACTGATCTTGAGTTGTTTGCAGCGTATTGGAGGCAACGGCCATCATTTGATGCGATTTCCATGGCTGTTGCATCAGCGTCTTTAGGGCATTCTACATAAATAATCATACTCTAGGCTTATAGCAAAATAGGAGCTCATGAAAAAAGGCTACTTGGTGCGTACATAGTTTGCTAGTATTTTGGGGATGTTAACCTACAGCATTTGGAACTTTTTTCCAGGAATTGTGGTAGGTGCCCTTACCAAAAGTTCTGTTTTTCTCCGTTTTTGTTATTTACTGTGTACGTTTTTTAGGATCTTAGCAGTGGGCAACCCCTGCTCAGTGAGTTTTAACAATAATGTCTTCTTCTTCAAATAAACCCTTGGCCCCCCAAGATAAGTAAGCATATTGCTTACTCCAGTGAATAGAAAGAGCCCTGCTGCAGGTACACGCTCAGTGCTGCTAAACACCTTCCACACGCTCTACTCAAGCGAATCAGAGACAGATATACTCCTCAAAACACGACTCTTCCGTTCCTGGCTGCTTTTTAATGCTAGGCTTGTGAAATGTTATTCCAAAGAGAAAACAAGGTTTAATGAATTATAAAAGCATATACTTTCTTTTAAAAAGTGAACCCAATATACTAGGTAAATAACACATACATATTCTTAATCAGTGAAGCCATAAATAACACTTTCATGTTACAGTGGAATAATTGACTGGTTCCTTACTTCTGGAAGTCTGAGAAAGAATTAAGTTCCAATAACATCAGTTTGCTGTCTCAGCTAAGTTAGCTCTCTGAGCCATAAATAACTATGTAGTTTAGCATAAATTTATTTATTTTACAATTTGTATAGTGCACTCATCACTAGGATTCTTGGCATGTATACAAAGATAACAACAGAATAAAAGCATATTGACTAGTTTCAACTAAGTGAACTCCTTCAACGTGTCCTCAATAAATGTATATAAATCACCAAGAACATCTCCAAGCAAAGGCATCAATAAATATATAAGCCTTGGACATCATCCTGAAAGTCAATGAAGTAGGCAGTCTATCGGATCAGCAGGGCAGCAATTTCCAGAGTTATGAGCTCTCTAACAAAAGCTCTCTGACTCAGTCTCACAGCTTGAATCCATGAGGTGACATATTTACATCAGCCGTTAGTGGTACTTCAGGTGGACTCGATGCCTGTGGTGATATACAGAGGAAGTGTCTCACTCTAGCTTAGCTTTGACCTGAATGCTACCTCCGAAAGACTCGGGAGACTTTCTCGTTTTACTGTGTGTTTGGTTGCTTCCTGATAGCAGAAAGAGTTGCGCCAAATACTGGATAATTTGGAATAAGTGAAAGCTGGAAGTGGCTTAAGAGTTTATGTAACAATTTCTCTCTCAGCTTTCTTCCTAGAAGGAAAGTTAGAGATAAGTTTTCACTGAGTTTCTTGGCAGATAACCCTTCTAAGCAAGGTCGCAGGCAGAGATCGAATCAGCACTCAGATCAGGCTGAGTACTCAAGGGAATACTCAGCCCCAATGGTTAAATGCTTTCACCAGAGGACCTTGTTCTCCACTTCCTAAGTGACCTGGGCCAGATGTCTCTTAGGCTTAAATCCTGAAAGGTGCTGAAATTACCAGCTTCTTATCTAACACCTGTAAGGATCTGATGCTTAGTTCCTTCGTGCCTTGTGTCCCTCCACAGTGCTGGTGAGAAGATGAGAGAAACGCTATTCCGATGAAAAGCACTGGGGCCTGTCATAAGCGTTGCGGTGAGGGCAGGTGGCCCCAGCACGGCTGGGCAAAGCTCCCGTGCCATGGCTGTGGAAGAAGCTTAACGTTGCCTCAGTCTGTCCCCAGCGTCTGAGAGCTAGCAGGGCTCCGACAGCCCTGTCCTCCACGCTTCCCTTTGGCCCTCTGCTTCCAACTGGAGATTATCACAGAAAAGAGGTGGTGTCCCAGAACACCCCCACTGGGAGTTGAGGACATCACAGAGAGATTTTTCTGATATTATCGGATACTTTTAGCTGTCTTCTTTTCTTACATCCGCAGTGGAAAAAATAGTGAGGCAACTGCAAAGTTATTAGAAACAATTATTATCTACAGGCCATCCAAATACTTAGGAGACAGTACTGCAGAAGCTCATTTTTCTAATTTTAACTTTGCAGTAATGTTGTTAGTGATTTTATTTTGTAATGGAAGCTGAGAGTAATGCTGAAGCGTGACAAAACTGTGAATCAGCAATACATAAAAATGTCAGGCTTGTGCCATTCTGCCTTGGCAGTCCTTGTCTCCAGTTGCACACCCCAAACCTTACCATATTTTCTGAGGAGAAAGAGTGAATGAAGTTTAACTAGGAACAAACTGTTACATTTACTTCTTCTGGACTACCTGCTGCCAGGGAATTGGCTAATCCAGCTTAATTCCAGTTAGTTTTATTCACAAAGCATATGGAAATTTCACAGCAGCATGAAATGTTCTGGCCCCGTCCAGGAGGCAGGGAAAAGAGGCAGTTTAGACTTACCAGCCTGGTGACCTGTTAGGACTTTGCAGATGCTACCAAAGGAAAGGAGTTATATGTGAAATTTGTGCCATAACCTAGGAATTAAAACTCTCCAGAGACCAGTTATTGAGATTTGGGCACTTACACTGCTACCAACCTCCCAAGCTGCACCTGAGATGCCCCTTCTTTCAAAAATCCTTGTATACATCTCTAATTCTTTTCACATAAGACAACTCTTTCCAAAGGGTAATAGAGAGCTTCTGTGCCTCAGTCATGCAATCAATGGATTCCTCTATTGATAACCCTGAGATTAGCACTGTATCATACCAGAGAAATATCCCTAAAGCCTTGGGATTACCTTTTCCCTGTTAAATCTACTGATTTGATAACTCTTCAAAGACCTTTGCTAATACTCTTCGCATGTAACCTCTGCAGAAATAGCCACTGGGTTTCTACTGAGGGCATTTCAGTTTGCGATCTATTTTATGGTACTTTTTCTAGCTTAGAGAGCACGTAAAGGTTTACCCACGCTTTTTTGTGCATCTTACATTGCAGCCGGAATACAGCTAATTGATAACAGATGAGTATTGAATTCACTTTTATGTCAGGCAGACTTCTGTAAAAGCTAGACCTTAAGTATTACTTAGGTAACTGCCTACTCAAAGAGCAATGCACAGTGGTCATAACATGCCTAATTATGCACCATAATTCACCTCCGGACAGGATTCACAATAGTTTGAATTAGCTGGACGCTGTATTAGAGGGTAAACCCTAAAATCTTGCCCTTCTCCACAGCTTAGATTTATCTTATAAAAAAGAAAATGTAAACGTTTACTTGCTTTTTTTCCCCCCTACGTTTGATGAGGTAAGGTTGATAAATGGTTACTTTTATTTTTACCCGAACTCTCGAGATAGGTCTACTTACTTGATCCCAGGATGATATTTGTGTGTATGGGAGAGAAACATAATTAGACTTTGAATTCTGTACAACATAATCCGTGGCGAGTATGAATGACATGAAAGGCAGCAGAAATTGCCTGGGAGGAGGCTGTTTTTGTTTGTTTTGAAAAAAAGAGGTTGAAAAGATTCTTTCTGCGGCTGATGCAATCTGGCTGTGTTTGCTCTGAGCTACAGACACTTGTGCCTCAGAGAGAGGCAACGGCAAGGGTGGGAAGAGCAGAGAGTCAAGGGGTAAATTCCACTTGGTGTAATACCTGCTTTTGATCTAAGCTTTAATTGGATGTGATTTAGAAAACTGCTGGCATCAGAGGGGATATTAATACTCTCCTCTTATTCTCTACACTGCCTGTCCCTGAGGGAGCTGTTATATTTCTGTCTGTGTTCAGGCTTCTCTTGCCCCTTCCTTTTTCAGTGAAAAAACATTGGCTGATATGAGAGATAATGCAGAAGATGCCTCATTTTCCTTCCCAGGTGGCCTGATAACTCCTCAGGGTGTTTATCACATGCTTGCTTCATGCACAGCTCATGCCGTACTCATCCACATGCCCCCAGATGGTTACGGCATGGTTACATAATGAAAGCGGTTGTTCATCTCTTTCTTCTCCTTGCTATACCAAATAATGGGCAACAAGTGTCTCGGTTTTCTTGTTGAGTCACCTGTCAATCACCCTGGGGCTAGCAAGATTTGAATATGCCACCATCCATTTCAAATATTAGGGCTGGATATTGCTTTTGACTGATCTGCACAGTGCATCTACATAAAATTCAGTCCTTGGTCAGTATCTTCCTCATCACTTGTCATTTCAGGGGCTAACGTGCCATTATGTAAGGAAGTTCAAAAAAATGTTCCGTTGTGTCAGTTTATACTTCTGAATTAGATCTAATCAGTATAGAAATAAACTTAGTTATTAAGCAAATGAACTTTTCTGGCAGCTCAAATCTTATTACTCCATCTTGTGGAAGAAACCAAAAACAACAGAAATGACGTTAGTCCAGCATGTGCCACACTGTGTACAGTTACCTAATGACCTAAAAATACCAAGACTTCACAGGTTTTATGTAGATTATTTCTTTTTTTTTGTTTTAATTTGAAAGTTTTAAAGACCTTTACTCAAAAAACATTTCAACATTTGTGTAACTTGGACATTGATTTCTCTATATTGAATTAGGACTCTAATAGAAACCAAGAGGAAGATGTGCTCTTTTTTTCCCACTTCAGGAAATAACCTGCGAAAGTTCAGATGACAGAGCACTGGGCTCTTGTATAAAAGACAGGTCATTAGACATTGCTCTCAGGCAACAAGGTTAAAATGTATATTATGTGGCTCATGACATACTGCTTCCATTTTCCTGCTGTCACGATCTCATGGCTTCAACGGGCATGGACTGAGATGTCATCTGCTCCACGGACTGACTTGGTTTTGTTTAGCTTCTCATCTTTCTCTAGTTCCACTGAGAATTTTTTCACAGCAGAGACCTCTACTGAAAGAAGCAGAGCAGCTGCACAGAGCTAGAGCAGTTCTGTGCAACAAACCCACTCTAACAAGGCCATTTATTAATCAAAGGTATTGCACGTGAATTTAACAAGCATCAGAATAATCCATTGCTTGCCCCTCTCCTCCCCCTCTCCTATTTTCTTCTTGTATGAAAATAGAGGAAAAGAAGCACAAATTAGTTAAAATATTTTATGTAGTGTCTTGAAAGAAGTGGGGTGTGTGTTTGATTCGTATCACACCAAAGCCTTAACGCTTCAGCTGAGATTGGCATGCCAGTTGCTCCAGCAGGGCCAGTCCTTTTTTAAAGACAGAATCAAGAATTATATGATGTGACATAACGCACTTAAAAGATTCTAAAATCCTTTGTTTTAGTCATGGAATTTTTGTACGGGAAAGAGCAAAGCATCTTCCACCCAGGGTCTGTGCAACATAAGCACAACACTGACATCTGGTGTTTAAACCAGGTTTTATACCGGGCAAGGTGCGGTTAGCAAGCACTAATATTTAGGACTGTCAGGTGTTCAGGCATCCTCTGAGGCCTTCAGGTAAGAGTCGAGCAGGGAGCTAACGGCAGCTTTGTTTGGTAAGTTAGCCTTACATCAATGCAGCGTGTTCCCGCCGCTTCACAGCGCTTTTAGAAGCTGTGTTTTCAGGTTCAAGAGCGCCCCGCACACCCCTGCGAAGAGGCCGTTGTTGCTCTGTCAGTAGTGGAAGTGCCCGAGAGAGCTGACAGAGGAGGTCGTGCAGCCTCGCACATCCTCCCAGTAGGGTGGACCCAACCTACAGGCTTATCCTATCGCATAGCTGTTAGTGAAATACCTTTTAGCATAGTTATGTTATTGTGCAAGCAATACACTACGACACCACAACGCTTACTTTCTGCTTCTTTTGGAAGAAGAAAGTCAAATTACTATACTAGGTCCACTGCTGGCTGAATGTAGTGCAACCCAGACAATTTCAACAGATAGTTTTGTAATTGTAGCAATGTTGAATTTTGTTTCATAGAGTTACCAAAAAAAAAAAAAAAAGCTCTCCTCAGTATTGCCACATCAAAACATGAACAAATTAAATCACAAGATTTGGATCCAGATGCATAGTGTTTAACAGAAGAACGTATTTAATATATCTTTTATTTTGGAAACGTTTAGTGTTCCAGGCTTTCTCTTGCAGCCATGATGTCTGTGAAATTTAATATTCGTTGTTTGAGTTGGTCTTTTTGAATGCATGGATAGATAAATGACAACATGTGTTCCAAGTGTTTTGTGTCATCTTGTGATGCTGAAGGCTTGCAGGTCAACTGCATCATCAGTTGACCAAAATGAGTCTGACAGTGGAGAAAAACAATTTTAAAATATGCCAACATGACTTACATTTATGCTGTCATGTAGGCAATTCAGCCTCATAGATGTGCACCCTGGAAATAAGTGGCCACCCTCCATAGGGAATAGAAAAGGAGGGACTGTCAAGGGAGGGTCCTTCAGAAACCATTAGTGGAGGGAGCACCTATGCTAGCTGCAGGTGAAAAACACAGAAAGAAAAAAGGGTTTGGGGGGGAAAAGGCCTTAAATGCACAGACAAGCTGTTCTTATTCCATGATCCTAACCATACCCACCTGGGCATGACTTGAGCCTTTGGGAACAGGGCTTAAGCAAGGTGTCTTGTTTATTCAGTTCCCCAAACACCTTTGCAGACTGTTCTGCCACAGCTGCAGTGCTGGCAGGGGCCACGGTACAGAGGTACCCGCAGCGGCAGGTTAACACCCATATAGTTTTGATGGCCTAAGCCTAGTGTCCTCAAGGGTCTATCTCTTCAGTCATTGGATAGGGAACTCCTAATATCTTGAAAATTTGGCCTGCAAAGCCTGTATTACTTGGTGAAGTGCATGGAAAAGCTTGTGACGAGATCTGAAGGTCCCCAAACTTTGATTTTGATGGATTCTTGGAGTAAGAGGGTGAGGAAACATTATTTCCAGAGGCAAGGCCCTCAAGCAAGTAATTGAAATCTCAAATTTGCTTTCCATTCTAGTTAAGGATATCATATTTTTCCAATAAATGATTCAGCTGAGCAGGTATTTTTTGTGTGTGCGCCAATTAATCATTTTTGCGGTAATGTTTATTCAATGCTTTACAGTATCCTCTTTTATTTAAGTGCCAGTTTGACACAGGCAGCTTCAATACTTGCTGTATGGTCCTTGCATCTTAGCCTCTGCTGTGTATTTTCTATTAATTTTAAAACCATGAGTAGGCATGATCAGTTGTCAATACTTACCTTGTGTGGCATGTAACGTTAATATTTGTTTCAGGGAATCCAAAACCTTTTTCTTTTTATTGTGACTATCCTTGGTCCTTGGGGTGATTTCTGATTTGTTTTTTCCTGTCACCCATGAGAGAGAGAATAAAGAAACAAAGAGTGGAAGAAAGATACAGTAGAAGAAGAGGTGATGTAGGATCAGGCTTGCTCAGCTAGCTTGGAAAAGAGTAGTCAGTTTTCTATTTAAAATATCTAATTAGCTCTCAGACACCAATGACTTTTCATCCTTAACCTTGTGCTATGTAAGGACCTCAGAGGAGGAGCTGATGGTGTTTCCTCGTGCTCTGGCTTCCAAGACGGAGGGCTGGTGTTACAGGGTAGCCGAGCGGCCGCATAAAAGGTGCGTGCCCGTTTCTGAGAGGGGCTCTCACACCGAGCCTGGGCTGAGGTTCGATGCGGATCTGTTTGCTCCGTGATGAGAGCAGACTAGATTTAGGAAGTGTTTGAAGAGCTGCTGTTTATTGCTTGTTTCCTCTGAAAGTTTATTCTGAAATTCAGTCTCGGACCACTTAAAGAGTGATTATCTACACTTGTCTTCCCTGCCTAGCGCAGGGCTAACGTTTCCATGGTTGGCACTGAACTATAACACAAGAGAAAAGAGGCTCTCGAACGTCTGGGATCAGTAATGACGTTAGGCCTCTGCCAGTGAGTGAATGGAAAAGACTCCCAAGGCCAGCACCGGTGGGCCAGTGCTACGTGCGCTCCATAAAGCGGCACTTGCGGAGAAACGTCCAAGGTCTCACAAAGTCATTCAGCTTACGGGAACGAGAATGCCTGAAGGTCATTAGTCTATCAAAAGCTCTTAAAAATAATAAATTTTAATTTACGTATTTAGTCTTAATACGTTTGCAACACAGGCCTTTTCTTAACGAAGGCTTCGTGGGCTCACCTCCTCCACTCCCTGCCGTGGGGTACGCGGTTACACGCTGTACACGAGGAAAGCTAGAAAACAAGAGAAGCAGCAGCATTAAAGAAAATAAAGCTTCCATGAGATAGCGCTGTCTTCATGACTCATCTGCAGAGCCCGGAACTAAATGGCTACTGTTTTTATTTCTGAAAAGTATTAACAAAAATATTGGGGGGGAAGAAACAGTACATCACAGTAAACTGAGTTAATGAAAGGAGGACTACAACAGAAATCACTGGTAAAATACTACTATCTCTACATGAATTTATTGTTTGTAACAAAAAGTTTAATCCAAGCAGCTCCTCGCTGCGCCGCTGCAGAGCTGGGCACCGGTGACGCTGGGCTCCTGAGGATGGCAGCAGGGCCAGGCATGGGAAGGTTAATATGAAAGAAGGACGCAGGTGGCTATTTCTAGCAAGCTTCCTCCTCCTTCTCAGATGAATCATGAGCGTGTTTCCTGTAGTTCCTCCTTCTTAATGCTCTATTACTTGATTACAATGCATGTAAAAGCCTAAGAACCATTTCCAAGTTTCTTCTGCTCTGTTTTGACAGGAAACTGCTGTCTAACACTTTGTTTGTCAACTTCCTAATTATTACTGTTTCCTTTTCACCGATCACTTTGAAGCGAGTGATGAGGCAACTCTTGTCTTATTGGTAGCTCTCACACACTCTAGCTTTTTATCGTTCTGCATCTATACTCTTTCACTGACTATGAATGGTCTGATATTCTTATCTCTCCTTTTAACTTCAAAACAGCCCCTGAGAGTATAACATTCTTGGCTTAAGTTCTGTTAATAGAGTAGATTTTTCTTCTTTTTTGATTCCACTGAGCATTGTGGGAATGTCCACTTTTTTATTTAGGGTTTTGTTTTTCTACAATGCCTATTTTTGCACTGTACGTGCAGGAAGCTAACCTAGAAATTTATGAGGTAATCTGAAAATATCACACTTTTGAGAGCAAAACCGGGCGGGAGAGATGATACCTATGGGGAGAAAAGGTGGTACAAGTGTACTTCTGGTCTCAAACAAGAGTCCGTATTCAATGTAATTGAATAGTAATAGTAGTTCTCCCTCCTTGCAATGCAAAGCCTTTCAGAGTTCCTCAGGATAGCGCTCTGTGGAAAAAAAATTCCCAGTTCCTGACCTAGCAGGAATTGAAAAATATGGGAGGAAGGGGGAAGCTATAAGTTTATTTTACCAAAATGAATCCTAGACAGAACTTAAAGGACGGAGGAAGCAGCTTTCTCTGCAGAGGCATCCAATAAACCTTTACAAAGATGGCAGCACACAATTCTCTATCTTTTTTAATCTAACTCAAATTTGAAGTATTTTTCAGCTGTCCTTTGCTTGGCCACCGGAGAGATTAAAACGTTTGTAGTGAGACTAACAAAAGACATCTTAAACCAAGGCAAATGCTTAATGTAAAAGACATTTCGTGAGTAGCAGGTACAAGAAAAATCATGCACTAGCACCGAAACGTGGAAACTGGATTGCAGGAGTTAAAGAACGTTATATTATCGTTAGAAGACTCCTTGCGGTGCAGTTGCTGAGGATGAGGAACATCTTATCACTGTCTTCCATACAATCAGAAACAAATACAGTGGCTGAAGTAGAGAGACTACAAAGTTCTCAAAATCATGCAGGATGTAGCTATTGCTCTGGTACTTCAACATGGAAGATGTAGCTATTACTTCAGTTCTTTTGTATGTGGGTGTGCGTGGAGGGGGGGAGGAAGAGAAATAGAGTGAGAAAGGATGCTTGTGTAAGTAGCACTGCACTACTGCTTGTAATTATAGGGACTCCATCGCTCTGCGGACTCCACCGCTCTATGTTAGGAGCCAGAGCATAAATAGTCTTTACTAATCAATATCCTATCCTAGTACTTCTGTAGAAGTAATCATGCCTCTGTCAAGTACTTAGGGAAATTAAACCTCCAGCTTGGTCACCATATGCTGTATGTACTAATCCAAATGCACCTGTGGGTGCCGAGCTCCCCCTGGAAGGAGTCGCCCTTATGTCCCAACCTGCAGGAATTTGCACACCCTTCTTCTCCAGGGCAGCAGTGAGGCTCACGCGGCAGGACTTAGCTAGGGGATCCTTTCCTCTGCCTTGGGTTTCTGAATAGAGCTGAGTTAATCCACTAAGGTGTCAGTATCTTTAAGCATCTAAATTTCCTCTGGTGAAGCAGGGCATTTTTATCAACTTGTAGGCAAACGGTACGGGGGTGGGGGAGGAGGAGGAATTATTGCTTATTTGCTTTTGTTTTTAATCTACGGATATCATCATCTCTGATCGCAACAAACTGTTCTGCGATCCGAGCTGAAAACGTTATGATACATAATTTCAGATACTCAAGAAAAATATTTTTCATCTATTTTTATACTAGGAACATGAAGTGCCATTTGAAATAATGGATCACAATCACAGTGTTATATAGATGCATTACAAAAAGCATTGCTTTCTTTGTTTCTCATCAATGTGACAAGAAAAGGTAATAACAATAGGATTTTGTTTCTGTATAATTCAAAGGCAATAAGTGCAAGTACTGTCTTTCTGTTCCCATCTGTGTACTCTAGAGTTGAAAATTAGATGTTCTGGGACCAAAAATGATGTCAAAGGTAATGAGAGCTCCACAGGCAAACATTGAGTTTAATGTTTAAGGGATGAGTCAGTAATCTGCATAGGAGTAGCAGAAGGGAGGGGACAGAGATATTGTGACTCCCATTATCTGTTTGAAAAGCAGCTTCCAGTCTACTTCTGGTGTCTGAGCAGGAACATTTTTTAGCATACAGAGAAGTAAATTCGCAGCTTCTCCAGATTCTCCTGCCAAGGGTAGATGATTGAGCAGATAGTTTTTTTTAGGAAGAGTTAATGGAGGAATTTAAAAACATCTAACACAAGAGGGTCTTTGCTCTTGGATGTTACCTCAATACAAACAGTAACTGCTAGTGATGAGAAGCAAAAAAAGAAAAACCAGAAAGAGTGATAGGTATTCATTATTAAGAATCCATTTATTAAAATGGTAAACTGCAAGAAGATACTGATGAGAATGGGAGTGAGAAGGAAGGACTAGGGGTCTTGGGTTCTGCTAGAGTGTTGCTAGGGAAAACTTAACCTTCAGCTGTAGTAAGATGCTAAAAATAGCATTGAGATTAAAAAATTCTCCCCATCAGAATCCAGGAATGGAATGATATAGAAGCATGAATTCTTTATCTTTGCTTTTTGATTATTTTTTCTATTTGATGTTCTCCTAGCAGTATAATCCACAAGGGGAAGCAGTCTCAAAGCTGTGTGTGTGTGCTTATGTCCTAGCAGAAGAGCTGTTTCCAGATTTGGGGCGGGGTAGAAGGCCCAAAGTGCCTGGGCCAGGCATGGCAGGAGTTGCTGGAGAGGACATCACAGGTGGAAGGGTGCCTACTGAGGGTCTCAATCAGCAATTGACTGCTGCCAGCTGTGCGGTTTGTAGAAAGAACAGCTGTGGCTACGGCTAAGGTTTGGGTTTCTTTGAGAGTTGGCAGGAGGGTGTTAGCATTAGTATTCTACAAAGATGAAGAAAGCAGGAGATTAATGCATTCTTAGTTGGATTTTCTTTTATGGATTAGAGAGTAGGAGAAAGTGCGGGTCATTTAGAATAGCTGTTTGCTGCTAGACTCTTTGACAGCTTTCTTCAGGCAGATCGTGATCTCTTTTTTTCTCTTACCTTTTTTTGCTTAGAACAAAAGCTAGGGACCTTCTGCTTAATTCAGTACATAAGCAAGATATTGATGTCCAGTTTAGGGTTCGCGTGAAAGAACCACTGAGCTCTGGGGAAATGAATATTTGTTCAATCTTTTAAAAGAATTAGTTTGCTTAACATCTGCTTCTTATAAATATTCTAGCAAATGAATTTACTATCAGAAACATTTGGATAAACAGTGAGCCTTAAGCAACTACTAAAACATGTCTATGGAAAGGTGGATTTCCAACTTAGTCCTATTTATATCTGAAATATAACTGTAGAATTTATGTTCATCCAATTGGAAATCAGTGTGCTTAATCTAAACAGCTACATATTGAGTGCTTGTAATTCACAAATCAAAATAAAATAAGTACCTTTTTTGCAGATAATACTTCACAGATCCATTGCATCTTGGTATATGGCAGGAAAGCAGAGGGAACATAAGGGATTAGATGTATATTGCAGCTTTGTATAATGTCTTTTATACTCTCTATGCACAAACAAAATATGTAAGTACATACGCATTTACGTTGCTTATGAATATATTCAATAGTAAAAGCAAGCCTATGTTTTTCATCATATTGATAATAACTCAAGATTTATGTTAATATTATCTAACTCTCTTTAATGAATTTTTGATGTTTTTGAGGCTGAGGACTGAAAAGAACCACTAAAGCAGCTGAATCGATTCCTGGGCTGTATGTGATCTAGCATCAGATATCTCCCTTGATACTGTCTCACTTCCTCCCTTTAAGGCAAAAGGCCTATTTTACATTCAAATACTTCTCAGCCTACTATTTATATCCCCCTCCCTTATTTGGGAAAGAGTATGTAGTGCTAGGGTGTATAGTATTACAAGCACCCTAGTAGTACTCGCAGCAGTTGCTCGTTCATTTTAATATAATCCTTTTTCATTCCCTGTATCCCTCTTTGCTCATCATTTATTCTATCTGGCAACTAGTATAGTTATCCTGGTGTTTAGCATGGCCCATGGTTCTGCACATATTGGTTTAAATGACTTGTACTTAATCCTCTGGAAATAGCATCCTGGGTAGCTTGAAGGTGTAGGGAAAGCTGCAGTTATTGAAAGATTTTTGTTGGCGCACGCAGCAGAGAATGTGAAACCAGGAGAAATGACAGCATCGAGGGCATAAAAATTAGGTGGTGGCACACAGTTCTGTTCTGAAACCACCGTACAGCTTCGGTTGTTCGAGTTCGCAGCTTCACCTCTTTTTGTGCTACCGAGCACCTTTCGGAGCTCACTGAGAGCTGGGCCGATTTTCTTCTGTGAAGAAGTTGAAAACTCTTCTGGTTCTCCTTACTCTTTTTCAAAAATCACATGCAAGCCACTGGAGCACTGTTCACAAGTATTTTTGAAACTCGTCTTGCTAAACTATCTTGCAATTAGTTGCTTCGTTAATCCTCATCCTCCATTGTTCTTATATATTTTCAATTTAGAAATATTACACTCTTATCCACTGTATGTAAATTGTTTCCAGATACAGTTGCTTTATTTTTCTCTGTTGAAATCTGAGGGTCTCTACAGTTTACCTCAAGTTACTGACTAATTACATGTTGATCTACTTCCTTACTTTGTGTTTTTTAATATTTTATAGTAAGCAATGGAGTCTGGCGTTTCCTTGGTTATGTACTAAGGCACCTTTGCATAAAGCGTAGGATCAATAGAAAAAGAATCTGCAGACTATTTTCAGCTTATATTTCACAAATAAAACATTGATGCTCCCTTTTAAGTTGGCCATCACTCATCCAGCAGGTTTTGCAGACAGTAACAGTTCGTTAGTGATTTCAGGAGGGAAGATGTATGATGTTGTAAATATTTAAAATCAAATTTGAAAAAAAGGACAGAGATGAATGTGATCAGAGTAACACAATGCTGAAGGCAACATTTTCAAAGCAACTGGGTAGATACTGTTTTCCCTTGTAGGTGGCAGTATTGAAAAGGAAGTTGAGCTGTATCTACTGAAGAAAGCAAAACCCCCTGCCTGAAACTCGCAGGCAGTTGGGGTAGGAGGGAGCAGAGTAGCTGCAGGCGGATTCAGATAGGGCAAGTAGAAGTGGGCTGGAGATTAGCACTTGCAAATTTTGTTTAAAGGTGTATTTTCTTAATTTAGAAAAGCTGGTCTTCAAGTTGAACATAGTGCACTGAGCGTGGCCGCGCGCACGTGCTAGTAACGGAGGAGCTGTCTGCATCGCATATCCGTGGGGATGGGTAAAGGAACAGTCGGGTCAGTTTTTGCTTCACAGTCATCGGAGTGAAAAGTCGACTTTTTCCAAGAAACTGTCACTTCTGCTCTCTGAGCAAGAAATTATTTATTACTCTAAATCGTGTGCTGCTATGGCATACGGCACCGAAGGTCCCGTTTGCGGTAAGCCGGTTGGACCCGTTCTGCGCTCAGCTCTAGGGCGAGGAACGGGCCCCGTGGCCAGCTGGGCCCTTGTGCCCATCGGGGCTGAGCCACGGGAGCGGCGCTGAGGACCTGAGGGCTTTCAGAGCCAAACAGAAATTGCTGATAGGACCGCAGGCTCGTTTTTCTCTGACAGGGTAGATAGCAAATTCATGCCTTTTAGCTATCGCGTGACTTTGAATCGTCTCTCAGCATTCAGCTGGTTGAAGCAGTAATGAACAGTGGGGCGTCTCCTGTCAGGGCCTTGGGTCGGACTCCGCTTCTCATTTATTGCCAGGAAATGCCATACCTGGAGGTCTTTGCTGCTATTTATAAATTTACATTAAATTAGTAAATGAAGAAGCACAAACTTTAAGACCATTTATCAACTTAGTGAATGCTTGCAGTCAATTAATTAAAAATTGGATTGCAGGTTGCTAGGGTATCTGAAACTTGTTTAGTCATACTTCGCAGTAAAACGCTGCACAAATTGGTGAGGTAGGAGGACTTTGTTTAAACGTCTTCATTAAGCGCTGTACCTGACTAGTAGTAAAAGTATTCAAAACATTTGTGATATGCCCTGACTTTTTTATGGCCTAGAATGAAACGTTCTTTGAAATACGAAGAAAGAGGGAACGCTTATATGTTAACAAAATGAATAACCAAAAAACGGATTTTTATCACTTTCAGTATTTGTTTCAGTCATGTAATTTCAAACCATACATATTTTTATATATGTAAAATTAAAACTAGCTTGTACACTGTATACCCTCTCTAATATTGTTAAAGACAAATGCAGAGTTTGATTTTTTTTTTAAGAGAGTTTTTTTGAGCAGCACTGCTTTTTTGTTTTTGTGGTTTTTTTGGTGCTTTCCCACGCTATGGGAATAGGATCATAGGACAGCTCAGGCTGGAAGGGGCTTCCGGTGGAAGGGACCCTGCACTGAACTCTCTCTAGGTTGCTGATGTCCGTCTGGTATTGGGGTGCCCAGCGCTGGACGCAGCGTTCCCGACACAGGCTGCCGAGAGCTGCGTGGGGGAGGAATCGCTTCCCTTGGTGTGCGGGCTGTGCCCCCACTAATCCTGCCTGGGAGAGCGCTGGCTGCCTTCGCTGCCAAGGCCTGCTGGCTCGTGCTCCGCCAGCAGGACCCCGAGGCCGCTTCCGCAGACCTGCTCCCCGGCAGGACGTTGCCCAGCCTTGACTGTTCTTCAGAAGTTTTCTGGAATTTAGGATTGCTTAGATGCTTAATAGATACTTGCCGTGTGCTGGTTTGAATAGCTTGATATATTGATATATCATTTTCTACTTTTACATAAATAACATTCAAAGAATAAAAGTGCTATGGATTTTTTTAAATGTCAGTCTTCATATTAGTCAGAATAACAACATAATCAAAATATTTTTGTGCTGACCTGTCCTTTACTGTTGCACTTAGAAATAGAAGAAATCCAAATAAGGTATGTTCATCACCAGTCTTTCGCTTTATTATTTGTCATATATTTTTAATACATAAGTGACATCTGATGTATTACTTAATCAAGAGAAAAAGAATTATACCTTGCACATAATCAGTTATTTTTGCCATATCAAAAAAATTAGACTAACAGATGAGGAAAATAAATAAGATGAACTTTAAAAATGAAAATGTTTAGCCTTTGGAATTTTAGTTGACAGCTTTTGAAAATTAAATTATAAGTCAAGTACTGATAGGTTTGATATCTTCCTTGCAGCTTTGCAGATGATGTATTGCAGCTTTAATGGAATATCATTTATCATCTGATAATAACAAATGTAGTATTTCTGAGCTTGTCATCTCTTCTGTGATGACAAATAGTCCAACTTGTAGCAGTGATAATGGGATTTTATAATGATCTCTCCAAACTGACTCTGCTGTAGTGCAAGCTATTTTTCTTTAAATCTCAAAATACCTATTAAATGTAGATTACGAAAGTCAAGCTTTTGAGACCTGTTTATGTATGTATCTGTCTGTTTTACGAAAGTTGCATTTACTTCAGGTATTAAAGTTTGGTCTGTTGCACTCTGCTGTCTCTATGGTCGGTTGTCCAGATTTACTAAGCAACACGTTTATCACAATTTTCTTGGTAGCAAGACTCATGAAATAGTCCAGAAGCGGACTTTTATGTCAGCATAACTTGTTGTGTAAGAACAAACAATGCAACCTGATACTATTTTGAAAAAAGAGCCAGTTAGCTTTTGAAGTTCTATCAGATGAATTTTATTCACATCAATTAATATCTCAAAGGGCAAGATTTTTGTTTGAAACACAACAGTGTTGCTTTTATCTTAAAATATATGTGATTTCCATTGGTGCTGTTGATTTCTATAGTGCAGCTAACTTGGTGTGTCTGTAGAAGCCACTGAATTCTCTGAAAGCGTCCTGGTCTTTTCAGGGACTTATAAAAGGACAGAGTTTAAATTTATTTGTGCTTAAGTGGCTAGAGCATTTGATCTGTTCTTGTGGAGGATGAAAAAGGAGGATTGGTGGAGGATAACTGTTTTTTTAATATAAAATGCATTAAAATAAAAACTTAGAGGATCTGCTGTTTGTAGAAAAGTGTCTATGAGGATTGATGAGGAATGACATCTGTGAAGACTGACTGGAATAATTTAAATTAATATTCAGGTATGAAACACAAAGTTGACAAAAATCATTTTAAGAGTTCGATCAGGTTGTCCAGATGTTTTGCTATCAAATGAAGTTTGAATGAATATGCAAGGGGAATTTAGGAATAGATTTGAACTCGTGTCATGAAATTCTCCAATGCAGCTCGCTAAAATGAGGGAGTTGCTCCCAAGATGAGGGTTATTCTCTGGCCTCCGTATCTGCCAGAGCTAGCGCTCACCAAGCGCACGTGCCCACCTGCTGCTCGCTGTGTGAGAGCGTCCCGAGGAGGCAGCTCCCCAAAACCGCCGTCGGGCCGGGAGCGACCCGTCGCGGAGAGACGGGACCGGCCCGAGCCCTGGCGCCGGCCCTGCTCTCAACGCACCGCTCAGCAGAGCGTGATTTTGCTCGAGAAAGGGCCTGATTCGCAAAGTTGGGAAGAGTGCTGTGTGGCCACGGAGAAATCCCGTTGGAGAGCTCGGGATTGTCCCCCGCCCCTGGGGCACCTGGCTGCAGGCAGGAGCCCTGGCGACAAGCGGAGGGAGGTCAGGGCCTTCGCACACAGCACCCAGCGTGATATCAGTGATTTTAACTCTGTCACTGAAGCTTTTAAACGCAACCCTGCATAGTGCGCTGCAGCTCGGGTTTCGCCTCTAAAACGATACACGTTCGATCCAAGCCAAATTCAAAACCTAGACTAACCTGCAGCTGCGCTGAAAGGCCTCCATACTGCGCTCTACAACCTGCGGGGTCTTGCTGTCAACGTTTCCAGGTTGCACTGAATATTAAATAACACTCATCCCAATTACTTCTTTTTACTCTTACTTTTCTTTAGGAACAATTGTTAAAGTTTCTAGAGGGATGATACGCAATCAGGAATTCTCAGGAAAGAGGCTGCTCAAATGTGGCCGGTTCCTTTTTAACCTTCTTGAAGTACAGTTAGAGTCAAGAGATGTAAATAACTTTAATCTAGTGATTTCCTTCAAGCATTTTAAACCCTATTCCTGTGAAAAGGATTACATAACTTGATCATTTTCTGTGTCTAAGTGACCGAGAATATGGACAATATCCATAACATCCACTATTCAATATTTTTAGTGAACATAGTTCATGCCTGTAAATTCCATCCCCATTTTAATGTAAATTGCAATAAATAATTTTAAATTATAAACCAAACTGTAAAATAAAATATCTGGTCATGAAAACTTCATAAGGATAAAAAATTTCGCTTTGAGGTACAGTTTGAATATTTTACTCAGATGTCATATTGGTAAAATATGTGCATGCTTAGAAAAACAAACAAATACTCATCCAATATTTCTTGTGAATATATGAAAACTTGGGACATAGGATTTTCCCAGTAGTATCTAAATATTAGCATAAAATCTGAAGACTAGAGGAACTGACTTGAAGATAACGGATAAAACATGCTGAAAGTGTAGAGCTTGCCTAAGCAGTGATAAAGTGAGGGTCTGATAACCATCTACAAGTATATGAAAAGTGTTAACACCAAGGCAGGAGAGAAATTACTCAGTAAGCAAGAGTATAGCTAGAAGTTACAGGAAGATATTAAAAAAGGTAAAGTTTTGGTTGATTATCAGCAAGAAACTTCTGACAGTGTTATCTATCAGTTGTAGGAAAGTGGCTGAAGCCATCTCCCTTGGGATACTGTAAACTGGAGTGGACAAACCACAAAACAATTTAGAAATAACTCTGCACTGTTAGGCTTTAGGCCAATAAACAACAGATTTTTGGGGGCATTTTCAATTTTTCTGGTTCTTTGTTTCTAAATGTGGTTGTTGATGGTGCAAAAAATACATGATTTGATATCAGCATAGACAATTCTGTTATCTAAGAACAGATATATCAGCCAATGGGAAATCCTGCCGATGCCAGTGCCCAGAATTGCCTAGCGTCTTACAGCCTTGCAACAAATGACTGATGTCCAGCGCTAATCATTCGCCTTCTGTCAGTTCGACTGCACATTCCTCTTTTAATGTGATCTAACCCCTGCAGCAAGTGCGATAGTGTACATCACTGCTGCAGTCGCGCTGCCATTCATCACGGGAGAAGGAAGCCACCAGCTCCTTCCTCCTCTTCTCCCTTGCTTTCTACTCCACCCTTGCAGATACTTCAGCCAACCTAAAAGGCCAAGATAGACGTTAACAACAGCAACTTAAAGTTTTTTTGGTTTTCTCTCTCTCTCTCTCTCTCTCTCTTTTTTTTTTTTTTTTTTTTTTTACTTTGAGTGTAACTCATGGCAATACGCACTCTTCGGCGTTGAGTCTTTGGGAGATTTCTTGTGTTAAATGAACAGTAATTGGAATATTACACAGATTCTCGGCTAGTGTAGGTATGCTTTCAATTTTGTTGACTTCAGTGACATTCTGATTTATGCTAGCTAGGATCATGGCTCAAAAACCTGGACTTCATTTACCCATCCAAATGGATGATAATCTGAAAACAAACAAATCTAGATTTTTTTATAGAAACAAGCATATATGAATAAAAGCAAGCAAACAAAAAAGAAAGGCAAAAACAAGCATTTGATAAAAGAGCACACAGTGGTCATATACTAAATTCCTTCTGTACGCAGTCAGCATCCTAACTTAAGTAATATGGCAGACTCCAAATGTTTTTGGAAAATATCTTAGCAAAATCCATTGACCTCAGAATCTAAAGACTGAGTCCTGCTTACAAGTAAATCCATATGAGCACTGCAGGGAAACTGAACTGGAATCTTAACTAATTTCTGCATCCTTTTCTACCAACATCAGAAAATCATTGGTAGGAAGCAATTACTCAACTTTCTTTAAATAACCTGTTCCCTTAATGCATACAACTTTTTTTTTTGTTTTTGGTAAGGGCTATGCTTTATTTTACTCAGCCGTGCCTTCAGTTGCTAGGAGCTGCACAATAGATAATTTTGAAATGCTGTGAGCTATATTTTCCTGTAATATTATGTTCATAATAGTGGTTGGGACCAATGAAAAAGTACATTAATATTATTATTAGGCCAGATGCAACTAAAGGGCAAATCATGTTTTTATGCCTTTCAGGGTAAATATTCCTACATCTTAATATCCATTACCACAAAATTGTGGTGTTCCAGGCTATAGATTTGTTTTTTCCCTGCTAAAGTAAGCTCTTCTGAAGGAGAGGTCCAATGCAGACAATTTTTCCTCTGTAATTTTGTGAGATCTTTTCTAGAGCTTAACTATCTGTTAAGAAATTATTGGATAACTTAATCAAAACGAAGTGGCAGATTTGTGTAAGTGACAGGCTCTGTGAAGGATTATGCCTTAAACTGCAATTTGCAATTTGACAAGCTCTATTAAACATAAAATTGAATGTCATATGTAATGGACATATGATTACATTTTATTATTAAAATTATCTTTGGGAAAATGAAATTTCTTTTAACTGAAGTGTATACAAAATTAAATACCAGTTGGCTTGATTAAAATAAGCATATGCGATAGCCTTTCCTTACCTTATCAAAGAGGTGAATTTCTGTGCATATAGATGCTTAGAGCTGTTGAGTAGTGACAGACATCGCTAATAAACTATAAGGTGGCTTAAAGCAGTCACACTTCTATTGTGTTCATGCCTATTTTATCAGTATTTGATAAAAACATTTAAATATGGTTTTGCTTATAAGCTGGTTGTAAATGCAACTTCCCTCTTTCTCTCAAGTCTGCGTTTCTCAGCTAAGTTGTTCCCCCATGAAAAAGCACTTATCTGGAGTGGAAGCAGAAGGAATTTATAATATTAGTTAATCCAACCAGTAAGCAAATTATACTACGTTACCAATTATGCTATTTAAAGATCAAATAAGCGAAATATGTGTCTGCCAACAGTTCACAAGCAATCCATAGGCAGGAAATCATTTTCCCAACAATCAGGGCAACTTTTAATAGAGAATAATTAATTAAAACCGTTTGAGTGAATTATGAGTAGGAAGTTATGGTGCTGGTTTTCCAAACAAGTTGCTACAAACTGCTTGCCCATGTTAACTGGGGAACTATAGTGGGATTGTCACCATCCCAGCTCACTCTGGGGGTCTCCAAGGTTAAATATGCTCCAAGGTTAAACATGCTGTCTCTACAGCATGTACGGACAGGCTTCTGTAGCAACGGGTTGGTACAAATCTCTTCTATGCGGGACGGTAGCTGAGGCATGAAGGGGGCATAAAGGACGCATGGGCTAGAGGGTTACTTAACAGTTGCTAACTACCTCTTGCTGTCGTCTGAGCTTATATTCTGTGCAACCTTTCGTCATTAACAGCCAAAGCGTGTGCCAGGAGGACATTTGGGTGTCTGCATCTTTGCTGTTACTCAGCTTGCAGAAGGCATAAATCTAAGAGGAGTGTGATGGGTTTGTGTGTGTGTGTGGTTTTTTTGTTTTTTATTTGTTTTTTGTTTTTTTCCCTAAGCATATGCCCATGTGATCTGAGATCTAAGATGTTTCCCTGTGCAAGATCTGCATGGTTGGTTTGCTACCCCAGGGCTGGAGGGCTAGAGGAGGGAGATGCGGGGTTGGGGGCACGGAGGCAGAAGCCTGTGTCAGATCCTCCCATGCTGCTTTGCCTGGCTTTGCACTTCCTATTCTAGCAAACATCCCAATATACCAGGAAAAAATAAATGTATAGCATACATCTACAGACTAACCCATCCTAAAAGCTGCTGTCCCCTATAGCTCACCTATTCTCTGAGCTAATTCCCGAGCAGGGTTCACTAAGTGCTGCCAGAGTGGGATGGATCAGAGTAATTTAAGTCATTTCTGATACTTTTTTTAATCAAACTTCAGAATTCCGCTAAGGATTAGCTTTGTTCACGTGTAGATTTCTTCATTTATTTATGGATGATATGATTCTCTTTGATCAATGTACAAAAGCACTGTAATTCTCAGAATTAACCAGAGGTAATGTGATCAGGCAGCAAACAATGATTCTTGCAGACCTTTTTCTAAAAGGTAATTGTAGGAAACTGCATAGAGAAGAATGAGAAATTAATGGAATCCCTTCATGGAGCATAATAGGGGAATTTTACCTCTCCTTAAAAATTTAGTAACAGAGAATGAACTATGATTTCGTTTCACTCGTTCATACAATTCACTCATCTTACTATTAACAGCTATAACATAGACTCTATATTAGATGCAATAAGTCTCTGATTTATATTCACGTACACCTGAAACAAAGTCACAGAGCTCAGAGGTCCTGCTTGCCTGTGTTCAAGAGCAGAACTTTCCAGGCAGATGATGCTTGTACTACATAAAACATACCATGTTGCTATTGTTTGCGTGAACCGTACCCATGACTCTCCGATGCATCTGGACGGTGTCTTCCTAGTGGATTTGTGCATTCAAAGGATTCATGAAGTGCATTTGAGCGAATAAGCTACCTACTGTTCTTGTTCATCATGTCCCTTATCTTAATAAATAATGAAGGTGCCATAGGCTGACAATGAAATATTTTGAAAATAGTTTTAATGTATAGCTGGCGGAGGACCTGTTGGGCATTGATAAATTACACAAACAGAGAGGATGAGAAATCTGTAAAATATTAATGGTCTGCTTCTGTAGGCAGTAAAGGAGAATGCACCTGTCTTGTGTAAGGTGCGCGTTGTCTCACCTGCCCACGTAAGGCTGAAGGGAGCGTTGTTCCTCCTCGACTGAAGCGTTTGCGCGTCACTGGTGGGCTCAGTGCTAGGGAGATGGCTCAAAACGCTGGTTAAGTTGAACGGTCCAAAGGCCAGGAACCGTAACTCCTGATGATGCTTCTGAAATTGCTGTAGTGCCACAACCGCAGTAGGAAGCGGTTCCGGTGGAGAAGCGGTGTAGAGCTGGGTCTCAGTGTGGCCGATGGATGGGGTGAGGAGCGACTTCAGGAGGAAACATGGAGCCCGCCTGGCAGCGAGTGGTGGGCAGGGACGGGGCGCACTGTGTCCCCTGCAATGCCGCAAAGAGGGCGATGAGGGACGAGTCGCAGCCCTTCTCCTGCCCCGTCTCCCTTGGAGATCATTGTCCTTTCCCCAACGCTTGGTGCGTTTGTGCTGGGGGATGACTTCTCTCCCTCCCCTGTCTTTACTTGGAGCAATAGCGAAACACTGCAATTTTACCCCAGAGGGCACTTATATTGTCCAACGCTACCATTAAGTTATTAAACATCTAGTAATATGCCACTACAAAGCTAACTTTTATGCAGTGATTTGGCACTGTTTTTTCTCTTTCTAAACCCCTAGTCTGGAGTGGAGCTCTCCCTCCAAACTGGGGGATGTTTTGTTCCAGTTATTTTATTGTATCTCAACAGTGAGCGTCTGCGGTGAAGTTCTGTTTGACCTCAGCAAGTTCAGGGTTTCTGTGCTGTCCGTCTGTTCTAAGCAAAAACTGAAGTCATTTCAGGGTTTTGAAAACTACTGAGCAGACCGTGTTTTGAGTGGGGAACGGGAAACGGAGCGCTGAATTAACGTGGCGACACAGCAGTGGGATTTCAGCTCGCTTGTCGTAACGGTTTTACTTCCTTTCTGGAGGAGTCTGAAGCTGAATTAAGGCTGCGAAGGTTAATTTCAGTCGGAAAGATAAGCACATGTATCAGTAGCAGAAGTACCAGTCACTAAAGAGTTTATTTTTTTTATTTTTATTTTTTAGTAATTATAGCATAAGAAGAGAACGCTGCCACAGCAGGGCCCTGCGAGCGCAGGAGAGGTTTCAGCTGATGCCCGAGCGGCCCGGAGAACGCGCCGCTCGCTGGCTGCTGTCACAACGCGTGTGAGACGGGAGGTGCCGCCTGTCTCTCTGTTCTGCGTGGTTTACAGAACTTAACACTTTCAGAAGGTCTTCCGTTTTGGGTTAGGTCACAACGTAACAGTTGCAGTTTACAGTGCGGTGTTACATTAAGGCATAAGCTGGGAGTAACTGAGAGTCTAACTTTTTGGTTTTTCAAATATATTTTCCACCTCCCAAATTCTGTTCACGTTGCTTACTAACATCTGAGACTAACATAGTCTTTAATGAAATAAAATTAGAATCTATTTAGTTTTCTTAGCTCTGAAACGCAGCTAATAGTTTTATCTGATTGCAACTGTCATTTTATTTTAATAAGAAACATAAAGGTGTGTAATCCATGAAATGAACTAATATACTGTGTGCAGATGTGCTCTGCGTTATCTCTGCTATTGAGTTATTTCATTATGGAGCATAATTATCTGTGCAGGCAAATTCTTATTTAATTTCATTGAAAATTATATAAAGTTTTTTTGTACATAATGTACTAAGCTTGCAGCTGGATTAACATGATGGACTATCAGGACTTCTTTAGGGACATAATGCAATGTTGGGTCAATAGTCCATGAACAAAGAAGGATTTACACAATAATCTATAATGGCTCTTTAGGAGCTGTTATGGTCTATCAGGATAAAAATCAGGTAGACAATGCGTATAAAGTACCTACTTGTTTGGGGAAAGCAGGCATTTGGCTGCTTGAATTTTAGCCCTTTAAAGATTGAATTAGATTCTTTTAACGTTCTAAATGCAAGTTTACCTGTGAGGAGGTTTCACTGCGCTTGCTTAATTGTGTGCAGCATAATTAAAATGTAATGAAAATATATCCAGCATAGCATGAATTTGCTATATCCAAATGTAATGAAAATATATCCAGCATAGCTTCGCCAGACTCGGTGTGTTTGGTTGTAGGTACCAAGCCAGGATGAATGAAATAAACTGAATTATCACGGGATTCTTGTTCGTATCACCCCAGTTTGAGAAAAGGTAATTGATTTTCCACGTGCTCTGCTGAATTTCAGTTTTGGAGCGAGTCTTGTACAGTTTGCGTGGCAATTTTCAAATGCTTCAAATGGGGTGCTGAAATCCAGTAAAATACGTGCAGCGGGTTTACGAAGCAAATCTTTCTAAGCTTTCAGTGCTTCCTTTTTTCAGTAATTTAAAGTGGTTAATTTCTACAATCATCTCTCCTTCCTTGGTGGCCCACGAAGCTCAGAAAAGGTGGGTAGGAGCCCTGTGCCGACAGCCAGGTCGGGGACGGGGATGCCCCCCGGGAGGCAGCGGTCGCCTGTTCTGGCTCGTGGCGGGTTTGGGGGATTTGGGGCAGCCCAACGGCAGCTGCCGCCTCCTGCCGACGTCGGCCCTGGGGCGCCGAGGTCCCTGTAAAGCATCTTGACATCCCTGGAGACAGTACGACTGGCCAGAGAAATACTGCTTGCAACTTTTCTCAATGAAATTATATTAACCGGTCTTGCGTATTAAGGGTGGTGGCGGGGGGAACAGCGATTCTTGGCGGTTTTCTTTTGCAGGCCCTTACGCTGTAGGGCAGCGCTGTGATATTCGTGCGTCAGTCGCTGCAAAGGAGCAGGTTTTTTGGTTGCTTGGATTTCAGCATTTTCCTGCGACTAGAACGGCATCTCGTAGAACAGCGTCTTACCGATACTGGGTATAGCGAGCCTTCGCGGTGATCGAGCTGCAGTTTGCCCTTCCTAACGTCTGCGGTAACTTGCAGCGTTAGAGACGCACCCGGCCGAACTGGCAGCGGGCACGGGACAGGCACAAAGCAGATCTCCTTTCAGCGTTTCGGGAATTTAAAAAAAGGACAAAAAAGGGAAAAAAGACAAATCTCTCGCATTTTTACACTAGGGGGCAGCAAAGCAGTGAGTATCTGCGCCGCTCCGCGTCCGTGGCAGTGTTGACATGTGACTTGGCAATTGGATAATTTTTGATATTGTCCTGACACATAAACACCTAGAGTCAGGTTTTCAAAGGTTATTTGCACACTAAAAGAGGAATTAGCAAAATGAACTTGCATGCCAAAAGTAATTTTGAATATTCTGAAAAGACTGTAGTCCTATTAAAAGATTGTTTTTAGACAGAAAAAGTCCTCACTATCATTAACGTTTGAATGGATTTTAAAACACATTCAAAATAAATCAGCCTAAGTGATTTATGGGAAAGCGCATACATCAAATTATAAAATTACATAATTATAAGCAAGTTCAGCATTATTTGCAAGCTTCAGGCCACATTACCTTATCTGTAAAAAAAAAAAAACACAAAAAAACAAAAAAAACACAAAAAAACAAAAACAAAAAAAAGAAAAACCCCCAATTTTTTACATTTAATATTTACATGCAGCATGACACCTAAAATACAGATGTTAATGCAAACAGCAACTGTGGTGCATAATATATTGTTATGTTTGTTATTGTGCAATTTACTTTTAAGTCATTACTCTACCTTGAACATAAAAAGTCAGCAAATTATCAGAGTTTATTCCATTGACTTTCTCACACCTTGAGAAATAGCCCATTTGTATTATCACAGTTTGATATATTTCCCATTTACTGAGCTGCTTTGGCAAGCTGGCATTTTAATTTAATTATACTTTTTTGCTAATGGTCTTTATTTTTCAGTGTCTCTGTGGTAAAATGCCTTTAAGGTCTGTTTTTTTTTTTTTTAATTTCCTTTTTCCCATGTATTGGTATGCTGTAGTGTAAATTTATAAACTGACAAAATTCAGTGTAAAATTCAAAGAGGTGAAATTAAGGAATCTGTTAAGAAATCCTGTGCTTAAATGATTAAGCATTTCCTCACTTTCAGAATGTGATTTCTGAATATAGTTAGTTTTATACACCCCTAATTAGGGACTGCAATACAAAGCGAATATAGTGGCTATAACAAAGACATTTCATAGCGCTCACCCAGTTTCATGTATTTTGTCATGGGGCTAAATCTGAGACCGTTGATCTTAGTGGGAGCTTTGCTTTAATGCTGTTGTGGATAGAATGCTTAGTTCTTGATGTAAGTTAAAACTGTTGTATATTGTAATATAATAGTTAAATTAATAGATCCAGATAGTATTATGTAGTATGCATAGAAATGTGGTCTTGTTACCAACGTAAAATTCCGTTTTAATACATGAACCACTAGTTCTCACTCTATAGTCTTTTTTTTGAACCACTGTTAGCTCCTTGCCTTGAGAAAGGCGGCGCAAATGCATCCTGCTAATCCGTTTAGCATCCTCCTGTTTGCACCATCACCTTCCTAATAACCTGCAGGAGCTGCTGGATCTCTTTTCCTGGAACATTAGCAGAGGTTTGCGGAGCGATTGCTAACTGTTTGCTTTGGCCCCTCCGCGGAGTCAGAGAGGAGAGGATATGAATTTTTCAGTGGCAGGGACATTGCACACTGCAGTGTGAATTAGGAGATCAAAACAGAGCTAAACAAATGGCACCTGTGCTGGAGGGACTATGGAAAACCAGGAATGGACGTAGCACACCTACGCTCACCGCAGTTACAACTTGACTAAAGCACTAAAAACATTCCAGAAAAGGGTAAAGCAGCAGTGTGGAGAAAATCGAGTGAAAATGGAAGACTTTTGGGGGATTAGCACCCTATTTAAATAAACTGTTAGTGATAATAGGCCTAGCTCTGTGTCTGTGAAGCAGATAAACCAATATGACTGTGATAAAAATTCCACCTTGGATATTAAAAAGGCAAAATAAAAAATAGCTTTCAGTCCTGACTGCATAGCCCTCCAATTTCCCACAAAGTGGCTGCCTGGCAGGACTGTGCTGGCCTGCAGGACCCACGCTTTCGTGTAGATTGCCCTAACCGGAGTACAAGTTTGGAGGGAACCAGGCTACCTGCTCCTCTGCAGAAATCCCATTCGGCTCTCCCAGCGCTCCTTCTGCCATTAGTCCTCTGTCCTCAGCGCTTTGACGCTTTGCTTAGTCCTGTACACCCAAACTTCTAAATTTCGACATTTTCTTTCTTTGGGCTATATTTGCATGTGCTGCTGTATTTTTCTTTCCATGGACAGTTGTTATACCCGGATCTACAATCACGCTATCGTTTAGGGAGGCATATGCTGGATGAAAGAGGCCCTGTTTACCACACGCACGGATTCTGTATGCAGTGACTTTCTGCTCACCAAAATGAGGGTTGGGTTTGCTAGTCTAACTTTGGAGTCTGCTTACCCAGATTCAGTCTCGGCACAGGTTAAGATGATTCCCTTTCATATACTTTTCCATAGGAACTCTGAGTTTCTGCATTTACTACAGCTGATCACAGCTGGCCAGGTTATGATCAAAATCTGGCTTAATGATAACAAATGGCAAAATATCTACATATGTTTGCAGTAACTGCAAACTGGAAAGTTGTGTACAGGCTATACAGATCCAGGAGAGTTTGAGCTGTCTTGCCGAGCTGTTGAGAAAGCTGTTGTTTGTTCTTTGCATACGACTGCTCTGTGAGACCCACTGCCGAAATTCTGTCTTCCTAATTGTAGAAATCAGGCAACGAAAACTGCTACTTGCTGGGCTATTTAAAGGAACAAAGAGTCTTAATAACCAACTGATCATGAACATCCAGAAAAGTATGAAATCTGAAACAGTTCTTGATGTATGAGAAGGAAATACTATTGCCCGTATATGAAGCATTAGTAAACCACTTATTTTTTTAGTTACTTTTCCTTTTGAAAAATAGATTAAAATTCAGAAAAAGCCATAAAAATTAGTTCAAGGTCTTGAAAACAAATCCACAGTGAGACTTAAGAAGCTCGGTGTATTTCAATTTCCAAAGAGAGGGCTAAAAACAGGCAACTAGATCATGTGAGGGAAAAGGAAACAAATACTAAAGAAACTTTTAGGCGTGTGGCAATGCATAACAAACCTTGAGAGTTGAAGAAACTCTGACCAGAAACAGTATACGACCCTAACACTAAGGTGAATTAACTACTGGACAAATTAGAGTAGTTTTTTCAAACGTTGATTCTCCGTGATATGAAATCAAGCGTGGCTCTTTCCAGCTAGCTGAAGCGGGCTCTGTAGCCTCTGTTGTGCTTGCCCAGCCTACCTCCCTTTGCAGATTCTCGCTAATCTGTTTGTACTTGCCACCATCCACAAAGCTGTATGAAGCTTTTAATAGAAAACTATTCTTTGTGGCCTTTTTCTATCCTCAGAGCAAAGGCAGTAGATAATAACCTCTCATTTTACAACTTCCTCTGTAAATGTTGGCTTGACAATTAGCATTTTCAAAGACTAAGAACAACCTTCAAAGACAACCATCACTAAACAGAGGGCTGATTGTCGAACCAAACATCAGGATTAATGGCAGAGCATTAACAATGTGACAAGTCTACCTCTAGTGTTTATTTGGTGCCATTTTCTGTCCTCACTAATGCCGATGTAGTAAGAGTATGTCAGTACAAATACTCCCAGAGTTAGCTTTGAAGAATATATTTACAGATTCCACGTTTGTGCAATATTGACCTAGAGCGCTGGGAACCCGTTGTTGCTCACTGGACTAGGAGGGACTGAAACGTAAATGCTGCCACTAGGCTTTGCCTAAGGCAGAGTGCAGCTGCCCACCTCGGGCAGAGCGTAGGGGCAGCATTTATGTTATCTGACAGATCTTGGGGCTTCGGTGTATTCAGCATGTCTCTGCCTTCGCCTCTCACTGGCAGCTGGTTCTGTTCGTGTGCAGTCAGAAAAAATAAAGAACGGTTTTTTGTCATATTTTTTCAAAGTTTTTATCGTATTTCATTTGTCAAAGTTTGCTGTACATAGTTCATTGAAAGTTGAAATTTTGACCAGGCTGCTTCACTTCATTTGCTGCTGATGTCAGCAGGTGTGACTGCTTAATGGTTGAACCTTGAGTTTCAAGTTTTCCCTTTGTGCCCGTTCCCGGGACTCTGGAGATCACCATAGCAGTGACGGTGTGCTACTGTGGATCATGTAACTGGGAGCAGCGTAAACCTTGTTAATGTTTGCCATGGTGACAGGTACTGTTCACAAGGAGAGGAAGAAATCAGTTAACTAAATGGGATCCTGTAGTCCATACAGAGGACCTTACAATATCTTTATCTAAAGCCCAAAAGTGCGACGGCAAGAACTAAACACAGTTTAAAAAGACTTTCCAGAACTGGTGGTATGTAAAATACACTTTTAACAATTCTTTTGCACATACGAAACTGGGAAATAGATTTTGTATACAGCAGGAGTAGAACAACAAGAGGGAAGTCCTGACTGCATGTTTCAGAGCAAAGTTAGAATAGAGCAAAACCAGAAGACATTAGCCTTTACTCACACTGTGCCCTGAAGGCCTGGCAAGCAGTCATGGCTTTACAAGCAAAATCAATTTTATTCTTCCATAGAAAATGAGACAACATCTTTTTTTTTTTAAATTTCCAAATATCTTTTCCCTTTCTTTCTGTTCTGTGCTGTTCTACATCCATTTCTGCTTGGAAATCAACATACTAGTGGGTATTAAATAATTAAGTTTATAAAAGCAATACAAATGTTACTATTCCCAGTCCTGTGCAACGAGCATAGACAGATGCAGCTGCTGCTAGCTGCAGTCCTTTCTGAACAGGGTTTTTGCATTCAGTTCAGATTCCCTACAGCATCTAGCACTAATGTGGGGTCATTTAGAGCTGTTAACCATTAATTAAATTCTGTTTTATGATATGGTATCTCCATAAGCCATAAAAGGTGAGGCAAAAGAAATTAAAAAAGTGTTTTCAATCAATTTTGCATCTGAAAGTAAACAGACTTAGTCATTTGTACTATTGACAGAATTAAAACTTGTGAGCAAAGTTTGTCCAGCTGCAATTGCAAAGAAAGACTGCTCCATAATGTACCAGCATGAAAGCAGGAGCTCCTGCCACTTACACTGGATAGGGTCTATTCGTCTGGGAAATTCATCAAAGTGCGCTAAGGCAGACTGATAGCTTTCAATTTAAAACTCTTAAGCATTGTGATGGAACAGCTAAGCCCTTAGTTTTAAAATCAATGCAAATGAAGAGCCATTTGAATTCATGTAAAGGAGGACTTTTAAAACTTTTTTTTTTAAAGCTATCCAAGGATTGAACAGCTGTAATTTTATATGAGCTAAAGGCAAGAAAGGAATGACTGCAGCAGCTGAATATGGGCCCAACTGCACTGCTTCAAAGCTGACAAAAAGATATTTTGAAATTCTCAGAGAAGAATATACTAAAACTGAAGAAGTTTAAGTGAAGAGCCAAAAGAAAGATTCAAGATCTGGGAAATCAATCTTGCCTAAGATACTCAATCTATTCTGCTTATTGAAGAAAAGGTTAGCCAGTGACTTGATCAGGGTGCGTAATTATCTTACTGGGGAGAAGATTTCATGTTCAAAAGGACTCCTTTAATAAAAAGAAAGAACAAAAAAAACACAAATGGAAGCTGAAGCTAGTTAGAATCGAAACAAAAATTGGACACACATTTTTAATATGAATGTTAGTTAATCATTGAATTCCATTGCATATGACAATTATTCATTGTTATTAAATCAAGAAAAAACAAAACAGAACACAGTTTTAGAGAGATGCAAACTCTGGTGGTAGAATCATGCAAAATTCCAGGAATTGAAGTAACTAATCAGAATAACTTTACAGATAATAAATTCTGCGATTTTAAAATGGCAAAGAGACAATAGCTGGAGAAGACCATCTTCAGAAATAAGATTGTCCTCAAAGCCTCTTTTTTGAGGAGTGGGAAGAAATAGAAGGCAGAGATTTATTTCCCCAATCAAAAAGTCAGTGTCCAACCCCTAAGCTCCTGCCTCTTCACTATATCTATTTGAATCTCAAACCTCTTAGAGGCAAAGGCCGAATTAGTGTAAAAACTGTAGGTTTTGAGGCTGCCATGGATTTTAATGGTGTGGATCCTGTGCATCTTTCTCAAATTCGTGGAGAACGTGCATCTTTGCCTTTTCTATCTTCTCTGGGCATAAAAATTGACAGTGAGCAGGCTATAAGAGAACGGTGGATATACATATAGATGGTGTAGGGGATTGCTGCTGAAAGGAGTGGTTGTGCTTCTACCTCTATCTTTTCCCTTCTCGCAATATTACAGTTTCCAGCCTCCATTGTGACGACTCAAGTCGTTGCTGGGGCAGAAAACCGTTCGCTTTTTTCTTTTCAGTTTCATTTAGCAAGTTTTTCGGTAGAATCTGTTCAGCAAGGGCGCTAAGACATGGCAGCGCAAGAGAGGAGGTGGGAATACGCAGCGAAGAGCGGGAGAGGGGAGGTGTGAAGGGGACGGTGGGTGGGAGGAGACCCTGCTGCAGTTCAGCCCCGAAATCTCCTGTGGTTGTGCCCCGGCTGCAGTCACACCGAGCGTGCACATGGCTTTGTGATAGATTGTGTTTTCAGTGCTTATGAAACTCAAGCTACCCATAGACTTTTTTGCTACTGCTGCAGCTTTATATCGCTGGGGCCATTACTGTTTCTTTTGTCTTTGTTCTCTGGAATGTTTAAGAGAGTTGTGCACATGCTGTTTAACGAGATTTATTTGGCCTGCAAGCTGCAGATGGGCAGAAATCAAAGGAGGTGGAAGTGGACATTGACATGACCTCCAGCATGTTGTTTATGGAGAACATCCTTCTAGTGATGTATGACAAGTCTGAGGTCAATGATTAGTATCTATTAGCTGTTTGAAAAATGGAGAAAGCAATAGTTCCTGATTGTGCATGTTTTAGATCTGGATAAAAAGGAGAAGCCTAATAGGAGAAGAAAATATTGCTTCAGTGTCTATATATACAATTACCACACATCACCAGGGCATCTTAACACTCAAAATACTTACACACCAAGTTATATTAGTAAGAAGAACTGAGGTCTAGATTCCTTCTCCCCTGTGTCCCCCCTGAAACAGCTGGATTTGATTATTTATTATTATTCAGTTCTTCCTCCTTTTTCCTCTAAATTCTCCTCATTTCTTTTTGTTGTTGTTGGAAAGCTAAATCAAAGAGGAGCTTTACATTCAGTTCTGAGCACAGCGAGCGATGTCGTATTTGCTGTTCTGTAGAAAAGAATTGTAAGGTCTTGTGTGAGCCACCTCGTAGCAGCTCTGTTACCAGCTCTCCTTCAGTTCAGCCACGTGGTTCAGAAACGGACAGGCTTTCCATGCTGCATTCGCATTAAGAATTTCTGCAGTTGTCTAGGGTAGCTGGTAAAGTGATTTCTAACCTTCTAACCACCAATGTTAAGTAGTGTTGCAACAATACTGGCAAGGTTTCCTTTGACATTAAGCAGTCTTTTCATAGACCTCTGCTTCACGTAATTGCATATAGGATTGAAATATAAGAGATTGGTCATATACACCCAGGCAGGTGTGAGCAAATCCACGCCTACTTGAAGAGGAGAACAGTCAGAGCTGGCAAAAAAATATATATTTTTTTTCATTTTTATTGGTAGGCTGAAAAAAATGTCTCTTTTAATTTAAGAAGTTTTGGCTATTCTTCGGAAAAAAATGAATGGAAATTTCATTTCTAAAATTTAGAAACAAATTCTACAACAAAACATTCCTCTGCTTGTATTATTTATACTAACAAGGAGTACAGGTATAGAAAAAGCTGGCATGGTGTCCAAAAGGATCTTTGTCTATAAAGTGAGACCAGAGATTCTTCATACCAGTAGTATAACTTCAGAATAAATTTTCTTCAGAAGCAGCACACCTTCCCCATGATATTACACTTGGCTGTGGAGGTCAGTCCCATGTGACCATTTCTCGTCATCTTTGCAGCCAAAAAAATCGTTTTGGAAAAGTGGTGATTTAGACTTTGCATAAAAAAGAGATGGGGGCTGTATGAGCTGATCAGACAAGAGCCTCTGATGTCCCTGCGCCGCTCCGACAGGCTGTGCTGGAGGACACAGTCTAACAGAGCAGCGCGCTCGTAAATTCTTTTGAAATCATTTGAACGCGCTTTCAGGGACTGGAGAGGCAGAGCTCTATTGTCTGAGAAACTGAGGCTTGCACTGAGCAAACCATGTTTCTTTATAGGCCACCTGGGACATGAAATGATCCGAGGGGCTCCAAAGCACCCACCTGTCAACGTTTCCTCGTGTTGCTGTGGAGGTGCAGCTTGGTGAACAAAGTACTCTAAGTCTCACGTAATTTTTGGTGAATTATTTTCCCAGTACAGAAAGGATTTTAGTTTGCTGCCCAGTGGCTCCCACTGCAATGGAGAGCACCAGTGTTTACTCTGGGGAATACAACAGGCGGGTGTCTGTGCTGAGACATGTGCGTGTGAGCGGAGCAATGGCAATATCTATATTTGAATGCTGTAAATCAGGTACTGTCAACTCACCAAGAGCAGTCAGATTCTCTAGGATGACCCCCTAAATCTTAATGAAGGCCTCCTGTCTTTGGGAATCCTCTTTCACAACCGTTTTCTGTCCTTCATTAGTCACAACACTTTCCTTTCCCATTCATAACTTGGAGTCTTATCCATTTATCTTTTTATTTTTTATTTTTTATTTTTTTTACTCTTCTTTCATGAAAAATTAAATGGCGGTGGCTGGCTCCACTCCGCACGTTCTCTCTCTGCTTAATTCCTGCTGCAAAGTTCTCCAGTTCTTTTATCTGCACAGCTGTTTTTAATGGGCTGTTCAGGGAAGGAACTGATAATGGGCACTTTGTGCTGTTTGGATTATCACTAGTTCTAAGGTTGGCAGCCAGCGTTGGCAATATGCTCTTCTTTAGACAGCATTTTTTTCTGGCTGGACAGCAACCCAATGACAGCAGACAAAGCAGCCGCGGCAGAGGCAGGCTGACTAGCAGCAGCGTGCTATCTACTCTCGGCGTTAGCTAATACCCCAGCGGCTGTGACTATCGACTTGGGAATTGTTTTCCTCCTTTTTCTTTTTTTTCTTTTCCCCCCCTTTCCTTTTAATATGCTTTATCCTTGGACTTATCCTCTAGGGAAGCTAAGGGTAAAGTTGAGACAGAAGGGAAATATGAAGTAGGGGGACATACAGCTTTTTTGTGATAAGGCTGGGTAATTGGAGAGCGTGTAAAGTTCGCGGAGTCTCTAAAGACTCTTTTAAAAAGAAGTGCTCCAGCTTTTCCCCAGAAGACCACTAAGCCCTGTCACTTCTAACAAAACATTGTGAAGCTGGCAGTGTGCAGGTTCGGTAGCGGGAGGGAGGGCTGTGTCCATCCCCCTGGCGCTTGGTGGAGCCTCCCTGCTCACCGTTCCTAACGGCAAACAGCTCAAAATAACCTCTCCTGCCCCCCTCGATGGTTTTCTACTCTACGTTTGGCTACCTCTGTGGTTCTCTAGAGGAAAAAGTGAGAATATATGAAGGAAAGAACATGAAGCTGAATTTCCCTAAATAATAGTTTTTGTTCTCCTCATTGTTAGTGTTGGCCACAAACTTAAGACAAGGACGCATGGTGAAGAGTTCAGCGATATTATTTCTGTGCTATCATCATTTTAAAAATCACTGTGCTCTTAAGATCAGGCCAGATGTAGAGTCTCTGCTCTGTCTGCTTTGTGGCAACATAAAGCAGTTTATTCATCTCACTGAGTAGCTTAAAATACTAAACCCATTAATTTAGTTACTTTTTCTTTAAAAAAAGTTAGATACTAGTTTTGGAGCAGTTTCATGGGGTCAGCAACTATACAGTGTGTCTTCAGTTGCCAGGGATTTCTGAGAGCTATTTCTTCTCTGTAGCGTGTACTCTAGTTCAAGTACCAAGGAATTTTATTCACACAAACAGAGCTAGTATCTTGATGGTTTCTGAAAATCCACCAGATTATGTGCGAGATTGCAACATTTTCTGATTTCTGTATTGCTTAGGAACTTTGATCTGATTTTTATTATTTTAAAAGTGGAATATATATGCACATACAAAAAGTCAATATAGTCAGCTTGTCAAGGCTGCAGCTGTAAGGAAAATTAGGTAGTAATATTTCATGGTACTAAATATAGATTTCCAAAAGCTTCTCTTTATTTTCCAGCACAAACGTTATGCTCTCTTGAAAATCAGAAAAAAGGTTCAAACTGTTTGTTCAAAAATTATTCAAACCAATTTATTCCCGGAAGGCAGAAACACCACTGAATAACTGACATTGCTGCTGGAGAAGTGATGGTTCTCTTCCTAAAGTACCAAAATAAATGGAAAAAATTTGTCATTGTTTTTCCCTGTTTCTTCTTGAGAAACTGCCTTTTTCATAATGAGGAAATAGAAATACAGAAGTACAAAGTGGAAGTAGCCTAAAGATGAAAAAACTAAAATAATTCAAAAGGAGTTAGGATATAAGAGAGAAGAATTCTAATAAAACTGCTACAAATGCAATACAGCCGTCTAGTACCAATTCATCATTGAGATTATCCTGATATCAGGATAGCCAGCACCTTGCTTAATAACTGAAATCCACAAGATGTGCTTATTCTACCAGAAGAAAAAGTTCTATGAGCTCAAAGTAGCCTGATGGTCCTTAAAACCAGTGTGAAATTATCAGAAACTTGAATTTCTGAAAAATTATCCACATAGTTTTGTGGGTATACATGAAAAATCACTAATTCTTGAATAGAATAACAACACTGAGCATTTTCATCACGCGTCCCATCTCTTGAATCGCATTATAAATATTAATTAATTGTCATGACACCCCCTGTGAGTTAGGTAACAGTGTTAGAGAGAAGTGAATAATTCACAATGAATGATTTATCTGAAGAATTTAGTCCCTTACTTTGCTATCAGAATACCCATTAGAATCTTATTACTCTTAAAACTTAAAGCATTTGAAGGGTTTTTTTTATATATATATTCTAGAACCATTTATTAATTACAGACAATTCTGTTCAACTATACTTTTTCTGTGCTTGATATGATTAAGGAAAAGGTTAGAATGAGGGTAGCAGCTGCAGCTGAGAGGGGTACAGCTTTGTCACAAGTCTGCTCCCTTTAGCTTTTGTTGTGTCTCTGGGATATTGGCTGTGATGTGTTGGCTCCTCAGGCCAAAGTTACTCCAGGTCTTGTGACATAGGTTTTTGCACCAGGGAAGTCAGGTTGTTTTCTCCGATCTGTTGAAACCTCTTTATCCTAAAATAGAAGAGCTTCAGTTCCCTGACTGTTTGGCTTGCTGGACATCGGTATTCTCTGTGAAGTCAAATACGTAAAACCAACATGACAGAGATAATTGAACATTCAAAGTCCAAATATAATCCAGTCGTCTGAAGTGAGTTTATGTATCTAAAAAAACCTGCCATTGATAACTGATACACGACTGATCCAGGAGACTCCCAGCCCCGAAGGTACAGGCAAAGAGCCCTAAAATCTTATTGCTGAGGAAGAAAGGAGTGAGAAGAGGGAAGGAAGGATTTCATCACTATAAGCATAAGCTTGCATGCAGGTAGAAGGTGGAACATACACTTGCTTTGTTGTTTCTACATTAATAATGCAGGGCAGACTCGATATGTTTGAGACCCTCATCGTTTCATTAGTAGAGAAGGCAGTGGGTTCCAAGATATCCTTTGAAATCAAGGACCAGATGGAAGGTGATCGAAATCACTGGGGAAAAATTCTTCTATATGGTTCCATAGGATTTTGACTAGCTGTCTGAAGTATGAACAAGAGCTGATCAAGAGTGTAAAGCTTTACATGGAAGAACTGCAATGAAAACATGAGCTATACTCGCTGTTGTAGGATATAGTAAGACAAAGTGATTATGATTACTGGATGTAATAATATGTTTAGGGATCTTTCACTCTGGTTTAAAAAGCATGTACTGACAAAACTTCAGGTGTTTATAACCTACATTTTATAGTCTGAAGGAAAGTTTTCTACATCAACTCAACTACAATGTGTGTGTTTATATTAATTACACTATATTGTATTGTCAGTCTCAGTAAACCGATGTTGTTATAGACCCAATGTATGGAAAGTGTCATGAATGAGGCCGCACAAGGGTATATGCTGTCCAAGTCTTTAAAAAGAAAAAAAAAAGAAAAAGAAAAAAGTTATTTAACTTTTAGGAACACTAAAAACACAAACTGTGTCACATAAAATTAGAAATCAGTTCATAAAATAGTAATAACTGACCTGCACAATGTAAATTTCCTGAAATGTGCACTCATGTTGGCAGCAAGTAACAGCTAATGAAGGGAGTTTACAGAGCTGATTAACAAGGCCCTATGCTTTTTATTAGACTCATTTTGTTAATCCCTAAAATTAAGGAATTCCAGGTGTATGGAGCCAAGTATGCAAATGATTTCCTTCCGTTTAGCTGCTGATTTCATAAAAGGTCCTCCAAACAGTGAAATAAAACATGCATAATGTGGGAAGCTTTACTATGTATGAGAGAACGGTCTGGCTTTACAGAGTTAAGCACAGTGTGCTGTAAACTCACCACAGATACAAATTTGAACAAGGCTGTAAAATAAGTATAAATGAGTAAATTAAAGGAATGAAAAAAACAGAAGAAAAAAGAAAACAGAAGGAAAAACATGCCTTCAGTTTACTGGTTGTCAGTTCAGTTGTTGATACAGCTGAAAACAATATACCTAAATTTAAGCAGATTAGACTGTAGTATAAGGCACACAGAACTCAGCTGAAGCAGAAACAGATGTAAAATGATAAAGGAAGCCATCATAATCTGCTAAAGATGTACTAATTAGTCTGGTGGTGGTATGATAATGTCTATGCTTCTTATTTACAATTATACTTTTAAACTGGCATATTAACCTATAATGTATGCAAATGCCTAACTCATTGTTTAATTTTGGGGATACAAGGCTGGCACCATTCAAGTCAATGATAAAACTCCTCTGACTAAAAACAAAAATACACCCTCAAGCTGCTCATTACTTTCACCTCCTTTCATCTTGTCATAGTTCAGCAAAGTACTTTAGCATGTGAAGAGTCCCAGTGACTCTTAAAATTAAACCTAGCTTTTGAAATTCAACAGGCTACAAAATACTCCCTTTTCTGGGGGGCAGACTTAGCTGCTTCTATGTGACGTTATATTCATTTCCACTCTAAAATGTTACAGCTTATTGTTCCTGAAAGTCCAGTGTTACATGTTTTAGGGTGCTCTTTCTTCCATTTAGCTATGGATAGGCATTGCCCATTCATCTGAGAATTGTCCTTATTTACCTTGTGGAATAGCAGGGCTATAAAAAATGTAGGAAAGGGAAGGATTTCCAGGCTAGGGAACTGTGAGTCACCTGGAGTCAGTGGAAAGAAAAACACTCTATACTGCTGTATTGTATATCTTATATTATTATTACTTACCTTTGGGATTTGGTCCTGGGAATGCATCCTTACTTAGATACATGGATGAAGTCCATAAGTGTATGCTTATAACCTGAGCTTACTCAGGTTCTATGACTGGGCTTTTAGGTGGGTGCTGTCTGGTAAATCCATCTCTTCAGGGCGCAGCAGGATGAACTGATGGCATCGGATACAATCGAAAGACAGCCTTCCTAACAGCATGCTCTGTGCTGAGTGTTGTTAAAGGGATCTAGGCAATCCTCTTGCTTCAGGATCATATACTGCAGGCTAGACTGGCTACAATATCAAAATGATATTTCTGTGATTGTACACTGAAAAAAATATCGTTGCGTTCCAGCCAGTCTCACTCAGTTTTTTTTAAAGATGCTTAAAAGAAGGAAATAATAACGCTTACAGCTACTTGACCATACCTGAGCAAAATGGCAGTGATATAAATGACAATATGATGTATGCTTTAAACACACTTGCACTGTTCACATGGCATGACTATTCATGAGAGACATGGATGTTTGCACCCTTGTGAACTGGTTGCGCTTGCAGTGTATTTACTCATGGCAAGAAAAGAAAAATTGAAAACAGTAAATATTAGAAGTCTGTTTCAGTTAATTGACTTTCCAATTTGTTGTGTGTTCGTTGACAGACTGACAGCCATAAAGTGAGTGTGCAGGTTTGACAGATGTTGGAAATAAAAAATAACAAGTCTCAGAATCTTAGAATTAACTACAAATCCATTTTGGTGAAAGTTTGGACCTGAGTCCAACTTACAGTCAAATAGAAAATATTCTGATAAATTTCATACAATTTAATTCAAAATGTTCAACCCTTTCTTTAATAGCACTTGTGTGTTAAATACTGCAGATCATGTTAAAAACGCTGAGGAGCAAAGAGTTTGGGTTGGAAGTGTGGCATGTGGTTATTATTACAAATTTTGTCAGGGAAGAGCAGCTGTCAGGATTTGGACTGACAATGAGTGATCATGCCGTGTTAGTACTCAGGGCATCAGCTCACAGTCAGTGTTGCGCAGAGCATGCCAGTGCTTTTTTCGGTCCCCTAGGAAAGATGTAGGAGGAAGCGATGAGAGGCAGTTGTGAATGAGCATTCTTTGACAAAGGTCAGATGCAATTGTTTGCAGTCTGCCCTTTGCCAAGTGGCCTGTATTTAATCTCAGCCATCATCTTTAGCAAGCTGTACCAGTGAGCTGTATGACATACTGTGAAAACAGCATCTTCACATACACCTCTCTCACCTGCTAGGATACCCTTTCAGGTTGCAAATGAAATGTTTTAAGTAGAAATCAAAGATGGGGAAAACCTTCCATTAAATGAAACCAGTAAGTGTGTTATTCAGCCAATCCAAAATACAAAAGTAACAAGATTTCAGCATTCATCATAAATTCATTGCAAGACTAGTATAAGGCAAACCTTTTACAGCTGCAAGTGCATCCAACCCAGTGGTAACGAGAGTAAATACAGCCCGAATTGTATTATCCAATGTGCAAAACAAAGAATTCTTTCATAAATTCCCCTAATTAGTCAAACTAACGTACACGTTAAAAGTCTAGGCAGTAACCAGATATACATGTGCTATCATTTTCTAAGAATTTTGCAGAAGAATGACAGGTTTTAGGGTTTTTTTTGAGAACGAAATTAAATACAGGACTTGGACAATTATCATTGACATTTTGTTTTTGTTTTGAAAGTCTGCAAACAAAAGCCTGATCCTTTATTGCTTACATACTTGATTACTGTTGATTGTAAGTGAAGTCGAAGGATCTTTTTACGGAAGTGTGCAGGATACCAAAAGTTGGTAACTGTAGTTCCAATTAATATATCTTTGGCGATTTGTGGTGGCAAAAAAGCAATAGATTACACAGTTCAAATAGAAATAATTGCATTCCAAGTTATGACCATGAAACCTTCAGTCAGGCTAATATCAAATAAGTCTGTGAGCAGCACTTCCATTAATGCAACTGTGGCGGCTGTGTGAACAGGCGCTTTTCTATCTTCTCTGAAGCTAAATAAGCGTCTCCTGCTGCAGGCATTGCTGGCACTCTGGTCCTTCATAACGAAGCGTAAGTCCAAACTTGCCCAGAGCCACGATTATTTGCATGCTCAGAAGTGCTCAGGTTGCAGTCTAGATCCATTTTTGCTGGGGATCAGTTTCTAACAAACTTCCCTGTGTGGTTTTCAAAGCTGTGCTCTACTGATAGCATCCTTTTGTCTGGTTATATGGTGGTGTCATGACTGCCATCAGGTTTTCATTGGCAAAACGGTGTGTGATAGCTGTGCTCCTAAAACGTGGGTACAAGGGGGCTATTCCTGATCAAACCTGACTTTACAAATTTCCTTATTAGCATGTGATTTCACCTAAAGAGAGATCAAATAAGTTTTTTTTATAATGATGTTTAGAGGGTAGAAATTTGGCATTCTTCTTTCCTCTCATCATTCTGCATAAGCATCTGAGTAGATTAAGCCACCACAGCTCTCTGTTGGGCAAAATGCCAGAAACCTCGAGCCATGTGGTCTCAGCGTCACTCCTCAACTTCCTCTGAGTTACAACTTCAGACAAAGCCACAGTAACCTGCTTGGTAACTTGTTTCATATATTTTTTTCTATGTCCTGCAAAGCCTTTGCCAGAGAGTTACTGATCTTGACCATTTCTCCCTGCACCTTATGAGATGCTGCCTAAATGCAGTTCTAAAAACCCTATGTTCAACTCTCCCCCCATTGTACAGTCTGCCAGCTTGAATCAATGATGACCGAGATTCAGGAAATTATAGCTGTTTATTTAATAGAAGAATATGTACTTAACATCTCGTTCTTGAAGACGCGGAAATAAATTATTAGCCCTTATGGCACTGCTCTTCCAAACCTTTCTGCAGCTTGGTGCTTTATTCTAGTCAATTTTCTGTATGAAAACATGGTAGAAATGAAACTCAAGGGGATTATTTTATCTTAAAGTTATAGAAATTTCACAATATTTCTGACTTTAAATAAGATCATAGTCCTAGAGTCAGAGAGTAAAAGTTCATGGTACAAAGCATAGGGGAAAAATAATTTCAGCAAAATATCTTTTTCCATACACAGAGAACTGCATGCGATATTTGACATAAACTACTAGAAGCAGCCACAGTAACAGCAAATATCATTTCAGAAAAGTGACTCGAATACATGGAAGAGAAATGCTAAGCAATAAAGTAAACCTGCTAGCTCTAGAAGTGTTGCAGGAATGGACTAAGCACAGACTTTGGTCTCCTTTCATGTTATAATTTCCTATTATGCTTTCTTTGAGAGACTAAAGCATCTATTCAATCAAACTCACTGCACTAAATCTGTTATATGGTTTATCTTGAGCTTTAACTTCAAAGTGTTTGTACCTATTAAGAAACTGATTGTTCCTCTTAATTGAAAGAGGAAGAAACTATTTTCAGGGTTTAAAGATAACAAAACTATTTTACTATAACATGACATACATGTTATAATTTATTTGCATTGGCTTAAGTCCTCCTTCTGCTTACCTGGTCTGGTGTCCTTTCCTCAGAGGCATGTGACCTATAGATGGTGGAAAAATCCTTCATAAAAGAAGGACGAGCTGCATTATTACAGAAGGAAAAAAATCCATAGATAGGGTGGTGTGATTCAGAGGTTAAATGTGGTTTCTGCCTTTCGTATGATATAACATATTCATCCACAACTCTTGTAGTTCATGAGGATGCAGGAAATTATCTCAAAATGGGACCTGAAGGCAAGCTGAAACAAAACGAGAAGTTTATTTCATCTATGTTTTGGTTTCCAATTTTCCAACTAAAATTTTAGCTTATATTCTAATTGACTTTCCTTGGGTTTTATTATATTGTCTGTATGGGTAGGAAATAGTATTTCAAACCATTTTAGAACATGCGATTACCTGTGTTCCTGCACATTGTGAATCCGGAGAATTAAGCTGTTGCACTGGCAGCTCATTTCAGCAAAGCATTGCCATTGGCAAAATGAAATTGCACGCACAGCATGTAGGTAGTAGAGAACCCTCGGTGTGCAAAATGAAGTTCCTATTTTAAGAACAGGGAGCAGCTTGTTTTTCTGTTCAAGAAGAGAAGCTATCTGCCTACAAAACAGCTCTCTACAGAATAGATTTGACTGTGAGCCTTTTTTGTTGTTTTTTCTCTGGTTCTTCAATAGGCAAAGATCAATTCATGTCACACCTACCTGTTCAAAAGTCATGACAAAATCTCTACTGATTGCAGCCAGAATTACAGCCTGCCACAAGCTGCCTCATAGTCAGGATCTAATGGTTAGTCAGAACCACAGCGTTAATTCGAGCACAGGCAGAACTCTTGAGCATCTCAACAATTTTTGTAAAGTTACTAAAAAAGAACTTTGGGAGCTGTGGGATTCGCAAAAACAGTCTCATCAGCCTAGAAATCCTAATATCTGCTCTGCAGGATGAAGAAAAATTGTTTATGAATAAATCATGGTACAGTAGTATTTAAAATATTGCACTATTTCCCCTTTTTTTTAATAAGGAGAAAATCTTTGTCAGATATTGTTTTGGTAGGTGTTAGCACTTGGTAATGCTGAACTGTAGCATTTTGTGTCAGAGGACAAAAAAGCGTATATGAATTGCTAGCAATGTTTAGGTGACCTAAAGTTTAACAGCTTTAGCACTACCTCTGTAAATGAAGGGAAAACAAAACAAAAAAACCCTCAGACCACGCATTAGCTGCCAAACCAGCAGAACTGTGGTTATTTCAGCAGTTTAGGTTGTTAAAAGTTATTTGCATATTGACCATTAATTCTCATGCAAAGGAATAACACAAGCCATTCCACGTAGAAAGAAGATGAAGTTAGCGTAAAAGCCGGGCCCGCAGTGTGGCTCCTTTCGCTGAGTACCAGTGACAGCACTGATAGAACAAGTAAAACTAAACTGATTTTTGTTAACTCATAACAAACATTGCAATTTAGCTATTGTCTCCCTTCCTCAAACATAGCTGGTTTTAATGAGATTTTGAGCAACATGGAGATTATCTCGATGTATTGAATCTCATTACAAAGTCAAGTGGTAGGAGGTGAAAACATGCCAAAAAGTTTACTAGCAAAGTACATAACTAGCACTGCATTAACTATTGAGAAATAAGAAATAAGTTCAGGGGAAGCTTCTCTAGAACAGTAAGAAAGATTTCCCATGACTTACCTAAGCTGCAGTAGAGAGCATCGTCCTGAGGCGCCGCATCCCTACACAGTGAGGTTGGGCCCAAGCGTGCTTGTTTTGTTCCCGTCGGGAATCAGATTGCAATAGTGTATGTAGCTACGCAAGATATTAGCATGTGGTCCAGGTTAGAGACGGTCTCAGATGAGGTTATGAAAAATTATTTTAGCACCTACTGTGTAAGTGTATGTGACTATTATAATTAGATAGATGTTAAATTATATTTCAAATTTAGCTGGTTAATACGAAAACTGTTATTAAGGAACATTTCTTTGTATTCTAAATGAATGACTGAGTGTATCATTAATTTATTTCATGGCAGGAACGTGACTAGGGGAAGAAATTCTGGGTTACTATTTGGATAGTAAGTACGGAGATTTAAGATTTGATTGACAATCAAAATTTCTGTTAACCAGAAAGAGCTGAAGGAGTCTAATCACTCACAGAGAGCAGCCATTTGATTTAATGTATTAAACAAATGTTTCTTTGCTATAAAGAGGAACATTTTGTTGATTTTTAAAGTATTTAAAATAACAGTTTTAGAGAACATATCAGTTTTTTTAACATTTTTGCACCATGAAATGGAATGTTCTAAAAGCCTTGAAAATTTAATCATATGAGTAACTAAACACATGATTTAATTCTGTAAGTTTTGAAGAGTTACTTACATGTGCACAGTTATAATTTTCTGCCATGAAAAGCTATCCTATACCACACAGCTGAGACTGCCTGATCCTCCTCACCCATGCAAGAACCATGTCCCTGGGTTGGGCCTGCAGTCTGGGAAGGCTTTGCCCAAAGTCCACTTGCCTGAGCTGTGCTGTGGGCTTGCCTTTGGCCATGGTTTAAGGCCCCCAAATGACTCTCCTCTCTTTTCTTCTTTTCATAACTCACAAAAACGTATTTTCTGTTGTCTTGGACTTATACTGTATTTTCAATTCTAGTGGTACTATACCCTCAAAGTTCCCTCACAGGACAGTAGATACTGTTGAATAACTGGTGACAGCCACTGCTCAGTTCTGTCAAAACAGAAACACATTGAATCATCCAAGTAGACCAAATGGCATTCAACAGGAAAATTTTGTCATAATTGTAACTTTGCGTTGAAGAAGAATCTGACCTTCAGTTTAAGGCTGAAATATTAGGCACATCTTCCTCTAAAAACATAATAAATTCCAGTGAATACCATCGAGCAATACCAACACTTTGTAAACTGCCAAAGATCTGATTACGAAATCAAACTATTTACTTCTGGTATTTGAGTATTTCTGGGTTTACAGACCATGAACTGAATACGTTCGTAACATGTCACCTAATTTCGACTCTGAAACTTATTGTGCTTATAAAAACTTTGTTTTGTTCCTCATGTGTCCAGCATTGATTTTAATTTCATTTTCCCCACTGGAGTGCTGTTCTAGCTCAGGAGTTGTAATGTCCCGGCAGTTAATGAGGCTTACAAAGAGCGGGGGAAAAAAAGCAGTTTTAATACTACTCTGGTGGGATTTGATCTCTTAGGGACTAACTACTCTGCAACTCTGATTAATTTAGGAATGACTCCTCTGCAGAACGTGAAGTATTTCTGATTTAACCTTATATCAGTGAGAACAGAATTTCATCTCTTATTTTGGTGAAAGTGAAGCTTTTTTTTATTGTTTTAATAGTTTACGGTATAATAAAATTGAAGATAACGAGATTTTAAGTACCATCTTCTGGCTAAGTTTTCTTTAAGATGTGTCACAAAAGCAAAGAGGTGAAACTAAGCTAAGTGTGTAAGGATCCAGGCACGTGCATTAGTAATGATTATTCCAATGTGCAGTCACCCTGGACGCTATGCAAAAACTGTGAGTTAGCAGCAGTACGTTCTCCAGCAGATTTAACTGTATTGCCCTCCTCCAGCAGCATAACACGCATTCCCACTGAGTGAAATCCACTGTGTGCCAGGGGTCAGCACAACCTAGTCACCCTTTAATTCCCACTTAAGTGCTGCTTTGAAGGCTTAGGTGATACCTAGTCCTTGTGCTGACATCCTGCCCTTGGGTAACTCCCCCCCCCCCCCCCGCCCACTGCCGTAATGCTGGGGGCCTGCTACAACAATTCTTACTCTGCCAAAAGAGTGACTTAAGTCTGTCCTAGTGCCCACCAATTGGTCCAGCGTAAGCGTAGCGCGTGGTTGCAGAAATAAAGTGGTCCATCTGTAACGTAAGTTGTGGTGCAGAGCTGGGTGAGGTGGACTTTGCTCACTCTCCACTTCAGCACTAACATCTGGCCACCAGTTGGAAAACACACAAGTATTTAAATGTAATCTGCACTAATGGCACTATTATAACCAAAACATAACCTGCTAGCATCTGTGAAATCTTGTCAATAAAGCCTCAGAAAAGGAGCCCTCTGGAACTCGATCCCTAGTACGCTTAGCTCAGCAGGAAGGAAGGGACTTGGTGGAAGCAGGCAAGGTCTCAAATCACCCCTCTGACCTTCTTAAGAACCCCTTTACATCGCCCTGCAATAGACGGTGGATCCCATAAGCAATGCCTGTGGCCAGGAAAGTACTGTGGCAGTAGCTGTAGTCACTAAAAAGTGCTGAGTTACCTGGGGTTGGAAAGTAGAGGAAAGTGCCTTGATACAATGGTGTTTCATCTGTTATAAATTATTATAATACAGTCCTCCAGTGGAAATTCATTAGAATACTGTGCAGCTATCAACAATACTCCAGCAGGTTTAATTATATTTCTCTAGGATTGTTACTATGCAATTATACATCTGGCATAAACTTCATTATATGTGCACAACAGTGAGATGCATTTCTGTGTTGAGTGTGTTAGCTTAATTTGACCACCTATTCCTGAAAAGTTCAATATCACTGTGAGTAAATTAGAGCTATTAACAACAAATCAAAATTCAGGTTGGAAATGCATAAATGTAAATATGCAGCCAAAGCTAACATTATTGCATTCAAGAGGCTCCATTAAAAAATGTTCACTGCAGTGTGCAGAACTGTTGAAAGGTGGTAGTCTGGTCTTCCAGGGTCTATATACGAGACCATAGCTGAAAAACTAGTGTTAGCATCCCAGAGTCTCACTGGAAGACTTCCTGGCATTGAGAGTGGATGGCTTCTGTAGAGAGCAAATAGATGACCAGCAGAGCAATATGATGCAAATTTTGTAACTAGCAGTTCTCTTATCATGACTTCTGTCATATGTTTCCTGAGATGCTGGGGAAACATCATGAAGAAACAACTGAACTACAGAAGACGCAGTTGATAAACTCCCTTGAACTATACCAAACTACAGTTTTAAGTTAATTTATAAGAACAAGTTAATTAAAAATACAATTGGAACATATTCCTCCTTGAGCATACAAAATCCTTAACTTTAATCTGAACCACTACAACAAGATCATCTTAATTCTCTGCTCTTACAGTAGAGGAAAAGAGGTAAATTTCATTCAAATCCACAGTCACAGGGACTTCTGAATAATATTAGAAAGCTCAGACATTGTAGTCAGTAAAGAATCTCACTGTCCTCAAAGGGAGGGATCCTAATTGCCTCGAGACCCTTTAAAATAAATATTTAACTATGCTTAGAGGGTCTAAAACATGTTTATTCCTCAGAGGAGTAAGAGTTGTTCATGTCTTAGAAATACTTTCAGCAGCCTTTAATACATGGAAGTGATCCTGAACTAGTTTCTGGTGGTTTAAAAAGGTCCCTGAACCAATCCAGAATAACTGCCAGGCACTAGTGATTCGGAGCTGTTTTTTTAGCCTCAAGACTTAAGTCAGTATGGCTAATGAGCATCTTGAACTTGTCTTGATCTTGGAGGTGAATGCTGAATGCATCCAAAACTTTCATCACTCAGTGGTAATTTGCCTGGCAATACTGTTCCATGGTATCAGCTTAGTTATAAACATGTTTACTATAAAGGAGTAATTTATTTGCCTTACAGGGGACAATATTAGCCTTGTCGTACATGCGTAAAGAGAACATTACCAAAATCCGCACTTTTTGTAAATGCCTTGCGCAAGACTCATTAGAACACACTGTTGAAAAAGCAACTTCATATCTTAAGCCAAATTGCTACAATATCTGGTTAAGTTGGTAGTAAATAAAATACGGATTCAATATCAGCTCTAGCCATCAGACTGTCTAATCACCTCAGCAGATGAATGGATTAATTGAACACTGCATAAAACACTGAACATTTTCTCCTGTTAATCATTCACTGATTCACCTTGAGGGTAGGATAAGTGGTGGATTAACCTAAACTTACTTTGTTCCTTCTTAGACCCCATGCTTGCAAAGAGTCTTACCGTGTTCACTCAGTGGTTTACTCAACAACCACACTGACCATCTTATCCTTTCAAAGTAATGTCAGCTTTTCAGAATTTATATAAATCTGTTGTGTTACATAGACCTCTATATGCTGCAAGTGATAACATGGCTAATTATTTTGTGATGGTAAACTCACTTTATAGTTTGTCCTTTGATGTCAAACTTTTTTAAAGTAACAAAACTATGTGTTTGTTATTAGGTGAAGTTTGGGACTAAGTATTTGCAGAATCTTTCTGAAGTTATATTGTCTCAGGAGAAAAAAATAATATGCAACTTCAGCATGTCTGAAAGTAGATTCAATGAACCTATTAAATTTTACATTTCAACAGAGTCGCAGAGGGCCACAGCTGGCTATCTTATCTCATTTTATGAAACAGTGACTCAACTTTGTCATTTGCTATAGTAGCCAAAGCAAACAAATATCAGTCATGCTGTGAAACATTATGGTTTAAAGTCACTGAAACTCACTGCCGTGAGTATCAGAAGGTACACCAACCACTTTCCGTGGACTATGTGTATTACCAAGTGTATGAGGGTTTTAGTGCTTGGAGATCCGCATAATGTGCAGGATGCACAGGAAAACCCATAGTCTGCCTGAGCTCATGAGAGAAGCAGGTTTCCCGACCGTTATCTCTGACAGAATTCATGTGTTATAATAAGGTCAGTATAATAAGGTCTTAGTGTAAACAAAGGATTCCAGTGACATCCGTATGTCTTTATATATATTTGAAGTTATTATTTAAATGAGATTTGCCTTTGTTGCAAAGACTGGTCAGTAAATAAAACTACATTATATTGTATCGTTCCAGTCATAATTAACTGCTGTGTATTCTCTAAGCATGTATGATCAGTTAACTAGTCTATACTTTTGCTAGAAATCTCGGCTGACCACTTGTTATTTTCTGAGAAAATAATCCATGCCTGAACCTTCTTCTTCTGAAAGTTATAAATTAAAATCAGTGGACCCTGTTAAGTGCAGCTTCACAAATTAATATGAAATATAGTGCTTTTTCATAAGGTTTGAGAACCAGATTTAAAAGCATATTGGTGTTTGTGCACAGCAGGCAATAATGATCCATTATCCTGCAAGCAGAGGAGCTAGCAGCAACACATAAATAAGAAGCAATTGGACCATCTGCTTTGATTTCTGTAGCATCCCCAGAGGATGTGAGCAGGAGCTGACACTTCTCTCCATCTGCCCTTACATTATCAATTACAGTTAAATTATGCTGCATGCTACAGGGCTGGCAGATATGGATTGTAGATTGTGGCACCTGAAAAATATAGAAGAAAATACATATGTTGCAAGCCAGCTGTTTATTTACAAGTTCTTGACATTTTTCCTCACTTTCTCTGCCAATGCCTTTTTCTAAAGCTTCTAAGAGACGTTTCAGTTTAGTGTGAACTCGAGAAGAAATTAGGTATAACAGTATAGCACCATGCACATAATATTTCAGTTCCGTGTTTTACAGTTGAATCTTGCACAGAGCACAAAGCAGCAGGTAGAACAGATTTCAAATGATCAAAAAATAAGTCCTGAATACATCTGGGTCAGCTGTTCCAGACTGTGTTTATAAAGCAAGTTAGAGCAGGGCAGGCAATGCACCCTTGTACGCTTTTTGTAGCTTAGAAATCACATGTAAAACTGTAACTTTTATGAAATGCTAAGTGTTTATGAAAGCTCTGGGAGAGCTAGAAGCTGGAAATGAGTGCCATAGTCCCAGCGTGCTGCGACTAAGCCCTTCGCTGAAGTGTCTTACCGCAACCCATAGGAATGCTACTCCTTTTCGACCAGGGGATAATTTTGTTGCAAGTTCATTCAATTTTCAACCTGTTTGATGGATGGTTGCCAGTCGTGCTGAATTGCATTTTGGTTTTGTGGTATGGTATTCTGGCCATCGAAGCTGACATATGAACACTACTTAACAACTTTCCTTTTGCCCTGACTGCAATTGGAAGCCTGGCGCATTCATCAATTGCGCCAGCCAGTTAACCAAGGAAAGCTCGAAGGCAAATACACTCCAAACTTTGAACGTTGTGCCTTTCTCATAGTTTCTAACACTACTCCTTGCATTTTCAATGTCATTAGTGCTCTCATTAAACAAAGCCTTTAGCAAGTGCTACAAAATAATAAAATTGATTACATATATTATGTTTTAGATAGCCTTCTGCCAATGCTGTCCGATCAGTTCAGGCTACTAGAATGCTACACAGGACAGAAGTTAATGGAGGGGAAATGACACTCTGAAAAGACTAGAAAGATTGAGTACAAGAACACAAAGTAGCAAATATTACACAGTAAAAAGAAGGAGAAAGCAGGATCTACCTGCATTATGACTGCCAGTGCGATGCAATATGCAATTTAAGGGTGTTTTCCCGTCCTGAAATTCCAGCAAAGAACTATCATGGGTGAAATTACAGAATTCCAGAAAGGAGAAGAGAGGCTATTATGCATATATTCTCATGTTCTTATATATAATTGTGTATATTCTCCTTATTTTGTGTTTGCTCACTGTGAGGATTTGGCGTTAGCAGTAGTGCTCCCTGAGGAGAGCCTGCGTATCATGAGCTGTCTCCTGTGGCTTGTTCTTGTGGACTTTCTGGAGGCCATGCCACCCTCCTTGCAGACAAGGAATTTCTTACCATCTCCACGCTAGACAGCAAGATGTTTTGCTCCCTGGTTTCCCCTCTCTGGGTCCTCTGAGGGCTGTCCTTTCCTTTCTTTATTCTTTATATTTGGTGATACTTGCCCCATTGCACTACAGTGTTTTCTCCTTGGATTTGCATTTTGAGGGCTTTGTTGCAAAACCCACCCTTCCAGGGAGAAAAACTAGATTCACACCTGATCTTCTCTTAAAGTGTTAAAATGCTAATGTTACTGCTCTGTATTGCACAGTGATTTATCATTTGAGGGAAATGAGGGCTGTCCTTGGACAACAACAGGCAGAGCCTCGCTCAGGGTCCCAAGATGCAGGCAAAGTTGTCTCACTTCTTTGCTGAAGTGGAATTTATCAATGTGTTCGTAAAAAGGGTCTGTTGGTATCTGTCTTGAACCTGCCCGTTCTATCAACATTGTCATCCATGGCATGGGCCCATAGGAAATTCTTTGTCAGCCCTGTGTTACTGAACAACTTAGAGAGGCCAGCTGCCTGCCTTAAGTATTGACCACAAACCCCATACCAGCTGAAGCGGTGGGCCCTGGGTCCGACAGTATGGTTGTTGTAAGAGCTTCAATGCCCCTCTTTTCTTTTTAGCAGAGATCAAATTTAAAAATCTTTTGAAATGAGACTCTCTCCTCATCTCCCCCAGTCTACAGTACTTTATTCTGTATGTTTGTACTAACTCTGATTTAACCTGAGAGGTCTTGCGTGTTTTTTCCAGTCTGGCCACTTGTTCGTGCAGGCCTACAGACTAAGTCCTGTTATTCACAAGTGACTTAATGTGAGGCTGCTGAAGACAAAAGTGCTAATGTATGTTTTGAAAACATCAGCCTAGAAGACTTGTCCAAGCCATATAGGACAGCTGTGATGGAACATTTTTTATTTTAAATGAAATTGGCTCAGAATTAAATGAAATTGTGTTAAGTTCCAGGCTTACACTGTTATTATTGAGCAATCCTTTTTGCTACTTTGTTGCTATGAAAGCTGTGTCAGTGTTTGCTTTCTTCCCTTTTGAAAAAAAATTTCAAAACAACTCTTTTCTGCTCTGTACTCTCTGAATACTATTACTGTCCAGCGTATTTCGGCACCTTTGTAGCAAACTGACGGTAGACTTAGAACTGTTGGATTTTTCCAGTGGAGCAATGATGAGTATGAGAAACCTATAAAATAAAAAAGAGCAGCTAAAAGGTCTGAAGTAAACACATTTCACGTTCTGGATATAGCTCACAATAGCGAGCCCACAAAAAGAAAATTTGTGAAATCACTAAGAAATTTTTATTTTCTTAGTCATCATTTTAACATAAAGTCTTTTTGCTACTGCTTCTATGAAGTAGTCTTTTAATTTGCATACTTATATATAGCAGATAACTATGTGAAAAACATTAGTCTTCTGGTTTACATACATGGTCCATAAAACTAGAGTTATTAGCTCAGTAGGTAATTATTTCTATGAAATTATTATAATAGCTTTGAACAAGGATTTACATTACTATGGTAAAATAACTAACAGTTATGTGTATTACATTTCATTTTTCAGCAGCAACATTTGTGTTTTGAAAGATTGTCCCTGAGAAATCGTATATCTTTTGGACAGGGAGGGGCAATAAATGAATGTGCGCGTTGTATACACTTGCATTATAAAGAACAATGCAAGTTATGAATCTCTTAGCCAAAAACTCACCGAAGACAAAACAATGAATATCCTGAATTTTTAAAGAGATTTTGATGAGATGCTTTATTTAGATTATTAATCATAAAATCTTGAAGTAGGTATTTCTTCTCAGTAATAAACTATAAGATATTTTGTAAAATATGGAAGATGAATTCTGTCTCTCTCTGTATAAGCCCAGAATAGAGATTCAAATGAATAGCCCCTATCTATGTTATAAGTAGAAGCACAAATCTCCAAGAAAGGATTCAAAACTCCCTTAATAAACCTCAATAAAAAGTCAAGCTTTTAAGGCAAAAACTATCTCCCGGCACATAAGCATCTTGACACCCTTCTACACTACTAACCCTCAATGATAATACGGAAGTCGCCTAAATCCAAATGCTCCAAGTTCACTTATGGCATCAGTCTTGGAATCTTTGACCTTAGAAATCAAGTTGTCCCTTTTGCCAGAAATGCCTCCTTGCAAGCCAATGCTTAAGGAACAGCAAAACAGGAAAGAGAAAGGTTAGCAATGCTTAAAGATGGAATTTTAAAAAGTCTGAATTGACAAATGTCAATACAGAAATATTCCATGAATGATTACTATTAAAGAGTCCATTTCCATAGGAAATTGCTAATGCTAAATACCTTGGCAACCTGGCTGGCTAGCGAAGGGTGTGGAGGAAACCACCAGTTGTGCAACTTAAAAGTCTTAGAGCAGGTATAGGCCTTCCCACATTCATCTAGCGACTTTAGAGCCTTAGCTCCTAATAAATTTGGCAGAGAACTGTAAATCCCTTTCCCAGACAACTACAAAATGTTTTTGGTTTGAACTGGAATGTAACAAAATGTCAAATTCTCACATCCTCCATAAAATGGAAATAACTTTGTCCACATGTCCTGGCTCAAGGAATGATAAAATGTGGTTTAGTGAAAGGTTAAAGTTTTTAGCTCAAGCTTACCATCTCGCTATTTTTTTTTTACACAAACAGCAATTATTTCTAATACTGCATATGTTTCTAATAACTTTTGATACAGGGAATGGCAGAAAAGGTGGGTACTCCAAATTTCTTTGCTGTCAAACTTGCATATTTAATGAGACTATAAAATCCATTTTAAGTTTAAAGACGCTAGCAAATCATTTTATTTTAATTCAGCAAGTGTCCAATGCATTTTCAGGGAAGAGTACAGTTTCTAAATCTGTGCTAACTACAGTAATAGTGCCTTTTCTATTTCAATTGCTCTCAACTCTGAATTCTCTCTCATGTCAATAGCGTATTTTTTTAAAAGCCTACTGATTAAGTAAATAATTTTGTAGCATGTGAAAGTCCTTGTATTTAATTTGTTGGGATGGGAAGCTGTATCTCCCCCTTAAAGTCTAATTAACATGGAGACTATCTTCTCTGATCAGTTCATAAGCTGTTCACAGACAGTCGGGATGTTGCAACTTTGCAAGACACTGTTTAAAGATCTCTGACATCTGAGAAAGCCACAAAATCCAATAATCCTACTTTCAGAACTCCAGGGTGTCCTCTGAGATCAATCTCATATCTAAACATCACATAAAGGGAGTGCATTGCGTTATAGACTGGTTTCTATTGAACACCAACTAAGAAGCAGCATTAGACATTCTTGAAGAAGAGCACTTATCAGGGGATTGGGAAAGGTTGTCAAATTCTGAAAAATTTACCCATGATTAAAGCTGCAGTATAAATATTGTTACATTTTTAACAAAGGTCTGCTTATCCTCCATGCATCTCTCTTGAGAGTATCCAGCGATTTACATACTGGGAATAAAGTTGAGCAGCTTTCATGTTTATCTGTGTGCATGAACAGAGCTGGCATTAATTCTCTTGTCTCTAATCACCACGCTATCATGTCAAATATCCTTTCAAGTAGTCCTGGGTCCTGGATTCAGTTGTGCTTTTTGTCCGCATAAATTAAATAAAATTTCAAGGCAGCTTAAAATACAGTGAAACTGTCTGAAAAGAGGTCACGTTGCATTAGTAATGTTTTGGCATTTTCCTTATCTTTATGCATGTATTTTTGCACAATTTGGGGAAATTTTCAATCTGCTATGCTTGTAATTCACAACTGTGAGTGTTTTTCATAGTGTTATAAGTGGATTTGAACAATAAAGTTCATCATACCTGCTCCACAACAAAAACAAAACTAAGAGAGACCTGGTGCTGTAGATTAAATTGGGCTGTTTTTCCCAATGTATCAACCAAGGTGTGAAGTTATTCTGGAATACATCAAGAAAACATGTTTCAGGAGCGCATTTTACATCACTTCCACTATGAAAGACTTCTCATGTTGTCAGTGGCAGCTCAGTGGGGCACAGCAATTCAGTCACACACTGGGACCCTTATCCCTGTGCATCTGTTAGCAGTGAAACTCAAACTTCAAAATGTTATCAAGGGTTTTTTTTAATTTGTTAAAAGTGGAAAATTTGAATCACCGTCATATGAAGTTTCTTTGAAAGTTTCTAACTTCATTCCACATTTGAGTGAAGGCAAAACCAACCTGACTTTTTTCTAAATGATGCGATTCCTACAGTTTTGCCGCTTTTCTTATGTTTCTCAAAGACATGATTTTCTGCGTTAGGCCTGCATACTAATTTTAGCAAAGTTTCTGTTGTGCTTTGAGTTGTTGCATTCACTGGGTAAAGTTTTACAAGACTACAGCATTAGTACATTTATATAAACACCTAATGAAGGATCGTAATAGAGCTTTACAATATCGACCTTTCATGTAGTCTTACAATATTTAATGTAAAGCTCTAAATCCTTTAACAGAAGGTCCGGATGCAGATGTAGTCTGAGCAAATGTGTTCATGTGTCTGTATGATCAAACTTGGGTAACTGTTCATACAAACTAACCTTTCTCTGTAGGTGAATAATGGATGTAGCAGTATTCAAATACCAAAGTTGTGTTACATTGCTGTGATTGGTGGTGTTCGAATATGTAATAGTGGAAGTTTCCTTGGATCTTTAGTGCTGAATTTCTAATGTTGTCTGCATCTGTCATGTGAACATCACACCTAGATGGCAATTCTGTTATTTCCTACAACTACTACACAGTCTCATCAAATCCATTTTCAGCACTCTCAGGGTGATTCCCAAACAATTTGCTGATGGTTAGGAAATGCCACTGAAGGAATGTGTACTTTTAATAAGTGAACATCTCATTGTAATATCTATAATACTGACAATGTACACATTTAGCTACTTGCACAAACTTTACTTGCTGTCTGGCGCTTAGAATTCCGAAATAAAAGTAAAATATTTGTACAGTAGCCTTTTAACACTTGCTAATAAATGAAACTGTGGCTTCTGTGGGTTTTTTAGGGGCCTTTTGTGGTGTCCGTATTGGAAAACCTAAATGTGACATTCCTTTAAGCTTGCAGAGGAGGGGACAGTAAAATAATGTTTTAAGGGATATTTTAAAATTCTATTTGAATTAATTTTAATTGTTTATATGTATCTTACCGTTTCTACTTTATTCTGAGTTTAGTCAATAGGTCTCCGATGTAAGTGTAGTTCATTTATATATAAATTGATATTCTGTCCCTCATTACCTATATTTCTAATGCATTCTGATGCATTAGTAAATAGACTTGTCTGATTAATCATTAGCACATGAAAAGAATTAGCTGTCTGCTGCCAAATGGAACTATTGACAATGATAATAAGACCAGCTACTGTATCATCTGGAAGCTGGGGTTTTACAGGAAGGCTGGAAATGGGTGGTATTCCATTTGTACAGTGAAACTGAATGACAGAAGTCATCTGTCTGTGTAAAAGAAAAATAATAATTTTTCCATATGCCTTCATGTGTTTCTCCCACTAAAACACAATAATGCCTTTGTGCCAGTGGTATTGATTGGACTGCTTTCATGCCATCTTCAGTTCGTTATTCAGTCTGAGGAAAAAAAGCTAAAATGTATTTTTGTTCAGAGACGTGTAAGTTTCCAGAATAATTTTAAAGCGAGGAAAAAGAAAAAATATACCCTATTTTGAAGATCATTTTGCTACTATAAGCCAGCTCAGCACAGTTAAAAGGGTCACCACCCTATTATTTGAAACTAGCAATGTGATTTTCCCTTTATTTGCACCATTTAAAAGCATGATTTAAAAGCACCCCACTACAGTTGCCACGAATATGCCAGTTAAGCAGCAGCAGCTTAATTTACCCCAATCTTGTGAATCATTTTATTATGATTTATACAAAAAATTCACTGTATGATGAATGTTTGTTATGGGTGATGAAAAGCTTGCTGCTGTTCAATGCGAGGAACTGACTGCTGGCACCTTTTCTCAGAAGCTCCGAGGCGCGCACACTGGGGAGTGTTTATGAAATGCAGACAACAAAGCTGAACAGGACTTTTTAAACACATCATTAGCCTTCCGGTAGGTTCAAATAATATACCGTTACAAAGGAAAGAAAGGTGTTAACCATATTCTAAGCATCTTTATTAAAGACTGTATGCACTTGTCTCATAGTACACACAAGCCCTTTCTGAGGGCTCCCTGGAGTTGCTGCAGCCACCAGCGCCTGCGGTGGGTGGCCCGCTGTCTGTTACAGCCACCGGCAGGGCAGGAGGGTCCCTGTTCCCTTGGGGCTGTCACCAACCTGTCACACAGTTGCATTTACCAACTTCCCTGGTCTGCGCTGCTCAGCGAAGCAGCCTGTAGCTGTTCCCAAGACCTTTTACTATCTGTTATCTCAGCTTCATTAAAATGGAATATACAGTGGTGCTTTGAGTGAGGAGACAACACCAGTTCTTACATATCCATAAGTTACTGGACTGTAGCTTATGACATTTGTCACTCAAAGACTTCTTTCTTTGTAAATTGATAAGCTCAGGCAGATGATCTGGGGAGGTTTTCTTACTTGGGGAGGGAAATCAGATTCATCAATACCTGAGCACTGTACTTTTATCCAGTGCTATAAATCCTTAGGCTATAATCAAATATTACCTGCACTTTATACGAGCATGTATATAAACAACTGTAAAAATAGGTAGGCAGAATAATTGCAGACACTGTTAATAATGGAATTTATCTTAGCATGTTTATGTGAAAGTAAAAGGGGTATGTAGTGAGTGGAAATGGTAAAAGCAGTAATATTTGTAAACTTGAAATATCTAATATGCACAGAATTAAAATACAAATATAGTAATTGGTATATTATTACATGCAAACTATGAATGAAGGAAAAAAGCAACAGAAGAACCTAACCTGGAGGGAAAATATGAAAAATGTGATAGCATGTGTATGTGTGTTTGTCTGTGGGAGGAAGTGGCAGACTACTACCTGCAAGTCAAATATAATTTGCAAAGGAGCTATTTTTGGGTCCTTTTAAAATTCAGTTGAGAAGAATACATCCGTATGTTCAATTTAGGCAAATTAAAAAACCTAGGTTAAGTTCATTCAGATTCAGGCCTAATCTGCAATCTCTTTAACCATTCCCATATTTATAACTCGGAGTATGACTAAAGCCATTTATATTGGTACGAATTCACAGGATGGGGCTGTGAAGTTTGCTGTATTCAGCTTTGTTACTACCATATTTATAGTGTTTAGATTGCATAGTATCAGTGCTTCCTAAGTTCACTTACCAGTGTTTTTGAGACTCTGTCCAGGGACCTAATTAGTGCTTGAATTTGCAGTTCTCTTGTAAGGAAAGTGCTACATTTAACATAAGTCAATGGGACTTTTACTTGTGCAAATGCTTTTAGATCAGGCTCTTAGTGTATGCGAGAAATATTTCAGCTCAATGACCTTCTCTTTGCCATATTTGAAAGTGAAGCAAAAAGAAGGTCATTGTTTTATGAAAAATATTAAAAATTCATGATATGTTTGGGTTTCTGCACTTGAATTCCTGGAGTAAATAATATTAATGGTATATTTTCAACATGTCTCTTAGCAATTACTGTATATTATGTAAATACTAGCAGGTAGCATACAGTAAATCTGCAACTGAAGAAATATTGACTTGAAACAAACTCATTTTAATTGAGAAACAGTGAACTTTTTGTTTTACTGGTCTCAGATTCATGGTGCAACAAATACTTAATTTCCTAAGACAGTACACAGGGAAACTGTAAAATGGCTTTTTCAGTGTTAAGAGAATAAAGCAAGCAGAAAGACATTTTTACTGAAATAACTTGACTAAAACCAATGCTGTAAAGTGTGAGTGTGAAAATCCCACTTTAATTGTGAAAGAGAGCAAAAGCATCCTCCCTACGAATAGATACACCATCCACAGCATGCACAGAAGGGAACCAACATACTAGAGCGACATACATTCATAGAAAGTAACAACAATAACTCATAAGTTTCTATTACGGCTACACATTGCTTTTGTTTTCTGATTCAATGCAATAATTCCATAATGAATACATTTATGTAATGTGTTTTCCAGTAAATTAGCTCTTTCCAGTAGTACTTGGAAGAAGAATGCTCTGGAGCTCTGGCAGCTCCATGCACTGAATCCTAACTCAACACATTAAAAATAGCATGAGTAAGACATAGCAAGATCAGCTGTATCTTATAAAATATAGCCTGTTAATGAGCGCAGTGTCTTTGGCATGTACACCCAGTGTGATAACTGGTACTGGCTGAGAAACGTGAGCACAATCTTTTGCTAGGTCGTGTTTCTTGGCAAGCAGCAACAAGGCAGCAGGAGCAATGGGCATGTGTGCTTTCAGAGGCTTGGGTGTGCTTGCACACCTATATACCAGACACTCGTACCTTTTGAACACTGAATGAAATAGTGCACGTGAATAGGAAATGGGAAAATGACTTTTTTATGATATTGTTGCAAGGTGTAATGAATTCCTGATTTTCATCAGTTAGTGGCAAAAGGGTTTTTTGAGACTGTTTAGAGAAAAATTGTTACCTGTTTCTTTAACACTAGCAGTTAGACATCAAAAAAAGCAAAAGTTTAAGTATTTATTTGTTTCCCTAGAATTACTTTTGTCTTGACATACTTCTGTGTTCTTAACTGTTGTTTTCTCCAACTTATATGCTGGACTCGCACATATCCATATCAATAGTACCTGCCTGATATTTCATTGAGGTCAAGGGAAGCAGACACAAAAGGGAAGTATCTGTGTTTCCAGAAGTCTTGCTTTGCAGCTATTTCACCACCAAATTTCCACTCATTGCAGTGATGCAGGTTCAAGTCCTAATTCTCTTCTCCACATGTTGATCAACATCTATATAATACTGAACTCTCATTGGAGTTAGCATTAAGGTGCACTGTGCGTTGAAACACACGTTGCTGAGGGACACGATGACACACAAAAGATTTTATCCAGCTATGATATTTCTTAGTTCACTGTGTGTGAAGTTCTAGTTTGAATTTATCCAAGGGATCTTTGCAAAATATTCCCATTACAGCTCACCAGTAAGTCATTTAATCAAAGTACTGCATTTTGGATTTGTTATTGGTTTGTTTTTTACTTCTTATAGCAGTTTTTTCCTTGCTAAGGAATTGAAGTTTTCATAGACATCAGTGTTTCTAGATATGGAAATAAAACATCATTGCATGCTTCAAAATTTGAGTCCCGCAAGCTGCTGAATATATGGGGCTATGCTTACAGAACAGCGAACATATTATGCATGCAGTTTAATTAACAGATGCCATGATATTTAGGCCAAGACCTTCTACCTTGCTCACAGAGAGCAAAGCAGGAGCTGTCTATTAAAAGAATTGGAAGTAATTCCCCTGTTTGACCCAAAGTTTGTTTTAAAAGACTGAAGTAATCTTGAATTTAATGAAATGTCCCTTACACAACAAGGTAACATAGATATTGTTGAAAAACAATACATTGAAAAAACAACTTGGCATCTTTGTAACTACACAGTAATTGGAAAATACAGTAGAAAAATGTAAAGTGCAACTTACGATTTGATGTGAATATTAGCTGCAAAATAATTTCATTTACTTGTTAAAATTCTTGTTACATTTCAACAAATACTTGTTACATTTCAATTTACTTGTTAAAAAGTGTTAAATGTCTTTAAAACTAGATTGTAAGTGTCCATGTCAGAGTGAGTAGAATCTAATTGCTGAGTAGTTTAAACAAATCCCATGACGAAAAAACACTACCCAGTGTAATGGTATCACAGTCTATTCCCATTTTTCATATGGGAAATCAAAGCGAGAATTTCCGAAAGCTAGTAAAGAAGAAGGCTAGTTTGTTTAGGTGAAGGATTTGGGCTCCTCTCCCCACTGGGGATTTCAAAAGGAGATGGTCATTTTGTCTGAGAGCTCTATATGCTACAGGAGAATGAGCAATTCTAAGTATGTATACTCTGAATTCTCGCTATACAAAACATATTATGAATGGTGCAATGGTAAAGCTAGCTTTTAAAAGTGTAATCACTGTTTTGGGGGGGGATAATACGGGATATATAATGAAAGCCATAAACATATGTATGTTGTGTGTTTGTAACAAGTGATTTGTTGCACTGTTATTGTTGGAAAATACTGTAAATATATTTTTTAACTTAAAGATAACTCATTTCATTGTGAGTGGATTATTCTTTTATAAGCTCTAGCAAATGTTTCAGAATGAAAAAGTTAACCTCTAAAGTAAACTAAATTTTTGATGTTTTACTTATTACTATTAATTTATATTAATTACTATTAATTTATGTAGTAAAAACTACATAAATTATAAAGTACATGGATATTATATTAAAGTAAATAGATTGCTTTTCAAAATTAATTGATAGGGTTCTTTTAAAGTTTTACTTGTTATACCAAATTATACTACAATATTTTAAATATTGCTTACCAGTTTTCTGAGTGATAGGTATAAAACAGGGTAAAAGGGACAGTACGCTATGTTTTGTTATTCTTATTTCAGTTCATATGAATTTGCCTATACCACAAAAAAAAATTGTAAGGAGTAAGATACTTTCTAAATTGTTTATGCTTTATTATCTCATCAGAGAACATTGTGCAGGAGTTTGTAAGAAAGTAACTGACATTATTCAACACTGGTATTTTCCTTACAACTTTTGTAACACTATGTATACATCATTGCTAAATAGAGGCAAAAGTTCTGTTCTCAGATGAATAGGCCAAAATTTGATATCTCGCCCAACTAAAGTCAATGACAAATTGACTTTTTTCTTCTTTACTTCAATTCTACAAGAAGTTCATTCCTTATCTTTAGGAATTTTCTTTAAATAGCTGAATAGTTTATTTTCCTACATTTATAGAGAAAGTTTAAATAGTATCCCTGAATGTTGAACATAGTATGGAATATGCAATTTTGAATGTGCAGTTTGGGTAAAGGTGCTGTTTTAACAAATCTAATAAATTTTGAAAAAGCTTCTAGTTTTGAACAATAGCCCTGTATTTTAAAATTTAAGATACAGAGTAGAACTTCATAAATAGCCTCAGCTTGCAATTCACACAAGTCTTATATGGATATAGTGTAATATATATATATATATTATTTACCTATATATGTGTGTGTGTGTATATATATATATATAGGTATACATGACTTCATATAAGTAGGTTAAAAAAATCAAATAAACACAACCCATTTATTTGTATGGCAATCTGGACTAATTATGGGGAATATTTACATGATACTTTCCTTTATTAATTCCCCATTTCTTTCTTCTCCTCTCATTACAACAACCATTATAGAATTTGCAGAGAGGAGCATAGTTACAAAGTGGGTGAGTTTGGAAGAAATACCCAGCACTGTCTTCATGCAAGTTGCTGGAATACTAACTAGTTTCAACATCTCTGTAAGTATTTTCTTAAAGCCGAATGGAAGTTTAGTTTTAGAAACATGCATTCTGCTTCTGTTGTTTATGCAGAAGACAATGAAAAGTTTTGTGGACATGATCAGTTTAATGAGGTTCTGAAGAAGAAAGCATAACAGTGTGGATAGACCTGGGCTGGATGCTGGATTTCTACACACCATGTCTTGCCTGTGCAAAAGGAGTAGAATTCTATATAGCAAACTGATATTTAGCTTAAAAAAAAGATTTTCCTTTTATTGTCTTTTCCCTTTCCTCATTCGTGGGAGGAATCAAGGACTGAGTTGAAATTCTGTTTCCAGTAAGAATGGCCAGAAGAGATGATAAAAGGATTTGATCGGTAATACAACCTTATGCAAATCACATCTTAAAAACACATCTTAAAAATGCATAGAAGCAGTTATGCTTTTCCCCAAAGCAAGTAATAAGAGGAAAATATTTATATCACATAACTGAAAACTGATGTCCAATTATGACTTGAAAGACGCTAGAGAATTTCTAATGGATTCTAGTGGGTCAATGGAGACATGATCCCAGATTACTTGACAGCTTGTTGAAACAGTCTATGGGATCTGCTTCTGAAGAGGAAAGGCAGCTGAACAACAGCAGGAAAGACAAAAATAATAAGCACTAAGTTTCAAACACAGATGGAAGCTAAAGGGACTCAGGAGGCAAACTGACCAAGGAGGCATCCATCATACCCAGCGTGCATGCTGTGGAAATGATACGAAGAACAAAAATAAAAGGGTATGGCCTTGGGCAAAGTTCTGTGCAGTGGCAAACACAATCACTTTCTATCATAATGCCATGGGCAAAGTGCTAGGAAGGAAGGAGTAATAATATATGAAATAAGTGAAGACATAAAGTGCTCCTATGAAGAGGAAGATGCATACAGTGTGACTTTGACAGATCCTAGGCTAACACATGTAAAGCACATGTACATGGTAAAAGAACGCTTCCAGCTATTCCCATTAAGAAAGCATAGTTATATGAATTTTCACAAATTTTTCACAATATCACAGCATAAGCATACTGGTTTAAGCATATTATTCCTGTTTATTTTTCAATTCTGAGCAAAAAAGAGACAAAATTCTGTATGGGGTAGGAAGACCTACAATGATTTTAAGAAGTTACCTTGTAGTTCCACTGCTCAATAGGGAATATTCAGCAATGAAACTCACATTTTGCCTATCTTCGTAAGGTTAGGTAGTACATGAATAAGATGTCTATTGCTGGAGTTATTGCTATCTTTTTGCACGTTCAAATGCTGAGCAACTTTATTCTTTTTTTTTTTTTTTTGGTCAATTGTTGAAGGTGAATAGCAGTTACAATTGTGGAATAATGCACCATTCCTGTCACTGTCATTGATGTTGCTTGCTGTGGCTTCATATATGCTCACCCTAAAAGACAAAGAAAGTAGTGAAGAATATTAAATATCTATTCTGCATTCTGTAGTGCGCAACAGAATATATACCTCTTGAACACTGGCAGATTTTTTTTTTCTAATTCTTGTATTCTAAGTTACTTGGGCAAAGGGTAATTCTTCAGTCAGGCCCTGAGAATGTCCCAACTCTGGCAGGGTTTGCCTTCCTTCATCTTGTCATCACAGGTGGATGTACACTTTTGTTGCTTCTTCAAGAACTCAAGTCTCTCACTTGCATGCTCATGTCTGCTTTCTGCACATGCTAACATAACTCAAGTGCACAAATTTATATTTGAGCAAAATGGATATTAAATATACCTGTATCATGTTAGGCTACTAACAATTGTGGAGTAGGTACAATCACTTTCTGAATAACATAGTACAGACTAATTTCAATATTGCACGTGTATAAATATTCATCCTATTATTTATAGTTGAAAACCATGGGCAGAGGAGGAGAAAGAATTGCAGCTTTCTGATGACTCAGATTTTGTATGGTAAAGGGGACAGATATTAAGAAAACAGGTCAGCTCACTAGCTGCTTGGTCTCCCTACTAAGAATTCCCTCTTCCCCTTTTTTTAATATATCCTGCCATTCCAGTGCAACTCTTGACTCTTTTTTACCATTGCTATAAGAAACAAATCCAAGTAATTTTATTCTACAGAGTCATTCAAAGATATTTGTGCAGCCAATACTAGGCGGGAAAAATCCTAACATTTTTATCTTCAGTGTTTTAATTTAAAATTTCTTGAAGTGTTTGAAGTGTTTATTTCTTTTGATTCATTCTGTTAGGAATTCTCCTCCTAACAGAATTTTTTTTCTGTCTCTGTTAGTTTCTTTTTATCAAAATGAAAAAGAAAAATGACCAGAAACTGCTCCCATCACTTTCTGAAGAATCGTAGCAAGACATTGGAAGACCAGATGCTATAGTCTTATAAATTAAAAAGGCATTATATACAGCCAGCTGTACCATATAAACTCAGATTTTTATACCACATTGTGGTGTTCTGTGTATCCTCATTTGTTTTCAACATCTGCTCGGACCTGTCCGTACTTCCCATATATTAGTTATAATTAATCATACGCTACGAGATGCTTTTATGTTTATGAGGTTTGACCCAATAAGTAAGCTATTACAGTATACTTGCTGGGTGTGTGCTAAAAAGAAAATTGTGTTCTGTTTTTGCTTTGCTGAATTAATGTAAACTGCTTTATTTTCCTGCATGTTTCCTAGCTTTGAAAAAAACCATCGTTGTAGGATAATTTCTACAAAAAAAAAATATATATGCCATATAAATATCAAGCATTTTTCAGTTGCAGTGGATTATTCACTTCCACATGGAAAAGTTACACTATTAGAGTTGTGATCAGGCAAGATCTGTGTTCCCTTCCAGGTGTTGTAGGTTTTAATGTTATTACTGAAGGATGGATCAGTACGATCTTATTTTGAATATCCTGTACCCAATTCTGGTCCCCCAAAATCAGAAAGAGAATCTCAGATGAGAGCAAGTCCAGGGAAGGGCTGCTAGCATGCTTAGGAGAGCGAGGAGTTTTCTTACAGGGCAAGACTAACTGAATTTGCCTTGGTCAGGCTAGCAAAACAGAGGCTGGGTAAAGATACAGAGCCAGTATTGTGGATGTGGAGCCATGAATTACTATAAACTGACCAGGAATAAGGATGGAAATACAAGGGTTTTGTCACATGACACAGAGCAAATCTCTTACTGGACTGCGACCCCTTAGCTTTTCTTGGGAAAAGCTACCCTGACAGGGTTGTGGGGTTTTATTAGTCTTTGGAAGTTCAGCTTGCAGTTGTTGGTTTTTCTGTCTTCCTGTAGTTCATGAAGAGGACATATTCCCCAAGACTAGGGCTTTATCAGAAGTGGGACAGTCATTTAAAAACCTTCCTCTCTGAGGACTTGATATCCTAGTTCTCTGAAAGCCAAATAAGGTAACAGGGAATATTTTTCCCCCTATATTTGGCTACAGCTGAGGTATAAATAGTGGATAAAAGAAAGTATGTGGCAAGCAGTAATTTCAAAGAATCGAATGTGCCTAAATAGTATAGGTTTTTCCATCCTTCATTCACATTTTAAAATAACTTTAATAAGTGTTTAATAGTTCCTAACACATTTGGATGGAAACGGTTGTATTATCTTTCCCATGCAGGAGATGCTATTAGACAATGATTTTAAACTGAATATTTGCAGAATTCTATCTACCATATAATCACTTAAACTTTTCAAATTTAAGCACATTAGGGGATTCTAAGAGCCTGATTTTTTAAATATACATTTTTAGTTTGCAGAAGTTTTCAGTGCACTTTGAAACGTATGTGCATTGGGCTTCAAGGCAAAAGGAAGCAATGACTGGTAAATTACTAGTGGCTGAAATAAAACAGTGTTTCAGGATCAAAGTGTGGGCCAGCATTAACACAAGCCTCTAAATTTTCGTATGTTTTCAATTCTACAGCTAAAATTGATGCCAGTAGAGTTAGATTATATTTATTTAATTTCCCCCTTTTTATCATCACAAATGCCCTGAAATACATAGCACATAACACTCTGCTTGCATTTCCCTGGGATGTATATATAGTCTTATTACTATTGAAAGTGTGTGAGTCAGAGTAAAACTTTGTCTTCAAAAGTGTGAACTGAATATACATGATGACCATGAGAAACTTTAAACAGATTACATTAAGCCGTCCAATATGGTGTCACTGATTAATAATGATTGAGTTTGTAATAACCATGCAAATGTAAACTATTCATTTATTCCAAATACATATGAATTGGGAAAATGATATCTCATATAATCTAGTGTTAGTCTATTCACTGCATCAAAAAAATTAATTTGTCTAATTAATGACATTAGTCCTTTTATACATGCATAATTCATATTAATTGATAGGTCTGCCTTAAAGAGTACCTTTCGGAAGAAAAATGATCCTATTAGTGCAAGTTTAATCCAAATCAGGGCTGACAAAGCATGGTGCTTTCAAGGCTTATCTCCAGCTTTGTTAATTGTCATAAGCATTCTAAATTGATTATTCTTACATTAGCATGGGACATTTCATTCATCAATGCTTTGCTATAAAGAAAATTTCTCTAACGGATTTGGGTAGCAGCACTAAATAAGTGTGTTGGTCCATTTTTCTACAGTAGCTAGAGGGGTATTCAAAGCATATTAATTCACTAATACTGAAAAAATTAACTATTAAAATGTGTAGAAATATCATACAAAATTAGATTTTTGACACTGAATAATTTTTGTGATATTTCAATAGTAATTGAGTGCTTGTACTAACACTTTTATTGCTTTTTGGTTTCACAGATGCCTTGATAAACAGCTAATGTTAATATTTCTTATGAGAGATGTTGCTTCACCTTCCAGGGCCACAGGGGCACAAAGTATAGGATAAATTAGTTAAATATGCATTTTAAGGAGCTGCTTGGAGGAACAAAAATTATAATGTAGCCAAGGTTTATAATGAACAACCTTATAGTTAGCATTTTAAAAATTCATTTGCAGAAGTTCAAGTTTACTATTGGTCAGTGAAAGACTTGAGAAGCAGACTGAGACTTTAGTGAAACAAGTGAATTTTAGTCTGTATTGCTCTCTCTGCTAGTGAAGTTAAAACTGTTTCTTTTTAATTTGTTCATAAACTTACAAAATACTATCTTAAAACAATCTTTATCAATTCATATAGTTTCTGCACAGAATGGGAGGGACTGACTTTCAGAAACTATACTCCTTTTGTAAGCATTGGCTCTGTCAGCAAACAGAATGCACTTTATGTGTCCTTTTATGATGCTCTAGTTTCTTTTCCCCGTTCACCTGATCTTTGTTTGCCTTGCACTTTCTAGCATTCTGTTAATCACTGGAAGCCACTGTGGAATCAAATCTGTGGCAGTGCCAAGAATTTCAGGAAGCTTTTTATAGTACTTTGCAATTGGAGGCATGCATCATAAAATGAATGGGGAGGAAGGGAAGATGCTGTCCAATAAAAATTTAAGGTCTGTTTTCTCCAACTCTCTAATCAATGCATATTTTCCACTTTGTCTGTTGAGCCTATCATTGAACAGCAATCCATAAAATGGGGCTGTGCTTCGCTTCCATTGCTTCTGCTGTAGTTTAAATGGGACCATGAAAGAAAGTGCTTTTCTTTCTGTTGATCTCAGTGCTGGCCAGAGGGAGTACAGTAATGCTTCCGTTTAGCCTAGGAGTGTTGAGGTTCGCTCTGCTTTTGTGTGGGGCCTTGGATTCTCAATACCAGAGTTGTTTACATGGCTCTGCTGCTTTATCTTGGCTTTCTGTTTCAGCTGGACAGGTTGGAGATGTTTCTGTTTGTTTTGTTTTTTAGTATACTACAAAAAAGAGGTCTGAGGTTTTGGTCTTTGTATTGTATAATCAGATTTTCCTTCAGTCAACAAGAGCTACAGATAAAAAAAAAACCACAGCTGAACAACTGGCTAGGCTATTTTCCACTCTTCAGGTACATAAGTTTAAAAAAAAAAAAAGTGAACGTTCTTTTGGTTAGAATTTAGCCCTATGGGAAGGGATTTTATTCTTGCTCTTGGTTTTTTTTTTGGGAAGTGCTGTTACTCTGTAACAAATCCCTGACATATATTTTAATACTACAGAACAAGGTGGTTCTTCAGTTTGTACCAGGCCAGGAATCAACACAACCTTAAGCCTGATTTTACCCATGTTAAAATGCAGAAACTTAGCAGATCATTGTTTATAGAGAAATGCAAGGGCAAGGACCCCCTTTTTGCTTTCATCGTCTGTAAGTCTGATTGGTTTCAGAAGTAAATACTACAACTTTAGTTTCAGCTGAAATTTATATCAAATTTATATGCTTAAATGTAAATTTGACTCCTGTCTGAAGCTGCATTTAGAATCCAATGAAAACATGTACTTCTCCTTCCTAACTACCATCACATAAAAAATACACTGTCTTCATTTATCACCTTTGATTTTGATCCAGTCCTCTTTTCTAAATTACATATCCTAATAACTGAAGCTAGGATGGATTGCACCTTCAAGTTTATATCCATTCCTGTGGTCTAAAAAAAATCCCTTTGTTCCAATCATGACTAGTTTTTCACATCCATTTTTAATCCATATGCTAAGCATTCTCCATAGGGTTCATATTTCAGTGAAAAAGGAACACTTCCGAAAGTTGTTCAGTTTGGTTTACAGTAGACAATGTTTGGGAAAGACAGAGATATTCCATATCCCAAAACTAAAATATACCAGATGTGCAGCCTTATTCTGGTTAAAAACAGATCAGAAAAACCATATATAATATTCTTTGTTTCCTAAAAGTAATTTAATATTGCTTTCAACAGAGAATATGATACTCCAATTTTATATAGTAAAAATGGAAAAGCTATATATCTATGATAAAGAAGGAAATGAAAACAAATGACCTGTATTTAAAATCCAATAAAATTCAACAAATACCTTCATGTCCGATATTAGTTAATACATATTTCCAAGTCATGTGAGAATTAATTACTGTTCAAGTAATGTCCTTTACTGGTGCTTGCATTTAACAGATCACTCAGGTTGACATGGGAATCTGGTAATTTTTATTATTTTAAAATGAATGGAACTAACAGGTTTTTACTGGTCATTCAAGGAAGTATTATTGGGTTCCAGTACGCCTCTCATGTGCTCTGAGTTTGAAGGATAAAAAGCAAAGGGGTAGTTTTTCTCATTAAAACACAACAGTGAAATGAGATACTCCCGTCTTCTTCCTCTACACCACAAGAAGCAGAACACAATATTTCCTCCAAATGCTTTTGTTTGTTAGGGGTTTCCTGTAGGTTTGATTGTTTTAAGAGACAGGAGAAAGGAGGAGGAGTTGAACTTGTTGGAAGATGTTTAATGACTTTATAGTTGTTATCTTGAAAGTGTCTGTAAGAAATTGTTTTCCTATGCTGACTAGAAGATGCTTTTAAGATTCATTCACCTCTAAAAGTTAGATACTATGATAATAATTGAAATATAGGAAGTTTGTAGAGTAAAAATACATAATCTAAGAAATAAATTGCTTATCCTTGTCCATGTCTTTTTTTAGAATGAGTTCAGACTGTCTGAGCTATCCTCAATATTCTCCACAGTGTTGGTCTTGTATACATGCATATACATGTATACATACGTGTAAATCTATATACATATGTATTCATATTCTTAGATTTCTAACTGTGATTAGGATTTTGGAAACTATTAGGTTTTGAATTTGGGGGAGCTGGAGTTCTGAATCAGTTGGTTAAAATTTTGAAATCTCACCAGTGAAATTCACAGCCAGTTACAGATTCTGACTTCAGTGTTTAGGGATGTTCAGATCTAGGTTTTAATTTTAGACTTTTCGTTGACTATAGTGTAATGGCAGGAACTAAAAAGATTCAGGAACAGAAATGATGCAGATTGATTTTCTGAGTTTGGCTCTCCATCGAATAAAGGACTGAAAACCATCCCACAAGATTTGTGTTCCAGATGAATGCCTAAGAGAAAAGAAATGAATTTACTGCACAACTGATCCGTTATTGGATGAATCTATGTGCCAGATACCAATTCTGCATGACATCTGTCTGGCAGAGTATGCTAGATCTACACAAGGTGCTTGCTCTTCCATAAGCATCTTTAGAAATATTATTTGCAGATAGATAACCACTATTGGCTAAATCAAAAAAAAAAAAAAATCAAATGTATGTGTACTTCCCAGAAACAGGTGGACTTGGGGCTCAGCCTGGTAGATTTCAAGCTTTATCTACCGATAGGGGGATCAACAATCCAAGCGTGACACAGTTCAGGCTGTCACATTCCTGTACACATCTAAAGGCAAAGGAGGCAATGAATGGAATAATCATGACAGAAGACAGGCTTAGAGACCTTAGAGAAGAAAACATCAGTGAAGTCCTCTGTTACTATATTTAGAAAACTTTTATCTCCAAAAACTACTCATTTTATTTGATATTAGGAGAGAGAAAGGAGCAAGAATAGTTCACATTCTACATTCTGCTCTCCAGAAATGAATCCTGGAAGAGAAATCTCAAAAGATCACATTTACACGACCCTTGGCTCAGAATATCTGCATTTGTTCTCACAGTACAGCTTTCTGGGAGGCCCTGATTTAATAAGACTTGGCTAAAGTTTTTAATGGGAGAGTCTGCTGTGTAAGGCACAGCAACCAGCTTCCTCCCACTTTTTGTTTAAGTCACATTCTTCCTCAAAATAAATAATTTGTAGGCTGGTAAGAGGAAAGTGACTGAGCAGCTACATATAGAGCATATTTTTCCACAGCATCATAGATTGTCTAAATATAACTGTAAGATTAGATTCTCTGTATTGGAATATTGACCTTTTAAAAACTAAGCAGTAATATCAGTGCTAAATCAGTAAGAAATAAATTATACAAACTAATTATGTTAAGTTGGCTTTATTCCAGTAACCTTTCAAATTCCAACTAGGTTATTGTTGATGGTTTTCTTGGGGAAAGGAGACTGGGAATTCTGGCAGAAGAGATCTGTGAGGTTTTTTAGTGTTTTTTACCGCATCATTTCATTGCAATTTTAATTTTGAGCCATCAGAACAGAACGAAAACCACTCTTCAGAAGTACAGCATGGCCTGGAAAAGCATTGCAGCAGCTCTTGTATACGTCAGGTTATAGCTTTAGAATATGACATGCCAATTACACCATGCTCTGTTACAAATTAGCGATGCCATTTCTCACTCTATGGGAAATATTATGAAACACTGCTGCAGATAAAGGGCATTATATAACCAAATGTTTATGATCATCTAGAAGGAGATAAAAGGTTTGCATTATCTAGGACACAATCAGATTTTCTCCCTCCCAGCCCTAAACAAGAAACCTACTTCTAGCGTGTTGATGAAAGATTCTCTTTCCCATGTTTCCCCTCCTCCCTCATTCTTTTATAAAGCAATTTCAAAGTAAACAGTGGCCTACCACCAAATAAGAGTTTACTAAGAATAAAAATTGAATTTAGTCTGCCTGTTGACAAGCTGATTGATTTGTGAGCTCTTATGACTGAATCCTCTCCTAAATGTGCTCTCATTTATCATGTGTAAGATTATTTCAGAATCAATAGCAACCTAACACAGAAGCATTTCTGCCATGGACATTTTGAAAACAACTTGCCTTCTCAATATTGCTGCTAATTTTTTCACGCAGAATTATCGGAACAGTTTAATTGTGCTTTGCAAGTTAGCACATACTTACACTAGGTTCTGCTTTGAAAGGATGATTTTCAAAGTAACTTCTATATATCATCTTTTTAAGAGAACAAAAATAGATTAAAATTGGATTTCCCTTCCCCTTCTAATGGGGAAATCAGATCGAACTTTCTCTAGTTGTTAAATGTGCCCTTTGAAAACCCATTTTCCAAAAATTGGATTTCTTAAATTAGCTTTTTAACATAATTATTAACATTCTATTGGAATTAGTACCAGAAAGCTGTCTGGGAGAAAGCCTGCTTGTGTATATTCTTCCTCTTTCCTTCAGCACTTGGAGGAGTTTAAAGCTACTTTTCCTGATTAAACACACATAAATTACATTTTAAAGTCAAATATAGTACAAGGAACGAAGGAATCGGGAAAGAGGAAAAAGGTAAAAGGTTCAGAGCTTTTCAGGTTCTTGTGTTATCTCCAGCCTAGGTGAGGAAGAATACTTGGTGTCACGTATCTTCCACCTGCCTTCTGTAATCAGTGATTTTTTTAATATATTTTTACACCCCCATCAGGACCTGTATAACAAATAGTTGGAATAGGACAGGACTGTTTTGGAAAATTACAGAAAGGTTCACACTCAGATTTAACTCTGAACTTTGAAATATTTTACTTCAGTGTTTTGAAGGACTGTATGTCCGGGCACGTTCTTTCGAGGTCACAGAGGGTCTGACATCCTATCGGCTGGTGTCAGCGTTCAGGCTGCTCGCAGCGAGTCTGAGGCACTTGCCACAGTTCACCCTGAGCCACTTGGCTACCGAACAGATTCAGGAAACAGCACGGCTGTTGAATGCAAATTTAGAAAGGATCTCCTGTGTTAGACGGCCCACAGGCATATCACAGGCTACCACACCATATAAACCTTTTCTTAAATGTATCATGCTCCAAGATACTCCATTAGAACAAAAAAAAAGCATGTTTTATAAGACATAAGCATCCTGACCAAAATTAACTTTTTTACCAAAAAAAAAAACTTATTATATTTAAAAATACATATTTAATATATGATTATATTACATTTAACTATTATTTTACTTAAGTATACTATATTTAATAGCTAATACTATACTGTGCTGATATGTAGCTATATTTAAATTTCAATTTTTTATTTCATGAAGGAAAAAAGAAAATGCCCATTTTACTTTTTTGAGGAAGGGATTAGTCTCTAATCAAAAAAATCAATTATTCATACCGCATTATATCTTACATCTATCACAGTTTGTAATTTTTTTTATTACATTGCTTTACGCCCTTCCATCATGTCATCCTACTCACACAGGAAAGAAAGGAAATCAGAAAGTTTAGTTTGAGTTGTATAATTGCTCAAAAATACTTTCAGGTTGCACCTTGATTTTTAACATTTCTGCCAAGATGGTGCAAAACACTAAATCCTGGATGCAATACGTCTATGCTGTGACCCCACTTAAATCAAAGGAAATTTTTCTGTGACTTTAATTAGAGCAAGACACTCATATGATTGATTTAAATGGTTTCATGACTAGAAATAAAGCTTATGGAACAAATTCAGCAATCTGACAAAACAGAGAAAGCTCTTTGCTAAAATATTTGAAGGTACATGCATATTATTAATATTGGACAAAATTATCATGAATAGAAAATAAAAGGAGAAAAATAAGCTTTTAAATGTTATGATTACTGTACTGTGCAGTATGCATTTCAATCAGATCTGTGATTCAGCTGTTCTTTAATTGGTGCAAGTAAAAACTAAACCAGGGCCAAAGTTAAACAATTTTAAGGAACTACCTCATTTTAAGCATTTGAAAAGTCCTTTTTTCACATGACTCTTAGATATCTTTTTTCATAAATGTTTACTCATTATGCTAAACATATGTGTGTTCACATACTATTCTCAAAAGAAAGAAAAAGCAATATTTGTTATGAAATATCTGTAATGTAACAACCTATTTTTATACCATAAAGCGCTATTAGGGCTTACCTCAGAGTGGGAGATGATGATAGCGTATACATGCAGACAGATAAATGATTCAATTCTTTCTTACAAGAAGAGCTGACAGTGATTGCTTATGCTCATTTCCTTTATGCACACTATGTAGGCCAGGGAACTCTAGGTTTCGTGGCCTTTCATGTTTTCCAAAGTAAATCAGTCAGTCATTCACATAACAATTATTAATTATTTCATGTTGGCAGATTGTTATACTGGTTTATGACAGCTGAAAGTACCATACAAAATGTGAGAAAATGCAGCGACTGATAAAATACACTACAGCTCCTAAGACAGCATAATTATCAGCTGGCTGTAAATAACTAGCCAGGTAAATTGAGATGTTTGTTGTTGGGACACAGCTGACTGCAGTCTAAACCTTTCACTTTGTAGATTCTAAAGCTGAAGGTATACAACAAAGGCTTGGGTTCATATTACAGTGGATTTATCCAGGTCATATCTGAGTCTTTACCCTGAATATTAAGAACACATGTGGTTAAACTTTTATTATTCAAGATATACACCAGTTGGTTGTGAATTTCTTGCATTGTGCTGACTCCAATATTTAATTTCAACTTCAGTCCTCTCAGAGCTGTGGTGTTTGGAATATTTCTGATTTTAATCTGAGCTCCTTATCCTGCTGTGCTTTCAAACCGGACCCCTAATCACCTAGCTGAGTTGAACCTTTCATCTGGGGAATGCTGTGAGGTATTCTAACCAAGGATCAAATATTGTCAACTGCTGTGCAGTGTGGAAGTGAGCCAAAGTGATCACCAAATGAATTGGGAAGAAGGAAGGAAAGCTGTGATGTTCTCAATACTTTTTGTATTAGGAAGCTCCTCTGTATTTGCTGAATTGTGGAGGTCTGCCAGCAAGGCATGGTGCTCTGAACAAAGACATGGTCCAGAGAAAGTAGCTGCCGTCTGCGGCTTGTTTCCCTTCAGCAGCAGCAGCAAGAAAACAAGCAGGCAAGTGCAGGACATGAGGGCGTTTTGCCAGCTCAGGGAGGTCTATAAGAACTGACCCTGCTGTTTCAGCCTTCTCAGGGACTGCCTGCCATGTACAGATTCTTCCCCGCCGCTCAGTTCTCTTCCAGCAGGGTTGATAAAGGGTGGAAGAGAGGGATGGAGAAGGTATTCAGGTATTTACTCATACTCTGCTTGTATGAGTAAAGAAGGTTGGCTTGCACAGCTAATTCCTTATTTGGCTTTCTAGAAGAGGTATTTTTACTTGGAGGATCTGCTTGCAGAATTGGAGACCATGTGAATAACTAGACTATGTATGGCAAATACATATATCCTTAATCTTGACTTGATAAGTCTCCTTTTCCATTTTTCTTTTACTAACTCTTTTAAAACATGGTGCCATGTCTTTATGACTCCTCTCCCTAAGTAGGATTGCTGAGCTCTTGTGATAACTATGTAGTTACACTTGCAGGCAGAGTGTTCTTACCCAGATTGCAAAGCATATTTAGGCTTCTGCCATGGTTCAGCTGCTAGCCACAAGCCACGGATGCTTTTCTACTTCAAAAGGGTCTACAGAGAATAAATGAATTGTGTTATGAATCATATGAACACTGTTTATCAGTACTGCTCTAGCGTTATTGTTAATTGAAAGGTTGCTACAATCCTTTTCTTTCCATTTTACCATAATACATCACTATAATCAGGAAGTTTATTCATTTATAAACATGTCTTATCTTTAGCATCTCAGTCATAGGCAACTGAGTTATCATTGTTTATATTATGTAGATGACTCATTTCCCTTTCAAGGATGTGCAAATCATATGTCATATACAATATCTGACCTTTCTTCTTCCAGTGTCTACAGGCCACTATTTGATTATTCAATGCAATGCTTACAGTAATGATAACAACGTCAAGAAAAACAGTGCAGAAGAAAAGAATTGTCCTCAAAAGCAGTACTGGGAAAAGTTTAAAATAATACTAGTAGATATCAGTTGGCAATGAAAAACAGGATGAGGAACAGCAGTGTGGAGCAAATAGTCTAACAAACTCAAATTTTTTCCAGCTGAATTGCAAGACTTTAACGTTAAAGCACTACCTTTATGAAAATGTAGGTATAGATGAGGAGGCTGTAACCTAGAACCCGGACCCTGTTCCTGTAAAGTAAATCAGCGATGGCTTCAGATTACAAATCAGACAATGTCTTCCAGTGATTTCCAAATTGATTTCCCCTCTTGGAAGAACCTTCCTACATGCTGATCATTTGATTTCAGTGGCTGTCTCTGGGAACACCTTTGAAGGGAAAGGGATAAGGCAAGGGGGAATCCCTGGCAGAGAGCAGAGTTTCTCCTTTTTTCTACTTTTCTTTAACCATAGTTGTTTGAGATGTCATCAAATATGCCTTTCAGAGGTGCCTAGGATTATCCCAAAGCTAAAGCAGCATCCTTTGGGGTATCAGATGTTCACCAAGTGTAAGTTGTACTGTCACAGAAGAAAAGGCTCCATAGGCTGTTAGTTTGGATAATGGATGCCTATGATAGCCTGAACAGCAGAATAATATTGTTTGGTACTATGGGATGCACAGACAAACTTGTTTCTGCTGAGGACTGCGCCAGAAGAGGCTACTAGTTAGAGAGTAATGCTAAGCCATGAATGAAGACAGCTCAGGTCAAGAGCTCTATGCACTAGATTGCGTCCAGGAGAGCTTGTGAGCTTGGTTCTGCATCACACAAAGCAGCTGCTTTGCTTCCAAACACAAGCTGGTCCTGCTGGCAGCCTAGCTGCATTTGTCGGGGTGGTAGCGGGGTGAATTCGGTCTGCTGAACTCAGGCTGGCCCTGCACAGGAATAACTTCAGTGTCTGTGCATGCATGGCACAATTCACAATTACCACCTAAGGTAACTGAGCGTTGTCTGTAATTTCATGGAGTACCCTTTCTCCCTTCTCTTCATTTCAAACACTGTTTTCCACACAGCTTTTTTTTTTTTTTTTTAAACTTCATTTCCATTACTCTGACTCATTCTGTTTTGGTGGAAAATCTGTATTCTTTTTTGTATAAAATCTCTGTTTATGACATGTGTCAGGATAACATATAAACTACTGCTGAATCCCACCTGTACTTTTAATCTTCTTGGAACTAGAGCATTTTACTAGCAATGAATGTTATTGCAATGATTTTAGTGTGTGTGGTTTCCTAATTTGCTAACCTTACTATTAAAATTAATATTTAGGTTTTATATCTTTCAAATGGGAATAATGATGTTAGTTATCTGATGTTTATGTCTTTTAGTCACGAAAATGTTCCTATTTAGGCTATAACAGGCCACACACATGTAATCACAATAAATAGCATTTAATATGTTTACAGTAATGGAAGGATGAGGTTAACTTCTGTTTTTATATTGATGGAGTCAGCTGGACTTGGAATACTATTGTTTACAATTAGCTACATTTTTGTTGTTGTGCTTTACCCTCAAATTAAATCTTTATTTCATCAACTAACCCTAGGGATTCCCTGTTATAATCAATGTAATAAACAGCATTAGTTGATAGCCTATAGCTGATGTTCATTTGTAATTAGGCTTGTGTTTAAAGAAGAATAATTTTCTAAATTTTACTGCAATAATTTTCCCTCAGATTTATTTATGAAAGGCAGGATTAAAAGTTGACTATGGTTTGTCTTGTCTGCACATGTCTTTAAAGCAAGGTCACTTGAATGGGGACAGGATTTTTTCAGTGCCTTTTTAAAGTATAATTTTAGGAGGGAAATTATTAACAGTCAATATGGGCTGGGCACCTAACTGCCAGTTACCCGTTCAAAAATCTACTCTACTGCTTTGTCAAATGCTTGTTAAAGACATGGCTAACATTGACTACATGCATAAGACTGGAACATATGGCAAGTATCAATAACACTCTACTAAACACAAAAAAAGAAGTAGGAGCAAGATGCAATGGGACAAGGCAGCCTCCGTTTGAGGTTTTACTCATGAAAAAAAAAAAGTTGGGGGCAGAGGTCTAACAGAGCTAAAATATAAACCTTTAACAACAGTTGTCAGATTGCAGGTGACCTCCAAAGCCTTTGAAGGTAACCAGCAAAGGAATATCTAGTGAAAGCTGTCTTTCTGAGGGGTTACCCTTAACTTAATCATCAAGTTACCCTTCATTTGGTAATTTTTGAAAATTTGGAAATGCTTGCCTATGCAACATTAATTTATATCTGCTGAGATGTTCCATACAGTTCTGATCTCACTTTGATGAAAAGTGCCCTTTTAATAAGTGTGACTTCTAAAGCAAGAGATAAACAAAGCTACTACAAAGCTAGCCATCTGAAGGAAAATCAATAGAAAGAAATGCTTTATAAAGTATGATGTTCTTGACCAACCAAGAACAACAAGCTGAAGGAGGTTCCACAGGGTGAATACATAATTGTATATACACTTTTATATCAGATTAAACATATTTTTGATAAAACAGAATGTGGTAAATAGGGTTTGCATCTCAAATTAGACCACTGGTGTTTAGGAAGGCAACAAAAGAATGGAGATGATGAGAAGCTGGTAGTTTATTTGGGTATGGTTGGTTTAGAGCATACAGCTATGTGAAACCTAAGTCAGCCCTCAGCAAGTTGCTCTTCATTGAGCTTGCACCATTAGTACCATACTTTATTCTGAGCAGGCTTGGTGCCGTGTAGATTTACTATTTGAAACAAGATGATTTCCTCCTAAAACCACAGTTAATGATTTTGAACCTGCTGCTTATGTGACTACTTTTCTGCACTTAACTCAGGAAGAAGTGTGAATCTGGCCAGAATTTCAGAAAATGTTAATACTATTTTGTGAGGTGATATTATCTTACATATTAGGAGGTTGTGTAACAGCTGCCTGATGTATATTTTTCCATATATCAATTGCATATGGGCTGGTGAAGAAAGTTCTGGGAAGCACATCAATAATGCCAAGAAAGCATAAGTGAGCATCATATTTTCTTTCTTTTTTTTTTTCATAAAACATTTGGAAAAGATATAGTCAGGGCCAAAAAAATATAGATAAGAGTTCCCCCATGCTTTCATCAGAGTTTGCGAAAGGGCTGCATTGTTCAGCTACAAAACCTTGTGTTTGCAGCCTGCAGACAATCATACATTTTGAACTCTCTAATACTGTAGAAACAGCTTTTTTGTTGCAGAAGGAGGAGGAAAAAAGACAATTGAAAGGACAGGCTGACAAAATCTACTCGCTTATTTGCATGTGCTCTCTACAGGCAAACACCCATGATACTGTCAGACTCAATGGCAAAATTCTTAATTTCTGGATAGCCAGGTGTTCAACCTACAGAGGAACACTTAGCAGCTTTTCTGTTGCTCAGGTGACAATCTTTGAACTGGATTTCTCCGTTAGATTCGTTCTCAGAGCAGTAGGACTTTCTTACTGAAGTTAAAAAAAAAAGAATCAGTAAAAGATTTAAAAGATCAAATATTAAAATATTATGCAAGTTAAACAGAAGAATTTAGTCTGTATGATTGCTATTTAGGCATATATTTATAAGAACTAAGATCCAGGTCCTCAATAGTATTAGACACCTAACTAATTTAAATGGGATTCAAGTATCAAAATAAAAGTGAGATGCTGAAATATGTTTGGGAATCTGGATTGAATTGTTTATGCGTATGGGTGTTAATACAGTTGTTTTGGATTATTTGTGGATATTGTGCCAAAGCTGGTTTTCACACTTGTGATCCTGAATTTTTGTAAGAAAACCATTACACTTGCTGAAGAGATGGAAAAGCAGGGAGGATTAGCTCTCCTATGAAGAAGTATGGAGTGAAAAAACATCTTTTCTGCCCAATAATTATGACCCTTTATAGGACGTCATGTTTCTGAATTCCAGCCATGCGTAGGGACATCCTATTATTTCAAATTATTAGCCATTAGTTCCAAAGAAAAGTCTATTACAAGATTGCGGTTATGACCACACTATGAAAATCTTATTTGTGTTGAGTAGTTTTCACTCTGTGAATAGCTGCAGTGAGGCCAGTAAGGGATAGATCGTGACTTACTTACCTTGGTGAGCAGTTATTCACCCCAAATTCCTGGGAAGTCAGTGGAACTACACATGTGAGTGGCTGCTCACCGATGTAATGAGGGGGCTCACAACTGACCCTTAGTGATTAAGTGTGTTAGAATTTGGGCTTGACATTTCAGGAAACTTTTAAGTGAGAATAAATTAACTACTTTATGCCAGACATCCACAGCAGGCCACGGAGATCATATGAGGAAATGTGCTTCTCAGTATAGGAGGTTTAAATAAAAATAATTTCATTTGTATTCAGGTAACATTTTTATAGCATCAATTTTATGATAAACACAACAGCTGCAGCAAGATTTTTTTCTTGCTGCAAGGCATAGTAGAGAGTGTTTGCCAATTTTCTATCTCAAGAAAGGTGTCTTCACATCTTGATTTAGCCCTGAATAATTCAGCAGAATCTTTAATAACAGACTTGCATGTTATAAGATCCCAAAGCATGTTATAGCTTAAAGAGGCAGGAAGAAATTGGATGTCACCCTAGGACTGTGATTTATAAAGAGCAGTTTTAAGGATAGCACTGCATTTTATTTGGTTTATCAGGACTGACCTTTGCTTGGCCTAGATCTGAATCTGTGACCCTGAATCAAACTATATTTCCTTGCTGAACCTTGTAAAAGGAACACATAAAATCGCATGTTTATCTAAAGTATTTAACTCATGCTCTGCTAAATACTTTCTTTTCCCAACTGCCTCCATGGATTGGGAGGAAAAGAATCAATGTAGGTGAGGAGATCTCCTGTATATACAATTTCCTGTTTAATTAAGGAGAAGAGCCATTTCACAAAGGCATATAGCAGGTACAAGAGCACTAGTTCTGCATTTTGTATATAGGTTTATTTAATATAGTGGAACATTATTAGGAATAAAAATATCAAGGGCTGAAACAAAAGACCAAGAGCATCTTCAGGATGGAAATAATACGTATTTCTCTATTTCTCCAAAACTTCCACTGCTTTTAATTATAGAATATTTCCAGCAAAGTTTACTTTCTCAATAAGGCACAATCAGCTGGAACAGTGATGGCAAATTTTTCCTGTCACATGACCAAATCCTCAGTTAGTTGACAACCACAAGACACATACCAAATATCCAGGAAAAAAGTTGAATCCTGGAGGTAATATAGTGGCTTATATAGCGTAGCTTATTTGTAGTTGTTCCTAGGAGAGAATGCTGCTCCAGGAAAGATGGCATGGGCATTAAATTATGTCCTGAGGTGTCCAGGCTCACCATCTTTTACAGATGAAAACGTGCAGTTGCATTATAATGCAACTGTCAGCCACGAAAGTGCTTGGGAGTTGCATGAAGTTTAAAAGCCACCCATTGGCCACCCCTGATTCAGGAGAAAAATGATCACATGACTCCTCTTAATATCTTTAAAAAAAATCATTTTTACAGCATCCTAACGGTTTAAATAGGCAATCTGGGAAGGCAAAATAAGTTATGAGCAGGATACATTTTGTTGACAAACACTCTAAAGTAGGAAGAGCAGAATAAACACTGGCTTGCAGCTTTGTCTCAGAGTTGCATGCTGAGCACTAAGCAGCATAGCATGGTATTTTCCTAAAACAAAATGGCTGCACAGTCATTAAAGTAATGGAAAATCTTTACTACGAGAACTTTCACAAAAGGATCCATTACCTGTTAATCAAACTCACAGCAGCTGCTAGAAGGCTTTGTCAGTTTCTTTTATAACAAAAAACCACATGGGGCCAATTCACAATGCTGGCCAAGTTACAGGTGTCACATGTATAAAACATGTAGTTGGTTTAAGATTTAATTAGGACCTTCTTCTCTGATCATAACACTTTAAAGAAAAAATACACTTAGGATTTCATTTTCTTTGAGAGTGGTTATTAATTTGCTGTGATTGATGTTAAATGGGAATTAAATCATAAATGTGATTATGCTAGTGGTTGGATGTTGTCTCAGCAGATTGTTTCTGCTTGTCACTTTTGAATGACTGCCGGTGTGATATGGCATGTTGATTTTTATTATTGCTTAAAGATTTCACTTTATCATCATTTGTCAGGAAACTGATTTTGCTCTTAGTCCCATTAATATTAAATCTGTCATAACCAGATTAGGATAGAATTGTTATCTACTGAACCTATGAGCCCTAGGCTAAATTTTATTCTCAAAAAAAAAAAAAAAGACAGCCTAATAACACAGAGGGGAAAACTAACCAAACAGCAAAAAGCAAAGCTAGAATCCAGCAAATAACTGCTTAAATAGTTTGTGAATATCAACAGATGAGTAATTTTCTTCCCTGCAATTACGGTTTATATTTCTGTTCACTTGCCTAAAATAGACTTCAGCAGTTTTTACACCTGAAAGTGAAAATTCACTCTTCAGTGCTAGCATAGGTAGAAAACCTTTTAACATAATGTATTCAAGGATGGAATAAGAATGCTATATCCTTTAAACATAGTTATGCATATGTATATAGAGAGAGTCATTTTGATTTTCCTGGTAAGGAACCTGCTGTTGGCAAAGACGGCTGAGAACCATATGCCATTTCTGTGAGCACCCCCTTCCCCCTTTTGGTTCAGGATGCACCTAGAGCAATCGTATTTATGCTAACTTACAGAACAGACCCAACGTCACAAACACATGTGCTGCCCTCTTCTATCCAGAGAATCGGCAAAGATGGTTGGTGCTACATACCTTTTTACAACTAGAATTTAGTCTGAAGCCTGCTAGGTCAATTAAGTGGACTTCTGTTGTCTCACATCAAGCCTTTATATTTGTTGCTCATTTGCACTAACCAGTATTCTTTCTGGTACTTATTTGATGCCCATTACTGTGGTATCTGAGAAGATCCTTGAGAAGACGATACTTATTTCTACCAGAAAGCAAGATTCGGTGTTGTTGTACAAGTAGAAGGATCTTATTAATCCACAAAGCACATCAGAGTATGTTCCACACAACGCAAGCCATGTGCATTCTGTACATAAGCCATAGCACATAAAGATAGCTGTGGCAGATCCCCATATGAAAAAAAGGTGCTTTTTTCTTAAAATTCTGAAAAGAAAGGAGTTATTTAAAGCTAAATTTAATTTTGCTTTCTGCGTTATATTTGGGTATGGAAATAAATATAAACTTGAAAAAAATCAGGGTTTTACACATGGTCCTGCTTTTTTATTACTCTCAAACCTAGTATCTGACTTGTTAGAACCATCTTCATTATAGACAAAATTATAGGATTTAGATACCTCCCTGCTTGATTGATCTGCCATCTGCTATCAATCCTTTAGCCACACTGTACAAGGTATACCGTCAATTGCAAATGACACATAGCAGGGCAGATGCCTTTGAATGCTCTAGCTTCTGAGTTCTGAGAATATTAATAGAATAAAATAGAATCATAGAATATTACTAAATGAAAAAGATAAACTGAAGGTGATAACTATCTCTTAAAATTGCTTATAGTTCTGAATGTGAGAACATGAGATTTTTCTAGACATGGAATATTTGGTAGTGACAAGTCCAGCTATGTGAGCAGATGCAAAACCAATTGTTTTTGGAGGTTTCAAAAAAAGTTATTGACTAAAAATTGGAAAAAAGTTTCGAAAATCCTCACAGAAAAAAATTTTGTGAAAGAGCACATTCAAAACTTTCAAAATATGTTATCTGGATAATTTTGAAATTACTCATTTTGGTTAGCCTTTTTTAGGTGCAAATCAATTCAGATTTTGGAAGTTTAACCTTCTTTCCAAATTCACAAATTAACTTTTTTTTTTGAGAGCGTCAACAATTTACAGGGTTTTAAAAATATCTTTTTAGACCTGAGAAATATCTTAAAACTAAAGCTTTCTTGCAAACACCTCATTTTTGTAAAAATGCCTTTTTTAGAAACAAAATTCATTTTTATAAGCTCATCCTCAGTGCTAATGACTAGTAACAAAAAAATTCAGGAATGACAAACACTGGCAACAAGCAAAGGAAAGCAACACCCTAAAAACATTAGTTATTTAGATGACTGAATATGCCTAGTTATTCAAGGATCTTTTCCATAGGAGAACACATTTCGAAACAAATCTTTTCGTATGATACAGGGAGACTCTGAAATTCAGCATCAGCTATGTTAGACTGCAGTTCTGTTTTGTTTAGAGTACCTGTGATTTCAGATATACTGAAGTAGCCTTTGCTAGCATGTATTAACTCTATTACAGAACCAAAAAAGGAAGGAGTTGGATTCTGCACTGCTAATAAAAAACAGAAAAAACGCAACTGAAATAAGTGGATTTACACAGGAGTAAAACAAGTCAGAGATCAGAATTGGTGAAAAAGCTTATGATGCTGAATATTAAATTAATCTAATTTACACTGTCTGCTGGTGGCCATTAGTGCCTGAAGTAGAGGCAATGAAATGCTAATGTGATTACTTAGGAACACTAAAAACAACTAGTATATTTTTCCTTTGATTGTCTGTGTGTTTAAGAATATTTCATTACTTCTGCTTCCTTTGAAATAAGGGTAAGATATAAATCATAGGCACAGATATAACTAGCAGTTGTGACATTTTGTTACAGAGTTTAATTACATGAATCATAAAATATTGCTACAATTTTCCAAACTGTTAAACCTTAATTAATATGAACCCACAGGGACCACCTTGATGGTTCATAATATTCTGGAATCTCTCCTCCTACAGTAGTAGTTCATGTGGTCTAGGAGTGCTTTATAATTTACAAAGAGTGATCAATTATTAGAAATGAAGCCAGACAAATTAATTTAATATAAATGGGGTTGTATGGAGTTTGACTAATTCTTTTTAATTACCTATATGTTATTTTTTCAATAGTCTAACAATGGGAACCATTATTCTTCCCAATGTACAAATTCATTAATCTCATTACTGTGCAGTATTAATATAATTTTATCACACATTCCAGAAGTGGGGCACATTGACAAACCATAATGAATCACAGCATTAGTGTACTATCACTACATTAATTTCAGGACATGCCTAGCTCATCTGCAATTTACGTTGAGACTTGGTATAAAATGAGCTGAATAAGCATGTAATTATGACATCTGCTTCTTTTCAGGTACCTCTTTGTAAATCAGTGACAAAGGAATAACAGGTTTAAATATGTGTTAACACTCTGATAGCATGTATAATTGCAATATGGCAATGTGTAATGAAGATTAAATTAGACTGTAGTGTACCTGACATATGCAAGAGCATAATTGAGCAGCAGTTAATTGTGGAATGAAAGAGACTATGAAGTACCAATATTTTAGTTCAGTAAGGAAAAACTAGTGTAAAGAAGAAATATTATTAAAATGACGCAACTATGTACCTTATTTTTTTGCAAGGAAACATTAGTTATGTTCGTAATATTTATCTTCACTATATTTACATGTTGTTCTTAGTGTTAAGTAAAGTTTTCATGCACTCTAGTCTTATGGTGCTTTTGGATTTCAGGTATCTAGGCCCTGGTTCTGTACTGTCTTACTACAACAGCAGATAATGCCTATTATGCGCATATAATTCTACTGATGCGTGGTTTTATAATATACAGAAAATGACCTTAAAACACTACTGTAGTAAGAAACAGTCATTCAATGAAGCTGTCAACCGAGCCATTGAATCGGGGTTTGAGGAAGCGTAATGTGCTTTGTCCTATATATGAGACACAACCTGGAACATATGGGAGATCAAACTGTAAGCCAGAGGGCACTGCAAATTATTAACTACGTTTTAACTGAAGTCATTATCACATAACTGGTAAAATATTTATTTGAGATTTGTATCATGCTATATTTCAACTTTAAATTACTTGTGGGGAGACAATTAATTCTAAAGGTTAGTAAAAGAATAAAAGGTTTTGCATTAAATACTGCTATTTGGACAAAAATATATGAATCTGTGAGTAACACTCTTCTGAACTTAGTGATGTTATGCTAGATGATTAAATTGTAACTTAAATTACACTAGCATAATTTAAGCAAAAATATCTGTGCTATATGAGCTCAAATCAAAAGACAATAATATAAAATAGGCCTTCATATTAATAAATTCTCTAAATAAAGATTATTTTATTGTGAGAATCATTGTTTGCTTTACTCAAACAAAACAAAACACCTCTCAATACCTCATGTTTATAACAACATATCATAACATTTAAATATAATCCGTGATCTCTCTGTCATATAAACACATATGTGTGTGCCTGTGTCCCTGTGCTGTGATTATAATGAGATCAGTGATTATCCACAAAATGTATTTCCCCTGAGAAATGATACCTCTAAGAATTCTGCAGCTTCTTAAGTTTTCTTCAGACAGCAGTTTTTCCTCTGTGCTACCAAGCTGGAAAACAAGTGTCTTCAAAGCAAAATTTGCACAGAAATATGATGAAAATAAATTTCGAGCTATATAGGATTTTAAATGAAGCCACCAGAATATGAACAACAAATAAAACAGCTCGTGACCGTCTGAAGAAACCTGTGACTTTTTTTAGTTCATGTTAGTTTTCCTTCTTGCAGAATGCTCTATGGCTCTTATTATACAGCTGGCTAAATGAATTCCCTTAGGATATTCCACTAACGGCATGTTAAGCGGCGGATAGGCCTGCGCCACAGAGCAGGTTTCAGCGGGAGAGTGGATTCCAGTTTGCCTGGAATTCCTAGGACAGGAAGTTTACAGAGCTTCACATGGCCAACAGCCACGGAGACTCGTTTGCCTTGGACAAGGCCCTAAGAAAGCAGGCTCTGGCAAATATTTTCAGACTCTTTGCAAGTCTTTCTAGTTTTCGGTATCAAATCTGTGCCTAGAAGTGCACACACGTGTACACACACCCATCACTAATAACAAATAACACTTAAGCTGTTTTATTACACTAATTTTTGAGTAGCCTCACCCTGATAGAAAGGTAAATACTGTTTTAGTCTTGATGCTGACATGCTGGAATTGCAGAACTTCGTGGCTCTTTCTGCAGTTTCATTGCTCACACTTACTAATGCTCATATCTCCTTTCTTGTTGGCTCATAGTTCTTTGCGATCTTGGGTCTAATGAACTTTCCAGCTGACGACTAATAAAAGCCTTAATTAGAAGGATATACATCTAGACCAGAAACCTTCAAACTCTCAGCTTAGTGGAATGGTGGAAATTTTTCTTGTGATCCTAGTCAATAAGCAGTCAGAAATACTGGAAGATTTTAACTATCATTATTTCAGAACAGATGAGGTAGTTTAAGATGAGATAAATGATTAGTAAATCTGGACATTTTTTATAGTTTACAGCAGCACTGAAATAAATGTTATTGTTAAAATGGGTAATATTGGCAGTATAAAGGAGAATATATGTTAGCTGAAATTATACAAACTTAGTGTTATTGTTATCCTAGAAGAATATGTATGTGTCCTGTGAAACAGAAGCCTTAAATTTTTTTAAAGTTATAAATTTGCTATGTAAAACAAACACCAGAATTTTTATAAAGGCAATTTCATACTGATATAAATATAAAGTTTGTTTAAAATGAATAGTCTTAAGGTTTGTTTAAGTTGAATAGTCTTAATGAGTAAAATATAGAAGAATTGTAGAAGCTGTAATTTAATCTGCAGTTGTGCTGGGTAGGTTAAACAATGCTATAACTTTTATCTGATGTGCTTAACCTGGAATATATATACTAAGGAAAACTTAAGTGTTCGTCTAACAGTTTGTATTAATTACAATTTCAAAAATTTTCCAAATTAAGCTGAAAAATTTACCGTAAGCACAAAATCTATTCAGTTACGAGATTCACAGGAATGACAACTAGCACAAACTTCCAAACACTTCTTTACCATCTGCAAATTACTTAACCTGCAGAAACATCTTGGTCATGCAATGTTAAAAGCAATCTGTGTTCAGGAGATGAATAAGGCTATTTGCTTTTTATGTGAATTAACACTGAATGTATTTAACATCATTTTATTGACATTAAAGGAATCATAGGTTCTCTTCACCTACCTACAGGAATTTTCTCCATAACATGCTTGCTAGTGCATTATTTTATCTATTTTCAAAATTTGGTGAACAACAGGGACAATCTACACATCACTCCCTTTCTTCCACCATCTCATTGTCAAGTTTTCTTGGTATTTACCCTACATTTTTCCCTTTTTACATTAATCTTCTAACTCCTAGTTACATCCCATGAATATCACTAGATAATTCTTTTCTCTTATTTGTGTTTATGTTCTTGAAATATTTATAGACTGCTACCATGCCTCATATCCCCTACCCAGTCATTATTTAGCCAGAGTGTGTTACCACTTTTAAATCTTTCCTCATAAATCTCTCCCCCTTCGCTAACCTCTTTTGTTGCTCTTCTCTGAATTCCCTTCATTTTTCTAGGTCTCTCTCACAGTGAGGTGGCCTGTGCTGGACACTGTGTTCCAGATGTGTTTGTCTTCAAGCCATCCTGACAGTGGCCATTACCTCACTGTTCCATGCTGTGATTTTTCTGTACAGACAGCGCAAAATTGTTTTGGCTTTTTTTTTGTATACATACTTCTCATTGCACGCTGATGTCCAATGTATTATTAGCTAAGAGCATTAAGAATCTTTATGTTATTATTTCTCAGGTTTCTCTCTTCAAATTGGATTATGTATGTTTATTTTCCTTGAATGTATTAGCGCATGAATCCCTGCACACACATTGTTTCATCTCTGTTGCCTAATGCATGTAGAGTTGAGTCAAAATTCTCTCTCTTCTCCTTCATGTTTGCTAATGGGCACAGAGCTGAGTTATGGGACCATGCATGTTCCTTCCACCCAGGACGTCATGCCTCCTGTCTGATTTCACAAATACGTGAGTTATGTTACGATCAAGCCTTCAGGGTACAATTTACAGATGTACAAGCCAATATAATTCAGATTATCACAGCCCTTCTCCCATCATTATCAGATGCGTGCTGCCTTTAAAGGCAGTAATGTGATTCACAAAGCTGAGACAAAAAATTCATTTTTTTGTTTTAATATGCTCAGATTTTATCCAGATCAGTTCCCAGAACTGACTCATGGTGCAGTCCCCAGGACTAGCAGTGCTGAGATAAGGAAGGGGAGGACAGGCTTGGCAATGACAGGATAAAGCTAGACCCCTTAGCAGCTTTGGCTTAGATTGGTTTAAACTAGCAAGGAAACTGCTGACATTAACACTAACTGGTAACAGGGGACAGGCACTGTCAAATGCAAATGAAGGAACAGCACTCTTGATAAATGGCCAATTTAATCATGTATATTACTTTATATTCCAGTGTCTGTATTAAAATCTGTTTTTGTCCTCACCTTCATAATCATACTGTACGTTTATTGGATAGAAGCTCTTCAGTAGCATAAACTGAGGGGTTTCTTTTTGCTCTCTCTTATATATGTACGTTAGTACTTCATGCATGTATGTTTCATGGGTTTAACCAAATGATTTTTTTTCCTCATTAGAATCACTTAAAAAACAATTTGTATATATCTCATAGATTTACCAAACTAAATCTATGTGAATTCATGGATTTTCATGACTTAAAATACTGGCCAAGTTCTTAATTATTACAGCTGTAATAATATTGAAAGACAGAACTTTTGGAAGCAGTTTTACTAATTTTAATGTAATCTTCAGAAAACTTTTTTTTTTTTTGCTGAGCAGTAAGCCAGAGAAAGGGCTCGACTTTTTCTTCTAATGGATTCAAGTTTTGCCTTTTTTAGTTCTTAAGTTAGCACAATAATATTCAAAGTATTTAAAGATGTCATGATGACTCTGACTTGTTGCAGAAATAAATAAAGATGGAATCCATATGTTTTTCTTTTGATGGATTAAGGGCCATGTTTACAACAACATAAGTTTACACTGTTGCTGGCCTCAAGTATTCTGCAGACCTTTATGGGTCAGCTCCTGCAGAGGCTCATTCTTACTCAAGAGTACAATTACAGTAACTATTTCCATGGTTAAGGAAACAGTCTGTTCTGAATAGAATATACAGTATGAGCTATTCCTTTTTTTAACTACTCTTTGTTTTGTATTTGAGAACAGTCTTTTTTCCCAATAACAGTATTCTAGTATTTAGTGATTTTGTATAAATATAATATATACTAACATTCTTCAAATATAATTAAAATATTGTATATATGTTTGTTTTATTTTGAATGCAGGTAGATTCTTAGGTCACAGATAAAGCACAGGCCTATTCTTAAAGAAATATGTAGTCCGACTTTGCAGTTGCTATTCCTCCTTTTCCTACTTCCGTAATTTCAGAATCTCCACTCCACTATTATCAGTGCTGCAAAGACTGCAGAATGAAGTCATAAAAAAATGATTCCCAACTGCAATTCAAATAATATATTTAGGAGTCACATTGTAACTGGCTTCACTTTGCTGCTCTTGATTTACTCTGGAGTTAGTAACAGACTAATCTGGATAATATTTTTACAATGTTCATGATGTATTGAGATAAATGTTGAGCTCTTGCACATGTTTATAAGGTCAAGTTTTAAAATGTACATATTTATTCCTGCTAGTGTCACAGGGCTACAATTTGAAGAGTACTTAGTCATGATGAGCAATCCTTGGTATTGGTGTTTATAGACTCCAGTCCATAACAGGAAAAAATATTTGCTATTGATCGCTGCCAACTGTAGGCCTGTTGTTGGCCATACTTACCCCCAAATGAGCATTGCTTTATTCTAATAGCCATACTGAGTTAAGTGGATGAGACTATGTCTAGCACTTACAGTGAGTGCACTGGCCAGAGTGACAAACAAAGAGACTTTCCCAGTTTTCCAGCCACTGGAATAATCTGCCCTAGCTGAGGTTCTCTATCCTTTGCGGTTAGAAAGCAGTCTAGAGATGTTCTCATTCTACACTTCCCTCAAAGCCTAATACGGCAGAAAAAGAGAGTGAGCACTAAGAAATAACATGAACTGTAGAGCATGTTTTCCTTAACTTCCAAGAAGGCCCCTCAAGACCAGAAAGACCTTGGTACAGAATTATTCCTGACCTTCCTCTCAGTGCTGTAGTTCTGTGCTTTGTGTCATTTTGTTCAAGAAATTGAAAGCGTTCAAGTGAGCAGTAATTTACAGTCAAGAAAAAAACTGACAGTGTTGGCAGAAGGTGTTAGTATGCTTTGTATGTCATATTTAAAATTATATCAGAAATACTATGAGTAGGAGGATCATAACTGTGGAAACAACTTCAATAACGGAAGATAGGTATATTTTCCTACAGTGGATTAGGAGATTTTATTCTGAAGGTAGATGGAAAAAGCAAACGGCATTTCAAAGATAAGGAAAATCTCTTAGGCATATGGAAGACAGAAAGCCAGACCATCCCTTGAGAACGCCCTCCCTATTTACGCGTTTGTAAATACTAAATATTCGATGATGTTTCCATTCTTGTCCTTAAGCCATTTTAAAAGAAATTCTGTTCTATGAACCTGCAGCTGGGCTCAAGCACATCCCTTAGCCTGCATTTCCTATTGTCACTATAGTGTTTGCTAAGCACTTGTCAGTATGGTTAATTTCATAAGATGTGAACAGACACCATCAGATCCCAAGTAATATTCTGTAATGACCAGGTGCTCTTTTCTAGCTCATCTAGCTAAGTTATACATATTGTCCTTGCCATTTTTGTCTCAGCTGTGACTGTTTCAGTAGACAGGCTACAAACAGACAGTTCAGACCAGACCTGCTCTTCCCACCACTGTTTGGTTCACGAAGGTTTTCATATTCTGGATTCTGTGGACAATTTGGTGGTTTTAGATTATAAACACAACTTTCAGGTATGTATGTTTGATCCTTATTATTAATGAGCTGACTGAAGTCTTCTGCCCTGACACAGAGTCCATACTACAGTTCTCTCATACTGGAAACCTCTATAGTGCAGTAAACAAAAATGTGAACCAGAAAAAACACTGCTCTAACTTTATACGGACCAAGCAGGATAGAAAGTGTTAAACATAGTCTAAGTGAATAGTTATTTCCAGTTATCCTAGTCAATTTTTCAAAAGTTCTCTTTCCAGTATATTGGGCTATTTTCTTACGTAAAGAAGAAGGAACAGCATTGTCTGAGAAATAAGTTTCAATGACAGAGTCCTAACCTGTGGCAGGCAAAACATAAAGAAAGGAAGAACATTATATATACTTACATACATACTGAACAAAGAATGCAGTAAACACTCCCCCTTAATGCTGGCACCCGTTTTTCATGATTGTTTCATTTCCATTTCAATTATTTTTCTCATTCTAAATGCCAGCCGTATTTTGCAGCAACTTTATCACATCAATAACGGTATTTCAGTTTTTGATTTTGTTCACTAAAGTATTGGTAAAATGTGTCTACTTTTACCTATCTGGAAGACAATCTATTCTTGAAATTTTTTTTCCACTGTGTGGGCATTTGTATGTCCTTAGTTTGAGCTCATTTCTAACCATAACAATTCACTTGATAATCAAATTTTGAATTGATGAAATTTTAATATGATATATATAATATTTTTTTCACCTCTTATTGGTATTGTTTATTGGTTTTTATATGAATATGCTTTTGTTTTATTTTTAACTACTCAAATGATAAATATAGATTAAGGGACCCTATTCCTCTTCTTGCAAAACTTGTCTTGTTACTTAAAAAAAAAAGAAAAAGAAAAAGAGAAGTGCTATTAAGGCATTTCTTTTCTTCTAAGTAAGTATATCATGGAACTGTAAATACCTATTTAGAGGATTAGCAGTTGTGTGGAAACGGTCAAATAAGTTAAGTGTTCGTCTTGTTTACTGCAAACATGACTTCCCCAAAAGCAGCTGCATTGTGCAATATTTCCTGGATCATTATCTACAAAATGTGTGGTCATTCATTTGACAGTTTTTGCCTGGAGAAAATAGTGGGAATATTCCTAATGGGGTTCAGCATTTTATTATCTACATGGTGGACTTGCTTCAGCACAGGAAAACTGTCAATGACCACATAACATGCTGTTTGATGTGACACTGGGAAAAGGTTAGGTGGTTTGCACATTAGAGCAGTCATTTCTGTTAGCACACCAGTTACTCAGTTTTATGGTATATTGAAAGAAGCCACTTGGGAGGCAGACTTTTTTTGAGAGAAGTGACTGATAATAGCAGGTTGGAACATGAAAAGCAAAAAATCTTAAATCTATCATATGTAAACAGAAACAAACGTGAAAACCTACAGGTTTTCCACCATTATGCAAAATTCATCCCTTAGTGACTTATCTCTGATATTTGAAACTAACCTCTGCAGCATTCATGCTGTCACTTTTCTCCATAAGTGGCACTTATTAAAGCAGCAGTGTTAGATGGAACAGTACCTGGGTAAGAATACTGCTTCCTGAAAATTTCCCAGACCTGGTTCTGTTCTGTTACTTATTTCCTCGAAAAGTATGTTCATGTTTCCAAGATTTTGACAAGGTTTTAGGGGAAGAGAAACATCCGTTTTATTGTTTTTTTCCTTCTGCAAGGCATGCTGGGAGCTTGGCTAAAATAAAATTTCCAGCTTTCAGTTACTTTATAGAGTGCTGGAAAACAAATCTGTAAATTGCAATAATAGCAGGTTTTGAGAGGAATGGCACCCGCAACTAAGTCAGCTAAAAATAGAAAATTAGTACAGAAAGAGTAGGTCAGACTGAGAATTAAACTTAACCTAGTGCATGAACATGTGAAGAAAGTTGTAGGTGAAGATGAAATGAGTACCTGACCAGCTTTTCTCTCTCTTGGTTTCATGGACTCATAGAATCAAACAATTTTGAATTGTACAGGTAGGTTTCTGACAGGAAAACTGAGGCACAAGCATCTTGTGGATTGCATATGGAATACAGAGTCTGAAGAGCTAGATTTTCATTCAGGATATTTCATAATTTTAGCGATCTTTTCATTATAAAATCTTGAATTAGCATATTTATTTTGTCAAATGTCACATAGAGTTAAATTCAGAAGTAAATATAGTCTGTCTAAGAGTGGATAAAGAGTAGACTGGTACCATCCATGCCAATCTATATACTACTCTATCAATTTAATACTTACTTGAACTTCTAATTATTTCTCTCATTGCCCCTGTTGTACATCACTTCTGAATGTAGCTCACAGAATCTATTGCAAATGGCATCTGTTAATGTAACTTCCACTCAGATGGCCCAGAAAACCAAAACATCATAGAAAAAGTCGCCAACTGGAATGTAAATGATCTACTCCTTGCTTTTTTCTTTTGCCAGTTGGAGTTACACTAGATCAGAATATTTAATACGCAATAATAAGTTGGTTCAGAGATTCAAGGAATGCCTAAATTTTCTTCTGAAGATAGCCACCTTCAAGCACCTGTTCTACTGGGGAAAGATGGATCCCTGCGTATACACCTCAAGTGTGTGTGAATTTTAGTGTAAACACCTGATCATTAGAGCCCAACATTTATGCTTGTTTTAAATGCTCCAGATATATTTATATAATCAGAAATCCTTAAAAACAGAAAAACTGTTGCAAGAACTCTGCTCATGTTTGTGCCCAGGGAAAACATACAAAATAAAATAGAGATAAGTTTTATAAAGTGTAATAATACAGTAATTATTATAATTTTGAAAAATTTACAAATAAACACTAACTGTCTTTAGTAACATCTCTAACATGGTTACCTTCCTCTGAAGTTAAAATACAATCTTTCTCATTTTATAATAGAGATGGGACAATACAAACACTGAAGTGATACAGCAAATACAAATATTCTGCTTTCTTCTTTTGTTTTTTAAGGAAAAGGAAAACAAACTTATGAGTGACTTCAGGAGAAAAGTCATGTAATGTATCCACAATTGAAGATGTCATTTGTGTCTAGTAAAGCATAGAATAACCTGTAATCTAGCGAAATAGTTGTGCATATAATCACATAATCTAGCAACACAATAATAATTTGTTATAAGAAAGATCTTATCTTACAAAACTGTGCTTTTGTGTGTCCTTGAACAGTACAGCTTCAGAGTGAGAGTTTATATCTCTCATGGTAAACTTGAGCTGTGCTGCAGGTGTTTTAGTTTATCACTGAAAGGAAATGACTTTTTTTACACCTAATTTAATCTGAAGCTATTCACAGTTTAAAATGTTCAGTAACAGTGACCTCTGTAATGACTAACACATTGCAGGTGGTCCGATAGCAGGCCAGTGGTTAATGTTTGCATCGAGAGAGAGAGAGAGAGAATTAAATGTCCACCCCAGAGTTGTTTTCTTCCGTTTATAGTATGAAAACAACAGCTGGCACAAAACTAAACCACAATTAAAGAGCTTCTGAAAAGTTGTGATCTGTTTAGTTCCTGCAATAGAAGAGCTTTCTGTTGGCATCTATAAAAATTTTGACATTAACTTTGAAAGCAGAAATCCTGATAAACATTTGCAACCTAAATGGCCATATTAGACTTTTGATTCTTAGGTTCCAGCCTTGTAGCCCCTGCTTAGTCCTTCTTCAGGCAAAACTCCTATTTGTTCTGTATTTATACGCCTGGGAGCAGTAAGTGTTTTACCTGAGCTAGGACTTAGTGTACCGTATCAGGCCTCAGAAAGCACCACCAAAGCTCTTAGTTTTCACAAACAACTAACTGAGAAGGCAGTTCAGCGTTCACGTAACAGCATGTAATGCAAAACTGGTGAGCCTGAATCTGTCATTTTAGCTTCAGTTCAACAAAAACTGAGCATCTTTACTGTGTAGCTGCTGTGCAGCTTTTCTGTATGTGCGCAGACTTGGGCAGTATCTAGGCCGGCCACCACCACTGTTAATGGCACCTCGAGTTTAAATTCTATTTCTTTGTAATTTCTAGTATTGCATAAATAAAGCTCGTTCCGAATCCTTGTAAATAGTGCAGTTAGAGAGTCCTACATAATCCTGAGAACAAAAGAGTACTTGCTGAAAATAGGTGAGAAGATAAGGTACTCTTGAAAGACAGTTTTCAGCTCAGAAACAATTCTGCTGTTTCTACTATTTGCTTTGAAGTGGCATGATTTGTTACATGAAGAAAGGACCTCTGAAAGTAAAAGTGTGTCTACTTCACAAAAGATGATGGGCTTCATACTTCAGAAAATGTTTCTTCAGGGGACTTAAAACAGCCTTATTTTCATAGAAGAGAGGATAGTGCATAGAAGGGAGCACAATAGTTGAGGAAATGTGATATATAAGCAGGGCTGGTTCTAGAAAGTATGTTTCAAATTATTTGATGTGTCAAATAGTATTCACAAGCCTTTTATAAAATATGGCCAGGATTAGAATTTATCAGCACTTTTTGGACTGGTCCTTAAAGATAAATAGCCATCTTACTAATAAGATGCCAGGATAGGACCCATTTCACTGCTTTGTTAACTATGCACAGATGAGAATGAAGGGCACTCTGCGGTGTTATGTGAAATACATCAGCTGACACTGCTCTTTGCTGCATGAGTGAATGTAGACAAAAAAAATCCACGGTATGAACAGTAGTTAAAGTAAGTGAATGCTAATTGGAAAAGGGATTGGAATCCAGATCGCTTATGTGTAGAGCAGGAGGAGTAGTCTGTTTTGGTCAAACTGAAAAACTAAAGGGTAAATTAGCCATACCAACCACTCAAGAGACTTTCAATGCCTATTTAATTATTTTATTCAACCTTTCTGACTTCATAATGACACATAACCTGTTTTTTAGCTTTCTCATCTGGAAAGAAGGAAATACGCATTCAAATCCTGTCTGCAGAGGGTGAAATTGAACTTGGTTTCCTGTTTCCTAAAAGAGTACCATCCTTTGCTATATTCTAGTAGTGTTAAGATGCTATCCAGTACTTTCCTCTGGGTTTTCTGAACGTAAAATATTTCTTTCAGATCAAACAGAATTCTGCTACATACTGAATGAAGTACACTTTTTTGTCTTCGGTTATCTCAGTTTGTGTGGCAAATTTTCAGTTGGACCAAAACAGACGATTTCTCTCTTGTACTCATTCCTACCTCTCTTCCTGTCCACATTCAAGACCTAATAAGAAAGTACTATGAAAGAGGGGTGATTAATATATGTTTTACCTAGGATTTGAGGGCAGATCTAAAGCCTAATATAGTTATTAGAAAGTCTCACATTAATATGAGTACTATATTCAAAATAGGTTTTATTGCCAAGTCTTTTTCTAAAATAAAAAATAAATTAGAGTTTGCCAAATTCTTTTGTTATCTATACTTGTTGAAAACTCTTTAAGTTGATATGGTTTCTGACTAGAAATGACAGCACAGTATGGCCATCTTCATATATGTAAATCAATAGAATTGTTCATACTTATAATTCCTTTAAGATACTGCCACATTTAAAATCATTTGTATCACACATTAAAAATAGATATTTTATATATATATTTCAGTAAAAAAAAATCCCATCATTATTTTTTTCATAAGCTATACTTTATATAATACTCATAAATAATGTATATGTACCTTTTGTGGCTATATTATATAAATAACACACGAAAAGAATATTTGGTCCTAACCTGCCTACAGTTATATCTTTAAAACTTCTTCATTTGCAGTTAAAATCTCTACATATAATAGCATGGCCCTTTATTGTCCTGAAATTAAAGCTTTTGAAGTTTCTTCCTCTCTGAGATACAAAAGAAAGCACACAGTTGACATCAAAGTGAAGACATACTGCTGACTAGTAATTATGGTAGCTTAATGCTACCCAGTCCCCACCCATTTACAAGCCTGCCTTTACTTTCCTCAACATGTACTTATTTTGATCAACACCTTTAGAAATAACTGGGCAGACTAGCTACTTACAAAGTTCTTGCAAAATTTGGTTGGGAAACAAAATACTGTCTTAATAATTCATTCTTTATACGTTATTGTGGCTTTTTTTAAAACCTCATTTAATTACTCTAAGTAAGTTGTAGCTGTTAGCTAGGTCTTACCAGATGTGAAACCAGACACAAGGGTGAGATTTTACAATTTGAGCACAGCTGCTTAAGACAAAATCTGGTTTAGGACACAAGAGATGGATTTAAAATACTACATTTATATTAAAAATAGCAGGGAATCATATACAGGCCAGCTAAAGGTCTTCTTGGCAATCTAATTAATTTCAAGTGAATCCATCCAATCAAAGTCCAAAAAAGGCTTCAAAACCAAGCAAATGACATTTGCTATCACTCTCCTCCTCTGACCTCCTCCCCTAAAAGCAAACACACATATGTAGAGTACTGCTCTGTTTTTAAATTAAAGTCTCCATTCTTTTTAACGTGTATATTAGTCAGGTGGATGCTAGAACCAAGGATGAAATGCCTCTGCATCTTGGAACAATTTTAAACATCTCTAAGTACCAGGATGATGAACTCAAAAGAAGTTTATTTATCTTGGGCATTTGAGTTTTACAGCTTAAGGGAAAATAACGTTAGAAATCCTGAGGGGGGGGGGGGTTCCTCCCCATTCTTGCATATTCTACTGCACTGGCCAAATTGTTGATATGCTTAGCAAAGCATGTAAGGTAGTGCAGAGCAGCTGAAATAACTCTGCCACGTCTTCTGTATGTTGACCTCTGTACCCCATGTGTATGAGGAGAGAGAAGGAGCAGCACAACATTTATATCAATATTTTAACAAGAGATTTGTGGGACTGGAAGAAACTATCCAGTCAGTAAGCCTTATTTTTCCTTAACTAAACAAAACAAAACAAAATCCCCAAGTTTGAGATACTTTCATTATAAAGCATTTTTGCAACATACATTTTACAGCGATACGTCTAAAGTACTGTTTTTACTAGCTTAACCCAAACCTCATGAGCATCATGATCACCCTCACTGTATTCCATCTTATATTTAGGTGACAGGTATGCAACTTTGAAGAGACATATTTTCCCTCCAGCTCCTGAACCCACTGTAAGTCCAGACAGTGACCAATAAAAGAAAAGAGCTGTAACAAAAAACTAGGTGATTTAGCTGTAAAAGAAAACTAGAATCTTCCATCTAGCTTGATCCCTGAATTTGCCTAGGTTTACAAAAATGGTACAGATAAAACATGAACTTTCCTACTGTTTCTCCCAAGTTGTTCTCTGCATCTGCCACTTGATGCTGATCTCAGTTACTGCTTCACTGCAGCAACCAACTGCCACAGCTAATTACAACCAGCAGTCTGTGCTTTCCCCTATCTCGCTTCTGACCAGGTCACTGCAACACTTATTTTTAAAGTGTTTTTTTCTAAACAGGAAAAACATTTATCCAACAAAACTTTATAAATATTTTTCTCAGTAGTACCAACAAGCAATATTTAACCTGGTACTGAGGTCATTGCGGGGAGATCAAATGTGATAACGCTGAGCTTTTAGCTGTCAGACACGATTTTCTGGCATTTCTGTAGAGTTTTAAAACCTATAAGCCGAGAAGGGTCTGTTTTTCTTGTCAAGGTACACTCTTAATTTCCATCACTGTTAGTGGGTGTTATACAGTCTTATCAGGGACATAACAGACCTCCCAAGTGTTCTATAACGAGTTAATTCTCTTTTTCACATTTTTATTGATTATCTGTACCAGATAACAATGCATACAATTCTCTGATTTGATCAAGAGAACCTGACAAACTTCATAAATTTTAAAAATGAAACCTAAGTATTTCATTAATACTTTCCAAATCCTGTGATGGAACTGCAGAGTCACATGGAAAATATGTGTGTTTATCATTGTGTAATACAATGGCTAGTCTCTGTTCTCTCTACTTGTTCAGTCTCCTCATCACATTTTACCACTTTTCTCATTTTTTCCTCATTTATTTTCTCTTGATTTTATTTATCCTTTCTTTTCGTTATGACATACGTTTTCTCTAGTAGCCTTCTTGCTAATAACAACAGTTATTCTGAAATATTGTATGCTGTTTATAAAAGTCAAGTAGCCAGTCGGATAAAGTATTTATAAACTTCTACTAGGCATTATTTATTTACACAATACTTATTAGGATGCTATCTGTTCTATTTAGTTACCCATCTATCCATTATCATCATCATCCAGTTTTTAACAAAAATTAGGAAAAAATACATTTTATTCTGATCTTTCATGAAGCAAGGGAATTACTGGAATAATGTAAATAGAAACGTTCTGCTGCTTTGGTGAAGAACTGCAGATTGATTAAAGAGTTCTGAAGAACAATTCTTTAAACTTTTCAACCGAATGTTAAGAAAGCGGTTTCTACCTCAGCCTCCATTCAAGCATATTAGCATCTCCTTGGTTATATGACAATGTTCCGTGGCCTCCTTGCTAAGTATTACCAGCATGTAGGATGGATATTCTTCAGTTTTATTGCCCATATGCAGTTCACCTCAGAATCACCTTATTTTTTTCTCATTAAGGAAATAAAGAAAGGTACAAGTAAAGATGTAATGTTTACCCATCCCTTAACAGAGTTACCAGGCTCCATCAAGTACCTACCAAATCTCAGGTTTAACATGAGAAATCATGTTAATGGAGTGACATAGCAAATTATCTGACTCAATAATAAATCTGTCAAAAGTACTTGAATTTCCATTATGAAAAGCATTTAGACTTTTCAACGCAAGTCCTTATGGCTATTTGTCTTTATCTGCCTATATATCATTATTTTGTTCCTTAAAGGGTCTCTCTTCTGAATTACTGTACAGGACTAAATAACTGCTTTGACTACTTGGTGTGAGGAGGAGGAAAGAGGCACCTAGCAATGGTTAGTGACTTTGCCTATTTGAAGATGTCACTCACTTCTCTTCAAACAGTGTTGTGAAACTGGACTGTTGATAATAACCATTAATTATGGCTTTATTTCTTGGAACTATGTCCATTGCTAATTTTGAATGCATCAGAACAAAACTCTATTCTCCAATCTACATATTAAATTTATGTTGATATTTAAGATAGTCTGTGCCACTCAGAACCTTAATTCACTGCATGTATCAGGATGTCAAATTCCTCTCACAGGACTGGTTCAAAAGAACTGATCATGTGGGAAGTTATTGTGAAGTAGAAACAAGTTTTTGTGTTACAATATGAACACTCGTTATTTCTAACTAGTTAAGGAAAGTAGAATCCTAGTATTTTCCTTTCATTGCCATTTAGGATAGCAACTTGCTATACAGAGACAATTGCTATTTAAAAATATTAGAAGTGTTAGTGTTGAAGACTAGTTAAGTAATTTGTCTTAGCAGAAATTAATCCAAAGCAGAAATTAGAAGAGAGAACAATTTTAAAATGAATTATCTAAAATTATGCATTTCACTCTTATGATAAATAGATCGTACTGAATTTCATGAAATAATTTAGTACATAAAAGTCTATTAGCTAGTTAGAAACCATGACCCCATTTAGCATTTATGGACCATGGTAACATCTAATCTATATTAGCTGATTTGTATACCCTTTATGATCTGAACCAGATCCCATAATGTCAAAAATCATAGCTATCACATTGAATTATGACCCATTAAGAATGCAGGATCAGCAAAATCAGATATGTCTGTCTGCAGAGTGAGCTTTGCTAGCATATTTACTCTTTAGTGAAGCAGATTCTGCCCCCAGCATTTCAAAACAAAGATCCTTCCTGAGTGTTTTTAAAATGAAATGGGGCATGAGGCAATCAGTTTACACTATTTTCACCTGGATTTTCACTGCAGTGTGCACTGGAAAAATAATCAATTAATCATGATTTAAATTTTCTTTTAAAGAGGTAGATATCAAAAGATAGAATCTAGCTTTCTGTTCATACTTGTTTGCTGTGAAAAGTTAGCTTAGCAGACCAGGTAATACTGGATCATGCTTCTAAATCCCATAGGAGCTTAAGTTACCTGTGATGGAAGAACAAAGTGATTGATTCTGCATACAAATGTCGTAGAAAGAAGAAATGCATCCCTGAACTTACTCTATTCTTGCTCGTAAAAAACAGCCAGTAGTATCTTCAGGACAAAGAATGATGGAAATCCATGACAGATATTTATAGAAGTTAATCATGCTGCTTTAATTTAGAGAAGAATGTCTTAAAACTATTATCTCATGCTTTATACTAGAACCTTAGCTTTACAGAGATACAAACTTAGAGTTATTAGCATGGTTTACTTTAGTCTTGTAATAGGTAAAGTGATTCCTTCTGATGTGGTGCAACTCTGCTCCCTAAATACGCCAGGCTAAATGTCAACACTGTTAACAATTCCACTACCTCCCATTTTCACAGAAACACCTAGTAATAGTGCCTTTCCTTTTTTTATAATGGCTTCTAATACTTTTCCAGAAAGGGAATTTCATTAGAAAAAGTTATATCACAAAGGCTGTTGATTGTATGCTGTGTGTTTTATGCCAGTCTTACAAATTCTGACATAAGTTCTTAAATATAGGCAGAATGCATAATACTGTTCATTCCCGTGTAAAGTTAAGTATATCATAAGTTCTCCCAGCTGTTTAAAGACAACTATCAATATAAAAATAGCAACGAAGTTAAGTTGTCACAGTAGTGCAATGGACCTAAAAGACTGGGCGCTTTACCAGCTCTCCACAGAATCCCTACATTCAACCCTATAGGTATTTATGAAATAGCCTTGAAATTGAAAGTGCAGTTTTTGCTTGAAGAAATTTCTTTCTTCTTTAGTGTTGATGTGTTAATTTTTTAATGATTATAGTACCTATTTAGTAGATAAATAGAAATACAGAAGGAAGGGGAAACGTGCGTATGAAATAAAAGGAAGAGGAAATGTGCATATACATTAATGAAGAAGAAAAATAGAGATAAATATGAAAACTGACCTTTGTGTCAATTAATTTAATCATTAATCATTTTAACTATGTATGTGGAAAACAATAATATCTAAATACATTATTAGATTATCCCAGATAAAATATGTATTTGAATCACATAATGTATGACTTATACTAACTCCCTTCTTTTGTATGCATAATTTTCTATGCAATGCATGCTGTTTTTACAAAGTTGATGAAACCTATAAGCAGTCTATTTAGCTTCTCTAAGTACTGTTGCTTAGGATGACATCTCCACAGAGCAAATTGCCCTTCTATATGTAGTGATATGATCCTGCTGCTCTCAGAAAAGCAGGTAGAACGTTAGGACAGCCTTGGAGTCTACTGCTAGGACCCTTTGCCTGTAGGGCTATGATAGCATATGTTCAGGATTCAAATTCAATATATAGGGACTAGATTTGCACTTGTTTCTCAACGATGTTCATCTTAAAAGCATAGAACTTCATTTCACCATCCTCCTGGTAACGTGTTGATATACACTGTGGTTACTTGTAAGGCAGATCTGGAAAATATAGATGCAGCAAAGCATAAATGTGCAGGGAGGATGGTTCATGTTCATTAACTTTCTAGGGCCATACCCATGCAGTGAAGATTTAACAAATGTGATAGGCATTTTTGCTTTTACCAAGAGACAACTTGAAATCCCTGGTATACAGGAGCCCTTTCAAGTAATTCTGTAAGTGATCAAGAGTGCACTCTGCTGAAAATATCACCAAAGCCTAATCCTTTAGTCCCGAGTTTAATGAAGTATTTAGGCCCAAACTTCCCATTAATTTAAATGGGAAATCAATGGGAAGTTAGGAGCCTAAATGCTTTGTTGAATCAGGGCCTCAGGGCTCAATTGAGATTCCCATAGCGATCACTGGAAAGACTTCCATTAAAGCACTGGTTTGTGTTAATCACTTCCATATCTGTTTGTTGGTACATAACCAGCTTATTTACAACATTTTTTGTGGGTTTTACTAAGGGCTACAAATGATACTTTCAAAGCATCTAAGACACAGTTAAATACATATTGGAACTTTGAATAGGATCTAAAATAATTTTCTAAACTTGATTTCTAGTGCCTATCTGCCTTTCTGGGTACCTATCTACACCAAAAGCTAGCACTAGTGATTCAGATACTAGAATCTTAAATCCTATCTTCCCTCCTTCCACCCTAAAACCACTATTTTAGAATTTTTATCTCAAAAGAAGCCAGGAATTTGAGGAGTTATTGCAAGAATTTTTTCGTACCGGTAGCTCTGGTAATACTTGACATTCGGAAAATTGACCCAGCTTGTGAACCTAGACATTTCTAATGGAATGTATTTCAAATGTTTAGAAATCTGGAAAAAAAAAATGGCAGATTTCAAATCTCCCACTAACTTGAAAATCTGATCAATAGAGACAGATGAATAATTAATTCTAAATAATATTTCATGATTTGTTACTTTAATCCTACTATGTAATTATCCACTTTTTTGTTACAGTATTCCCTTAGCTCATACTAACTGGTTTCACTTAAATAATTCAGTAAGGGCCAAAGCCCGATTGCATTGAAGTCAATGGCAAAAATCCCATTTTCTCCAGTGACAACAGCATTTAACCCTGAGGAACTGACCTTAAGGTTAATTAAATGTTTGAGAAAACCTGAGGTGATTTATAGTTTCATGCTGAAAGCAAGAAAAATTTACAGTTTTGTAAGGTTTTGATGTAAAACAAGATAAAATCCAGTGGCCTCAAACTGAGTTTCACTTTCAATTTTTATTTTCTTTTAAAACCTGAAACTCAAAGTGAAACTCAGGTTGAGAGTAATGTGCTATATGTATTGCACCTAGATATTTTTTTACAACTCTTTAAGTTGTAGACCCACAGTTTTGCACACCTTTGCTTCTATGAACTAATTCACACATCCCCACTAGTAATCGGTCTTTTTATTACAGATTTGTTTTCGTGGTACTTTTTCTACGGCAGCCACTGCTAGCAGTGGTGGATGTATTTCTTCAATCTGCATGTAAACAGTTATGAAAGAAGAAAAAAGACCTCTGTATATACATTGCATGGAATGAGAGCATTAGTTAAGGAATGTTTCATACTTGATTTGATTAATGAGTTTTGGGGAGATTATTTCTCAGCCTGATTCATATGCTTAAGTACCATAAAGTAATTTAGCATCTAATTGAGATCTTTTCCAGAATGCTATGTTACTCATCTTACACTTACAGAATACAGAAATTCAAATTCACCCTCTACCCAGCTTTTTGATACATAGTAGCATGATTCTTTTTACTAGAAGGTAACCAAATTACACATGCAAGTATGTTATTCATTTGGAGATATTAAACTTTCTTCTGTATATGTTGCTAAAAATACCCAATATCAAAATGTTAATATATGGATTTTTTGATGCTTGCTGTATCTAAGCTACTTAATAAAAGCAGGGAAAGACTTGCATATAGAATATTAAAGATTAGATTCCTTTAGTTTGGATTCCCTCAGCTAGTATCACCTCAGACAGAAGTTGACTATGTGTACATATTTGAGATTGAAAAAGGTGGAGCTATTGCTAGGGGCAGAGTCAAGGTGAGAAGGAGATCGAAGGGAAGTCTTCATCAAGAACTGTATAAAAAGAACATGAGGAGCGAAATCATTTGAAGCTGTGCAAGCAAAGGAGCTTTTCCATAAAAAAAGGAGTAGAAGGCACCTAAAGGGCATGCACCAAGTTGCAGGACACAGCTGATCTAATAGTAAGATGACTTTTGTCCTCCAGGAGAAATGTTGGGAGTGGGAGAAAAGAGTGTTCAAGAATTTGTTGCATGTCTGAATTTTCCAAAACTCTGTGTTGCTCTCCTGTGCAGTAACAACTCTGATGTTTTCTTCATATTTGGTAGAAGGGTCAGGATTCTCTTTCTCTGCGTCCCTGACTACGAGTCAGCAGAATGAACCGATTACCACAGGCCCCAAAAACGGGTAAAAGGAAGTCCTTAACAATGAGCTAGATGTAGACACACAGAACAAGAGAAAAATAATAAGCTCTTATCTTTGAGTACATTGCTTTATCTCTTGTTCTGGGTACCAACATCTGGTTGGTACTTTACACATTTCCTCTTTCCTACTGCAGGACATTTCTCATTTACTCTGCTTTCAATCTGCCTTGAGTTGCTGACCTCTAATAGGAGAATATATTTCAACAATGTTCTTAAACCATAGATATTTAAACAGAAGTTATCTTTACGGTCAGTGTCCCTCATGATGCAGAGTTGAGCCCCAAATTATTAGAGTAAAACCTGATTCTTACACTGAGAACAATTTTTTGACTGTATTCTAATCAAGTGAAATTCTTTTCAAGCATTTCCTGAGTGGGTGGATTAGACTAATTCAAGATTGCAAAATTTGCAAGAGTCTCTGAATGTAATCAGTTTCTCTTTGTCTTTATTCTTACTTTGGGCTAAAAGCAGGGGGATGCTTAGGCCTGCTGTAAATTCCACATCAGTTTTCAGAAATGACACCTAAGTTCCAGTCTCCTAGATTTTTTTAGCAATAATATCTAATGTCTTATTTTCCATGTTTGTTTTGTGCTCATTGTCATGTACATGTTAGTTTTGTCTGAATGGTTTAAGAGGAAGAGCTGAAAGTAAGTAGTTGACCACTGGCCCAGAATGAACTTTTAAAAGGAAAGTACAGCTTGATAACCAAAATATCAAAATCACCTTCTTCATTTCACCTTCAGTACTGCTGAAAGCCAGTACTTTTTTGCTTTTTGAAAATGTTATCAGAGGATTGCTTTTCTCTCTAGTTTTAATCTCTACTGTAAGTACAGATACCTCAGAGAATCTAGAACAACTAGGATCATGTAAGCGGCATTTGACTTTGAACAACACAAAGCATCGTTGATATTTGGGGTCTCTGTTGTGTTATGTACTGTGGAAAAGAGGATGCCTCAGTAATATATAGCACACTCAACATCTTTTGTTATTAGTATCACATATATTAGTATTATCATAATTATCACAAAAACAGTGCAAATGTAGGAGATGAACATTTTTGCTTAGATTCTTGAAACTTACATTTCAGTACTGAGTCTCTTAAAATCTACTCTCCTTGAAGAATTGCAATTATCTACATTTTTTGTACACCTTATCTTCTTTTTTCATGAGTATTTTCCAGTTGTTCTATGGAGCTAAAAACTTGGCTTCTAGATCAAAACCCATGAATTCCAAAGAAATGGAAATCTATTTATGTATGCCTAGGTATTTATATACTAGCAATAAGCATTTCGTATATATTGGGAGATTAGGAAAAGAGAAGGAGTGCTCCAGGTTCCATCTAGCTGTAATCCATATCTTAAAGGTTAAATCTGATATACGTAAAAAGTTTCAGTGAACGTGGCTGCGTATAGAACTGGGCAACGTATTTCACATTGTTTAATACTCCTTTCATCAGAAAAGTGAAAAACACACCAATCCATCTTTGCACCCAGAGAAAGGCTACAGGACTATTTGGGGAAACATTGTCCTCTATTAATGACTGCAATGAATTTGGGAACAAACTTTATTTGTTTATTTTTTCAGCTTATGCTATGTTGCACATTATTGTGCTTTTTGGTATGTTGAGAAAATTGATTATAAGAAAATGAAAAGAGTAAGAAATATTTTAAAAGAGGATTCAGTAGTGAAAAGCTTTAGTCTATAATGTAACCATTGGTGATGCATTGGGAAAAAGCACCTAAAATAGACATAGGAAATCAATGTGATTGTTAGCCTTGGATTACTTACGGATTATTCAAAAATCCTATTATAGGAACCTTTCCACTTGTTCTGAGTGAATTACAGTTTGAAGTTATGGCTGTTCAACAGCACAGTAGCAAATGTGTTCAGTTCTTCAGATTTTGCAGAACATTCCAGCTTCTATCCATTGTTCAGAAGGTTTATCATCTCATGATTTTTTAATAAAATTTTTGGAACATATATCAAATTTGAGTATATCAAAGGTTTTGTTGGTACTTTTCTCTCTTTTTTTCTTTGAGGAATATGACTCTGAGTTTGAGACCATGAAAATCGTGATGAGTGAAAATACCACATTTCACAGATGATGAAAACTTTCCCCATTATTCATCATTAGACCACAAGCACTGCTGCAGTTGTCACGGTTGTTGCATAGTCCTGTCAATGATTGCCAAAGTGTGCTTTCTTGGCTTCTTCTGGAAAGATCACTACCCATGGGGCCAGAAGATCATAATTGATCAAGCAGCTAAACCTTGGAGTTAGGTATGATATTACACAGGAGCAGCTCTAATCCAGGAAAACCAGGCTTTTGCTTTCAGATTCATACTTAAAAAACTCACTCAGAAATGCGGTGTGTGTGATCAAAACCTGCACAGATGTTAATCCTCTGTACAGAACAGTGAGTTACAAACCTGCCAGTTTTGTTGGCAGATGGGGAGCCCCTCCCCATTTGGGGGTACTGTGATCAAGTGGTTTTTTTAACTGGTGCAGCACATCTTTATTTACAACTGTTACCTACTCAGCACAACTTGTAAAGTGTGTTTTTTCTTAAACTTTCCATGTGATACAGCTCTATATATTATATTACACTTATAAAATCCCACCAAACCCTTATGAATTAAAAGATAATTAGTGGTTCAAAACACATAAGACATTAGGCCAGAAGTGTCAAAAATGTCATGAAAGGCCATAAATCATAGTATACTTGCATTGATCCCTTATATAGTTAGTTTTTAAATCATCTCTTTAACACCTTGTAAACGTACAAACAACTATGAACCCAAGGGAAACTTTAATATGTTTTTCATACATATTTTAATTTCATCTCAAAGTACTGGCTGCATAAAAATTAAGTCAGACTCACAAAAACTCATTGATTTCCTCTGGATAAAACCCATCTGTCCAAACTAATTTAGAACCTTTTTGAAGCCGTAAAGTTAGTCATGCAACACTGAGGTCATTATGGACATCCTGTACTGTAGGAACTCTAGTGTAATTTTAAGAAGGTAATTTTGTTATATTTACTGTATTTAAATACAGTGCTACTTTTAAGGAACAAAAGCCTTACTGTGTAACTGTATTGAAAGTAAACCAGAAGCTGTGAAAAGTGAGATCTGTTCTTTTCCTTGTGATTAATGCACCTTTCTGCCAAAATTGAAACTTCTTAACTGAGCTCATTTAATACAAAGTAAACGAATTCTGCTCTTTGGATTTGATCCGCTGGCTAAGCTCTATAGATAAGGGTCTAACAGTGAATAGCTTTCATTCTAAACAAAGGATGTTTTGATAGAAAGGTCAGAGCTAAGGTCTTTTATATTGTGATAACAGGAAAGGGAAATGACATATTAATGGCAATTCATGCCATGGTGGTCTGCTGAACATGGTGGATCCAAAAGAAAAAAAACGTCTGCAGTGGTATTTTTTTTAATATATCAGTTTTTAATCGGTTGTATTTGGAATGACAATTTCTTTCATTGCAGTTGGCAAGACAGAGATGCCAAAATGTACTACAAGACTACTGCAGGGAAGATGGAAAAAAATTGTGTGCGTATCGATCTAGATTCTGTCCTCGAACATTTTGGTCCCAACCAGAATATTAAGCAGGCTTAGCCCCTGTGAGTCACAGTTTTAACAAATGGTGATCTGTAGCTAATTTTTATAATGCAATAGACTCTAATTACATGCTGAATCACTTGAGTCGGGCAAATAAGTTTAAATTAAGAGGTTCTCACTGCAGCTTAGGACACGCACAACATGTTGCGTGCTTTTTGTGCAGTGTTTGTGATTTTGGCAATAGAATTTGTCGTAGCAGAAGCTTCACAAATTCTACAGTAAAAATCTGGGAAGTTTTAAAATATTTTTGCACATTAGAAATAAATACTTACTGTACAGTTGCAGGAATATTTCTACCACAGAAATCTTTATTCTGACATGAACAAAACGATATGATTAGTCTAGGCAGTCACTTCAGTGAAGATATCTGAAACAGCCATTCCACTCCCTTTCCCACCCACCCCTCCCCAGGGGGCAGGCTGCTTTATCTAGAGCCAGCTGATGTTATCTATAATGCCAGCAGCTTCTTACATATCCACATTGAGTCCAACAATTTCATGACATGGTATGATAGCGTAGATTCTCATGTCACCTAACGAAATCTGGACTGACTAGCATTTCTTTTATGCTTAGTAGAATATCAACACAGCAAACAGCAAGATCAAGCATTTGAGAAGCAGTGTAGGATGAGAGCAGAATAGTACGTTTTTCCCTTTTGTCTTACATCTCTAAAGAGAAAACTTCCCCTCGCCTGTTTCCCTCCCCTCTCCCTTGAGACGCGTTCCCCGCTAGTCAGCCACTGCATGTCAGGCAGCAACCGCTGCACTGGCCACGCTAGCAAAAGATGCTTTCCCTTGCTGCTACTTCCAAGCACTGTAAACTGTACTCTCCATTTCTAAATGACTACAGCACGAATAATGCCATTATATTTGCTTGTAAAGGCCTGTCAAGGACTTTGATGACACCAGATAGCTCTGAAGAACATCACATAGGAAAGAAACCAGAAATCAAACATCACCCCTCCCCCCCCACTATTTTAACAACCTCCCACCCCCAGGGTGGAGATTAGAACCACTCTCATCCCTTGCAACTCTTAGAGACTACCCAAGCCTGCCTTAGAAATGTTTTGTCATGCCATCTGGGAGCAGCTCTGGGAAAGTGAATGAATGAATAAATAAATAAATAAATAAATAAATAAATAAATAAATAAATAAATAAATGTAAACAGACGTATACAATTGATTTAAGCTCCAGCTGAGAGAAATGCAGGAACTCTGTAAGAATGTTGCTGATTCTGAAAGGGAGCTGTGTGGCCTCTAAGCCACATAGCACAAAAATGATCACATAGCTGAGGTGTGCACCAGGTTGAAATATCCTAGCTATTAGGAAAGTAGCAATAGGAAGTCATACAATGAAATTCTGTTTTCAGTTCTTAATGGATCCCTTTGTCACACTGCAATTCCCTTGCCTTAACATGACTCTGCAAGGAGGGAGAATATAGGACCCAGAACTGCTACCATTTTTCTGAATCTTGATGGAGTCCCAGCTCCAATGCAAGTCATGATGAATCATTTCTCCACATTTTCTGTCTTCCCAGATATGAATTCTCAAAGATCTCAAATAGAGGGCATTACCTTTTCATACAGTTTGCCAGCTATGCAGCCAGGAAAAAAAAGTGTCCATGATAAAGATGGCATTTTCTACTATCATTCTACTATACTTCCCATACTATACTATTCCCCCATAGTGTCTCCCTCAGCCTTTCTTATGATACCCTACAATGGCGTTAAAAATTTGTTTCAAGTGTTTCTTATTTGGACAGCCAAACACTAGTATTTTACTGAAGTGTGATTGTAACATAAATGTTTATCTTTTTACCCTATGATGCTAAATGATATCTGTAAAAATCTAAAATATCAGCTAACATTTTGTTTTAAAGAAAGCTTTTAAATGAAGAATAATCTGGATACTAGTGAAGCATATAGTGAAGTATATGCTAAGTAAATAAATGCAAAGTCACTTTGAAATCTTTTTTTCTTTGTTATAAAATAATAAACAGCTCTTCAAGAGATAGTAAAAATTTATCAGATTTTAATCTCGTCATGGAACAAAAACAGTTTCCTATTTTGCAGTCTGGTACCAAGTGGTAGTAATTTCTTTCAAAATCAGATTTCTTCTTTTTAATAGCTAGCTAGTTAAGTGCCATAGGAACAAGGGAGTAGTGTTTTCTAATATGTTTTAGGAGTTCTCTGGATTTTTTTCAGCTCTCATTTCAGGTATATAACAGCTTCTGAATTTGACCAGTCTTGCTACAAAAAAGTAAACTTGATACGTGAAGTTTTTATGAAGGCCAAGTGAGTTCATGAAAGTAAACGAAACTGGATTTATCTATTTACTATTTTAAAAATTTAAGAGAGAAACATACCCAAAAAAACATGATTTGAGACATGACTTGATTGTGAGATAACTCCTTGAATAACCACGACAATTACAAATGATTGTGTGGCTGCTGGTGAAATGAGAGACAAGATCATTGTGAAAGTCAGTGTAATGGTGTACGTAGCAAGCTCTTCTCGTATGGCTGTATTTAGTAAGAAGGCATGGCCTTCTTTTGAAACCACGCTGCTCTTGACTGAGCTACTAATTATACAAGACTGATTTGGATCAATATGCTTAAATGATGGGCAGTTTGCTCTCCCATGAACCCCAGTATACTCTCTAAACTGGGCAGAAAACAAGCAGAGCTCAAGGGATACATAACCAATGTTCTTCTACACAGAAGGGTGAATTCAATCCTCAGAGCTGACCCTGCCACTTAGAGGTAGCATTGCATAGCTTCACTCCTCAGATCACTTTGCAAGTACAAAGTAGGAAAAAGCAATCTTTTGCACTAGCAAAGATTCTGCTCTTCATTACATCTCCCATTTACCAAAAATAATTCCTGGAACTTAAAAAAAAAATCCAGTGGTAAAACTAATAATTGGGGAGTAATGTGCTTGTAGCAAATATGTTAATAAACAACAACACTGTTACTGAATGATGAGAAAAAAATGTGAACATGTTTACCCCATTTTTTTTCCCGGTATCATAGTTTTTATAGTCATCTCAAAAATTCCTGCCTTACGCCATCCACTTCAGCATTTCTTTGTCTCTTCTCTAGCTTTGAGGGGATAGTTCACCATACAAAAGAGGAACACGTTGGGAAAACAGAATTGTTCCTTATGTTCTCCAAAAGAGTCTTCCTATACAAGGTCCTGTTAAAAAATAATACTATCACACTGCATGAAGCATTTTACATAACCTCTGTTTTCATATGTCATAGTCCTAATGGTTTCTAAGATGTAACTGTGATATAAGAAGGTACTACTGTCTTTGTTATAGCGAGGGGAAATTAAAGTACAAAGTGGCTATGTGAATTGGCAAAATCACAAAAGAGGCCTATAGGGGAGCAGGAAATTGAATACTAGCCTTGTAGCTTAACCAGTGTGTCAGCCTGCTTTTGGAAATGAATAAATGATCCTGGAACTACTGAATGTTTATTGAAATTGATATGCAAAGAATAAATTAAATAATTGCTCTTAGTTTTTGCACTATTTTTTCACTTGAGCTACAAGAGTTATATTTCAAATTTCAAAAGTGGTGTACGTTCAAGTGACAAAGGTAGATCTTCAAGCAGAAAGAAGCAAAAGAATACTACAGTGTTCTGAAGAAATCAATGGAAATCACAGTTAGACACAGGATGCTAAAACATCTTACACATACACAGGTATATGTGTAGCGTTTGTGTATATATATTAAACACACACACACACACACACACACACACACACACACACACACACACTGTATTCCATTAGGTTTGTCCTCCCTTCCTCACTTCTGATCTTATCGTTAGACGTTTTCTGTCAAGGCAAGCTGTGTTATTAAAAACAGACTTCAAAAGGTGGAGTTTTGTGCAATGTCTGGATAACAAAATAAAACCGTTTGGTCCATGGTACTCAACTCTTCATACGTATCTTATATAACTTTATTTATTAGTAATCATCACGTAATTAATTGCTATTTTTGATTGATATGATTCCAGTCATTAGAAAGGACACAAAGCTTTTAGAGACAGATTCAGTATCAAATATCTTCCTGGTTATAAATCACAAACGTACATACTTCCTAATATAGCACATTCTTCAGGTCTTAATTTAACAACCTCATTTTAGTACATCACGGTTCTGAAATGCCAAGAGTGAAACAAAAATCAAGAGGCCAAAACATGACATACTTCTGTATGACATTCAGCACTAATTATTAGCTAAATCTAGGAGGTCTAGAGCTGTTATAATACTGAAGTCATTAGCCTGACTGTTTATAACCTATTATTTAACTACAGTGTAGTATTAAAGAGTCAGCTAGCTACATTTGCTACTCAGCGAGAGACATTTATCACCAAACAGAAATTCTATACACTGTGGTTTTCTTGACATTTTGCTCAGCTGTTCACTACACATTTTGAAACCATGATTACTAAATTGTTTCTTAAATTCTGCATAAAGTTTAATGAATTAGAGAAATATGCTCTACTAAGAATTATATTTAACAGGGATGAGCCTATATCCTCACATTAATATTCGCTTTCAGAGGGAAAGAGATTTTAGCAGTAGACAGCTTCCTACCAACTCCTGAAATGAAATTAAATTTAAAAAAAGAGAGAAAACCTCCACCCACCCTGGGTACAGCTAGCTAGAAAAACAGTTACAGCCTAATTTTTATGGATAAAATTAGAAGTACAGATAGATTAAGTTTTCTTTTCTTTCCAGGAAAATGCATGGATACTTTATTAGGATTCCATCTTCTCTCTTTCCTTGGGCCATTTCTCATACAGTTCAGTTCAGACAATGATAACGTATACTGACTTCCTATTGACATCAAAGAACTTTTTTCCATTGCCATACTAGTCAAGTCCACCCATTTTTACACTTCCTAGGATTTGCTTACAGAAATCTAGCAGTTTTAAGGCTCTTCAAAAGAATCTGTATCTTTCTGAATCAATTTGTTCTATTGCTGTACATCTTTAAATTTCAGACATTAACTTATAAGAAAACTTTACAAAATATCCTGACTTAAAGTCGTAAATTGAGGATGAATTTCCCACCTGGGCAGAAACTTTAGAGTGTGCAAAATACCAGTAACTTTTGTAGCCATGCTCATTTGATGTCAAGGAAAAGGAAGAAGGATTACAAGTTGGAATAATTAGTATTGGAAACTAATCTTCACGTTGAACTCTAATGGAAATGAATGGGAGAGTTTTTGAGAGAGACTTTTAATCACCACTTTTATAAATAGTGAGTCTCTTATCACTGTCTCCTAAATCCTTTATTAACTTTTTCTTTGCAGACTCTTCCTTTTCTCTCAGCTTTGCACTGAACTGAACTGTTTACTGTGCTCTAAGGTTCAGGGAAATTGGTGTATTCCTTACAAGCCAAATTCACAGAAGACGTAGATTTGTTATAGCTCTTAGCCGAAAGTACTTGAGAGAGTCATGAGTTTAACTCCAAGCATCACTAGTTCATTCATTGATAACTGGACTGGGGTGATGGCTACTGCACATACTGGTTTTGTTCTCAAGGTTATAATGAGTTTATTATGTATTGTGCTAGGTACCGTCTTTTTGCTTCCAGTTATTTTATCAGAAGATTAGAAATTTTATTTGTGTTTAAACTGCCTGTTATTTTGACTAGAAGAGCCTTGCTAAAAAGGATCTTGTTTGTGATTGAGTAATTAATCAGATTAGTGGTTTCTACTGCAGTGAGAATCATTCTATCATGTGCACATGGTTTGAGCAGCACCAGAGAAGTGCACAGGGAAACCTCAATAGGTGGCTAGTCCACAGTGGCAGACGACGCACATCACAGGTCTGACTTATTGGAACTGCACAGCCAACAAAGTCTTCCCCTAAAGCTGGATCCATCTTCTTAAATGTAGGAACTGAAAAGTTGCCTTTAAGTGAGCTCTCCCCATCCCACATCCATGACTGCAGTAGGACACCAAATATGTAAGACATTGGTAATATCAACAGTAAGAGTACTGGCAATACAGCAGAATACTGGCAGTGATTGCAGCATTACTTTTTAGCTGGAGTTACAGATAAATTTTCCTTTACTTTTTGTTGAATGTAATGTATATGAAAGACTGCTATACTGATTTGAGCTAAATACAGGGGTAAGTACTGGGGAAGCTTTCTGAGATGGTACTGCTATACTGCTATTTAAATTATGCCAGAAACACGCTATAAGCTGTGGAACAATCACAACCAGCTATGCAGCACAGGAAGATGAGAAGAATCTTCATGGTCCTCCACACTATTTGTATCACCACTATATTCTGTGCATCTCCTTCCTCTCTTCTACAAGAATTCCCAGCTAGTGGAAATGTGCAAATTCTAGCTGCTCTGTACCAAATGAAAGGCAAAAATAGAGACTGTAGGACAATGTGATCCTGCTCAGACCTTGGCTGTGACATTTTTTTCCCTTGGGAAAAGGTGCAAGAGGTGGTTTCAGTAAATTTTGGCTGAAGCTAAAGTAGGCAACAGAAAGCAGATGCTGTCTTGGGGCCTTCATTTTGGAGAGTAGTAGAGCTGATGCTGTATAAACTGGGATGAAGTAATTCTGTAATGAATTAACATAAACCATTTTTAGTACACACCACTTTTACAAAGCATACTAAGCTCCATAAATGCGAGCACGAGCTCTGTTATATGAGTAGCTTAAAAAGAATAGGTAACTGCAAGTTTTCTCATCACTAAAATAAAATTACTCTGTTTACATTTCACGTTATCTCATTTTATAACTGTGCTCATTACAAAACTTTCTAGCTATTAAAATATTAAATGTTATACTCAGAGAACTATCTTCTTTTTATACCTCATAGAACATCTTTTTACATTAATCAAAAGAAACTTCAAAGATTGTAATATTTTATCCTAGAATGCTAACATATCTTGCCAGCAACTTGGCAGCATAGCTGTTAATACCTATACAGACATATACAGAGTCATAATTTAACCCAAAATGTTTAGAATGAGGATATAGCACAGCTTTTAGGAAAGTAAATTCACACATTATAAGGCACTCGGTTTTTAATCTACAAACATTCTGATTTACAGGAATACTTGGGTCCTCCCCTGTGTTAGAGGAATAGTTACTTTTTTTCTTTGGTGCCTTTTAGCTCACAGTTATAAAACAGTACTTCCTCCCCTACTGATCAACATTGATATCATATCACTGGTAATAGAAGCTGCTTCTGAAGGGTACGGAAGATCAGTATAATCGAAAATCAATGATCTAAACTGAGGCTGGTTGTTCTATAATGTGGTTTATGTAATTTGATAATGCCAATCCTAATGGAGTTAAATATAATCCATCGAAATTTCAGGATGCAAGGGTCAATAGGGAGTGCAATGCCTCACTTCCCAGCAATTACCACTTATTACTGGGGCAGTGCTTTTGCTTTGCTGTTCTGCTTGCCTCAATAAATAATATTTGGAGACCCTGCAGCTGCAGTCAATAGAGTACAGTTTTATTGTCACAGCTTCATAGTCGGATCAATACCAACTCTTCTGAGACACAGGAGAGAACCACCACACACCAGTCTAATGAAACCATGTGTTTTTATGATTCTGAAATTATGTATTTTATTCATTGCTCATGCTTAATGTCACTGTTGCTTTTAATAGGACCCCTTTCACTAAACTTTTATGTGCTCTTCACATGACATTTATGCATACAAAGAAAGAGAATTTGTGTGCTGAAAATGAGTTATAGTGAACCAAAATTGCAAACATTTCCTGATTTTTTTCCTAATGTTGATTTCAGTTACAAGATTTCCTTACATTGCTGTTGCTGGGTTTGAGAATAAACTAGAAACCAACCAACATGTTTAAGAGGACCTCATGTTGCAGGTTAAATTTCCGTGAAGGGCTGATGTTAGCTTCACTCTCTCAGAAATGTGAATTTGGGCCTCAGATCAAACCCTGATTTTAAAAAAGTGATCATTTTTATATATGTTTAGAAAGATAAGTGCATCTATAGGAAATTTTATATGGGACAGCTTGCTCTGCAAACACCAGACTTAGAGGCTGGCTATGCAACTTTAAAAAAAAAAGCATAAAGGATTTAGAGTTCCACCAAAAAGAGCTGGGCTCAATTCAGAGAGTGCATTTAAGATGACGTAAATTAAATATTCTACTGCACACATCAGTAGTGATGTGAATAAGTGTCAGGGAGCGTAAGTTCGTATAAGGAGTTCTGACTTATTTCACCTAGGTATTGCTCATGAACTCACTCCGTAGTATTTGAATCTTTGTCTTCTTTTTAAATGGGACACAGACTATCCTAATATGCTATACAAACAGATGTAATAAATTGTGATGGACAGGACTTACATTTTGAGATTTGCACAAATAAGGTGAGTTCTCTTTTTGAACAGCCTCCTTTCTGCTCTGCTGTTCAACACACTTATGTATAAGGTACACAAGAAATGCATCAACAGCTCAAAATTAAGATATCAAAGAAGTTCTGCATGTATAAGAAAAAAATTCAGCCCTTCTAGGTTAATGACAAAAACTACAAAATAGTTAATACAAAGGAAAGCTATGGAAAATGTCTTTGCTTTGCAACTCCTTTCACTAACATCTGCTTCTCAATTACATGACTATTGTGCCACATTTTCCAGGAAATACATTATATCATCAAAGTAATTTTTTTACAATTATTTTTCAGCTATTATTTGTATTTTTTACACCTCATACCAGTGATGACTCGTCATGAGGTTACAGAAATAAGGTGATTCTGTCATTTCCATAGGGTTAACATAGACGTGCCTTTAATGAATGCTTTGGGAACACTGAAAGCTCAATTTTTGCTGCTGGTAAAAAACCCACAAGATGTATAGACACTGAAAGTCTGTTCAATGATTTAAAGTCAGGTAAAAAAGGTGAGGAAGGATTTCGACATTTTTTAAAAACAGAGACCCTCTTTCCAACACCTTCAGGAGGGAGTTTTCCTTTGCAGTAGCATAAATATTTATAACATTCACCACCACCTGCACAATCATCCCCATAAACTGATATGCTCTCATAACTACTGGTAATGAAATGTGTTTTACACTACAAGTCTTTGGCAATGTGTCTATGCAGTGCAGACATTATCAAAACAAGAGCACTAGCAAGCTTACTACTGTGGCACAGCCATTGGCTATTTTAAGGTGTTTTCTTTCCCAGATGGACATCTCATATGCACGTATGTATGTATACAAAACTACAGGAAGCAGTGTTGCCTAGAAGGTGGGGCAGAGCCTCAGGATTGAGGAGACTGGGCTCTATTCCCGATTTTTCCATTGATTGACAGGCAAATCTTTTTGAAACCTACTTTATCTTTTTGTAACTCAGTTTCTACCTGTAATGCTGAATACTGATACCTAATTATTTTGTAAAGTGCTTTGAAATGAATAGATGAAAAGTATCATGTATGAAAAAAGCACTACGTGAATAAATAAATTACAGTTGTGTGTATCCAGGTTTTAAAATGACCAGTTTAGAGTCAACAATGTACAGAGTTACCTCATTGTGTGTAGAATAACCATCCTTGTTCCCTTTGGGACACCTAGAATATCACAGTTACTGAAGCAAAGTTATTTTGCTACTTCAGCTACTATTTGGGAGAGCTAAGAATTTGTAAGGAAGCTAGAGTAATTTTGAATTTAAATTTGTGTAATAATGTCCAAGCAGAACACTTAAAATTATTAAATTTGCTCAATTTCAAATCTTTTTTTTTCTAGAATGTACAATTATGTAAAATCATGGCTAAGATCCAAAATTATCTTTGTATTATATGAGCAATTTTTGTGGGTGCATTGGTCATCATCCAGGTTGATATAGTTTCAACATTTTTGTAATGGAATAAGTAGGATAAAATTTCAGGTTTGCAATAAAATTTTGGCAGAACAGACATTTACCTTTATGTTCAGTTGTAAAAATCTTTTTATAGTACATAAAAAATAAAAGCAACTAGTTATGTACAGTGAGAAAAGAGTCTGGATAAAGAACAAGAAACAATAAAAGTTGATCCAAACCTCACTGAAGACAATAGAAGCCTCTTCCACTGATTACAATGGCTGTTGGATAGGATCCAAAATGGGAAAATTAAGGCATTCATCCAGTGAAGCACTTAAATATAAGAGTAGACTCATTTACCTTTCACTGAAGACCTGTTAGCTTTGATTGCAGCTGGATTATTTGCAGGGTGAGACACAACTTACTATGAGCCGAGATAACGGAATATCTTCTCTGGGGTCACATGCCTAGACCAGATCTTTGGGTACAGGAATGTAGAGATTTTTGTATCCACATCTCTAGAATACTCATAGAGGCTGTTTTAGCCTAGTTGAAGTACACTTGATGAAGTATTCACGTGCCTTGCCAAGCTTCAGATTGGGGTAAATCTAGCATGCTGTCTCCACCTCCACAGAAGGAGGCTGCTCTCTGTGCTATGTCATGCAAGGCGTAGCTGTTCTAGCCTTCCGCTCCTACGTCAGTTCTTCTGCTGAATTTGCTGTATCACTTGCAAATATGGCAATGTATTTGTTTCACAATGAAGAGCAACTGATAGCTTTGAAGAATGAACTTTTACCATCAGCAGACCTTTTTACCAGCTTTGCACCTTATTTCTTCTCTGAGAATATGATAGGGAAGTTTTGTTTGTATGATAGAACAAGTGCATTCTTCAGTAAGATCTCATGTGATAGCAGAAAGAAAGCTATTACTTAGATATGCACCAGAAAGTGAATAACAAAGCACTGTTTATTCCTACATAAAAATAATCTATACTGTAAAAATAGAGGCCAACATTAGGATACTAAGTATAAAATCCTCCACTTTTCAAAGAACATATACCAGTGTAAGCCCAGTCCTTCATTATCAACAGAAAAAAACCACTATAGATAGTAGAGTTGTGTAGCGTTTTCTCTTTAAACAGTCCTATATATGTATTGATTTTTCACTGAAAATAGGACAGCTAGAAATGCTCTGCTCTGCCAGTCCTTTGTATCTCCGACATGCAAATCTTAAAGGTGGAAGAAATATGAAAAGAACAAGCTATTCATTAACTGTCACAGAAAGTTGAATCCAAGGGCAAAAGAGATACATTCAGTGGTTCTTAATGAATCGCAGGACAAACTTTTGCATGTTGAAGTGTTCTGTTGTACCAATGTTTATCCTAGCAAAAATATTTTTAGGTGAGAAAATGCTTCTGTATTTTATAATGAAATATTACTGAAAATGGCTGTATCTTGGGAAATTAATGGGATCTTACATTGTCACTGAGCATACTGAAAGGGACTAAAGACTATAAGTTAACTCCTTATGGTTCTCATTTGAAATGTGTCAAAGCATCACTAGAACTAGATAATTCATTACAATCCAGTGCAGTTAAGCACCTCATAAAGTTAATATTCAACACTTGTATTTACAGCACTTTCACTTAAGGAGATTTTAGGCATGTTGTTTAAACCAAACTAGTGTTGACACAATTATTTCATTTTGCCTTGTGTCAGTATCAGATAATCATATTTTTCTTTATTGAATAGTTCCCTAAAGTCAGTACAATTACTCATGTTATAGCACAACAGTTCAGCAACTGAAACACTCCATTCCAACTGGGCAGGACATGGCGTATATGATAGGACGAGAATTTTCAGTCTTTTTTCTCAGACTTCCAATAATGTGAAAAGGAAGGGAGTGGAAGGGAGCTTCCACTCTGAAAAACAGCACAGCTGGGGCAGAGTTCCTTTCCTCTCAAAAGTTACACAACTCTTGTTTTGATACATACTGGATCTAGAGATTTCCCATCCTCTTCATAACAAACACCAGAAAATAGGCTGGAATTTTCATCTTCCTCACCCTCACATAGGAGAGGAAAAAATATAGTCATAGCAGTAGAGGTGCAAATTCTTTGCTCTTATCTTACCTTTTCTTTCCCCCAAACGAAAATATTTTGACAACGAAGTGATATCAGGTGGCCCAGATTCATTTCTTAATTATTCCAAGACTCCTCCTTCAATGCACTTCATCATTCTTTTTCCCTGTAAAATTTTAAAAATTTCTTCATGGTAAAAACAAGCAATAGTTCTGATCTGTTTAGATGTAAACACTCCAGGAAAAGACTATCTTTTGATATTTATATAATGCTAGCACATGATCTTAATTTGGATGCAACAGTACGTATAATAAACAACAGTAGCATTATTGCAGTAAAAATGGTTTAAAAATACGTGTGACACAATCTGTGGTAAGAAGTAATTTTTTTTTAATCAAATGCCTGTATGTCTTAAAATCACTCTGTTGTTTTCAACTTTATCAGTTGGTCTAAGACAAGATATTACCTCTCCTTAAAAATCCTACTGTGAGGAATTAATAATGATGACAAAATATCTTTGAAATGCTTCTGTCCAGGATCGTGTAAAATTATGATGTCAGAAAAGAAATACAAAGGAAATTAGCATCTATCGTACGTGGCAATTATTACTCCAAACCACAGACAATTACATATGATTTGCGGGTGTGCATTTATACTAGTTCTGGAATTAATTCACACATTGGTTGTTTTATGTATACTTTCTGATTCTGTTCAGCGTCACAAAATATATTGAAAACTCTTAACACCTTTTAAAACTCGATTCACTTCTGATGCAATAACAGAGATTGGTCCAATAAAGTCGAACGAAAATCCATTTGTGAACCTTTTCACTGAAGTATATTAAAAAAAATCTCCTGTTATTTAAGCTTACCTTATAAAATGTTTACATGCCATTAAATAGTACTAACATCTCCTGTGTAAATTAAATGGGCTGTGATGTTCCCTATGTCCTAAAGAGCAGTAGTACTTGAGGCTATAAAAATACCTTCATGTAATAAATCAGATGCTCTGCTCCTAAAAGTGGAATTATAAAAATAAAGGGACACAATCCCTGCCTAATTAGCGTGTCTGTACACGCATTGCTCTACGAGCGCTATAAACAGAAGTATGTTTTAACTTCAGCAGTTCCCGCATCTCAACCTATTTTAAGGGCTGGTACCTGGTGTAGGAGGGAGAATTTATTTTTCAGGAAAATTTTGAGTAAAATTTTAAAGCGTGCAGATTTCTTAAAGCGTTATCCATCTGTACAAAAGACAGAGGGGCAGAACTGTTGGAGAGCGTAGAAGACCGACACATGGGATGGCGGGTAGACTTGTTAAGCTGGACTAGGAAGGTTTTTTCCTCACTTTCCGTGTTTCTGCATGCCCCTCCCAGTTAGCTGCCGTCTCGGTTGCGTTCCTCTGCCCTGGACGCTTTGCACGTAGCGTTTGCCAGCCTGAGAGTTGGCCTGACCTCCCTGTTTCCATTTAGTTTCACTTTTGGATGTATTTTCAGCTTCACTGATATAGGCAAGTAGTTTCTTTGGATAAATCTGTTCCACGGCGAATAAAATGAGCGTTGTAGCGGCTGATGGGAGCCCGTCTAAGCTGTTTTATTTGCTAAGGCTGCTTTTCTGCCCGCCGTAGAACTGAGCGCTCCTGAAATCTAGTGAAGAGCAGGAAGGATCACCCCAGGGAGGGAACCTTTTTGTGCGGCGCACGTTTTCACGTTAAAATCTTAGTTTGGGATTAACTGAATCCATGTCCAGGAGGTCCCATAAATAAGCGGCACCCATTCTCGCTCAGCTCTCGCTGACCCTGATCCTCGACGGAGCCTCCTCCTTGACCGTTTCCCCCCGGTGCGGAGGTTTTGTGCTGGGGCCGTCCTCCACCTTGGTCCTCTCCGGCCCCCACAGCGCAGCCCCTGCTCTGGGCCGTGGCGGATCCTTCCGGAACAGCCCGGGGCCTGGGGCAGCCCCCATGGCACAGGCAGAACCTTCCAGAACAGCGCGGGGCCTGGGGCTGCCCCCATGGCGCAGGCAGAACCTTCCGGAACAGCGCGGGGCCTGGGGCTGCCCCCATGGCGCAGGCAGAACCTTCCGGAACAGCCCGGGGCCTGGGGCGGCCCGGCGGCACCTGCGTCCGCGGGGGCTCCCGGTAAGCGCCGCAGCCAACGTCACGGCTTCCGGCAGCCGGGCTAGAGAGCGCAGTCAGGGCTCGCCCGACCCGCGTGGGGTTTTGCACCTCTGGGGCGGCCCCCTGGCGCGGGGGGCGCCGCGCCGGGGCCGTGCGCGTGTGCCTGCCTCCGGCCGGAGAGGCAGCGCGCGTTCAGGTTTGCTGCGACTGAAACAGCTGTTCCGTTCTTCGAAATACATAGAAAAGCTTTGCCTTCTGCTCTGTGCGTAAACTTTGCGTGTTGCCCGCGCTGCCGTTTACTGCCATTCCCAGAAGCGTTTGTTGCCTTCAGAAAAAAAGGGGAGGCAGGGATGGAGGCGTGAATGGCCTCTGGGGCGCTGTGCGAGCGAGTCTGGGAGCCTGTTACCAGGGCTTTCCTACCGCCAGCGCCGTTTGGAGTTCAGAGGAGTTCCGTGAGGCTCTTCTCCCAAAGTAAGACAGGAGAACAGATCTGTACACTTGGCAAGTTTAATTTGCTGTTTCTAAAGGAGGTGCTGTCAATAATACACATCAATAAATGAATTTATACCTGTAAATTAATACTAAAGTAGAAGAGAAACATACGAGGCCTTCGTATCTCTTACGTGTTAAAAAAAAAAACAACCTAATTTTACCAGCAGCAAGTACCAATTTACTTGTAAGTACACTGTGTTTATGTTTGCATATACGTGCATCTGTCAGATAGCCTGCAAAGGGTGTAAGGCACCCGGAGGTGCCTGTGAGACCGCAAGTGGCGGGAGCGGCAGCGGTGGGGCCTAGGCAGGAGCTGCCTGTGGGACAGGCGGGGAGAGCGGCGGAGAGGCCAGGCCTTTTGGCAGCAGCTCAAGTTTGACAGGATTAATTGTGTAGTGAAACTTTAATATGTAATTTAATTGTGGCTTTGCAAGGGAGCGGGAAAACTGATGCAATTATGCTGTGAGAAGCTCTCTCGGTGTGGCAGAACTTTGAATTCATTGACCTTTTTCAGACAAATTTGAGAGGAGTAATGCTCTGCAAGGATAATTAAGTTCCTTTAGCTTGGAAATCAGCAGCTGGGAAAAGGAGAGATGGGGTCTTAACTGCTGAGGTAACTTCAACACCTGCTTCTTGCTACCCGTTCTGTTGGAGAGCAGGAATGAGCGTGTAGAGTAAGTAGCAGGAGGGGCCTCTGAGGGTAGGGGAGCTCGACCGGAAGCACAGACGTGATTCTCTCTAGGAGCTGCAGCTAGGAATCTGCGGGGCAAAACCTGGCTCTTCGTCAGCACCCCTTCTTGGTGTGCTTGTGTTCTTGGCTGCTGTATTTTTTCCCTGGCAGCAAAGTTTTTAGTGTATGCCTGGATACGTAGTGATGCTTGATGATTTTGGTAACTTGTTGTGTGATGCTTCAAACTGATTCTTGATTAATTTGTGTAGAAGTTGCAGTCTTTTCTGCACTTTTTGCACTGGAGCAAGGCTGAGTATTTGGGTTGAACTGTGGATGAAATGTTGCTAGCCTGTTCATTTTTAGTTCTCTACAAGAAACCTGAGATACCTAAATTATATTTCTTAATGAGAAGCCACAAGTTATTTTTGAGCAAATTAACTTCAATGCTACTGAAAATTTTGAGCTGTCCTCTATGAAAAGTTATAATAATGTATCACTGGGTAGATTGTGGAAATGTGCATTGAGACATGGATGACAATTATTTTGAATTCCGTAACATTATCAACAACTGACATATGATTATAATAATACAATTCTCTTTAACACAGCCTGGAAAAACACATCGATTTTATAGCTCCCCAAACTGATTACATTAATATCTGTGCATAATTAGTTTGCACATTACTAAATTACTGACAGATTAAAAGTGAAATAGTGCAGTTCATACTTGGCTGCATAACTGCCAGAAAGGAAATTAATATGGATTCAAATGGTCCTTAGAGACCTGCGCTGAAATAGCAGAAATCTATAAAGACTGCTTGCATTAGGAAATTTCTATCACCAACATGTTTGTGGTTGATGCTTTGCTAAATCTGTTAATATGGGTAAAATTTAGTACAGGAAATGGTGTTTGAATGATGCTTTTACAGTTACCAGCTCAAGAATGTGTTTATTAAAAAGTAAATTCCTGATTGTAATGTTAAATGGCAATTACATTGGATGTGAAAATGAATTTTTAAATACCTTTCTAAGTATTCCTAATGAAGTAGTAGCATAAAGTAGCTTCTACTTAAGGTACATTTGAAAACTACAATGTTTGTAGATATCATTAAAATTGAGAATTTGCTGTTGCTGCTTCTCCCTCAGGCCAAATGCGCATTAGAGTTAAGCTTGATCTGTTTATACAGCCTCAAAATCTTCCAAACAAATTTATACTTTTAAAAGAATTTTGACATAAACTGTATAAACCAGCTTTACATGCAATTCCTCTGCAGGTTTTTACTTTGTTAGTACATCTTGATGAAGATTGTGTGGTGATGCCGCCCAAAGCTCTCATTACGGAAAGAGAAAAATAAATGGAGTTTAAATACTCTGAATGGAACTGGGGTTGTGTTGTGTTTCCTCCCCTTCCCTCCCTCCCTCCCCAGCCCCATAAGGCCTGCATGGATTGTGGCACTGAAAGAAAAATTAGAAGGGAATCTGATGCAAGTCCAATGAGTAGTGTTGGTTAGACAGGAGGGCAAGATCAGCCTATGTTATACAAAGAGCTGTAGCCAGATTTACCAACCAGAACTGAATACAAAACGGAAATGCTGGATGAATTCAATCTCAGCTGTATTTCTTAAAGCCAAAATGCCTTCTGGGTCAACTGATGTGATGTGCATAAGGATCTGGTTTCTTGAAATTCTCATTTATAGCTTCCATCACTTTTAGGAGAAGCTATGGATATTGGTGGCTGACAGCTCTAAAAATCAGGTTGTAAAGATAAAGTGAATCCTTTATTGTGGGGAAGGATTACTGCTGTTTCCCTACCCTACTCCTTTCTCAGCATGGCCTTCAGTTAACTCTCTCCTACTAAGCCTCGGGAAAAAGATGTATGTGTATATAGATGATTCAAAAAGAATCATAGTACTAAACAGCTCTCTTTCTAAGCATTCCTGTAGTCCTTCAAGTAGGCTAATCTGCCCTTTTAGAGAGGGCTCATCTGTCCTTTTAGAAAGATGCTTTCTTTAAAATTAAACTAATAACACTTTGAATAGATGAGACAGACTTTTTGATCTTGAGAGCTTAATTCTTGGATATTGTATTTGGTATGTGATCTTTTTATGATAAGCTTAACACAGGAAAAATCAAGCTCTGAGGAAAAGTTAATGCATATTCAGCCTGTTTGCTTGTCACTGGGAGAAAAACAGTTTATTGATGTATTGTGGATGAAAAGAGGGAGACAGGGAGAAGGTGTAGGGGAGGCTTGAAGAATTGAGACTCTTCAAGTAGCAACATAGTGCAGTGTGACATTTCAGATGAAGCATGATTTAAAAAAAAACAAAGTTAAGAAGAAAGCCACTTAGAGGTATCAAAAGATTTCACTGTAGATTTGTTGATTTCTTTCTCTTGAATAGTAAGAAATTTATGGATCTGATAAATGGGGAAGGTATGTAGGTGAATTCAGTTGATGATTTCACATGGAACTGCCTTGCCATTGCACTCTAGGAGGAGATAGTTTTAATTTTTAAGCTGATGGCAATTTCCACATCATGATCTGTTTCACTGAAGTAGTCACTTGGATTCATTAGAACTGTATTTATGATTGCAGAACAAGTACTTCAGATTTGCCAGTCTGTGCTGGAAGTAATCACATATATATGCAATTTCAAATTAAGATGAATCTGTGTGAAAAATGACGATTTGGGTTTTTTTGTTTTGTTTTGTTTTCTTTCTTTCTTTCTTTCTTTTTTGTTATAAACATTTCCATCAGTTATAACTCTTGCAGTGAGATGCCATGTGGGAGATCTGCCGGATTTCATATAGACCATATGAAATGCATTTGGCAGACCTGTTGTACATTACTACTGGATTGTTGTACATCTAGCTGAGCCGGCATGAAGTAGTTTGCTTCTTTCCATTCAGTGGAAGCTGCTGTTGTACATAGCGTGATAATTAGGCTTGCAGAGAAAGCCGTAGCTGAAACTAGAACTTTTAGGAGGAAACAAGGACAGAACAGAGATCTAAGAGAACCAAGGACCTGAAACTAGATTTTTAGGAATAGGGAGATGTGAGGAGGCAGGATGAAGAGGATGACAGTAGTGATGGCAGAGAAACAGCTATTTTAGACTTCCTCATTGTCCACTGTACTTCAGGCTCTCACTTGGCCTGTTTTTTTTGTTGTTCTTTTTTAGGGTAGTCTCTTCTACTCTCTTAATCAAATAGGGAATTTATGCAAGGCAGGTAAATATCTTTTGAAATATTTTTTACTGTGTTAAAACAAATACAACATTATTCCCCAGGGCTATTAGCACTGTATTTCACAGAATCACAGAATCACAAAATGGTTGAGGTTGGAAGGGACCTCTGGAGATCATCTAGTCCAACCTCCCTGCTCAAGCAGGGTCACCTAGAGCATATTTCCCAGGATTGTGTCCAGGCGGGTTTTGAATATCTCCAGGGAAGGAGACTTCACAACCTTTCTTGGCAACCTGCTCCTGTGCTCTGTCACCCTCACAAGAAAGAAGTTTTTCTTCATGTTCAGATGGAACTTTCTGTGTTTCAGTTTCTGCCCGTTGCCTCTTGTCCTATCACTGGGCACCACGGAGAAGAGGCTGGCCTCATCCTCTTGACACTCCCCCTTCAGATACTTGTACACGTTGATGAGATCCCCTCTCAATCTTCTCTTCTCCACGCTGAACAGGCCCAGCTCTTGCAGTCTTTCTTCATAGGAAAGGTGCTCCAGCCCTCTAATCATCTTGGTAGCCCTCCGCTGGACTCTCTCCAGGAGTGCCATGTCTCTCTTGTACTGGGGAGCCCAGAACTGGACACAGTACTCCAGGTGAGGCCTCACCAGGGCTGAGTAGAGGGGCAGGATCACCTCCCTTGACCTGCTGGCAACACTCTGCCTAATGCACCCCAGGAGACCCTTGGCCTTCTTGGCCACAAGGGCACATTGCTGGCTCATGCTTAATTTGTTATCCACCAGGACTCCCAGGTCCTTTTCTGCAGAGCTGCTTTCCAGCAGGTCATTTATAGTCCAGCAGGTATTTATAGTTCTTAAGTTATCACCAAATATTGCTGGCTATCAAATAGTTGCATGGTGTTTTAAGTGGGACTGGTCAAATAATTTTTCAACTGTTGTATCTTCCTTGGTTTAGATAGAATTTTGAAACACCCCTAATGCTTAATATAGTCTAGATAGTTTGAATAACAGTATTGACTAAATCATGATCTTTATTCTTGCAAGTCTATTTAATATATAAGGTATCTGATGTGAACAACCATCTTGGTCAAAATCCCTTTGTTTGGACAACAGGTATAACTTGAGAGTGTAGCAAAACATTATTTAAAAATTGAATAATTCCTGCCTCGTGATCACGCCCAGTACATCATTGTAAATGTTACATCTTGTATGTTTTTTGGAGTGCCTTTGAGGCTAGTGATATGGGGCTCCTAGAGTTATTTTTTGGTAGACAGAAAAATTTTATTTACATATATTACATGTTACAGTAGTAGGTAGGTGTAGTGAAATAAGAGACAAGATCAGATTAGTAGATAGTTTTGCTTATTTAATTATCTACCTAAGGCTTTATGGGTCTAGAAGTTACAATTTTTGTACTCATAACATGGCTCTGAGAAGAAGCTGTATAAAGAAGGAATATGCTGTTTGCACTTTGCATTTATTATGAGCTTCATGCTGCTAAATCAGAGTTAGGATACTTAAGGAGATGGCGACAAAGACTGTTTCTATTTAATGAGGTATGTGAGCGTTGGAAGAGTTGTGAAACATTAGACTGCAGTTTCCATGAGGATTGCCTGGACATAGTTGCAGTCCTGTTTGATATGGACTTGTCAAGAGAATGCTCCTGTGAGAAATGTAATTGTTTTGTTTTAGAATTTCATTTGTTTCAATGCATCTCTGTTTTTGTATAGTCTCTGTGGACTGCATATCTGGTCTACTGAAAGGCCTTATTTTTCCTTTCAGCCACTTGTCTGAATTCCTAATCGGCTTATGAGGGAAGTTTTCCTGTTTTGGAGATGAGCAGCTAAAGATCATTGCATATCAGAGATCAGCATTTTGTTTTTCTGATTCTTTCCAACTGCATTCAATTCCTACCACAAGTAGTTAATTCTTAAAGCCAGTTGCTTTAAGAACTAAAGGTTTAGTTGTGGAGAGAATGCAATTTTTATCTCCAGAGATGGATTTTATTATACTTACCTATGCTGAACAGCCCTTTAATCAGCCACTACTGCTCTTTGTAAATTGGTGGTACTTTGGACCTGTTAATGTAATTTGAAAAACAGGGTTAGAAATAATACAGAGCACTACAATTTGGGTGGAGATACAGATAGAATTTAATGCTATTGCAGTGAGAACTGCCTTTAATAAATGTATGAAACCTTTATTCTTGTTGAATTGTCACCAGAAGTTATCTTAAATTTAACAAGAGTTAACTCAAAATATTTATTGTTGATTTTGAAAATTTCCTGTTTGTTTTCCTAATCACTTTGAGCCTTGTTTGTTTAGACAAAACAGTTCTGCTCCTTAGTTAGAAAATATCTCTCACTAGCAATTTGAGATGAAGTTATAACTGCAGATCCACTTTGGTGGAAGCATTCTTATTGCCTCCTAATGGTTACTTTATCATTGCTGTTATCTTCCTCAGGTGCCCCAAATTTAAAACATCACCATTATGGCCTAAATCACCTGCCACACTTCAGGGCTCTAAAGGATGCTGTTACTGTTGGAGCATTTTCTAAGTATGGGAATTCAGAGAGCCAAAAAAGAGCAATGCTTCTACTGGTATTTCTTTTTGCCTTCTCTGGGTAACTGTAAATATAGACTTTGGGCTTTTTTTCTCTTTTGAACCATTATTCCCTGAAAAGGATTAAACCTAGGAGATGCCATCTGTAATGTGAATTACATTCATTTGCTTTTCAGTAATATCTTAGCGTTTTCACCATAGATTCAAAATGCAGAAGTGCTGAAAGTTTAAAATACAAGGAAAATGTTTCTTCACTGTTACTGTGCTGTTTTTAGAAGCAACCATTGTACAAAGGAGCCTGAATGACAAGAACTTAAGCAGATATATAATTGTTGTCCACATTGGGAGTAAAGCAGCATCACTGAAACATTCAAAGCTTGTAAAACTCTCTAATTTTTAAGTGCACTCACTGAATAATCTGAGTATATAACATTTTCCAAGAAGAGGTCAGAGGAGATAATGTTTCACTAACTGGATGTTCACTTGACCTAGGAGAGGAGAAAAAAAGTCATGACTGGTAGTAGGATTAAAGGTTTTTGAAGTATTTATATGAAGTTTTATTGGTAAATTACAAATAGATTCCAGTAAAAAGCTATAAAATAATCTAATATTTTATTTTAAGAAACTAGTCTTTTTTTTTTTCTTCTTGTTATTCTCCAAAGAGCAAGTGCTTGGTATTTACAGGTTTCTTTTCCCTTTGACTTAAAAAGAAGTACATCAGTGATTTTGCAGGCTCTTTGAAAGCTAATCTTCTAAGGCAAGGGAAGGAACAGCTCTAAAAAGCAAACAGAATTTTTTCTTTTTTAGATTTTATTATTTTTATTGTTATTTAAGAATGGTGAGAATGGTTTTTTGGCTGCTAAGAAGTAAATGTAGACTTTCCCTGCCTTATCAAAAGTGGTCAACCTTCTTGTTATGTGATAGTTTGATCATTTATGTGTATATTAGGGAAAGAGTGCTTCTCTTTAGAGAACTATAAGGATTATACAGTGTCAGGATGGAAGCATGGTTTATAGATGCAAATTTTTGAAGTAGAGCTTAAAACCTTTCTTATTTTTCAACAGTTTCTGAAACAGGTGATCACTGAATATCAGGAATATGTTTACTTGCAGCCTTATCAACTGCTGTGACTTTTTTTTTTTATTATAGTTATAGTATTGCATTTTAAGATCTCAGGAAATTCATTTAGTTGTCAATTATTTGAGTGAAGTTTGAAAATCTGTTTCCCTGAGTTTTTAGTAATCACTGACTTACTGCTTGGATTCTTCAAAGAAGAAGGGGGAAAACAGTAAAATAAATATGGCCTAAAGGTTAGCCTGATGCAAAGCTTTGAATTTAATGAAGGAATTTCATACCTCTCTGTAGGAATGGATTACTGGATTGTCTGCAGATGGTTGTGTAGTTACGTACAAAAGTAAATAAGCAGTAAGGGAATTGATTCCTCCCTCCCCCATTAATACTTTGTGGGACTTGCTTCAAAATTTTTTCTTCATTGTATGGTGTATGGGATAGAGATTTGATGTTTTTCTTACAAAAAAATTAACATATAAGTGTGCTTCTGTTTATTTAGATCTTGAAATTGTGTAATATGATCTGTGTAAGACTATATTTACAGCTGTTTGGCAAACAGAAGAAGTAAGTTTTCAGCCTATGTAACAAACTACACAGACGTAGCCCTCCATTAAGAGTTGCTTGTGTCAGCATATCACATTTCCTGGAATGTGAACCGCATTAAAATATATAACTTATATGCTGTAAATCTCATTAAAGCATTGAAATTAACTCAGGTATTTTTTTAATATTTACTGCTACTTAGCAGTATTTTCAAATGTATAGCTGCTTTCCATATTTTTTTGCACAGTAATGAGCAAATATGAATGCTTATTATTGTATTTTTCTTGCAATAGTGTACCTAAAAGTTGCTGTACAGTGCAGACTAGTTCTCCTAATCATGCTGTATGTGCAACAGTAAACAACATGAAGGTGCAAAACATAATTCTAGGAGAACTATGTGAATTTGAATCCAAAGCACATCACAAAAAATTATTTGAATGATTCCAAGAAAGCTGAAAGTCCTACAAGCTGCTCTGGTTCTACTAAATCCCTATCCCACTGAAACAGCAAAAATGAATATTCACTATTTTTCTGTTTGAGTCTCTTGATGCTATTAATTCACTTTATAATCCCCAAAAATTTTCAGACAGATTTCCCTATCTGGATTACTTGCGTTCTTTGATATTAATTTTATGACAGCCTTTGAAAAGCACATCAGAATTAGAGTTGTAGCAGACCATTCACTAGGGCCAGAAATTAATGAACAGGGCCCTTGGAATTAGTGTGTTCACCACTGCTGGCATGTACAAAATACTATTTTCAGCATCCAACATACTGAATACTACCTCAAAGTAGAAAATGTTGAGAAGTAGGAATTACATACTGCTTCATGGGCTTTTGGCAACATTGTTGGAATTGTTAAATGTTGTTTAACATCCTGAAAGGCATTCCTCCATCATCTTTCCATGCTGCATCTCTGCATGGTATATTTGAGATTGTTACGTTTCGTTTGTACGATGTATGCTTTATGTACCTTTTAGTTACATGAAAGATAAATGAGAGAAGTAGTAGCTTTTTTCGGGTAATAACAGTGGCATTGAAAATGTATGCAGGCTGAAAAATAACATAAATCTGAAAGCAATGATGAATTTTGTTCTCAGTTGCTGGCCTGGACAACCTAGTAAAGTGGCAGTCGTTGAAGGGGACAGGGTGTGGTTTTGTTTCACTATGTGAGCTTATGCACCTATATGAGGTGTTGGAGAAGAAGAAAAAAACAAACAAAAACCTAGAAGTTTGGAAATATAGTCCTCCCCACCCTGGGGCAAAGAGGGAAAAAGCAGGGTCTGGATAGAATCCGAGGGTCACTGTCCCATTCTCACAAAGTTTAAAACCTCCTTTCTTCTTCGGGCTGGCCCTTGTCCATAGCATGGTATTGCCTATCCTGCTGAGGGATCCTTTTCTTGTGGAAATTGGCCTTTTGCTGTCATGCTTAACTAGACCTTGAAAAGGTGCAGCAGCGCAAAAATTGTGAACAGTTTTTGAAATTGGCCTGGTTTCATCTTGCTACCAAGATTGGGGGTGGAAAAGAAGGTTGACCTAGACCAGTGTGGCATTCTTATAAGTGTGTCTCCGGACCTGCTAGTGGAGGTGATTAGGTTTCTCCTAATAAAGCTTGGCCTTGATACAATTGTCACTTTCTGCTCTGGATGCAAATAAAATGGCTTTGCACCAAGAGAATTCGGCCTTCTACCTCTTAGACCCAATCCTATTCTTACCCAAGATATCTGGAAACAAGTGGTGTTACAGTTAATTACCGTGAATAGTCAGATTTCTCACTTTTCACTGGGGTCCAGTCAAATACTAAACCTTCACATCAACTGACAACACTTGAATTACTTATAATATTTTTCTATCTGGGTGACTTCATAAGTATTTAGCAGTTTTCTTAATCTGAGATTAGGCTACAACAAAACTTTGCTTGATTGGATAAATGTGTGCAAAGACTAGTGACAGGAACGACACTTGTGAACTGAGATGCTAATTTATATTTAAACTCTGATTTCTTTTTCAAATTCATTTTTTTTCAGATTGGGCATTTCATAAAAACACTGGAAAGAGATTCTGTACATCTGAACAAGCTGAAGAACATTAAGAGGTTAGCAAGACAGCAAGTATGCACTTAACTAGAATATCAGATTGGTGCGCCTAAAATAGCACTTTATGACTCAGGTCCAGATTTCTGGATACACATCTTTGACAAGCACCATTTCAAATATGAACCAAGGTTTAATTCCTGCAGGGTGGTGCCATTCAAAAAAATGGAGGGGGGGGAGCAGTGTTTGCATATGTGTTAACCTTCAGACCAAAACAATGATAAGTCACTCTGTTCGGCCCTGCATTTTGAGGCTTTTAAAACTTTGCTCTTACGTTCCCAAAGATTTGGGAACTTTTTTTTTTTTTTAATGTTTTTCCAGGTAGTTCCTTCAGTTTTCAGAACAAATTGAAAGAAGCATATTTATTTTTAGTAGATCTTTGAAACTTGCTACTTTTCTTAAGGTTTTTTTGTGAAGAAAGAGGGGACATTTCAACCTGGATTAGTTCAAATTGTTACCTTGGCAATATCCAAACACCTAACACTAGCGTCATTACTGAGAATTTTATCTGGCATGCAACCTGTATCACAGTTATGCTTAGATAAAATTCAGCTCTCCAGATACGCTGATGATCATCTTGCAATGTTCTCCATTTAGTATTCTAATTTATGATGTCTTCTGAATCACATGAATAGTTCTGCAACAGACATTTAGCATTTCATTTATAAAATACTATCTTATTGATTGAATTGAGGAAGAAGGAAAACCTGGAGGAATTCAAGGAGGGGGAGCAAATCAGTTAATTAGGATTAATATAGCATTTTAAAATGAAAATACCAATTATTTTCTGAAGAATATTGTACTGAGTAACTCTATTTGTGTAGTTTCTGAACTAGATCATATATATAAATGAAGAGACTATTTTTCTTAAAATATTCACTTAAGAGTTGTTTAAATGCAACAACATGTTTGTTCCTTTAATAACAGGACCTTTTGCTGATTCATGGTGATGATTTTGGAAAGCAGTCCCTTGAAGACCACTTAATTTTCTAGGCATGCAGACAAGCTGACTTTAACCAATACTAATTATTACTCTGAAATGGAAATTATTGAAAACATATAGAGAAATTCCAGTGATACTGAGCTGTCTCATTGATATTTTCTAGACTGATAATGTAGAGATAACTTCGTTTGGCTGTCTGTGTGTGAGCATGTCTGTCCATCCATCCCTAATGACTTTGTATTTATTCAAATTTATTTGAAATAAATATGATGGAGAGCTAGAGTTCTTAGAGATATTTCAGTTCTGTGACTCCTAGGAGAATAAGCAACAGCCGTTGCTTAGAAGAAAACACCCATGTTAATACTCCACTAAGGGGAAGGCTACAATGTGAGCTCACCCTTTATTAGAAGCTGGGGAAGCCACAAAAGCTATCAACCTTAGGGCACAGCTCAGCAGGAAAGCAGGCTTCATTCATTTTGCTCTTCCAGAAACTAGTTGGCTTGGTTTGGAGTCACATTTGCTTAAGCCAGAAACTCTTATTTCTGTGGGAAAAGCCCACACAAGCAACACAGAAACTGAACAACTAGTTTAGAAAATTTGAGTATAAACAATGTTGTCAAAAGTGCATGCTAATTTGGAAAAAGGAGTAAGATACTTTATCTCTTTTTAACCTGTATGTTCACAATAGATTACTAACAGAAAAGTCATAGTTTTGAAGAGTAAATAATTCATATTCAATAAATTCCTGATCAATGGTATCAGAAAGTACTTTACCATCACAGGATTCTTATGACTGTAATGTTAGGTTATAGCTAAGTTAGTTCTATTCATGATAAAAGTGGGGAGAATATTTTTTATAGAATCTCAGGAAAAAAAGTGTGTCTGAATGAGACCTAGAGTTTATCTAGAAAAGGTTTATGTAGTCCAACCTCCTACTCAGAGCAGGGTGAACTTCCTAGTTAGATGAGGTAGCTCAGGGCTTATCCAACTGAATTTAGAAAACCTCAGAGGCTGGAGTTTCCACAGCCCCTCTGGATGCCCATTGTAATGATTTAAACTCTTATTTCTTCTTTATGTCCATTTGTAATTTCCCCTGCTTAGCTGCTGCTAATTTCCCAGCTTGTGACTGTTGCCTTATATCCTTTCACTGTGCATCTCTGAGAAGTTAGGTCCTCTTCTTTATGATTTCCCTTTCCATAGTGGAGGACTGCAGTTAGTTCCTCCTCCTTTTCCCCCACAAACCTGTAGTCTTCTCCTTTTCAAGTTCAACAAACCCATTTCCTTTAGCCTCTCCTTATGCACGCATGCACTTTGACCCCACAGTCATCTTTGTTAACCTCTGGACTCCGTTCTTACACTGGTGGATCTGAACAGGGTATTTCAGATGTAGCCTCTGCAAACCTGAGTTGCTAATACAGCCCAGTCCATGGCCAGGCAGAGAGAGGTGCGCCCTTGTTTGACTTGTCCACCAAGGCCCTCAATAGCTTATTCTGCAGAAGTGCCACCTACCCAGTTGGTCCCTTGTCTGTCTTCCTGCATAGAGTTGTTCCATCCCAAATGAAGGCCTTTACACTTTTCTTTGAACTTTGTTAGGTTTCTGTTATCCCATTTTTCCAGTTTGATGAAATCTGTAGATTTGCTCAGGGTACATTACATTCACTATCCAGGTCATTGATGACCTTGTTATTTTTTAATCTATTGACAACTGCCTTTCGCATGTCTTTCACGTTTCTCACCAGTTTCAACTCCAGCTAAACTTTGACCTTCCTAATTCTATTCCTGCTTGCTCGGATGATATGTCACTTAGATACATGGCAAATCAGTTTGATTCAAGGAAGTAAATGTTGCATCAAATCTACTGAGTTCCTACTGTGGGGAAAAACATCTCCATCTCCTTGTTGGATTCAAGGGGCTTGTTTAAGACTTGCCTTTTCATGGTGTTTCATCCGTGGAGTTGTACTTTGAATCTTTGAATTCGTGTACTCTGTAAAAAGAATTTGGGGAGATAGCACAGATATACTTTTGAAACTTCTCCTCATGACCGTGTTTGAAAATGCTTTGGTATTTGGCCCTGCTGTTTGGGAGAATCTGGCATTACATGCCTTCAAGGTTTCTGTTTCTGACAACAAATTATCTGGGAGTCTTTGAATCCATATAAAACTTGATTTTTACCTCAGGAGCACATGGCTAAAGAATTTTCATCTCGTATGCAAAAGGATGCATCTGGCTTGGGTTTTGTGTGTTTGTTTTTTTTTTCCATAAAGAGTTCTTGTTACTGAATTTTGTGTGTCCTAAATAGGAAAGAAGTTCTTCTTTATGAGAATTATATAATATATCTGGACTTCAGGCTCATGAGGAAAAGGCAGCAGCAGCAGGGTCCAATATGTTGGAAGGGTTATCTGATCACATTCTACCTCACCAGTTAAAACGAGGAAGGGGATTTGGGCTTAAGCAGACCAGCCCATCAGGAAGAGTTGAAAAGTGTGCTTTATAAGTAGCGTATATGTAGTCGAAGACTTAACGTGCATTAACCCAAAAGCTTAAAGGTGAAAGTCATAAATTGACTTGCTGTGGGCAGGCATTAAAACTGTCACTTGTTACCCAGGTAGTGTGTAACAGTGGCTTTTAAGCCTGTTCAGATAAACATCAAAATGGGGATGTTACATGTTACATCACCAGAAGACCCTCTTTCGTTGTCATTTCCTGTTGCCATTCTTCTACTTAGCAACACTAAGAGAATTAAAGGATAGAATTTTACTGTCATTCAGAGTTCATTGTATAACTTTGTCCCTTTTTAATATTTTTCTTTTTTTTTTAATTTCTTGTAGTATGTAGTATTTACTAGTGTCTATTGCTAGATGCGTAGCTATGAATTTGCAAGGAACTATCTACCTTCTCATTTCTTATCTTCTCATTCAGGTCAGGTTAAAATAGCCAATCGTTAATTTAGCACAAGACAAGAGTCTTTGAGTTAACTCACCCAGTAGCGCGTCTATGCCTTGATAGATAGTTATACTCACTGTGTATTTAAGAACATAATAAAATTAGAGCTTTTTGTGTGATGATCTAAAAAAAGAAAAATGTTCAAAAACATACTTATATTTTTCTTTCTATATTTACCCAAAGCATTCTTTCTGATATGCTGTCAGAATTTTCCTTACTGGAGAAAATATTTTGAAAAAACAAATGCTTAGTGTCTTTGGAGGCACTAATATAAATGAAACCATTAAGGCACTTATATTTATGATACGGAATATCCTCAGAGCTCTTGCAGTTATGGCCTTGCAGTTATGGTGAAAGCTTAAAACAGGCAAGGAATGAATGCTTTAAGATACTGTTTCATCAAATGACTAAACATTGTAATACATCTATCCTAAAAATGTCATTAGAATTCCTACCAACGTACTGTAACTTATGCCTGCTTTTGAGCTTATGAGTGTTTGCATTGATTTTGGTAGGCTTACTGACACTTAAAGTTATGCAAGTGCTCATATATAACCTTTGTGAAACTGTGTCAGTAGTTATACCAAAAATCAATATACTATCCTAAGATATTGAAAAACAGGATTTTTCCACTAGTTACATGCATGCTGTAGAAGTTGAGTAAGAATTTTAAACTGGAGTTTGCTGGCAAGGGTTCTTAGTGCGTTCCTCATGTATTTTTTGCTAGGTTCTTCACTTTGTAATATATTTTTGTAGAAACTTGTGGCAATTGCTCTAGTTCTTTATGTAAATTTATTTTCCAGTTCTAGTCCCATGGCTTGATCCTTTCAGGATCCTTTTGTGGCAAGCTCTACCTGCTCAGCAGTCCATAGTGGCAGCTTTCTTTTGCAAACAGACTAGATATCTGTTACTATTCAAAGTAATACATAAAATACCACCTAAAGTTACACTCATTCCCTAGCTTCTGAGACCAATGCTGAGTGCTTTGAAAACTGCAGTCACTGATGTAAAATGTGCTATGATGGAATAGCTTGAGGACTGTAAAAGCTTTGCTTCATACATCCATCCAGTAACAGCACTGATGAAGTCCGAGTTGTGTGTTCATAATAATTATACATATTTAGTGTATGAAAATTAAGACATCCCCAAAACTTTATAAGCTGCAGGCAGAATACACTTGCATTACTTCTGGTCATTCTTGCAAATGCTTCAGTTTGTTGCAGAAGTTAGAGTATTTATGATATTGCATCTGTAGGAAAGTTAGATGCCACTATTTCAGAACAGCAAAGATCTGTTTATGTTTCTTCATGATAGATGTTTACATTTGTAGCTGCTCATGGATAAGCAATAATTCCAAATCGTTCTGTATTTGGATATAGTGATCTCAAATCTTCGGTAGTCCATGGGCAATATTTACCGCATGATATGCTTAAACCAGCATCTCACTTTGTTTTTACCAGCTTCAGTTTTAACTTTAATTTCCTGTGGCCGTGGGTATTAGCGAAACAATTATTTTGTTGGAGAATGTTAAACTTTCATAATAATGCCATGTTATCGATAAATACTTCTACATTAGCTCAAAGTAATATGTATCTAACTTCCATACAATTAATTGATACTCAGATCCTGATAAGTGATACCTAGCTGATATTTGTTCCTTTTATAATGTATGCATATGTTTTCAGTAAAGCTATGAGATAAGAGATTTATTACTAGTTTAGTTTGAGCAGTATTTAATCAAAATGCCATTTTTGACAGGACTTGTCTTGGCTGCCTTTGATATTTTTCAAGTGCTGTTTCCTAGGGCACTTGGCAAAAATATGGAAGAAATGCTTCCTGTCCTACAGAGTCTATAATACAAAAGTCTAATCCAAAGTCTCTTTAAATTAGTGAAAAAAGAATACCTCTTCTTGTTTGTTATTTATAAGAGAGTTCTCATTTTGTTTTCAGATGTTATATTGTGTTAAAACTTCACAAAATTGAAAAATAAAGCTGGAGTTTAATGTGATTGGAAGTAAAATCTGTTATGTCTGCAATGTTATTCTTTAGAAGAACTCGGAAGAAAATATCTAACTCTAATCCCAGAGTTGTCACTTGGGTTACTAGGGTCTTGACACATATCTACATTCTCAACGTGTTTGCAGGACAGTACATTCATGGAAGTATGCATTTAGCAACTTTAAGCTAATATGTTTTGCATACTTTAAAACATCTGTACATCAGTAAGAATATTAGAAATTAGGAAGAGTTTAGACATGTTTAAAAGATTGGAACTCAGCTCAGTCTGTGTATGATGTTTGAAAAAGCTAGTTGGACATCTCTTGGTATTGGCACGTAACATTTTGTAGTTTGGTGATATACTAAACTTGTTTCTTTACAAGGACAGAAAGGAATTAAAAAGTACTATGTATGGATGTTGTAAAGATGCTGACACAAATTCTGTTTTAGGTTGTGCTGACTAGATAACACAGTTCAATTGGAGATACCACTTCTGGGCACTTTTTTAAAAAAAACAAAAAACTATTTACTGAAAACAGGTGCAACAAACTTCCATGGTAACTCACACTGAGAAGATTGCATTTCAGTACAGTGACAAAGAGAATTAAACTTAACTACCAGCTTTTGAGTCACTAAAGCTAAAAGGAAAGAGGCAGCTTTATGTTATAATTTGAAATAGAATTATATTCTATTATATGGGATGTCATCAAATAAAACTTTGTCAAAATATTTATGTAGTAGAAAGTAAATGAAACTTAAGGTATTTCATATATTTGAAATTTGCCTGTCCCGGCGCATGGTACTGATACCAGAGGAATCTGTGGTAATGCCTTCAATCACCTCTATTGACTCTGCTAATATTACAATTTTTTGAATTATTTTATGCCTTCACATCTTCAGTTCTGTGGTATAGAAAAGTAATGATGCATTGCCCTTTGGATTTACAGGGCTTTACAGAATTTCATGCTGGCTGCAGGAGATGGCAGGCAGACAGGTTTGATTCATAGTTTATTGAATGGAAACATACAGCACTGGATGTTTTTAGTCTCACAAGTTACTCTGACTTAAATAGGAAGTAAAGTACATCCACTAATTGGAGATATAGTGATGCTGCAGATATAACAAAAACATTTGATCATGAATTATTGGGGATGGGATGAGGAAGGATTCTAGTGCCCTGAAGTTGTGATGCAACTCTTGCTGAAGTTGAAGAGAGTATATATTAGTTTATCAGGCATTGAACTGAGTTCTGACCACTCTTACCTTCGACACTTTGGCAATAGGATTTTCAAAGCAGTCTGCACTGTTATTCTGAAATGTTAGCTCTGCTAACATCGGTTACCTGTTTCTTGCTCATGTTGCCCAGTGTGCTCTGCATCTTCCGAAAGCAGGCCAGCTGTTTATCATCAAGCTATCACAGAGCACACCATGGCTGGGACCCCACAGTGGGTACTAAATGTGTGATATTTTTGGTATGCACATGTTCTAGCTAAGGCCTCTACGCACCTCATGAAACAGGCATCAAGTAAACAAATTAATTTACGGGGGAGCAGTCAGAAGTGTGAGTAGAATCTGGGTTTCCATCTATAGAATTCTGCTACCACGGTTTGAGAGGTGTCACTGAGGACGGACTTTTAAACCCAGTTCTATAATTTCCGGTCTTGCATGGCGAGAGTGGTACTTAAGCAAGCAGTTCCACTAAGGCTGCAAAATTTTATCTTTAATTTTTACATCAGGTCTATGGCTACTGCCTGTAGGAAAACTGCAAATAAATAACCTTAACAATTCAGATGGCTGGATAGTGACATTTTTGGTGAAAATTTTATATAAATTATTATTTAATGTTTTTGCAATGATGTGGCAAAGAATTATCATTAAAGTGAAATTGAATTTATTTTCTTTTTTTAAAAAGGAATAAAAGAGAATAAAAATGTACATTTAAACAACTACCAGACTTGTTCACCAATCATTTTGACAGAAAATATTCCTGAGGCTGTTTTAGATTTCATAACGTTGTAATGATATTATTTCAAATATCACTTGTTTTTAACCTATTTGCATATATAAGGCCTGGACAAAATGAAAAGATATTTTTTATCACTTACGTTTGTACTTTTTTTTCCTAAGCCTTTGTAGCTAAAAATAACTGTTTCTGAATTTAGCATTTCTTAAATTATGATTAATCTAGAAATTGTTCTGAGATTCTTGGTTAAGGGGAAAAGATTTTTGATCCAACCAGCTCCTAAATGCCTCCTAAATTTCCTCCTAAAAGGAAAGATATCTAGATCAAACCAAAAATATATTGCCCATGAAATAGTTTTAAATGAGCTCTTTCCTGGACTATGACAAAGGAAATTCAGCTTTCTTTTCTCTTCGAATAAGGCCCTCCCGCTCAGATTTCGTCTCTGTATGATTTTCAGATGTTTTTACATGCACATCTGATGATACTCTTTTTCTCTGTCTCTCTCTCATTATCTTTCAGTTTGTACAGTGAATCTATGCAGAATCCTACAAATCATGTGGAAGTAAGGTGAGTGGATCGCCCTCTTTTTAGATTTCAGTTAACACTAAAAATAATTGTGCCGTGTTTCTTGGACGTGTTGTCTCCAAAGCCCACTGTTCAAACCAGCAGATGGTGCTGTGCAGCATCTTATGAGTCTACATTATCAAATACAGCATTTTTGAACCAGGAAACTACTTAAAAGTTCCTAGTGCAATTCCTGAGCCGAAACAAATGTTTGTGGAATTAAGTAGTGATTTCCTTTAGTCTGGGAGACTATTTTACTGGGTGTGTTTTGAGTCTTTAGATGTTAACATATGCCATATATTGTTCAGTTTTGTTTTTTTCCTGATAGAGTCAGGGGTACCAAACCACACTTAAACCATCTGTAACTGTTCATGTCAGTTAGTAAAGGTTTGAATTTTCTGATAGAATAACTAATAAAACTTTCATATTAGGAGCTAAAATGGTTTAAAAGAGAGAAATTCTGAGAACTGTAAGTAAAAACAGCAGCTAAGCCTTTTACTTCCGGAATACAGATGAAGGAAATAATGTTTTTCCTTTCAGCAATAACCCTAGCTGTGTGAATAGTTGAAATGTTCAATTATATACTATGTACTAATTAAGAGCATAAAAAGTGTACAATGAGGTATACGTTCTAGCTATCTTTTAATGAAAAACTGTAACAAATGAAATTACTTTGTATTTAGTTTTAAACTGCTTGCAGGGTAGGCAAATATTGCCCTGAGATTCAAATATTTAACAAAAGGGTTAAGTAAAAATTCTGATGCAAGAATCAAATATTGAGCACTTGAATTGTAAATAAGATTGTTCCAAGGTTTCCATTTGCTGTATTAGTCAGTGACAAGTACAACATTTTTAATGCATGCCATAAGATCAGTCTACTCAAAGTAAACAAGCAGTAGTCTGTATGCATCTCCAGCAGTTGGTTAGGGTTATATGTGTGCAGCTTTGTTTCTGATAATGGATTCAAGTTCAACATAAATAAAAACAGTGTACATTAAGGAGGATAAATATCTAATTGCCATAATCTGCATCTAGAATGGATGTAAACATGCTAGCCAGGGAAAACAATTCATCACAACAGAAAGGAGCTTGCTGGATGCTTATTAGCAAAATATCTGTACTACTTTTGTCTGTAAAGCATTTCTTCTTCAGAGATGGAAACTGAAATTTTTAGGAGGCTTTTTGGAAGTCACAGGATTGGAAACTTTTAAACATGAGACGTAATTGTAATGTGAACTATCTAGATTTTGTGGCACTGTATTAAAGTACATCCTTTGTAGGATTTAAAATCAGAACAGACCTACTCTGTTAGAAGTTTCGTTATCCTTTAAAATAGCTTTCATGTGTAGAATTCAAATTTAGTTAAGAAATCATATTGCTTTTTATCTTAACATTTTAAGAATGAGATAATATATTCAATGTCAATACATGTGCATAAGGTCTAGACAGTATTTTTTGCAGTTTTAGCATAGATGTAGAAGAGTCCAGGTATTTGCTTTCAAAGTGTTTGATACAGGCCCAGGCAGAGTTAGATTTTTGCAGGGCATCGTGATTACTAAAACTTATCTGGCAGGATTCAAGACTGTTGTAGTTGAATATATTCATTTAGAATACTACTGGGAAAATGTGATGATTATTTGAATAATATAGGTTCTTTTCCCAAGAATCAGTGTGATTTTGTTTGTTTGTTTTTGTCTCTTTTTTAAAGATAACTGCAGAATACGTTTGTCTAACAGCAGTCACCTGTTTACTGACATTAATAACAAACCAAAAAAAAGTTTTACATTAAATATTACACTAATAAAAACTATAAAAAACAAATCAAATTAGCTTGTACAGAACAATACTTGGCACTCAGTAAATATGCTGAAATATATTTATTCCTTCCAAAACTGTGGCTGTCTTGGTTTAATCATATAACACTTTGAAACTGTCTGTCTTGTGTGTGTGTGATAAAGACATTGCAAAACAATAAATACAATAAGAATGTTTTATTGGTAAGTTATCAACTAGAAGCATGGATTTGAAAAGACAGTTAAATACTGTCAATGTTCAGCCTTATTATATCAGTTTTTAGGTCTTTCTTATGAAGCTGATGATTATTAACATTTTGGTATAACTTTAAGAAAATCCACCAGTAAACCAGGCACTTCAGAACTGAAAGCTTTGTTTGAAATTACTAGATAATTACGGTACGTATAGCATTTAAAATCTTCTAAAAGAAGAAAATACAGGCTGCTCTTTGTAAATAAACTACTTCTATTTTTGTATAATCAAGCACTTGATTAAAAAAATAGGTTAGATGTGGAATATTTGTGCTGTAAAATTAACAGATGAAAAATTGTATTTAGGAGCTAAGAATCAGTATCAAATCTTCACTATTGTAGAGAAGCAGCTATTTCAGATATACTAACATGGGCCTGTTCACAGTGGGCTGAAAAATACACTTGCTGTCCACATAAAATTAAAATTATTGTCCAAAGAGAGTATTAAATCTTGTAAAGAGACATTTCAGTGCTTTTGTAAATAATAAGAATATATTTGTTTTTCTTTTGGGGAAAATAAACTGTCTTGCATAAGGCAAACTTTTTAGTATCATCTTTAAAAGATCAATATTTCAATAATGTGCATATTTAACTTCTATACATAAATGATTATATTTTATAATAAACTAATTTAAATGCTACATGAATATCCTATGTAATATCCTGAAAATGAGTAGTGAAATGACTAACTCACTTGTCCTTGAACTCATTGCATTACTATACTTCATCTCACTTCATCATTTAATTTGTATGGCTTCCAAATCGTAGTGATTATCATCTATTAGTACCCCTGGTGACAGAGGGCAGGACACTGTTGTATCAGAGTTAATAAAGCAGAAACACAAGCCTAATTACTATGGGAGGTAAGCCATGCTGGCAAGATTTACCTTTCACATAAGATCTATATGTGGTTAATACTTACAAATAAAGATGGATAGATAGATATCTCTGCGTGTGTGTTTCTCTTTCTCTCTCAGATTGAAGTAATTCATTTTTCTACAATTATTACAATTTTTGATGACTCATTACCTTCTTTTCTGGCTTTTGTATGTATTACAGTAATAGATTTCAGGTGCTCACTGTTCAGTTTTGAGAACAGCTATCTATAGGAGTCTTCCTCTGAGCTGATTCAGATGATCAGGCAAGTATAGTATGATAGATGCTGTCAGGCATTGCTTCTGTCTCTGCAAATTTATAGAATAAAAATATGCATAGCATAGGTAATCTTAAGGTGCATACAAAACTAGTGTGTGCATTAAATTAGAAGTACTTGTCATGAAAAAATTAAATATATATGCAGAATGTTGAACAGGATTTTGTGTGGGTTAATATTTCCTGATAGAGGCACATTATATATGTGAGCATGTTCATGTATGCATATAAAATCAGTGTTTCGAATATTTTTAAGTTGTATTTTACAACCATCACTCAAATATGCATTGTTAGGCAACGGTTCTTGCAACTCATAGTGTTTTTAAGGTTGAAGTGGTTTAATCAGGGACTTCAAATCTGCACAAATAATACAGATTAAAAAAAAAAGAGAGAGAGAGATAGAGAAATAAGTCTCACACCTGCAAAAAATAGGTTTATTTTGTTTGCTTGTTTGTCTGGGTACTATGTGTGTCTGGAAAGTTTTAAGTCGGTGTTGGTGTCCGGATGATTTGTTCTGAAGTGATGAAGTCTTTATTAAATAGAAAGACATACACATAACTTTTTATGCTATGAGATTGAAAAACATTATAGTAGTTTATAGTAGACTTTACATAAAATGTTTTATTGATTGACTGTATGTCAATTTTAATTTAAGCTTTATGATCCAATCTGTGTCTATTTTTAATTTAAGTGGATTACATTCCGTAAAGATCCTTTTACTGTATTGACTTGGATGTACCATATTATTAGGTACTATGAGTTCAGCTTCTACAAATCTGTTAATACATAAAACCATAAGAAGCCTCTTATGCTCAAACCAGGTTAGAGTGAAGACATCAGATTAATATTTGATCATGTAGAAGTGCTCTTAATCAGATTTACTTATTTCTCAGAGTGTTTCTGCAATTATCATAATTGTCGTGCTAAATATGTTTGTCTTTATATCTGGCTTTGGGCATAATCTTCTCTGTTGAAACCCTCTCATTGTGGGACGCAGATTCCTGCGCAAACCCAATTAATATTAAGATGACAGTCCCTGATGAGTTCCCAAGGAGCCAGCAGCTGAGCAGACTCTGTAACGTTCTTAAGTACAGACTACTTGAATGATCAAGAGCATCTGAGGGAGACATACAATTCAATAATCCCTTTCTCAGGAAAGTCAAGAGTCCTGTGAGATAAGAGTGAAATCAAAGGAACACATCAGAAAGAAAATGACTGGTATAGTCTTGTAGTGTCTCTATTAAAATGCAAAAGTTATGGATTTTTTTAGGGGTGATGGGAACCTTTTCTGTTTTATTGATTTCTTTTTATAGTTTGATGATTTCTCCAAGATTATCTTAAAAGCTTAAAGAATAAAGAGGCTTCATCAAAAGGTATCTTGTGTGACAAGAGCATCCATACTTTTTGTTGCCATTATATTAACTAAGAAATTTATTGTACAGCACATTTCAGTGGTTCCTGCTCTGTGAGACTTGAACTTACTCATTTTAAGTATTTGATGTTTTTGCTGTGTATTTTATTCTGATGAATGATAAATAGGCCACACATCACTTGCTACAGTAAGAATTATTCCTTAAAAGTATGAATGTAGTTGGAGAAAAGCAATATTGTTCTCTGTGCTTTTTGCGAGATACATATATTAAGATGGCAACATCTGTTCTTTTCAGATTTCCTTCTCTATGGTCTAATACCAGCAACTAAATTTACTGTGTGAAGGTAACATGCTACCTATTGATTTGTAATCAGAAATTGGTTTCCTGTCACTTTAAAAGGGAAGCACTAAGGGGCAGTAAAAACAAGCTTGTGTGTTCTAAATGGAGCTTTGGTTTATCCTCCATGCTATATATATGCATATACATTTTTTTTCTTTAAATATGATAATTCACTACACTTTTTTTAAAGAAAATTTTGCAGTTAGAGTGAAATAGCCTGTTTCGTTCCCTTCTATGATACTGTACTAAGTCTCTACATTTAAACTGCTTTTGAAGTTTTTCCTAACAAATAGCGATAACTAAGGTTTTTTTGTCATTAGTGATTATATGGCTGAAGCTGATTTTTCTAGTGGTAAAAAAACACAAAACCCAAACAAAACATCTCGGTGCTAGTAAGTGCTGTTTCACTATACACTTACATCATTAAGAAACTTTCACTACCTAAAAGTTAAACAGTAAGATAAGAAACCTTACTGAGTGATCAAAAATGCTCCCTCCCCCACCCCCGGTCTTAGTTTTCCTTCATTGTCCCTTAGGTTTAATTTCTATGCATTTTCCTGAATATACTTGTTCAAATGGTTACGTGAGATTTGTTTCAAAATCAGTAAGATCATAACGGAATGCAGCACAAGCACTTTCCAAATGCTGATTTTTAAGTCTTACTAATTCTCAGTTTTTAGTTCAGTTTATTATATATGATGGTAGACTTTGCAGCTGAGGATGTTATACTAAGAAAAGTGTTATGTTACATTGGTAGTGGGACTGGCCAACAGAAGCATTTTTGTTCTTTCTGCATGCCAGACTATACTAAATTATGAAGGATGTGGAATAAAATGCACCTTCTAGTTTTCTTCTGCCTAATTAATATTCGAAAGAATCGGAGAGGAAAAAATGAATACCTAAATCATACATATGTATATGCCTTTTGAGCTTTATAATAAAGGCAAAATAAGCCCTTACTTGGTTAAAATCCAACTTAAAAGTCAACATACAAAGGTGACTGCTCTATAATACTAGACATATCTGTATTATGTGGGCATGTTACAGCTCCACCAGAATCTCTCAATAGTAATTATTATGCCAAGCACCCTGTTGGCACAATTACACTAAAGCTCTAATTAGTAGCAGTAAGATTAGAACCCCTACATGTTAAATCTGTAGAAGCAAAGCTGAGTGAAGGATTTAAAACAGTTTCAAAACATTGTATTGTCTTTATTACAGTCTTTATATTTCAGTAAAGAAGGGTTTTCTATAAAATGCACTTAAAATAATCTGGTCCTGTCACTAAAAATAGGAAAGATAAGGTAATTGCAGTCAAACCTCGGTACTCTGCTTCTGTCTAGGTGTTTTGTATCTGAAGTGACAAATCTAGTGAACTCTGGTGAAAGCTACGTACTTCCTTTCTCTTAGATAAATTGATATTTTTTGGATGGATAGTTTTTTTTCTAGTGCCATCAGTTAATTCCTAATGACCACTGAATGTTCTGTGCTGAAATTTTCTGGTATGTGGCAAGACTCGTGTCAGAACTTCAGCAGCAGCTGAATGTGATCCTTTTTAATTCATGCCTTTCTCAAACTTACTCTACACCATCCTCCTTTCTGTAAAATAATGAAAAACACAGTTTGTGCAGCTATGACTGTACAGATGGAACACAAGTACTGGGCAATGGCAGTCTGAATCTGTGTCCTTAGCAGAGAAGAAACAATTAGAAACCTGTGCAAACATAGTCAAAAGTTTGATTTCAGTATTTGAAAAGTTACAGTCTATCCCCTGTCCAATACAAAGGGCATTTTAGTTGTTTTGTAATTACTATAATAGATCTTTGTGTAGGTTTAAGAACAGTTAAAAATGGCTGCTTCCATCTAACGCTTTATATATAATAAGGTCTTTTTTCCTCCACTGTTTAGTATTAGTATATGCAAGTAACACATCAACCATTCATAGAAGAATAAGAGGAAATTTGGGTGCATAAAGTTATTTCTCTGCTTCTGGTTCTCAGTATAATTTATGTATTGGTTGGCAGAGAGGGAAAACAAGCTACTACTTTCTGGATTCTTTGTTCTAGGAATGAGTTTCTTAGCAATAGTGAATTGGAATAATTCCTCTGATATCAAGTTAATTATTCTTACATAGAGCAGATACATATTTCGCACTGAGCCTTATACTTCCTTCTGGCCTGAATAGCATTTCCTGCACTATTAATTTTCTATTTAAATACAATTTTTTTATTTTAAACAAATTGTTTTCTTTACGTAGAGATACACAGGAATATAAATAGCTGCTTCAAATATGGTACAACATTAATGAAAATGATTGTATGAATATATTTTTCTTAGTGTTTATTGATTGCATAGTGCCACTCCCATTAATGAAGAAAGCCTGATCCAAAGCTAACTGAACTTGATAAATATATTGACACTGGCTGCAATAAGATTCAGATCATGCCTGGAAACGGACTATGTGGAGCTCCCTTCAGGAGTCTCCAAACAGAGCTGAAGGGATGAGGATACATTTTGCAGTTCACCTCTAGGTTTCTTTGGAGCTACAGTTATAAGCAAATATGGGAGGTGGTAGCCTGAGAAGTAATACAATAAGAAATTCTGAACTTCACCTCTTTCATTAGAATATTCTTTATTATTATAGTGTTGCACATCTCAGTAGCTTGTGCTGGTAAAATACATAAGGAGAAAATTAGGAGGGAGGGGTTATTCTACTTCTAAAGGCTTCACCTACTGTATTTTTCCACAAGCAGTCTTGTGTGATAGTACTCTCATGCTTCATCAGCCTAGGAAGAGGCATTAAAGTATTTTTCAGTATAGCTTCAGGCTGCTTCAGAGACTTGTGCTGCTGCAGAGAGGAGCACAGTCTCCATTACACTGTACAAACTCAGGCAGCCTCATATAATCAATCTGGTTAAATACCTTTCTTCATAAATGCATAGATGTTGAGGGCACAGGTGAAAATCATCAGTGTTCCAAAGGTATTGGGTTTTTATATGCATTATTCAGACTTAATTTATATATACTCATTGCTCTCTATAACATGTGGCAGACTTGAGAGCCTGCTGTCTTAGTTTCAATAATTACCCTGTGGATTTTTGGGTTTTTTTATTATTTTAGTCTCAGCTTTAGGAGAAAAAGGCCTGTAATGAAAACTGAAAGTTATTTTTGAATAATAACATAACTGTCATGAAATTTTTATGATTTAGAAGAATTTTAAATTGTTGAAGTTCATGTTTCTCTCACTGTTAGTACTATTAAATGCATATTAGCATGGTCATTTTTGTTTAATGGAAACAAATAACAGTTAATCTTATTGGGAGGTTAAGTGGGTTTACTCTGTAAAGGGCAAATCCCAGATGAATGTTTTCTTTTTTTAAAGAATAGCTTTAGTCACTGACAGATGGTCTCTGTCTGAGTCTCTCTGTAGACAGATACAGTTTCTTTTTACACATTTATGAAAGTTGTAGATACAGATATTCAGTAATATGCTGTTGTACAGGACAAAGAGCAAGCCTGGTGGATGGATAGGATTAGATTACAGATCAGTGACAGATGGTTGGTTTACCAAAGCAGACAAAATCTGAAAGACAAAAAAAAGTTGTATGTAAAAAAGTTACAGCTATTCACATAATGGAAGAATTTTAGATTTCACCAATTTCCTCTTACAAAAGATAGTATGGTAGCTCTTATTAAAGTTTGCTTAGAGTTGGGTCTGTCATTATTATGTCCTGATTTTGTGCACTTCTGGCTTTCAGATAATTCTACAAACTGCCTTGAGATCGTAAGTGCAGAAAAACAGTAAAACAGTAATATTCTAATTTAGAATATTGATAATTTGCTCCCTGACCCTTCCCAATCAGATAGCAATATTGCTTACATTTGTATTGCAAAGTTGTTTTTTAAATACAACTAACAATCTCCATAATCCTACATAGTAAGCCTGTATTTTGTTTACCCTGTATGCTACATGTGAAGTTATAACAGCATTATAAGCTTAGTCAAATAACTATACAACATATTTAGTGGCAATTTGTCACACTAAAATTATTCATAGGTGTCTTAAGTGAGTCCTGTTGTATTTATGTGCTATGCCATACCATGTTTTTTGGCAATGGAGTTTGCTAGATTTCATAGATTTACTGTGTGCGCTTTTTTTTTTTTTTATGACTGACATAGCAATAACCAGATTGCAAGGATATTTATGTTGTTTGTGGCTTAGCAAGATAATTAAAGGATATAAATTAATCAAGTGCAATTAATTAGAAACTTTATGTTCACAGCAGTCCTTCTTTGCATGTATAATTTATATGTATTGATTTCCTGGCTTTCATTAGCCTATGAGATAACAGCAAAAATGCATTAGAGAAGAAAATGTACAATTAGCGTGAGAGTGAACCTTGGCATAATGGATAGATCAGCACATGTTTGGGGCAAATATAAAGCTTTGTTAACTGTCATAAGCAGTTACAATTGATAAGTGGTATTTCACTACATATCTCGCAGCTGATTAATGGTGTTTTTAAAGAGTCCCCTTAATGGGAAGCTGATAGGTTGGTTGAATTTACATTTTAATCAGAGTATTTATGATGGAAGCAGCCCTAAGAAATTCATTGGCACAGTAGTAAGGACCTCTCCCTGAGGGATTTAGGGAAAGGGAAAGCATTTTAACATGACTATTCACCTTTCCCTTCTTTATGCTTGTGACCTGCTGTGTTTTACTTACAGTTATACACTATAGTTTAGTATAGACACATCACTGTCTTTAGGTGTTGGATCTGTTACAATGTCCCAATGTTGGAGCAGAGAGAAAGGTAAATCAGGTCTTATCTTTTTTTGTGTATGTCGTTCTTTGCATTGGTGCTTACTTATATCTACAAGAATAGCATGTAAGTAAAACTGGATCATGTGAAACAAACAGATGTGTGAAGGTTTAGAAAAAGCTGAGGGAATTTCTAGATGTGTATGTAATTTTTTTATACCCCCCCCCCACACACACACACATCTCAGTCCCCTAGGGAAAGGAAGGTGAGTGATATATGCAAAGGTATACATAACGGCAGCATGTACTATTGCTTCAAGTTGTATCCTAAAATAAGAAAGGAATTAAAGCTAGGCTTCCCACCTTCCTACTGCTATCTCACTTTTTCTTAGAGCCATGTTTTTAAAAGAAAGATCTTGGTCAGAAGCAGTTCAGAACTATAAATCCCAACTTGAGGCAATGCTGAGGGTGGGCACAGAGCTTAAGGCAGTGTTTTCTGTTGATTGTTCAGAAAGTCTGTGCAGGAGGGCTGTGTTAATTCCTTCAGAAAGCAGTACAGAATAGGAAAATGAGGCATATGATTTGGAGCAGTGGTTTCTGCTCTTAAGTTCGGGTCCTTAAAGAGTTAAGGATTTTGATAACTAAACTCTTCTGTGAATCGAGGGTTAAGTGACATAACAGAGAATTGAACCAGAAGTCCTTGTGAACTTGAACTGAAATCAGCCAAAACAAATGGAGATACAGATTCTCATAAGCCTAGCATTGGGTCTTCATTGGTAGTATGTTAATGTGGAAAATGTCATTTCATTTAGTTTTATGAAATGTGAACCACTGAACTGAAGCCACAGTCCATTTTTTTTGCTGTCTGGATGAGGCCCACTGTGAGACCTTGTCGAGGGAAAGGAATGGAAATGTTCAGATTCTGGGAGAAGGAGCAGACTGAGGTGCATTTCAGCCTGAAATCAAGCAGACTGGCCCCCTTGCTTGAAAGTTATTTGTTTGCCTATATTAGTTTTTGTGTGATGAAAAACACTGTAAGCTTGTATTTTCTTTGTTTGCCACATACCCATCAGCTATAACAGTTAGAAAGGTTTTTGTTTGATTCAAATAACATAGATTAAAACAGAAGTACTGAGTAATCATAATAAAGAGCCTGTCTGTGTATGGGTGGCTGCTTTTGTGATCATTAGTTTTCTGTTACCACTCTTTGTACTAGAGCTCTTGGTGGGAAACTAGTCTCTGATTATCTGTTGAGCACAGATTTAGAATAAGTAGGTATGGTGGAACAGTCTCATCAAGTTTGTGAATGGGGCTTGTGATTCATCTCGCAGGTGTCCTTTGTTAGAAGAACTGCCTGTATGTTGCTTTAAAAAAACAAAACAAAACAATCCTTTTATGTAATTTGTAGATACTTTATTATCTGAACCTAGAGGTTTCATGTAAAAGAAAATCTTCAAATTATACTTTCTATTTTATATATAAAATCAGAAAATATTCTCTATATATACTGTTTTTAAAAAAAGGTCTATAACTCATATACATGTTATTCTTGTTATACCAAGCTTCTGTCTAGGAGTTTTGTCTTACCTAGTTAGGCTAGTTGTTCATATGGACAGGAGAGCCAGAGTACAAAGTATCACGCTTTACTATTTTTACTGGCATATCTCAGAAATGAATCGACTCATACATCACTTTTGTCTTGGTGAATTCTATTTGATACTCTTTTTTTATACTTATTTCACAAAATGAACAATAGCTGGGTTTATTTGTACAAAATAGGTCAAATAAGGTTTTGTAGTATTTTGGGGTATTTTTTAACAGTGCAAAATTAGAGTAAGTAGTAAAATTCTCAGTAAGTATTTTTGGTGTAAAAGTGGAAATGACATTTAACAATGAAAAGAACGGACGCATGCCATGCATATCAGAGAAGAATCTCAGGCCATATATAAACATTAGGTTTATGCATTATAAATGTCTTAATTATTCAGAGTTCATTCATTTCCTTTTTTCACCATTGGAAATAAATGCAAGTTGGATGTTTTTTGCTACTCAATATATTCAGCATCATCAAGTGACAGTTTTATAAACAACATGGAAATGGCTTAATCCTTAAGAGATAGAGAGAGACTTAACAATGCTTATTATATCATTTATTATTTTAATACTGAGATGAGGGTTTCCTACATTTGCAATTTAGATGCATCAGTTGTCACCTCAGTGCAAAGTCGTCTTTTGTGTTGTGTGTGCTAACTTGCTTGATTCGCATTGTGTGTGTTGCTTAACACAGTGTATCAGATGTGTTTCTTGGCGTTGCAGAGGTGAGGACTGCTGTTTCATCCCACTACTGGCCGCCAGGGAAGGTATCATGCACTGTCTACAAAGTAATACCCTTTTTTATGTCCAGTTGTCAGAAATATAAAACTGGAACAAAAGTACTTTGCTATTATTTGGGATGAATAACATTCTAAACGTAAGTGAATTGTTTGTAATCTTGCATGTCTTTTTGTCCACAGTTACAGGAAAACGAATGAGTTTGGGGTACGGACGTAAACAGTATCTGTGTGGCCTGTTTTTACTGTCACTGGAACCAGTGAGCTTTTTTGCACTGCAGTAGTTCTCTTCCCCTCACCACTTTATCTTCTCCCTAATATATTCCATGTCCCTGTACAACTAGTACAACTGGCGTCCATCTGAAATGACAGGCACTTACTCAGCTTTTTTTATACTAGCCCTTTTCTCACACGCTTATCTCTTCTTGCCAGTTGCTGACAGTCTCGGCTGCTCCTCTGCCAACCTCTGGTGGAAGCAGGCCTGTGCCATGGTTGCCTGGGTCCACTCTTAGTGGCCACAAGAATGGTTGTTTCTGGAAGACCATGTGCTGGAGACTTTCTCATGTCTTTAATATGAAAAAACAAAGCAAAACAAAAAAAACCCCTTCATATGAGATTTGTGAACCAGGATGTGTAAGCTGTGTGTACATTGCAGTCACAGAAGTAGTGGTAGCTTGCGTCCTACTTAGAAGCCTAGTCTGTGAGTTCAGATCAGGCAGAGACAAGCTGATACTGAAATCTGTTGGCTAATTTATAGTAGTTTTAGCACAGGCTATAGAAAGTTAACAATGCCAGATCTGTGTTTGAATAAAGTAAATGTATATATTTTTTAGAAAGTTTTAATAATTATGGAAAACAAAATGAGTAGGGATTGTGTGTGTATATGCATGCTAGATATTGAGAAATCATTTCCAAGTGAGTCAAGTTCATATGTGAAAATTACTGTGGAAATTGAACTTGAAAGAAATAATTAAATCTGTCTACACACATTCTAAAATGGGTCAAATGAAATACTACTTTTAGCTACAGTATCTTACGGGGATAATAAAATAAATAAATGTTTCTGTGGTTCTCAGTTTACAGTGAAAGTAAGATGTAGAATAGATGGTTGTTGCATAGCAGGTATGTTGAATACATAATGATGTAATCTTATTTGTATGATATATTCCATATCCTCTTAAGAATAAAAATGAAATCTTCTCAGAAAAAATATTCCAGGATTTTTTGCCAAACTATAAAGATGACAACTTTTGGAAGTGTTTAAGTGACCGGATATTTTTCTAACTAAAAATATATTTATTGTATTTAAAATATTAAACAGGTAGTATGAGTGGAGCACTTTTCAGAAATACAATTATCTGTTCACAGATGCTGTTTTTTAAGTGATTTGAATAAGTAAAGATGGGGATAATAGCTTTAGATGAACCAAATACATATCTATAATTCCTGCCAAGTTGCAGAACGTTTCCTTTAGCTTTCTTAACTACAAGATCATGAGGTTTTTAATTTTATAAGAGTGTGTGTTCTCTCCAGTTTAATGCCAAGAACACTCTAGCAGTGAAAACGTATCATTATTCCCATAGGAAAGATGGAGTGTCAGTGCTATGATAAGGGTGTTGTGTATAGATTGTTGATGTGAATGTATTAAATTAGTTTATATGCACCAGGAGAAGAGCTACTTGAGCAAGGTATTGCTGTCTGCTAACCACTATAAATTCTGCAGTCAATGGGAGCATGTCCAGGATTTTACATGTGTGGGATTTTTTTTTGTTTTAATTTCATTTGTTTTTGTAGGATCCCCATCACAAGCTGACTCAAGTGCAGCTTTATGCAGAGCCTGGTACCCTAAAAGCAGTCTGAGAATGCTGCACTCGGCTGTTTGTGCTTTTGTACAAACAGTACATTAAGAAATACCTACCTGGATATGATAGTTATATTGCACATTTTAGAAATTTTTGCATAAAGCAGGAAGCTAAAATCTGTCTCCTGTGCAGTAAACAGGAGCCTGATGCTCATTTCTGAGAGGCAGGACATTGTTCTAAAAGTTTTAATGGAATTTCAGTGCAGAGTATGCTTCTACTGTGCCCTCTGCAAATTAACACGTTTTACCCAGAATTAACTCTCCAGTTTAATAGCTTGCATAAAAGCTGTGGAGAAGCCAGCATCTATCTAAAGACTGTGTCCTCTCTAAAACAAAAGATAATGAAAGCTTGTTTCTGACCACAGCTGCTTCCTGCACCTTTTATTTTATGATAGTTGATTTAAATTCACAAGTTAATAGGAGCAATGAGGACAGAACAACTCTATTGCTCAGGAAAACAGGCCATTTATTCTGAAAGAAAAAGAGATAGTATACTATAAAGACCCAAATTTTATGTGTATAAGAGAATTTGTAAGTGAAGAGACACCCACTCTAATTGGTTTGACTGGCTGTGTGAGCCAAACTTTCTAAGGTTATGAAGTAAAATAAAAAGCAAGAAGTTTGCAAAAGTGAAAAGTCTACCTATATTAGAATGGGAAGGGTTGTGATACTTCAGTAAAACTGAAAAATTTTACGATGCACAATTTTTTTTAACCAAAAAAGCTAAAATTATTATTAGCAGTTTGTGTACAGTCCTGTTTCTTTGCTGAATAGTTCTGCAGATATTAGTGAGATTGGCAGTGGACTCGTGCTTTTATTTCTGCCTGCGAAGGTATCATTATATTGAAACTTGGCAACTTTCATCACAAATGAGAGCAATCAGACATTCTGTCTGAAAGCTATAGAATGGAGGACGAAGTTGTCCTATTCTCCAAACTGGATGTATGTGAAATGCTTTACCATGAAACAAAAATATTATCGAAGACTTCCTGCATCTATTTAACCTATTTTTGTCTCTATCGGTGTATAATGTCAGTTCACAAGAGAAAGAAAGAAGTGGAGAGTATTTATTTGAGTTATTTACCTAATTGTAAACTTTCTCCCATTAAGTAAGTTCCTTAAAGAAAGGTGTCTGTTGGTGTTTCAGTGTGTAAATATTATTTGAATGTGTTTGAGGAGGTTATGAAATTTTTGACTTTAGTGAACATTGCATCATTAGAATTCAAGTGTTCAATGCTTTATATAACGGTGTAATGCATTAAAGTAAATTGTCAAATATTGGGCAAGTTAAGAGTGTAAGACGTCCTTTGATCTGAAGATGGCAAAGCATTTGTTTTTGATAGCATATGTTGAATGTGACTGCAAGAGAAGAGAATATCAAAATCTGCTTTTGTAAAGATGAAATCCAAAATAATAAATTTGTCTTTGGATGATGAACTCAGATTTTGAAGAAATATGTGAAAAATGCTTTCCTATCCTCATCAGATGGGATAATTGCATCTTAACTTATTTTTTTGCTATGGTCTTGCTCCTTTAATAAGGATGGAAAAGTTTTAGCAACAGTTTTGTCTGGCTTCCTTCATTGTGCTTCCACCTAATTTTATTCCTGGATTGCACCTGCTCAGTAGTTATCTAATCTTTCTCAGAAGTTTACACTCTCTAGTAAATGCTTTGAAGTTTACATTGATTAGTGTTTTATGGCATAAAAGATATGTATATATCCTCCTTTTGCAGTGTTAAAGCTATTATGCACCTGGTGAAAAGATAGACATTAAAGCCCAGATGACAAATCTTTAAAAAATTTTGTAGATTAAAGTACTGAATTACTCCCCACTCCTGCTTCAAGGTCCTTAATATTATATAAAAAAAAAATCTGCTAGTTTGGGTTTTGAAGACAAAGACTTTGCATTTTTAATTGCATGCTGGCAGACATCAGAGCTTTTGCAGAAAGGTAGCAGACAGTTATAGAAAACCACTGTTTTATTAGAACTACATTAAAACATTGTTCATTTTAAACCTCCTTTATAGTATTGTTTTTTGGTAATTTACATTACCGTTATTTTTCAGCAAATACTTTTTGTGTTGGCAGAAAGCACTATGTTCCACAAGAATCCCATCTCTGTAAGATAGATCAGATGATATAGTTTTCAATATAAAAGCCTTCAGAAGGGAAGGTGCATGTTTAAGCAGTTATTTGTATGCACATAAAATATAAGTCACTTGAAAACAAATGTTTTTTCCTAATATTCAAAAGCTACCGTATAAATTATGTAATGTCCTAGTACACAAAAGCTTGATTTTTGCTATGCCTCCTTCTGTGAAAACAAAGGACAAGGGAACTACTTCTGTGGAAAATTATATTTAATATAAGTGTGCAAAAGAATGTATTATATTAAAAATTAACGAAGCACTAGGGAGCTTAAATATTTTTATCATCAGAATTAGAAGATACTAGAGTACAACAGGTATACCATTTTAAAGGTATTGATGCAGACTTTCAGTTTTGGAACTCAAATTTATAGTACTAGAGGAAGAATGTAAGGAAAAAGTAGATAAGTAGTTTTAGCTGTCAAAAGAAGTCTTGAATATATGTGAAATTAGGATTTGTTAATCACTGGAGTCCACAGGGGAAAGACAAGTAATTTAAATGTCAAAACATTCACTATAAAGACTTTTCCTGAATTTTATTTTTGTTTTTTCATATTGCATGTGTTTGCATCTTCACAAAAAATAATGACAAAAAGGCTCCAAAGACACCACAGCTAGTATAGCATAATATTCCATTAGAGAAGCTTCTTGTTAAAAATTAGGTGAATTCAAAAATAAATATGGATATATGTGTAATCAAACGATGTTTAACCATTATTTATCAAAGTTTAATTAGAGGATGCTTAATAAAGTTGAGAATTTGAAAGATGAACACGGATTTTTGAAATGCGCCTTTCATTAAGATTGAAACTCAGTAAGCCAGCCCTGATTGTGCCAAGCACTTGGGAATCTTTTTTATTTTACCTTAAGCTGAACAGAATCCTGTGGCATATTGTTTCCATAAAATATTTTCCTGTGCTTTTCCTTGATACTTTCTTTTAATGCTCAGGAGCATTGATTGCAGAAAACCAGCTTGAATATTTCTCCTCTCCCCCCCCCCCAAATACTGTGTGCTTATACTGCTCCAGAAGTCAGGAGATTCCTCTATCAATGTATTTGCTGATGCACAAATAGAAAAGCTTCTGTATCTTAATCTTGCTGAGCCTTGTGTAAAATAGTTATAAGCACCCTCCCCATTTAAGGGGGAAGAGAAATCGTTTACTTTGTGTTGCGTAATTATAGAAGTTTCAGGAAATTTTGATCAAAACAGGCAGTGTTTTCTACTTCACAAAATTGCACTCTGTCTCTGAGTCTGCCTAAGCTGCTGATGCTGCTACTACCATGACAGTTCACTTTATTCATATATTCACAGAGTAGCTTCCATTTGTTCTCAGGAGTTATGTTTGCTTTGGAGACTGGGAGAAAATTCTGCCAAGGTCTCCGGAGAACCTTGTAAGTGCCTTTGAGTAGAAGCAGTTTGCATAGCACCTGAGGTTCTTTCCCTAAATCATGCTTTCTTCACTGTGATTTTTCCTTTCCTTTTCTGCCAAACAGATAATTCTAAACTCCCTTTCTGGGGCATCATTTGAATTAAGAAAAGTTGATGTGAAGACTGAGCTCTGTGTGGTGGTGTGGAAGTAGCTGCAAATGACAAAAAATCCATTTCTTTATGCAACATAGCTATGATGAACTTCCAGTAAAGAAAGCGTGAACAATGATGATTTTGTTTGCTCTAAAACTTCCAGTCCTTTCCATCCTAAATGTGACATTTGAAACCTATATCCTTATATCCTTTATGCCAATAGCAGCTTTGTTTTTTATCTGAAAACACGTGGGTTTTTTGTTGGGTTTTTGTTATGTTTTTTTGTACAGGCATTTTTTTGCACTCTTTAGTACATCTTTTGAGAAATAATTTGATCAAACTGCACCAAAGTGTTTTCCAATTTCTTCTTCTAGTCCTAAATTTGAATATACGTACACCTGACTAGAAATTTTCAGCCTTGTACAATGATTGCAGCTTTTTCCTATAACTTGTCTCACAAAATGCTGAGTATGTTTGCAATATGCAAAATACTGAACGTGTTTTGCAGTGATGATACAGTCTTCTCTCTTATCCAGAAGCACTTTATTATAGAGAATGGTGAGTCACTGATGTGACGCTGATGTGTCTTCAGCTTTCCTATAGAAGACCTATGACGACTAGTAAACCTCACTTTTTTTAAAAGAAAAGAAGAAAGTTTGGTGTGTTTTTTCATAATCTGGCAATCTGCAGAGATGAAATTTTAGGGAAAACTCCAAGTACTGGAAAAGTGTTACAGTATTAGCCTTTGCATTGGCAGGATAGTCACACCAGCTATATGGTAAAGCAGATGAAAATAAACTTGGGAGAAGAGATTTTAGTACTGAAGCACTTAACCGGTCAAGAAGGATGGAAATGGAACAACCTAGAGAGATTTGTTCAGGCTGAGGCTCTCATGAATTGAACTTTAATAGAAAAAGAGGATGACTGGCTCATGGAGGTCAGATACTACGGTGAGAAGCTCAATAAGAGAGCCCTGGATGAAAAAAATCTAGCAAAGTAACAAAGGATAAAGTTGGACTGGGAGGTAGATACTGCTGTAGGAATGCCTGTTCTTTTAAGATTAAGAAGAGATGAAATAGCTGAAATTCTATGAATTGTTAAGCTGGTCAGTTAGTAAAAAGTGAAATAATCAGATTTTTTTCTATAAATGGTAGGAACAGGCAAGGGTGGTGGGGGTGGAAGGTTCCTGTGGTATGAAATGAAAAACTCTTTCAGCGCACCTGAATAAGAGATTTACACTACGTATGAGGATTCTGAAATATCTTTGGTAGAATTTCTTGCATTTACTAGTAAAGATGCTCTTAAATTAAAGAGCAATCTTGGGCTTCCCTAACTGGTTCACAACTGAAGGCTAGGAATTTCTGCTGAATTTTCTTGAACCCTGGCATACTGAGCTAGCAGAGGTCACAGCTGCTCAGACACAGGTAGTCCTTTATACTTCAGTTGGGGTCATGCATGCTTAGCTTTCGCCATCTCTCAGACTGGGCTGTATGAACTCTTACTGCTTTTGAGTCTCCTGTGCTTTGCTTTTAAAGTTGAGCATCCATCTCCGTGTTTGGGCTTTCATGGAAACAATAAATTTCATGTGCCCTCTGGAATAAGGAGAGCTGGATGGACTCTCTGGGAGCAACTGAATTGCATTACCTCTCATGACGTCTCAGGATGTCTAGGAACTGATGCAGAATTGTTGCCTGTTTCTTGTCAGTGCTAGAATGTTCTTTTGGAGGTAAATAAGTTTAGTTACTGATAGTATTCCTATGAATATTTTTGGGATAACCACAGGAAACTGCCTTCTATAAGGGAATTTACACATTTCAGAGACTTATAGTACCTCAGTGTGTTTTCCTTTGAATGATGTTACTATTCTGACAATTCATTTAGAATAGAAAAAACCATCTAAATCTAATCATTAAGTTCACAGTTGCATTTTCTCTAGTAGGATCAGCTGCAATAGAGTAGTAGATAAATTAGATGACACTACCGTTCTGTATATCTCAATGGAGAGAGCATTTATATGGATCTAAATAAATAACATATTTAGGATTTTGTCAAGGAAGGCAATGTCAGTTGTCAGCTGCTCAGAATAGCTTGTTTATGACAATTTTCCTGGTCTTTGATATCATCTCTACTGTGGTGTTACGGTAGTTCTGGGAGCGGATACTATGTTTTCTTATCATTATTGAAGGTGTTTGAAATAATTAAGCTCAATGAACCAGTGTTTTGAAAGCAATCTTGATAGGCCTTGAACCTTGCATGTATATTTCAGGGGGCATATATGAATTTTAGTATATTTATGATAGCCTAAGACTGATCGAAATCTGCTATTTATGTTAATGACAGTATTCATATACTCAAAGTTGAAAGACTCCAAGTATTTTATTGAATTGAAATGAGGGGGAAGGGAAAGGGCAGATATCACATCTACAATGTCTATGCTATTCAGTGCACTAAAGTGATTTGTTTGTACAAATCTTAAATTGCATGAAATATTTTGGCACATAAAATAGTGCAGGTGTCTTTAAAGACCGCATTGTAGATTAACTTTTTAAGGCCACCTGTATCTTATATAAAATACCTAGTTGACAATAATTGAAATGGATATTAAGCAGTCTCTTTGCATGCAATTCATGTATGCGTGGTGGAGTAAGGTTGTCTGTTTGAATACACACAATATTAGGAATGTGGGCTAAAATTATGATACAGGTGAGAATTTGCTGCAAAATCTAATTTTTAAATAAACCTGCATCAATTAAGTATTTATTACACAAAGTAAGATCTAAATGGAGTAATTTCTATTTTAAGACCATTTAAGCAATCTTTGTTTAATAAAGTTATTTAAATTCCAATGTGAAAACATCCCAAATGCCTGGGATTAAATGGAGGAAACAGAGCCAGTTCACTAAAATACAGGATTCCGGCTTTCTATTTTAGGGTATTAGTATTAAATGTCATTTTACATCTCATTCCATTTCTGCTAACATTAATGGAGGGAGATTTCCAGTGACTTCAGAGTTTGACCAGTGCTGACAATTCCTCCAAATTCCAGTGTTTTAGGTAAGACTTCCTATGAAGAATCTCATAAAGAAACAATTTGTAAGTAGTAATTTTATGCTGAGGTAGAATGCTTTTTCCTCATTATTGAAAATCAAGAAAGAGACAAGCATGTTTGAAAAAATGTTGTACTGGAGAAAATTTAACTTGTGTTAAAATTTCTGTGTGTGTATGTGTGTGTGTTTTTTGTTTTTGTTTTAAATAGCTGTCAGCATTCACTGGAAACTGAAGCAAGGTATCTGCATTGTGCTCAGAAAGCCTGCAATTTGATCTAATCGGGGCTTGGCCTAAGAATGTAATAAATTGTCAATGCTGGACTTTTGCATTCATTTACGCTAATATAGAGTGTCTCATTTCTGAGAAGTAAATCACAGTGGCTTCAGTACTTTATTTTCCATCTTGTACATAAGTAAACTGCAGGATCAACTGGGAGGTTGAATCAATCTGCTATTTATTACCTCGAAATGTGACACCCTATTTTAAGTGCCTTATTCCCTTATGATTTAGTCTGAGTAGTGCATTATGTTCAAACAATATAGAAACCAGCTTTACTGTTAGTGGATTTTTCACTTCAGACTTGATGGATTTACATTTGCAGAAAACTTTCAGTGCATCGATATGTTATTACATAAAATAGAGAATGAAACAGAATGATATAGAGAGAACAAGGAAAGTAATTTCAATTACTTGTTCCTGGCATTTAATAAGGATTAATAATTCCATAGTTTTCTTTGCTAGGATTTTATTTAACTGTAGTTGAAAAATGTACTATTGACCAGCTGTTTCATTTTTATCTAGAGCAGTTTGATATTTCTTATGGAATTACTTCCTAGTAGAGCTTCTGCTTCTTGCAGAGAGTAGAGCATTTCAATTGCTTTCCCCAAATGGCTCTTATATTTTAATGTAATTTTTCCCCATTTTTTTTTAAGCAAGAACAAAGCTGGTGGTTATGGTGGTGGCTGTGGCAGTGATGGTGGTGGCAGTGGTTGTTGCTGTTTTCCCCTGCAGAACATATGATGAGAACAGTTTCCTCTTTGTTCAGTAGGATATTCTGGGCCATACACCATACTGTGACATCTAATGTTGTCAACTCCTGTCATTGGCTTTCATTATATATTTAAACTATGTTTTCTTATATTGACATACCTTTAAGGTACTCATGACAGCAGACAGGAGACTTATTCTCACATAAAATTCTTATAGATGTAGTTAAACAGAAAGTTAGTAACACCTGTAGTAAAGAAAATGTTTGAAGACTTTTGACTTCCTAGTCACATTATATATGTCTTATTTAGGTTAAAAGTGGGGGAATCTATTATTCATTTTATATCTTTCCTCTAATTTTCCACTACCAAATTCTAGTTAAGTTCTATCAGCTCAGCAATATTAGTTCTCACTAAAAATATTGGTGTTAGACTTTGAAAATATTTTGATTAAACTGATCAAATCAAAGATATCAGGATTTGCCCATACAAATGGAAGATTAACTTCTATTTTCCAAAATTAAAGTTTTGAAGCCCAAGTCAAAAAAACACTTAAACATAGAGGTGTGTAGGTTGTTTTTGTCTGTGTGTTTTGGGTCCTTTTGCTTGTTTTAGGGTTTGTTTTGGGGTTTTTTTGTTGTTGTTGTTGTTTTTTTTGATATTGCTACTCCTGTTGAATTTAGTGGTGCTATTCTCATGCTGAAGTGTGATATGGAAGTGGTATTCAAGGAACTAAACATATAACATTGTGGAACCTTGTCTTTAAGACCAGGAAGGTTTAGCAGTCGTCAGACTGGTAAAGTATTTTCAGTTTTCCAGTGGCAAAAAATGCTTTGCTGAAACAATGTTTTGTTCTTCAGCTTGACATCTAATTTACATGAATTTGATTTTTATTAGCTTTTCTAAAAGCTTCTTTTAAAAGTATAGCCCTCCTCTATACTTACGAACCTTTAAAAACTCTAAAATTTAAATTGATTAAATATTATGGATTTTTAGTGAAGTTTTGTCAAATCATTTTTTTTTTACTCTATACTACTTAAATGGAAAGCAAGAGAATAAATGATATTCTTTCGATTTTTAAGAAAACTCTTATGCTTACACCATTTGCAGCTGTAATATTGTAACTTTGACAGCCTCAGTTGTCTTGGAAGTCGGTTTTATACTCACAGTAGAAAATTTGAAGTAAGGAGGAAATATACGGATAATACTAACTTCCTTCAGTTATTTAGCAGTTGAGAAATACCTGCTGTTTGGGAATAGTGGCAAAAGGGCTAACTTTCATTCCACAGATGAAAACAGGTAATTAAAATATTATTATAGAGGTTGAATGATGAGATAAATTATGCTATAGTCAGACATACAAAATCATGAAGAGATCTTGAATGTTTACCTGGTACTTGAATCATAGGTCACTTTGAGTAGCACACAATTCTTTACCTTCCTGTTTTATTACATGCATACTGTACACTCAACAGTAAAGACTGGGGAAAGCATATGGCCTTCTGTTTGAACTTCTGTAATTAATCCTTCCAAATACTATTTCCTTGGAAAGTTATTTTTAATTTTATTACAGTCTGTTCTTGTATTCTCCCACACAATCACTTGGGCAACATTTGTATCGATGAAAACAACATAAAGCAGCTCTTAACTAAAAGGAGACTGCTGTTTTACACAACATGTAAATGATTAAGTGATAGATTTTTATTACTGTTTGTGTGCAGAGTGCACTACAGCATTTGAGCATTAACCCTCTACCCCCTCCCTAAATCTGTGCAGTCCTACAGGGTGTGTTTAGGATTATGTTTGTCTTATTATTTAGAAAGCTTTTTTAAAGGCTAATTATTCCTTTAGAGGAATATTGATATTTCTGTATATATTGTGTGGATTCTTGCAGTTACACAAAATAAATTCCTGCACTGAAAAAGCGGTGAGAGAGAGACTAAATGATGATTATAGGCATACTTGATAGAGGAATATTGGCAAAGGTCATAATCAAAGGTACCAGGTTGGTTCCATCCCAAAGCCTGTCAGTAGTTTGTATTTAAAAAAAAAAAAAAATATGTTCTTAAAGATTTATTTGTAGCTTGCCTACATACAGAATTCCAGATGTGTGCACTGAGCATGGCTTGCTATTTATTGGCAAGATATTGGATACTGCAACCCTTTGAGGCAATGTATGAATAAGTTGCCAGCAAGGGAGTAGTGGTGCAAATGAGATGATGTGATGGTGAGAGCAGCAAGAATTATGCTTTTGAGTTTGCTAGAACATTTTTCAGAACTCCATGCCGTGCAACTAAGATGACTCCTTTGGTACTTAAAATGCAACACAGAGCTTTAATAATCTTGATTCCAATAGCCTACAAAGCATAGCATGATCACAAATGAATAATTTACTTCAAAATTCTTTGCAGATATTTTCTGAGATTGTCTTTATTTGTAATTCAAGGTTGAGAAGAAACCTTTTCCCAATTTAGTCTTTAAAGAAATAGAATTATTTTAAATTCTGTGCTTTTTGGAAAGTTTATAATAAAATTCATCCCTTAAGATCCCACTGTGTATTTATTTTATCTCTTCCCTCCTCATCCCTAGCCATTTCTCATAAGTAAATGGGTCTTTCTACTGTGATGTTTACCTGAATGCTGCTCCTTATAAAGGTTATAATTGGGAGCATAGTTTCAGTTAAGAGCTCTACCAGCAAGAAATTAGACCAAGTAGAAACAGCAGGCATAGAATGTGATTTTATTCAAATAAACAAAAGGGTGAAGGAGAGGTTTAAAAGATCTCTTAGCAACTTAATTCCTATTCAGGGATTATAGGAAGATCACATTTCCACAAGTGTGATCAAGGTCTGCCTCTTATGAATGTCTAATTACTTTTTTTTCCACAAAACTGATGCTATTTTTCTTTGAATATATACTTTTCAATTCTGTCACGTTATGAATGCCGAGTTGAAATAGAGCACTTTGTGGCTATATGTACTCATGCTTTTACTGAATACTAAGTTTCTAACACTTTCTGTTGGCCTACATATGTGAGTTCATACACATGAAATGAAGCTGTCTGAAGGTCAGCTTCAAACCAAGGTGATTATTTAATATTACTTATGGAGGATTAGTTAATACAGAAAGGTTTAAAAGATTTCAAATAAAATTTCCATTTATCTAGGATCCCCATGCAATTCTCATGCTTAATGAGGGCCTTATGTACTTCAGTGTAATGCATCTGAGAGCATGTGATCTTGTCATGGTCTGTGCTCTAACGAGAAGTATATAGCTTCTAGGTTAGCTTCTAAAATAATCAGGCTATGATAACTTTGCTACATTCCAAGCTGTCTAAAAGGTTTTAATTTTCATTCTATTTTATTCCCATTCCTTTAAAATAGGATTCATTGCAGCTATAAATGTTATATTCTTAATGGGAAGTTTACTTGTTGAAGAGTAAGCCATATCTTGTTGCTTCAAGTTTGATGATCAGAAGGTGGGAAAATATTCCACATCCTCTGAATGATCAAACGCTCCATATCTTAGAAGAATGAAGCACAGCTAATTCTCTGTGCTGTTAAATAAGGTTAAATGAAAAGTTTAAATGTGGAATTTAGTGCTGCAGGATTTGGGAATGCTAAAAGTTTACAAAGATTAAAAAAGCCAATAGATAAATTTAAAGGAGGGAAAGTGCTCCCTCATTAGGCAGTGTTGATGGAGTGAAATTGCTTTTGAAGATTACTGGAGTGTGCAGAATGGGTCGTTTTATGCAGTCTAAAAGACAATGTTCCCTGTGTATATGCCGCTGTTAACTGTTGGAGAAAGGGTCAGCCCTTGGCATTTTGTGTGTAGTAGCCAGTTACTTTCCATGGAAGCAAGAAAAGAAAAAATTGTGACTCTTCAGCTTTTATAGGGTTAGTGGATTGGGGTTATGTGCTCTTCTTTGAGTGAAATAAAAATAAGTACATTAAATTAGAAAAGTGTTCATTAGTGTTAGCATTCCCTTTGTGTTTGAAGTGCAGGTAAGTTAACTGTTCCTCAGGTCTGAGGCCTGACTTCAAAACTGTGGTTTAATAACTAACTATAGATTTATTAAATTCCATCATAATGATCTTGGTAGCCTGGTATGTCAGAAGCAAACCTAGTGTTTCTTCAGTATCTGTTCTCCTGGACGACTTTGTCATTGCCCTCCAAGATGCTGCTTTTTATTGAAAAGTTTTTTCTGCCTGGATTCAGTTTAACTGGGAGCTAATTTTCATGCTGCAAGAGTAAGAAAGAGATTATCTTTGTATATTGGTTGCCTTCTGTAGTTTATAATTTGTTACAGAAATTAGATGAAGGGAAAAGAAGTCATTAGATTCAGATCTCAAGAAATTGTGTGCCCCATTCCTAACATTCACGAGGAAGATTTCTATCTAAAAGCAGGAGTGGAAGACAGCACTGCATAACTTCTCATGCATTCGTGTTTTGTTTGTGCACTCACAAGTTTAATCTGCCTACAAAATAAATGGTGAATCTGACTCTAGTTACAAGCAGTGGGAGGCTTTACGTTTAGCAGGTGAGTCATTACAACCTAACATTCCATTTTAATGCTGTTATGCAAAATCTTTTTTGATGTTTTCTTATGATGTATGGATTGTGCAAAATTTATTAAAGAAGCAATTAACTGAGTGGTGCCTGTGAATCAGGATGATATTTGAAAGCATGTTCATATACTGGAGTACTACTGTTGTTATTCTGAGCGCTCCCACCTGTAAGCCCTTAACATATGGATAGATGATGTTCTTCTACCCTTTAGTAGTCCTTTGCCCTTTCTGATGGTGAATTCTTTCTTCCAAGTGTAAGCTAGCATTAGTACAACACCAAATTCAACTGACTCTTCTATTTTAGGACAGTTTGGATGACACTTTCTTGCCTCTAAATATATTTCTTAACATGCTTAGGTTGAAGCAAACTGGTTATTGGAAGCTGATGGTTGCTCATCAGTGAGATATTTTACTAGCAAAACAGTTTCAGCAGTTTGTGAGCTAGCAACTTCAGAGGAGATAAGACATTGCCTATGTATTGAATGCAAAAATGTAATCCTGTATTAAAGCTTTCTGGAGATAGAGAATTATTGATGGGGTTTTGTTTGTTCATTTGTTTTTCTTGTGTTTTGTTAAATACTTCCTCCAGCCCACCTAATATAGTTTGTGCTATTCTTCTAAAGGAAGGCTGCTTTTTGTAAATTATGCGTTATACCATGACATCTTGAAATGGTCTGTCAGCTGTGTGATATGGAAATTTATTGTCAGTCAGGTAGTAGTGCTTAACTTCTTTAATGAAGAAGACCATTGTTTTTTGAGAAGCACAATGTATTTTTTTAACACTGTAGGATAAATTATTATAAATTTTAGCTCTAGTCTGCCGAGCAGTTGAAGATTTGTATTATAAAGTAAAACATTCCCGTTAAAATAAGGTTTACTCATAAATGATTAATTTGGCAGTTATTAAATCACCTTCTAACTCCCACCTGTCTTACAGAGTTTATCAGAGTACTTTAATGGCATGGCAAACAGCTGGCTGTCTATTAGCCATTTAAAGTTGGAAAGCCACTGGCCAGTTTACTATGTTAGATTCATTCTTTACAGGGAGTTATTTTACAAGCTGGATAGTGTTGGAAGGCATTTTGTTCTTAGTTTATGAATACTTTATTTCTGTGGTAAAGGAAGGATAAATGAGGTTTGCATACCAGCAAATGTTTTAGTACCACATAACTAGATGAAGTGGCAGTTAGATGGCCAACGGCCACTTTAGAATTAGTGTGCCATTTGCTTTTGCTGTAAATGAAAACTGAATCTGCTTGCTCTTGCAAAGCTAAAAAAATTAGAAAATTATTAGCTTTCTGCCTGAGAGTTCTGAATGGATTGGGAAGATAACTGTGAAGCAGTCCTATAAGAATTGCCTCATAGTTATGCTTTCCCCTCCCTTAGTCTGATGCATAGTCATGTCTAAACTACCACTGTGTCATGTTTTATACATGTGTATGAGTACAGATTGAACCTTAACAGAACAATTTTGACAAGTCTGCAAAGCATGTAACTTAGTGACCCTATATAGTACATGCATGCAAATATACTATAGACTTTTCAAAGGACCTTTGCTTCTGAAATGAGGATGAAAGTAATTGTCTTAAAAAGAAGTTGATAGTGGAATAGCGGGGTATGTTTTAGTTAAGGAGTTAAAAGACAATACTGCATAGTCTAAATGATGGTTCCATTTAGCACCAGTAGTGATCCTATGGTTAAACACTGCAAAGACAATTGAGTGTTTCATAAGACTTCAGCTTTCAGTTGGTTCATAACTGTATGCTTTTTATGTATAATGTCTTTTTTTTTATTGTGGGATGACCAGAAAACTGTCTATATATGGCACCAAATCAGTTCACATTGCCTGGTGATTGTAACTTCAGTGATATAAATGCTTTTAATTCTGCAGATATTTAAGAAATTGAGATTATCTCAATGTAGTTTGTAGCTGACTTCTGTTGGACTAGAATTCAGACTATGCTATAAATAAGAGATCTAGTTTATACGTGAACTGAATTCATCAGATAGTATCTGCAAATATGATTGATTTAGACTGTTGGATTCTTGGGTTGAGGCAGAGCCCCTGGTGAAATTGGTAGGGCTCTGCTGGGATGCAGTGTTTTCTTTGTGAAGATAAATTGAAAGCTTTATAGAAGTGTAGACATACGTGTTTGTATTCCTGGGACAATTCTTCAATACTATTCTGAACTGAGAATTTTTCAGAGGAGGAGGAGGGAGGGTTGTGTCTGACAGTCTCTTAATTTTTATTTCGTGATGAAATTATTTGAGATCAGGAAGCATATATTGCTGCTTCTCTCTGTTCTTGTATATAGTTACTTCATATGTGCTTCATATGGTTATGGATTATTATGATTTTTTTGTATTCAGATAAGTATTTTTTTGTCATTGGTGTCTTTTGCGATCATTGTTTTATACTTTGTTCCATTTTGGGGGGGGAAAATTGGTCCAAATTCTGTAATACTAGTTACATAAGCTTACAGTCAGAACTACATATTTGTAGGTCAGAGGTGTGGCCTTTAAACATAAAAAGTTTGCTAATAGATAGCACACATGCAATTAACAATTGCAGATAGATGATTAGATACTATATTTTAAACACAATCCTTTTCAGTTGCAAACCTTAGCTACAACTCACACTGATGTATCCATGACTTGACCACTGATAAGATAATTATACTCAAAGGGCCTAGCCATATCACTTAAATCAGTCACTTGTTTTTAGCATAAGCTCTATGGAAACAGAAGCAGAAGGACTCTTAACGTAACACTCAAGATTCTAAACATGGTATTTAGTTATCTGTGACGCTCATTCAGGGAAAATCTCAGGTGACAAGGATGCTTCAGAGCATTAATCCCAATATAGTAACATGCCATATACTGCCAAATATATCCAAGCTTAAATAATCAATTTTTTTTTTGAAGATGCGCTATGATAAGGACTAAGCCTCCTGAGCAAATTACTTTTTTTTTTTCCATTGCATGCTACAGTTCAGCAATGATCATTTGAAAACTGTTGTTTCCTTTTCTCTTCTTTCCCCCTGCCTCTCCCCTGGGGCTTGCTTGCACACTTAAAGTGCCGTGGCTGTTTTTAAAAAAAAAAAACAAAAAAAAAACAACAACTCCATTCTCTGATCTCTTAGAAACAAGTGTAGCATCTCCCATTATTTGTATGCCACGTTATTGCTGTTATTTAAGCTTGTTATTTTATTTTCCTTTGAGTACATCCAGCTTCTTCAGAATGACAGTCTAAATATACCCTTATTTAAAACAATAGTATTCTGTACCTTAGATCCAAAATCTTTAGTTCAAAGAAATTATCATGTCGAATGCCTCTGTTTCACAGGTGGAATGATTTCATCCATATTTGTCTTGGCTACTAAGACTAGTTTCAAACTCTTTAAACTGTTAAATTCCTTGCAATTCATTATGATTTACTCTGGTATAAGGCAGGAGGAACAAGCCCAGATCAGTGTCAGTACAGCTGTGAATGTTTTGACTCTAGCTGTGTTCATGCATGTCTTACGGGATAGACTTTCAGTTATGCTGAGCAGCCTCTGGAGAAATGTTTGTTGCATTGCCTGCTGTAAAGAGGAGAGTTAGCTGTGGGGTTTGGTAGGGGTTTTTTTTCTGCTTCCGCATAGTACCTTCTTCCATTCTGCTTGAGAAAGTAATCACTTCTGTTTTTAAGAGATGTTTTAAGCCTAAACTTCTGCATTCAACTGTACATCCATACTTTCGTTAGAATTAGCTTTCTATGCTTTCTACGCTTTCTACATCCTGCACTGGAGAAATGAAGGACTACTGAAAGACACCAGTTCTCTATCAGAGGTTTAGCTTGTGCGATAACTTCTGGAAGCATTGGTGTTGAGTGTTTTTAAATGCATGTGTTCTCCCCATTCTTTCAGAGTGATGGGGAAATGACAGCATTTTAGCACAAGCCACCCCCTCATCCTCCAAACGGAAATATAAATTTAATGAAGAGCTTGATGAGCGTGTATTCCCTTCTTAGGTGGTGTAGCATATCCTGTCGGCTGCACCTACTGAAATTACTTCTGTGTAAGGTGCTAAGCGGGCACCACGTGCAATGGAGTTCAGTGTACATTTTGGAGGCTTTTGCATGATGTAATAGGCTTTATTAAGGTACATAATCTTCTTCATAAGGTTTTCACACTTTTTGGTTATTTGTCATAAGATGCATGTGATTCTGCTGTGTGATGTTATTCCTAACTTTTTGGCTATGTTAGCTCTAAGACAACATTAACATAGGAAAAAAGAGCCTTTATTTTATGAGCTGAAGGCTTTTTTTTTCTAGACATCCCTAATAAGATGCTAGCTAATATATTACTAATAAACTTAGCTAATATGAATAATTCTATTTACATTTGTTACTTAAACTTAGTGTATTTTATGTCAGAATCATAATTTTGGCATGTTGTTTCTGTAACTTTCCCAGAAGGAGACATGTGCTGGAGATATTTACCTTGAAAGTTAGTTAGATGGTGCTAGAGTATACAACTGTGAGCTGCTGTATGTATGTATGTATGCAGCTATTTACAGTATAGCTTTATTGTCTGTGCCTTTTGGAAAAAAAAATCAGATGCACTGGGGGAAAGTAGTGTTCAATGTCATAAGGAAGTATATGAAAGGAAGTACTGCAGTTAATACAGTAGAATGAGTTGATTTGAAGTAGGAGAAAGTATCACAGATGAAGACATTGTTTTTTAAAGAATGGAATGGCAATGTGATTACAGCTATTCCAGGCAAGAGATCAAGAATAGCCCCTGATGAAGATCCATCACTGGATACGAGAAAGAGTTTTTCTTCAGTTTGAATAGCACGGAACCGAGATTGTCAAAAAAGATCTTGGTTCAGACTAAAAGTAATGTATTGTCATGTTTTGAAACAGGATATGTGTCAGGGCCTATTCTGAAAACAAACCTACAACAATTCTGATACATTAAGGCTGTTTTTAAATGCATACTACTTCCCCCCACCCCCGCTTTTTTCCCCTAGGTGAGATCTCATGCCTCCTAGTAATTTGCCGTGCTGCAGTCCAGCAACAGATTTTATCCAGAGCTATAGATAACACAAATCACTGCTCAGTGTGTGACAAAACAAGTATATGACTAGTGGGGAATGGAAAAATAAAATGTTTACCTGAATTAGTACAGGCACTGTGTCAGTGATACAGCCCTTTTGATTAAGGAAGATTAATTTCCTTTGGAATTAATATTTTAAGTAAGGGTCTACTGTTGTCAAAGATGAGAAATATCAATGAATTTAGATTTAGTGGAGTAACACACAGTCTGAGTAAAGTACTTGGAAGTACAAATTATCATTTGTTATTTGTATTTTTGCTACTTTGGTTATCTTGTGGCTTTTAATGTTCTGCATGGGCTGCTGGGAGTGCAGTTCTAGGTATGCAAGACTGAATTAAGCTGCTTCTCAAATTATTTCACTGTAGTTGAGGGAAATGACTGGTGAAATGGGAGGGTTTTTTTTTCTTCACCTCTTCCTACTTGTGAACGCAAATGTATGCTTCTTGTCTGAAAACTCTTTTTACTTTTGGGAAGGCAGCCAACAGTGAATTTATTTGCTAAAATGAGCTATTCTACCACTATGGATTGATTTCAAAGCCTGTTATCAGTTAGGCTGAGAATGGAGCCTTTCTCAGTTGTTGAGAAGGGAGTAAAAAAAAAGATTGTATTTTATGTGTGACGTAAATGATAGTAAATGGACAGAAGATATTTGCATTCATGTATTTTGCTATGGAGGTGTTTGAATGTTCTTATCAAAAGCATATTTATGACAAGTAACAAGTAGCAAATGCTCATAAAAATTTTTTTTTAATCTGAATTCTTTTTATAATTTTAATTTCCGTTTTCATGGTGTCCCAGTGTAGTTTACCACATAATTATATAATAATAATAATGTCTTCTGCAAAGTTTTTACACACTTTTGGGGTCAATGACACTAAGGTTTAATTAAGAAAACCCAATAGATTATTATACTGTTAGTATAAAATACCAAGTATTTACTGTATTTAAATATGATCTAATTTATAAACACTTTGGGGCATAGTTTTTGTAGACTGCTTTTTCAAGAGGCTACCGCATTCCACAAAGTAGTACTAAACTGATTTAAAAAAATAAAAAGTGTCATTTACTACTAATAATAGCTACCAAAGAAAGATTATGTCTAATAAGATAACCCACTTCGCATTACTGCACAACAATATTCTGCAGAATTTTACAACAAAAATCTGCCAATATATTGCTGACTTTGCTTTACTACATTAAAGAAATCATGAGCATGTTAAGAAGCTTAAAGATTTAGGATCTGTATCTTGAAATCCTTTGTTTTTCATCTAAGACTTTCTTAGTCAAACCTGAAACTAGTATCTACAGCTAACTAGCTGGTAGAGTGGTAGTTGCTGAAGAGCCATTAAAGGAAAACAACTTCTGTATCAGTTTTAACTTCCTGGTTTTGTGAAAGGTAATGAGGCAATAACAGTTCTTTCCACTAGTTTCAGCAAGAATAACCAATTATTTGTTTCTGCATTAAGAATATTATTAAACCCATTGATCCTCTTAGCATTTCAATAATCTGGATAATCATTTTAATTTTAATCTTTCATTTATTAAAGAGATGACTAGTCTTACCAGGTAACATCAATATACCAAATTTTGTCTTTGATTTACAGATATGATGTGTAAAGTGAAATGGATATTTATCTTACATAACTGAAAGGATTATTTTGCAAAAAAGAAACCATTCCCTTGGGAAAATATTTAGGACTTGCTGCTGGATGTTGGTAGGATTCTTTTCCTTTCCCCTTTATGCTGTTTAAAAAAGTCTTTTGAAACTGGAAATGCAAAGAAACCAATCAACAAAAAACCCTACCCCTCTTAAGTTACACGTAACCATATGCAGTTCACTTCACTGGAGCTGAAACGAGGAAGTGTTTCATCTTTCATAACAAAATTCTTCATGATTGTAGACAGAATTTTTTAAGTGCTGCTAGTTCACAGAATCACAGAGTCACAGAACGGTTTAGGTTGGAAGGGACCTCTGGAGATCATCTAGTCCAACCTCCTTGCTCAAGCAGGGACCTCTAGAGCATATTGCCCAGGATCACATCCAGACAGGTTTTTCTGTAGGGAAGGAGACTCCACAACCTCTCTGGGCAACCTGTTCCCATGCTCTGTCACCCTCACAGTGAAGAAGTTTTTTCTCAGGTTTAGGTGGAACTTCCTGTGGTTCAGTTTCTTCCCGTTGCCTCTTGTCCTGCTGCTGGGCACCACGGAGAAGAGACTGGCCTCATCCTCTTGACACTCCCCCTTCAGATACTTATACACCTTTATGAGATCACCTCTCAATCTTCTCTTTTCCAGGCTGAAATAGTTACAGAAATACTTTAAAGAAAATACTCAATACTTTGTATTAAATGTATAAAATTTATTGCTGCTATATAAAATATGCTCTTTTATTATTTTATTTTAAAAGAAATATCTATAATATCCCTGATGTCTTTTCTAAGTTACGGTTAGTCCATTTTGAAGAAAAATGGTAGTTAGAAATAATAAAACGGATGAAGCATTACTTACAGCACCTTTCACTGGTGTCTTAAGATACCAAAAATTACTAATATGTGGAAGTAACTGGCAAAAATCTACCAACAAAATCTAACAATATTCTATTCTGTATATTCAATTGTCTTGGTTAACGTAGTGTACTCTGGTTAAACATACATATAAATTAATGTATTTGATTGTTGTCCTGGGAAACCCAGACTTCTTATTGTGCACATCAAACAGTATATATACTCACAGGGTTTTAAAAGATACTGAGATTTCTGATCCTGTTTTATTGCTTAACTATAAGACCTAAGTCGATTAGCTCAGGGTTTTCCTCCAAGATTCAGTATGGTGAAGAAGCTTTCTTATATATACCTTAAAAAGCTCTCCCGCTTCTGCTACGAAAAGGCCTAGCACTAAAACACAAGCAGTATCATGACTCAAAGTATTGGGAAAATTGTATGACACTTAAGTTTACACTGGTACACCTAACGTACAGAAGTGATGTGTACGGGCCCAGATTTAGACAACAGACCCACATTTTTAAATGTGAAGGGGTTGCAGCAGCATGGAGAAAGCTGACAGGATAAGAATCAAGGTGTGTGTTGGTCAGAGAGCATAGCTCCTTCTCAGAACATCAAAACTATGCATCAACTTTCCAGTGGCATCATTCTTAAGGAATGATGTCTAGCTTACTTAGTGTAAATCTCACTTTTGACTGTTTCCTTTGCTTCTCAAGCTGTGCTTGTCTTTTTTTAAAGTATATCTTTTTTATTAAAAAGATAAAAAGCTCAGATGAGATAATGGTTCATTTCATATGTAATTAGAAGAGGGATGAAATGCCTGTGCTTTTATCTTGAAAAAACGTTTGGCAGATAAATTTTGGTTTTGCCGCTCATCTGCAGATGCAATGAAATCCAGAGCTCAGTTAAGAGTTCATGTTACCTTATGGAGAAAAACATCATCCCTTCTTCTCTGACGAGTTAACTGGAAATACCTTTTGTTGTGCAAAAACTTCAGCGTTCAAAGGAGGTTTTTTATTTTTAATCCAAAGCCAGGAGTATTTTCATTGATATTAAAAATGTTATCCAAACTACAAAACACGACTGCCAAAATTTTGGTTTACTCTATTTCTAATTAAATTGTGGGTGAAGGAGAGAGTAATGCCGTGAAAAGGTTTGGAAGGCTAGAAAAGCATGTTGACGTTTTCTTAGAAGGGGGGGAAAAAGTGAAAATAAGTGAAGTTACCTCAAAAAAGGCAAAATACCTTTCTGTACTAATTGTGTTTGGGTATTGAGAAGGAAATGGAATTTCATGACTCTGTGTTGACTTCCACTATTAGGTAAAAGGGAGCCGGAGTGTGTGTGTAGAGTGTGTGTGTGCGTGTGTGGTTTTTGTTTTTGTTTTTAATAGAGACTCTCCTGTAAAGAAAGAGGGGAAACAATAGCTAGCTGTCACAACAAGCTGATATATACCTTTGATCAGCCAAATGAATGTTGCAGGCATTTCTTATAGAAAGGAGATTGCTTATCGATCTATATCAAAATATGCATGCTAATCCCAGGCAGCAGAGAGTATTTTCAAGTGGAGTTAATAATCTGATTGCTGTCCTGTCTGGTGCAATTCACTGAACTCGGAGCTCTAATCAGTCTGAGGTCTTGCAGTCAAATGTATTTTGCTGTTTAAATTTGGATTTGTGACATTGATTGAGGAGTCCTTGTAAAGGTGTTGACAAATCAAATTGTTTGTTCCAGTAGTGTTTTGCTAGAGATCAAGTCCAAAGTAATAAGCAGTGAATTTTTTCATTACTAGTGAGGTGAAAGGAATGATAAAATTCACCTGCATCATTATCGCAGACATAGTATCAATAAAAGATATCTTTTGAGTGAAGAAAATGTAGTAATATTTGTGGACGAATGCAAACTAAAACACAAAACTATAATGCAAGTTTTATTTAATCATAGTTGGAAGGAAAATGATATACTTTTAAACAACAGCTTTACAAAGGAGGAGAAGAGGTGAGGAAAAAGCAAATTTTAAAACCCTTTTTGTTTTGAATTTAAATTAACTTCTCAGGTTAAAATGACTAAGTGGAAAATACTAATTTTTACAATGCAGGCATTTGAATCACTCATTTTAAAGTGTTGTCACTGCGGATGTTCTCCATGCAAGTTAATTTTAGTTTAGTTTAAACACTATTCAGGTGAGGAATGCATACTGCATTCATTCAGAATTTAAGGTTTTACACAGTAATGCTTGAAATAAGGTGTAGGAACAACCTTGTCCTTTATGCCAAGTCTTCAAGTGGGATTTCTCAAACAATGTATTATTCAGTTGATTTTTAGAGCATTAATTGTGCTTTGTTATGTTTTGATGATTTTTTACAATGGTTTTCTTGAGACCTATGCAACTTACGTGCTCTGCTACGGACATTATTCTGGTGATTCTTAGGTTTCCCTATACCTTCTAAAAATGGAAGTCTTTTTGAAAGAGGGGAAACTAAATGTTTCTTGCCTTCTCTGTGTATGTGGCAAACACCTGATTAGTTTGGTTATTCTGACTCTTGTATTTAAGGTATGTGTATTAAGGTTGTGTTCCCTGTTGTTTTGCTTTGAGTTTCAAACAGGTAAATCTGGTCACAAAAATTATTGCTCCTGTATCATGAACTTCAGTTTCAAAAGTCATGAGCGTGGGACTAGCTTCACATTTCCTATATTTGTTCCAACTAGTTGTAATACCTTGTGCATGGAAGTTGAATTTGTGTCATGTTGCAAAACACTTCAACCAAACACTTTTCTGCCAGTGGCAATGCACTCATGTGCATTCTCCCAAACATGTCCTTTTTTTTTCCCTCACCCAGAACTTTTTGTCTGGGTAGGACTGATGGTGTTTGAAGTGACCACCTCTGGAGCCATGCAGAAACAACTCTGAAGTAGTAGTTCTCACTACATTCACTGGATTGTTGTCTATCTGAAAAGCCTAGAAAAAAGGCCACTGGCATGTGTGCGGTTCAACTCTCCGTTGTGCACATGTCCTTGAGTGCCCTACGTTTGCTATGCCTTTGTGGATTATTTTTGTGGAACATGCCTATTTGTTAATGTGTTAGAATTAAAATGTAGGATGTCTGACAAACTTACTGTTAATCAAATATTTCTTTCTAGTACAGTTTAGATAGAAAAATAAGTCTTTTTTTTTTCCCCGTAGTGAAAAAAGAACTTGGTGACTTGATTATAAAGCTGGGTGAAACTGTTAATTTAACTAAAGAAAAGAAAGACTGATTTTGGCGGGGGGAAAGATGTGAAAGTGTTTAAAATAAAAAGAATTGCTTTTTTTAAATGACTTTGTAAGTTTTGATCTTTGGTACTAGAATATAACATTGCTATAGACACGTTAACAAAAGTTACTAAAACTTTACTAAACTTTACTGATAATTTTTAAGGTACTGTATTTCAGTTGACTTAAACTAAATAGTTTTCAAAAACAATTTTGAATCTTTAATGTTTCAGACGGAGTTGGAACAAAGTCAAATTTTAATTTTGGAGTTGTTTGAAGAACCCTTTAATTTTTACATATTCCTAATACTGCTGCTTTGGCTACTGCGTTACTGATGGGAGGGGGGTTTTGTTCTGTGTCGTATCATCAATGTTAAGCTTGATTCTTCTTGTAAAAGAAACTTTGGAACTGTTGTTCAGACACCATTTCTTTTGGCAGATTAGGAAGTGTTGAGATTTATTCATATTCTGCATCAAAATAAAAATCAAAACATTCAAACTAATGTTTTGGGAAGGTAAAGGATTAGTTATTTAGAAATACGGGAAGCCAAGCTCAAGGTTTGCTTTACTATGGGAGAAGTTCCTGTTACTGAATCAGATTGAGAAGGATTTAAACCTAGGGACGTACCTCTGGCCAGCTTCTTAGTGAGTCGGCCTCTCTCTCCCATGAACCTGTTAGCTAAACATATTGTCAAAATATCAGCAAAATATTCCTGTTTTGATGAAACAAATCAGTATGTTTTGGCTTCTTTTAATCAGAATTGTTTCATCCATGTTTGTTTACTTTCCAGTGGGCTGGCCACTGACAGTGTCTTTTAACTGTCAGTCACAAAAATAGACTGGCTTAAGAAATTAGTGTTCTTGGGAACCTCTGTGGTTTCCAAGTAATCATAGGGTCATTCAGGTTAGAAGGGGCCTCAGCGGTCTCTAAGCCAGCCTCCTGTTCAGACCGGGGTCAGCTGCAACATCAGACCAAGTTGCTCAAGGCTTTTTCCAGTTGAGTCTTGAAAACCTCCAGAGACTGGACAGCCTTTCTGGGTGACTGTTCCTCTGCTTAACTGTCCTCACGGGGGAAAAATGTTTTCTTTATACCCAGTCAGAACCACCTCTTTCAGTTTATGCTTGTTGTTTCTCGTTCTTTCAGCACATGCCTTAGCAAAGAGCCTAGCTCTATAATTTCAGTAACCTCCAGTGTTAGACTTGCTGTGAATTCACATCAGTGTCAGATGGGATGGTCAAATGGGTGAAGTGCAGCTTTAAAGCAGACTGCGTAAGCATGTGTTTGGCAGTAAGTTTGTGGTGCGTGTGTGTGTGAATAATCCGAATCCCCAAGTGAAAGAGAGCCAGTAAGGGCTGCCACTCATGTCGACCACACTCTGCCTTGGAATGGGTGCTCTGGGGAGCCATCATCGTTCTCAGGCAGCAACTGTAAGGGGCTGGTTCCAGAGTTTTGTTTCTCTGCTGGTTCTGCTTCTCAGCTAGTTTTTGTCTTTTCTTGAAGTATGTCTTAAAACTCTGGCATATGAAGATACTGGGATTAAACTCAAAGCCGGGAACATTGGCCATCCCGATCCCAGAGGCTTTCCGAGTTCTCAGTTGCCTCTTTGCTCTCTCTGAAGAGAGTGTCCTAAGAAATACTTTTTTAAAAAAAAAAAAGAAACAAACAAAAAAAAAAAGGAAACCCAACGGCTCCAAAACACAGGCGGTTATGATAGAAAATAGTGTGGCAAATATCAAATTACAAAATACCTACATTAGACATATGTACTTTTTTCTTCTTGCGTTTTCTAATTCTTCCCTTAATGGAGCTTTGAATCCTTTTTATATTTGGGCTTTTCTCCTACTGTATATTGATTTAATGACTAGCCAAACTTTATCAAACATTTTTGCTTTTGGAATATTATGTTCTCAGTTTGATAGACTGACCTTTTTCTTTTCCTTTTTTTTTCCTCCTCTTGATAGGCATTGATAGGCATGTAATTCATCCCATCAAATGTATTTCTCTTAATGTTTATGTTCCTTCTCCTATTTAATTTGTGTCTAGGGCCCCCTTCTGTTTCAGAGGAAGGCAGTGAAGTGCCTAAGACTGTGCAGTCTGAAAGCATTTTTTTTTCTTTATAATGGTAACTTTTTTTCCCCCTTTATAGCTAAAATGTTTCTCTTCTCTTGTGAGAAGGTTGCCTCAATTCAGTGATGTGGATAATTCTGCTTTCTTTTTGTATCCTCAAGTAGTCCCTCTCTCTCCCACCCACATACCCCTTGGGTTTTTTTGCAGGAGTTCTGTGTCTGAGAACCATGCCACATCCCACACAATCCTTTATGAAAAAGAAAAAATGTAAACTATATAACCCTTCCAGAACATGTTTCGAAACCACAGCAGCCATCTGGTTTTCCAGAAGGCCTGCTGTTCTTTTCATGTTTGGAGGAATAGTTTGATAACAAACTTGTCTAATAAATACAGAGCTGAAAGACAACAAATAAGTGTTCGCTGTCTCCTGACATTTTTGATGTTTTTCTAATTTATAGCATTAAAAACAGTTAAAACAGATGGGATTTAATATATTCTCCTGTACAAACACATGGCTTAGGTTGTGTACAATATCAACGTGTTGGATTATGCATACTCTATCAGATTTCACTTCATCCATTTATTCTGAGTTTCTCTGCAAGAACAATATTTAACTACTGATAGGGATTTTTTTGTAAAGGTAATTTGTTAATGGTCATAAACCAAGTTAAATTTGAACATAACACAGCATAATATTTAATGTTCTATGTAAACAGATTGTTTTATTTTATGATTGAATTAATCCTAGAAGATAACTATTCTCGTCAAGTTACAAACATTTACTTGACCATATTTTGTATTATCTCGATTTTAGGACCTTCTCCTTAAACACAGCATTGTTCACTTGCTTAGCTGAAGTTTGTCTTGAAATAAAAAATACTATACTAATTTGGAAGCATCTATCAGTCTTTGCGAGCAGGGATGTGTTAAAGGATATGGCTAATTCGGTAAACTGATTTGGCGCAAATACTGGAGGTGCCTATGCACCTTACCGTCCTCCTCAGATTCAACTCACTGAATGCATACGTTTCATAATAGTTTACAGAATGCTGGAATAAGGAGAATCATTTATTTGGCTGAATGAAGCCTGCTGTCAGACATAAAGGGAAAGAGTAGATGTTATGAAACAAAATTCAAACAAATAACCCATCCAGCCATGAAGCTCATAGCACTTACCTGTGTTATTATGGGAAGGTCCACCCATATAATACTGTGACTCATAATAGTCCTAAGCAAATTTTGCGATCAGCATTGGAACTCAAGAAAAAGGTATCTATGTCTCCCACAGCAATTTGTGTTAAACATAGGGCTCTCCTAATTTGAAAATGTCAGCGTGTAGGATCATGCGGTAGTTAATTCCATTGCTTTTGTACAGGAGAAAAATCACTGACTTTGACTGTAACCCCGTTTTGAATTTCTTTACCATCACAGAGCATCTTAAGCAACTGCTATTTTGCAGAAAGAGATCTGTTAGATTGTGTAAAGCTGAACTTTTCTACTGTTCCCCCCCCCCCTCTTTTTTGAAGGTTCATTCCCCAAGGTGCTGAAAATTCTGGCTCTTTTCCAGCAAGACGCTTAAATGACCTGCTTAACTGCTTGTGTACTTAATGTTAATTAAGTACTGAGCAAGTTTGAGATCATAGCAGTCAGCATCTTTCAAGACTTACACAAATCTTGTCCTGATTTGAAACTAATCTAAATTAACAATTAATCTAGTCTAATTTTTCAGAAAGACATACTCTGGATTGACTTTGTAAAAAAAAAAGTGAGAATATATAAAATCACTGTTTATTCTGCTTAGAAATGAGATTTTCAAACAATTTGCTCTTTTCATTTTAGCAGTTTGACTCTTTTGTGTGCTAACAAAAAGAAAAATGCAAATGAGCTACCACTGTGCTTTGTAGCAAAATATATTTCTGTGCAAACACTTGACTTTATAATATACTTTGCAGTTCTTTCTTGTAATTACATGTTAAAACTCCATATCACTTTAACTTAATTGTTGGATTGTAAGGCCATTTATACTTGCATTTCTACTTTCTCTAGTTCTCTGTCCATCTAAATATTATATACTGTATTTTACATTTGCTTAGTTTGATTTATAGTAAGAGAAGTTTATATATAAGTAAGTGTGTGTGTGTGTATATATATATATATATATATATTCATATAGAGATAGTGTTTATATGTATATAAATACTGCACTTCTTGCAGAATCCTTAAACATCTTTCAGTACAAATACACTTTTGTGGAGTAGTTAGTGAGAATTTTTCCAATATATAACCTAAATTTTATGGAATTTCTCTACTTTATCTGAAGTTGATTCAGTGAATTAACTCTGAATGTCCCAAGTGCCTTTCAGAAGGAGAATACCTAGGATTATATTTACTAATCTCTTTTTGCATCTATTTGGTTTTTATTTAAAGCTTCTGTGGAAGGCCTGATTTAAATGAAAGTGCTTAAATATGTGTAATAATCCCAGAAGAGCTGTGTATTATGAGTGTAGATAGATGGCTTTTTGTTGGACCAAAGTTGCCACAAGATTGTTCAGTCAGTGATCTGAGGTAACTGGGAGACACAGTAGCCATCTCAACTAGTTTACCACTGCTGTCAGAAGTGTTTGAGTTTGGGATCAGCACTGGCATAATCACTGCCACAGAGTTTCCAACTCTGGGAGATTGAAGAGAGACTTTCCACCTGACACACATAACATGGTTAGGCATTTTGCTCAGTTGCAGCTATGGTATGATAGACTGAACTGGATCTATGAAGTGAAAGGTGTCCACTTTTTTGCACGTAAACTTGCTAAAATCAAGAAAGAACAATTTATGCAAGATGTAGGTCATGATGGAATTGATTTTTTTTTTTTAATTATTACTGTTACACTTAATGCACAACTAGCTAATGTTTAGTTATGCTTGTGCACGTTTTAAGCAAACTTACCCCTTCTGAGATTTTTTTCCCTCAGTCCGTACTCCTGCAAAGTTCCAGTAAGCCTCAAAAGGAAGTTTTTTGTGAACTTCAGGTTTTGCAATTTCATAGAACTTTATTTGTTGTTTCCTTGCTGTTATAATTTCTGAAAAAAGACAAAAAGCATGCGTACTTAAATTGAGGGTTGGGACTGAAGCTGTGCAAACTGCGAAAGCTTAAGACTTGCTTTGCTTTGCAATCTTATATGTAACATTAAGTCTTATATGTTATACCATTGGAACTTTATCTATAATCATATCAGGAAATCTGAATTGAGATTCAATTTTCGTTTCTGGGTGTTTTGGAACAGCTTATACTTTCTTAGAATTTCATTTTGATTAGAGAGTTTTTATTTTCTTATGTGAGCGTGTGCGTGTGCACGCACATTTGTGAGGGATTCCTCCTCCCCTTGCCCCCTCCCATTTTGAAATACTGTCAATTGTACACCCCAATGGATGCTTGAGTTTATGCTGTGGATAAAAGGTTTTGAAAGATGTTTGCTACGCTTGTACTTAATGTGACCGTATTTTGTACATATGAACAACTTGTGTGTGTTTTGCACTTTCTCTTTTTTCTGTGGGAAAATATGTGCGATTATCAACCCATAACTAGCATAAGACTATATTGTCTCCTAAATAGTGTAGTTTTTATTTTTAAATAATGCTGCAAGTTGTCATAGTTTGCACTGAAATAATTATAAATATTTCTCTCAAATATTACTTTTTAGTTTTAGCTGACTACAAAAATGTAACTGTTCTTAAGCGTTGTGCATGCAATAACAAATCTATAAGCTATAGGCTGACTCAATTGAGGTTTACATTATGGACCACCAGGAAATGTAATTGTATGCTGTACACTTGATGAAAAGTGCAATATATATCCTCTCAGTAAGGGTTCTCTATTATAAAAGGGCTAGGTATTGCTTAGGTATTAACTATACTGTACTAAAACCTATAAACACCTTTTTACACATAGAGTGCACCCTTCAATGCAACAGTCAAATGCTTTTCTATAAATAACAAACTTATGGAAAAAGAGGCCTTTGATTGCTTTCCAAGAATGCATTGAAACCTTAGAGGGACTTTATTTGATTCCAGGAGTTGAATGTTTGTAGCAATGTCAGAATTTTCATAATTATAAAGTGAGCTTTTATTTTAATATTGAATCTATATTGCTTGCAAATGTGAATTTATCATACTCTGATATACTTCAACTATTTTCAGGTAATGCTATGAATACTTTAACATTGCTGCATGCACAGTAGGCAAGTTTTTCAGAAAATGTAATGTAACTGTCAAACACACAACTAGAAATAGTGTGCCAAATGAGTGGGTGGGGTTGAGATGCAAATTTCCTTTGGTGATTACTTGAACTCACTTCTATGCTGAGCTTTGGGTGAAGCATCAGACTTTCTCAACAAATAATTACTGCCAAAAAAAAGCCCATTTTGTTTTATGCTGGGAGCAGGTGAAGACTAAATGCTAAATGCACATTTGGTTGAATGATAGATGGCGGCTGCGCATGACATCAATCATTTAATTTCATTGTCAGTCCGTGAGTAAACAGCAGTTGTTTTGTCTAAAGGTGGGATTGAGTTATGTGTGGCCTAACTGCATGGCAGATGGAATGTGGTTCCCTCTATGTATGAATAGTATCATCTACCTATTAACATACATAGTACAGATGGTAATTTGTAACCAAGTATGTAAAGCTGAAGACTACAGCAGAGTAATGTAATTCATGAAGAGCAGTTTGCTTGTCTTAGTGTGTATATATATGTGTGTGTGTGTATATATATAGATGTGTGTGTGTATATATATATATATATAAAAATATAAATAAATATATATATATATAAAAGAAAGATGATTAGCAATGATACCTTTCTTTACAGGAATTCTTACTCAAACCCAAATTCTAAAACTAAGTCAAAATATTGTAATTGTTGCTTTATAGGCAATATGGAAATCTTTTGAATATTAAAATTTAAAATATTTATTTATTTGTCTGCAAGAGCTCACCTTTTTGACAGAGCATCTGTTTTTCATTGAGAATGTATTTTTGCCTAACTGAACATCTGAGAAGCTTGAGGCACAAGGAAGTTAGCAACTTGCATAAAATAGCAGCTGGACTTAGATTAGGGGTCTTCACCTCCTAGTCTTGGTAGTTTGCTCTGGTTAATAAATCACACTGCTTGCTTCTGGTTTTGTAAGACATAAAATTAAGAAATAGATTATACTCTTGTGTCCTTAACTCTAATTGTTATAGAAGCATCAGCTTCTATAGGAAGCATCAGCTTCTCAGTAGAGAGAGTCACTAAGGAGTAACTTGAAGCATGATGGCTGGGATTTGTTTTCTATGTTCTCAGGATTTCTTGGATCCTTGCTGTATTGTCAATACTGGAATAGGCTTTTCGGGGATATATAACTATATGGATATTTTGCAAATTGATTCAAGAGAATAATTAGCTTCATAACAGCTCCAATGGGCAGTCATTTTAAAGAGCTAACTCCCCAGGGATGTCAGACGTCGTTGACAAAAATAAAACCAAATTGTGCTGTTGTAAGTAAGAGTGATTTCATTTGCAAAGAGTTGGCCACTTGTTTTTCTTTTATTCATCAGTACTTCATTGATATTAGTACAGTAATACAGTAACCCGTTACTAAGGGAATTTTTTGTTGTTGTTGGGGTTTTTCTGTTTGTTTGTTTTAAGGTTTTTGTAGTTTCAAAACTTTGCTAGCTGTCTGACGCTTTGGTTAAGATGTTTGTGACGCTTTGGTTAAGATGTTTGATTAGATGCTTCATTTGCAGGGAATGGCACCGGCTTATGGTGGGACTTTGGCCAAATCACTTTCTCTTTCTGTCTCACTTCTGTACTTGTAAAATGATGATAATCTTTCCTTTCGCTGTCTTTTCTCTTACATAGTGAGACTATAAACTCCTTAAGGCATAAATAGCTCTTACACTAACTCTGTTCTCGACTGGAATGTTTAATTGTTCAGTCCACTTTTTCGTTATAGGAAAACCTTTAAAATCAGAATTCTGCCATCAGGTCCGTGGACTTCCATGGAAAGATTCTCTTCCTATGGCCATGCTGATAAGGACTTACACCTTCATGGTCTTCTGGAACTTCTACTAAAGTTTATTTGAGAGTTGTGAAGGTATGGGCTATTTGTAAAAGCTCAGATGAAAAAAAACGCAGCTTTCTGTCAAGGGACTTGCGTTCATTACTAGGAAGAACCAGAAGTGAAGTCTGAAAATGCAATGCAAAAATGGAATTTGCTGCTCAATAGATAAAGCCTGAAAGAGGTCTTAATGTTCCAGAACAAATGTAAGGAGAGTGGAAAAAGTAAGGTATTATCTCTCAGATACCTCACAGTCTTTAAAATGATAATCGTGCTTTTAGTGAGTGCAAGTGTTTTTCCAGTCCTGTGTCTTCCTTGATAAGTGGGTGGAATCATGGATTTATAGATAAATATGCACACATGCATGCATGGCCACAGGTTAAACATGACAAAAAAAATTTTGTATGTGTGTATTTGTTTTGTAATCGTTTCTAATAATGATAAAAAATTTGATTTTCACAAGCTGCAGTACTGTTCGTTGTAATCAAGTCAGGGAGGAGCCTGCTTTTTTTTTCTTTTTTCTTCAATTTTATACTACTGTAAATATTTAATCGAGTTTTAAACATTAAAGGAGCACTTGGGCTTTTCTTGTGCTCTTTTCCCAGTAGTGTTGTAGATCTTATTAAAAACATTCATTATGTTAGTAGGGTAGTTTTAAATGAATCAAGCTTAATGCCCTAGTTCTTCACCTCTGGAGGCATGGGTTCAAAAGTCTGGCTCAGGTCACAAGTTAAATTAGCTTGGTAACCCTAGCATAGCCCCCTGTGGATGGACATACTGCTCCTAGTAATTCTAAAAAAAAAAAAAACAAAAACAAAAAAAAACAACCCCCCCCCCACCCCAAAATCACTGTTTTAACCTTTACTCAGCACTTAAACAGAAATTAGGTTTGTAATATAGTGGCATGTTTTGGCATTAAAGATAACTCTAATCGTGTGTTCTTTCTTAACTGGTATTAAGAGTCCAATTTTTGCACAAAGGTTTAAGAAAAAGAAATTAAAACAAGGGAGAGGTTTTTTTGAGATTCCTATAAAAAGTCATCCATATTCTTACCATTGCCTTATTTATTCTGTTAGGATTCTGAGTCTTTTTCAAACTGCAAACCTATTCAATTTGATGATAGTATATGATCAAATATCATTATAGTCAACCTATATTACTTTTTCATTGTTTGTGTTGTTTGCTATATTACTTGGAAAGTAAACTTTAATTATTTAAATCTAAATACAAATAAAATGGAGAATATGCAATAAGATACAACATTAGGCTGCTTTTTTTACTTATGACATTATTGTGGATATATTTTTTTTTTAGATGGACAAAAACAGTCTGTCTGGAAGTATTACTGTACACCTGAATCCTTCCTATGGCCTCTAATGCTACACATTGACTAGTCAATCTCCTCCTCTCTGCCTTTGGTAAATCTTACCTTGCCCTGCTTCAAGTCATTCAAAATACTGCTATAAACATTTTTTTCTGGCTCATAACCTCAACTGTGTGCTTACCAGCTCTTCTGATTAAATGTACTTGCTCACCAATATCTGTTGTGTTCAACAGAATTTACTTCTTCCCTGCCCCTTGAAGGGCCCCTTAAGATTTTCTGTTTTACCAGTGGTCTCTTGTACAGTCATCCTTGCCTCTGTTAGGGAGTGGTGATGGCTAGCCTTGATGATGCAAATCTGCTTGTCAAAAAACTCTCACGTCTTTTCTCTTAAATCCTCTTTCCATGCATTTCTGTTGCATTTCTCACAAAAAATTGCATTAACCATTAGGTTATCCGACTTTTCTCTCACCTGTAGAAAGAGCTTTGAGGCTTTTGCTCCCATTATGAGATTATGAGGGACAACTTAAAGGTGCATTCCTCAGCTGGAAATGAACTGGAAGATACAGACAGTAGGGAAGACACATTTCAACTAGCTGCTCTGGAAGGAAAATAAATATCTATATCCCTGACCACCTAAATAAAACCAGGGAACAACTTCTGACAATGATGTGTTGAAATTAATTTTAACGATGAGCACTGTCATCCTGTTACCTTTTGCTCTGTTGTCCACAGTAGCTCACCTGTCATTCTTAAAGTTTAAAAGCCTTCACAGGGAGGAGACCTTCTCTTTGCATGTTTGTATAGTACCACGTGCGTGTGAGTTCCTGCTGTAAATTCTGCTGTAGTTCATCTTTATAAACGTTTTATCCATTTGAAGTTTTTTTTTCCTTGTAAAATGGCTGTAAAATAAGTTAGCATAAATGTGAGTTAATCTTACAGATTCTTGACCTTAGCATCTAGTCATGAACTTGAGAAAATTCTTCTGGAGAAAACTTAGACACACCTGCAAAATTGTGCCAATAACAGATGAATTAAACAGGTAGTAGATTCATTTGCAGTTTGTTTTTTATCTTTTTTTAAGTTCTTAAATTTATTTAATTGACATAAAGAGTAATTTTTTTCTTTTTCCAAGTGTGTAACTCTTGACAGAATACAGAAGAATTAGCTGGTATCTATTTTGTACTGTAAACCACAACAGAATCTAGTAGTATTCACAACCAACAAATAATGCAAAAGCTGGCAGACTGTACAACCGTTTTTAACAACAAAAGACTTTGGGAAAGCACAAAGAAACTTAAGTTCTTAACATTATTTTTGACATTGATTTGTAATTAAGAAAATATATTAGTTCAGGTTAAACTGATCTGAAACATCCATTAATATAGGTGATAGATTCCATTGTTTTGTTTTGTTTTGTTTCATTTGCTTGATATCTCAAGCTAAGCAATGCAGAAAAACCTATTTGTATGGAATATTTTCCTCTGATAAATTTCTGTTCTGAAAATAGGATTGATGATCTAGAGTGACAGGTAGATACAAGTCTATTTAGGGTTGCTACTAATAAGGTCAGGTGTAGTTGACATCATCCATCTATAAAATGGATTAAACATTACTTACCAACACATACCAGAACATATTCACAATTATGTCTAGAATATTAACGACTCACAAATGCGTAGAGGTGCTTGGATGGAAGGACCATTTCTTCTCACCCTTTTTGATATCTTACATAGGTTTACTGCTATTGTTGCGTATCCATATAGTTTGTGCCAGCTAGAACTACTTTGCGTTCTCCACATGGTTGAGATTTTTCAAGTGTTTTTTTAGTTTAAAGCACTTCTAGAGGTCATGACTTTCCCAAGGAGGATTTCTTTCTCTGTCCCTTCACTGAAGTCCTCCTCTGCTCCTTATTCACTCTCTCCAAATGAACAATCATGCTGTCCTGAGAGACAAGACAGCAATATACTTAGCTCTTTAACATTGAGAGGCTGAAAGTCTAATGTTTCGTGTTTCATTTTGTTCTTTACAAAGTGGTTGTTTGAGATTTTTGGTTTTATTTTTAAGCTATTGTAAAACTATTTTAGCCATATATTTTACTCTTCCCAAGGAGTCATCTCAATGAAATGGTAAAGAAAAATGTGGCAGTGAGTCATGGTAAGTTCTGTAAAATGTGTGATTTTGGAGTATAGGTAGCCATATTTGTATGCTCTGAAGCATGTCTGTATTTTGAGAGACAAATCCCTAAAAAGCTGGATGCTTTGGACAACTTCTTTTTAAAATAAAATTCAAATATATAGATTCTATATAGAATACAATGTATAGAATATAGTTTTATGTAAGTTTGGTTGTATTAGGCAGCTCAGTTTTTTGCTGAACATAAACCAAAGTGAACCTTAGAAACTGCTCAGAAATATTCCTCATAACTATCAATCCTTGAAGCTCTGTGCTAGCTCTGAATATGTGCTCATTTTATTACCCGAGGAAAAAGCAAATACAGTGAAAGTGAAGTAAAGGCAGGGGTATTTGCCACTAAGGGTGCTTGTGCAGTGATACCTTTAGCCTTGTTTGTCTTGATTGTAGGATTATGGTTCAAGTATCAGTGGTGAAACACAAAGACATACTGTAAGGGCAATTCCTCAGATCTTATTGATCCCCTTTGGGGTGAGGGATGAAAATCAAGGTGGGAGAAGGAAAATGCTTATATCAACCCCAGGCAGGCTGTGCTTATCAGCCACATGGTGGGGGCAGGGGTATCTTTATTACTGTTAACCACTGTTCTTGGTAATTAGAGCTAGTGCTTGTCTGAGTGTTCTTAAGAGCTGTGTCTTATCCATCCTCTCTTATCCATATTCAGTGGCATGTTGAACACTTCATTCATTGTTTTATGGTTTTCCTGGTACATAAATCTTCATTTAGTTGGAGGCTGCTTGAGGTATGGCCAGTTATTCTACATTAAATCTGTTGGCAGTATTTCATCTGTATATATGTATGTAAAGTGGACATTTGGTAGAAAATATTCCTCTCTAAAGCAAAATATGATTAAAAAAGAAAAAACAACTGCAAACTGCAAATCCTACCCAACTTCTTCTAATGTCTATGTGTTGAACTTAGCTTGGTTAGAAACAACTCTTTTCTTTCCTGCTGTTCTTCAGTAACAAAGCACTATAGCTTCAAATAACTTCCCTTAAACTGTATCTTAATGTTTACAGAATACAGCCTTAAGTTTTGAATTGTGAGGGAGAGGTGCTATACTTAATGTTCTGAACCATGTTCTCAGCAGTTTTGATAGGTCTTTCTTACTATGGAGGATAGTTGTGCAATGTCAACATTTGCAGATGTTTCATTGTATTTCATGACATCTAAAAAGGCCCCAAAAGCTATCCAACTTTGTTTTTCTTACTTTTGCTTGTATCCCAAACTTCCTCAGATCTGGAGTTGATCCAGTTGTGTCTATTCAGATTCCTTGCTGTCAGCTAGGACATGGAAGAAAGAACGATCAGTAAGTTTAGGACTCTTTCTGACAGTCATCAGCTACAGTTATCGTAAGACTGAATATGCATTACGGACAGTATACTGTGCTTTAACTTATCAACTTTGATTTAAATTAATTTTGGTACCAGTAGGACTGTTCATACATTTGGCTTTTGCTTAAGTTCCTCCCTGAATGAGTGCTTTTAATACTGAAAAGGTAGGCAGAGAAAAACCAGTTTTAGCAAGAGAAAAGAAGGCAAAGGAGGAAGTGGTCTGTCAAAATAATATAGCTGTTTAAGCTTATTTTTGCCATTATAAGCTAAACTGTTGCATTTTTATTGGCATACAAAGATGTAGAAATTTGTTTAATGTTGACTAATTATCTGGAAAATGACCACATTTCCTAATTAAATAACTTATTTTTCTAGAGAATGTACACAAACAATATTCCACAGTATTGGAATAAAATAGTTATCAGGTTTCAAGTAGATTTTTTTCAAGAGAATATGCTTCTATAATGAAATCTAGTGTTTTATATTTGCTGATGGCAAAATACCATCATTCAGCCTGAATCTTAAATTTATTTTTTCCTTAGCATCAAACTCATAAAAATTTTGGTACTATTTTTTTAATTATTTACTATGTCCATTTCCTTTCATTGACAGCAGTGATACATATTCATGCAAGTCATAGGTATATAGTTTTATGCCTTTCTTACTTTCAGGATAGAATTATTTATTTTTAAGAACTAATGATGCCTAGGGAAAATAGAGTATCTCATTCTTTCATCCGCTACTACTGATGACTCTAATTGGAGAACTCTGTATCTCTGGATTTATTTTATATCGGTGAGTTAAGCCGAGTCATAAACAACAATAAAACAATAAATCTCAAAAAATAAAAAAAAAAGACAATGGAAAAGAAAAGAGGACGCATCTAGGGCTCTGACCTATGCAGCCAACTTTGCAGAGGCTTTCTGTAGTGGCTTTTGGCTGCTTGAGAAATAACAGCCAGTGTAGCTCCCCATCCTTGTCTGTATAGGATTGATACCAGTCCAGGAGCACCAGTGATCAAGACCACTAAACAATACTGCATGCACCTTAATGATGGTCTTTTAGTGGTGCAATAAGTGAATGAAAGGGGGTGCAGCAGAAAAGTTGGTCTGTGTTCCCTAACTGGACTTCCATGGGTTTTCCGGTGTGGTGTTTTTCTTTTTCTTTTTCTTTTTTTTTAAGTTTCTCTTGACAAAAAAACAAACTGTGAGTATCTGAAAGGTTTTTCACACAGTAGTGGTCGATATGATGCATTTAGATAGATTGTTAAAATAGGAGAAAAAGTCATCATCTGTGTTAGTGAATAACACTGGAGTTTATAAATTCTCCCTCCCCGGTTTTTTGTTGTGTATTGCCTGAAACATGCTATTTCTGGTCTGGCCAGCAAAATGTCCCAGAGACTTCCTTTAAGTTTTTAATTATAAATTGTAGAGGATACCACAAAATAACTATTTTAAATATCAAGCCTGCAAGCCAAGGAGAACAGTAATTAACTTCAGACATTCACTAGGTCAAATAATTCACCTGATACTGTCAGATTCTGCGTGTTCTGGAGCACAGCTATTCCTATTGAGTTTTCTAGTGAACACCATTTCACCTGTGCAGTATGTGCATATTCCCTCTAAAAGGACAATATCTCCACTCACCTTACACACAAATTATTGCGCTTTGGCTAGATATCAAACTTTGGCCACAGAGTTCTGAGGCCTGACCTCTTTTGGGATCTGGAACATAATGGCAGGATGTGAAAGACGCCGAAACTTCAGCTTCTGATCTGGAGCCATAATATATTGACATGACTCAAAAGCAAGAAGGAAGGAGGGAGGAAAAGGGCATGTAAAATATAAACTGCAGCTTTATAGAAGTATGTTTTACTTGTATGTGAAATAAAAAAGATTGAAAGTGTTAAGAAACTACTTTTCTGCATCAGTAAAGTACACTTTAATCACCTACTTGCAGTGAAAAATTCTGATATTGGAAGATAGATATACAAGACAATATTTTTGTTTTCTGAAAGGTTTCCCGTGTCTTCAATTGGAATAAAACTATCAAGTGTTTTCTCTATTATACAATATATAAAAAAGTTGTTTAGATAAACCAACTAGGTGAAATAAATCCAGAACCCTTCAGATGGCTTTAAAGGAGCATGTATATTGTTATTTATTTATTCACATGTGTAGAGGAGTTCCTGATGTTGGAAAAAGTTCCTAGCAGTTTTTTAAGATGTTAGGAAATACCTGTAAAGCAAACAATTGCTTAGTAAAAACTATGGATGACATTTTCCAACATCAGAAAGCTTTCATAAAGCAGATTTTTCATGTACACTTTTGAAATGAAATGAAATAATTGAAATGCATCTCACTTCATTCTGTTGCCATTTTATTTTAAATCAAAGAATGTCATATTGACACTTGATTTTTTTTTTTTAATAATCTACCATTTATAATGACCATGTTTAATTGCTCTAATTTAAAAAGGCGTTATCTGATTGCCTGCATGCATGTAACAAAAAACATAATTGTCTTGTGCAATCCACTGAATAGATTTGGGAATCTTCAATAACAAAATTACATTAATAGCATATGCTATTAAAGATGATTGATGGCAAAATTGGAAGCATACTGGTTTTACACCACACAAAAGCATACCGTGCTTTAAAGATGGTTCTGAGAGCGTCAACAACAGTACAGAAGAAAAATAGTGTAAGGTTGAAGTCATACTTTAAAAGAAATGGATTTGATAGTGGGGTAGATCATATTTTATTTTACCTCACCTGAAAATATTTCTCTTTTTTGTTGTATTTGTGAATACATATTTCAATATATCTTGTTTAAACCTATTCAAAGACCTACTTTATCTCACAGAAGAAAGACAGCTTATATCCAGGTAATCAGACCCTGGTAATCAGGAGTTCCCCAAGTCTTCTAGCCAATGCAGTGTCTCTAATTGTACGTGGACGTAAAAATCCAGAGGCAGAAGATGTTGAACACCAGAACTCTCAATTCCGTATTACCTCTCAGTTGGTTTAATCCATCTTTTATTGCATTTCCTACTGTGAACACATAAATGAACATGAGTTCAGTTAATCTACTTGCAACATTCTGTGCTTTTTTAAAGCTTGATTCTGATTTTAGAAGAAATCAAAACTGCAGAAAAATGAATGAGGAAAATGGCAAAGAACATATTTCTAATGTGCAAGTCGCTTTGAGAATAGCTTCTGTGTTTATTGGTAATATGGTTGTTATGTGAAGAGCCAAGATGTCAAGGTCCAATAGGCAAATTTTTAATACATGTATTACTTCTGCAAGGCCATAAGTATAAATTGTATCTATCCTACTGCAGTTTCACATTATGCCTCTTGTCCCCTGCACCTTTTTAAAGTAGTACTTATGTTTCCATGTCATTCTGTGACTGACAGTGGAAATTTTAAAGGACATTTGATACTATCAATCAGCCCTATAAACATTAGTGTATTTTCGTTTATATACCCAGCTAAAGTAATTCTTGGAAATGGAGATGCATTATTTTGAGAGTTTTCCCCTTCTCTACCACTTTGTTTAGTAACAGTGTAGTCACGTGCACCACAACTGTGTGAAAGAGTTTCCCCACAACCTCACTTATTCTTATATTGCTCACTCTTCAAGGCAGCAAGTTATCATGAGGTGGTTTTGACCTGTCTTTTTTTCTTGTAAAATGAATTGTGTATTGTATATGAACTATTTGCATGTGTAAAGAGTGGAGAAAGAAACTGACTCCCTTTTTAGAGAATAACAAAAATGCTTAAATTTTTTTTAAACCTGTATAAATATTTTAGCTTTTTCTCACATAATGCTAATACTGGTGAAACATCCTTTTGCTAGTCACGCATTGGTATCTGCATTAATGGTAGGGATTATGTAAAGTCGATTTGAAAAAGAAGCATCAAATATTTGTATGTTTTTGAAGGGTTATTTTGATGCATACTACAAACGTTTTATGTTGATGATTACTGGAGGAAATCTGTAAGGTTTCTATTTATAACAAAAGTTCTGGGAGGACGGAATTTAGGTCAGCGACATGCTAAGATCCATTTCTTAAGTACCGCTAGCTCCTTAAAACTACCTCTAAGTTTCTCCTGTCAGGAGTGTCTCATCTGTCAATCTGATGGACATCCCTTTCTCTCTGCCCACCTCTTGAGGTGTGGAGATTATCCGGAGCACAGAAGTTGTCTTGTCCCCTTGTTGTTCTGCATTATGGTGAAGTTCAGCCCCTGACTTCCTTCTGTTTCTGGCTCCTTGAACTGGTTAATCATTTTTCCGTGGCATTCCTGATGTACACAGTTGGGCTGTTAAGGGAATGCAGTTCCTACTATGTACTCGTTATTTGTCATAATATAATTTCTAAACATAGAAGTTTTGTATTTTTTTTTCTTTTAGTACAACTTTCTTAAATAAATGTAGAAATTAGGTTTCCTGTGTTCAGGTCTCTTTTTGTATGATAATTCCCACAACGTAATATTTCACATCTTTAAACGTAAAATGCAACCACAGTAGGGTGGGTTTTTTTTATTTTTAATTTCCAGTGTCTTATTTGGATAGCTTTAAGTTAATGAAATGTTGTCACAAATGTCTGATTAAGAATGTAACTTTTTTATATGTAATGTGTAGCACTACACCTTTTAAACAGACATGTTATTTGGAAAATTGTTGAAGTTAATAATTGTTTTTTTATTGGAGCATATTTCTAGAAGAACAAGTTTAAAGTGTGTGCATACATTGTCACCTTCATGTTGTCTGTGTTTTTCTGTCTTCTGTTGGTTTGTTTTGTTTCTTACGTTCTTAGATGGTGGTCTCTTTGTGAATCAGATATTTTATGTGTACTGGTTCAGAACATTTATGAATATCATGGCTACTTTATCAGAGGCCAAGCCAAAGCTATTACAGTTCTCCATCACAAGACTGCCCTTTGTCCAATCAGTAGCAAAATGAGCAAATATTCTTTCTTCTGTCCATGTGGATTGGATTCTTTGTCTTAGTTTTGGTGCTTTATTTTTTCCTCTTATAAAGTATTTGCATGGTAGTATAATGAAAGCGGTTTGGGGAGATTCAGTTGATATTGTGATGCCACTTGTTGTGAATGCTGTTAATACATCTTCAAGAGGATTTTCTGTCCATAGCAGTTACTGCTGAAAAATATTATTTTTGGTTTAATCAGAAGGTTATTTAGTATTGTAAAAAGATTGTTAGTAATGTCAGACACGCAGAATCCTTCCAGCTTGCTTATATTGTTGTAGTTGTGCTTTTAATACCTTGTTAAAAGATTTTTAAATATTTTGAAATGGAGGATTTTTCTTTTTCTGGCAAGCAGGTGGAGGGGTACTGCCTGCAGGACCCACTTTGCCAGCATGAAACCAGTCTCATAAACTTTTATTGAAATGAGCTCATTACTTCTAATTTTTACCGGCTCTTCAGTGATTGAAGGACCAGTTTTCAACTTTTGAAAAATAACCAATCAATTACTTAAATATATGCATTATTTTGGGGCATGTGAGTTGGCCTTTCCAAGGATGCTATTAAACAAAAATATTTTGTTGACATTTAGACTATTGTTGAAACACTATTTCTGTGGTTAATTAGGATCAAGAACACTTAACCATGTGTTTTTTCTCCTGATTGGCTCGCTGTTACCTCCTCCAGCCTGCTTCCTGCATCAAGGTATAAACTTTATTCAGGCCATTCTGAGCATCTCTTATCTGTAATTAGCATTTCTGTCAATGTAGCTAATTCAGTTATCAACTGTGAGAAAATATACCTTCAGGTGGAAGAGTTCATTAAATGTGCAACTTTTATCATAGCTACACAGTATACAGGACTTTTTTCAGTGATGCGGTGAGAAAAATAATTTTATTATAGTAACTCACTGACAACATTTGAAGTGAAAATTGCCAGAGTTCTTGAATCTTTACACATTTCCGTGACTGATCGTCATTTCCTTAGAATTCCAGAGACTTGTGTGAATCATGCCTACAGGGTACATATGTTAGATGTTAACGAGAAAATACTTCTCAGAAATCAAATGTAAGATTCTTAAAGAAAGCTTTTGAAGTATACCTACAAAGTTGAACGATTAGAGCCTTGCAGAATAGAATGAAGAAATAATTCATTTGAGGACAAAAAAAAGGCAGAATGACGTAAAAAGGTGTTTGCTGTTCGTCAAAATAGTTTTTACTGCATAAATGTAAAACTCTTTTAGATGTGGTACGTACTTTAGAAACGCTTAGAGTTGCTAATGAAGTGATCCCTGATAATATATCCTTTCACTAATTTACACTGATACAGCTATCATATCCTTTTAAATGCAGTGTAGAATAACATATGTACGTAGTGGTTACACAATCAGAAGAGTCACAGTATCAGGCATTCATCTGAACACATTAGTGAAATGAAGGAATAAATTTTATATTCAGTGCAGATGACTCACATTCTATTATACGTATCATTGCATTCCTCCCAGCTACAAGCACTCTTACAAACTTCTCAGCTGTAAATATTTTCATGAATTCCTTTGGTGCCATATTCTGGACTCTTATTATTATTTCAATGGTTTGTTCTATATTAATATTTATCATAACTTTTTTGCAGTAGGATTCAGTGTAACATATTCAATGTAAAGTCTTTTTAAACTTTCAAACAGACCACTGAAATTGAAACAAAAAAATCCCCTAGTAAAGCTTGCATTCATATAGGTATGTAAAATTAGATTTTTATGATACTACCAATTTGTGTATTATGTTAGAATTTAAAGGAGGCCTGGTCCTTACCTAGGGCTGTATTGCTGCCCTTAATCATGCTGCGTAGGACTTTTTTCCACAAGTGATCTAATTAAAATCAATACACAAAAGAGTTTACCTCATTAGTAAAAGTGGCAGAATAGAGCACTACCTTGTTACTTCCAGCATGGGTATTTAGCTGACATACAAGATTTGACTCAATGCTTTGCTTGTGGTGCGTTCATCCTAAGTATTGCTACTATATGTAGAGGGAATACATTAAGCTGTTTTGTCACTGGTGACAGTAAAAGATGAAAATACAATAGTAAGTATATTATGATCACTTTAAAATGTACCTATGTGTTTTCATTTCTGCCAAATTCTTGATACACAGAATACTGTATTGCTTGTTGGAATAGTCTCGCATAAGTTTGGTGAACACCTAAGAACGTATTAAGACAGGCTGTTAAATAGTAAGTGGATTTAAATATATATACAGTTGAAAAGAATTGTAATCTTACTGAAATGACAGAGTTGGTTAAGATTTTCAAAACTGATCAGTCCCTTTAGTTGTGTTTGTATTTGCCTATGGAGCTATCTTAGCCCAAATTTTGGAAGAATGTTCAGCATGCACTTAAAGTCCAGTCTTTTCAAATGTCATTGAGAGAATTTGCAAGGCATTGAAAGATTTTGTAATTAGATTAACTGAAATGTGGGACTTAATCTTTGATATAGAAAAATAGGTGCCTAGTGAGGATACACATTAAAAATAACACTTTTTTTCCCTTTAATGTGAATGATTAGGTAATCTTAATTAAAGTATTAGTGGAAGTCTCTGCTAGCTTGGGAAAAGTGAAGCCTTCAGGATGGTCTAATTATCTTTCTTAACAGAAACACTAAAATACTAATAATTAGGATGTATTTGTCTAAAGAATGGAGTAAAGCTACTGCATTAATCTAATCTAGTACTCAATTTCAAATGTTTTTGTTATGATTGAGAACAGAAGAAGACTTTGTAGTGACTGGAAGACTGGATTAATTGGTCCTATTTTTTTTCTGCATTATTTTCAAAATGTTTTATGAAACATAGCAGTTCTTATCAGATTCATGTGCCTTTTTTTAAATTCATCTAAATCTTTTCTTTTCACAAAGTTACTGCTGCTTTAAGAAATTCACGTTGCCGAATGAGGTACTAGATCTAGATATCCGGTACACTTGATATGACCAGGTGATGTGCTGAAGTCTTTTTTCTTAAGCAGTCCTTTTAGAGTCAGCCAGTTGCTCACCTGTGAAAATATATAATGTTTTGGTTACTTAGGTTAAGGCGCCCAAGCTGAGTATCTTAGATGTCTGTCTCCAGCATGAGAATTCTAGATGGGTACAATACAGCCAGTTATATGCATAGGTGTATAACTACTATGTGTTCTTCATGCTTAAACTAACTCTAAAAATGGTTTTGAATTACTTCAAATCATTACCAACCTGTTTGCTTTAAAAAAAAAAAAAAAAAAAAGGAATAAATTCTGTAATCTTTTATCCTGGTTTTGACGTTCTCATGATGGGAAGCATCAGTAGCTTGCTTACTGCAATGGTTTATTAAGCCTGGTTAGGTGTCATGGGCATAGTAATTGCTACTAAAATGTTGAATCAAATTTTAAGGCTGCTGGTATTATCTGGATTTTTTTTTTTATTTCTTGCCATGCATAGCAGACTGCTGAACTAAATTAAGAACCAAGTTATGTATATGCAGATAAAAAAGAGAAAGTTAGCTTCGGATAGTCCTAATTTTATTCTTGTAAAGATAAGTGCCTTAGGGTGTTTATATATTATAGGATTATGTAATGATTCACAAAGTCATTCCTCTTTCCTAAAAGATTCATAGTTTTGCTAAAATGTTTTGTGAAAATTCTTTCCTTGCTTCTTCCTTCTTCCCTCCATCCCCAATTTTGCACATTTATATGACTATAACATTTTTGTCACAGAACTTCTTTGAATGTAGTGGAATCTCAGTCTATAGTTACATGTGTTGTATTAATTTAAATGAGTAGTTTCTTCTACCACCAGAACTCAAGTTAAAAATATTGCCACTGAAGGTGAAAAATAAAAGTTGATTTTGTTTCTTTAAAAAACAAAACAAAACCCTTAAACTATAGTATAAAATAAAATTAGCAACCTTTACGAAAAGACATAAAACACTTGTCTTTAATATGAGACAATATTATATTAACTAGATACAGTAAAATTAATTTTATATTGTGTTGCCAGACATTGCTATAATACAGTGTTTATGTAAGGGATAATAGCACTTCCAGTGTGCACTAATAAAGATCTGGAGTGTGGATTTCTCCAGTTAGGAATGTACATACCTTTGCTCTTTTGCCATGTAGTCTACATGAGACAGATGTATATAACTTTATGACCATGCAGGTTGTTGCATGTTTCTCCCAAAATAAATGTTACATTAATGTGTCACCTGATAGCAGAAGAGGTAGTAAAGGGCCTTTTCCAGTTACTTCTTTTGCAAAAGTCTTAAGAATATTTAAGTGAATGATTTTATTTCTACTAGGGTGAAGCTTGGCAAATGTTTTAGCTTTTCTTATTTTTTTGTAAATGCTTTATTCTGATATACTGTTCTTCAGCACATAAACTTAAAAACAGAGATCTTACTTTCTCATTCCAGAATTTTTAAATGAAATCCAATACATTGTTTTTGAAATCATTATTGAAAGACTGCTAAACAGGTTTCTTCTGTTTCTTCTGTTTTGAAACAAGCCAAAATACTCCTGTATTTACTCTTACTCTTTCCTTATTCATCAAGTAAAATAAGTTATACTAGCTAAGAATATGTCTTTGAGTAATTCATAGAGTTTGAAAACCATCAGCAGACTAATTTCTGTGTCTGTGTGGGAAAGCAACTGTTTACTTTGTTTACTTACAGTTTTAGACATTTTTATTATAAACATTAAGGAGAAGGTGCATAATTGTGTAAATCAGCTGGTGTAGCTCAGATCAGTATCTGAGTCACTGCAACATCTTATACAGATGTTTATCATCTTATACAGTCTGATCTCTGATTTACAAGTTGTTGAATTTGATGCAGGCATTTATATTTACTTCAAGACTTCGTCCATCTATTAAATCTTGAAAGTATTGCAGCATACTACTGGTAAATATCCATACATTCCCTACCAGCAATCATCCACTGTTGTAAGAAAAAACTCTTGCAAAATGCTCTAGAACTGCCTAGCTAGTTGCAAGGTAGCTAAAGCCTCTATAAAAAGGAAGCTGTAACATAAAATCATTTCAGAAGATAGGGTTTGTACACTTGCCATTACCCTTCAAAGAATGTCTGTCAATGGCTTTTGGAAATGGGTAGTATGGGCTCACCTTATATGAAATAAAGACTGTATGTGCTATGCTTCAGCATATGGATGTTTTTATTAGAATGAGCTTTGCAAAGAATATATTATTCTCAAATCACTAAGGAGCAAGATGTCCCAATGTTTGTGAATAAAGTTATATGCTCTCTCATGTTGTATTGTGCGTAAGCTGTAAATACCAGAGAAGAACTATCTTAAGACTAATTTGGTGATCTTTCCTAAATGTTATTAGGTCTGCTTGTTTATATTCCTCTGTAAAAGCAAGTAACAGTGTTGCAACTTCAAAGTCTAGTCTCTTCTTCTTCATACTTCAAGTCTGAAGTATCTTTCCTTCCCATTGGGACTTAAGTCTTTGCTGTCTTTGTGCGAGCAGGACTACAGAACTGCTAACTTCTGTCTTAACACTCTAACTCATATTAAGTTCTGTGTGGGGCAGAGCTGACTCTAGGTTATGTCAGTCTTTAGACCAGCCCGGTTTTCCTTCTGTAGTGGAGAGGCAGGGGAGAATGTTTGATGCATTTTAATCTCACTTTTTTCAGGAACATAAGTATTTGTATATGGTAATCTTAAACTGATTTATTCCCTGAATTTGTTCAGGAGACTGGACTGTGAGATCAAATGATAGAGTTGACTGAACATCTTAGAGGAAGTCTCCAAGGTATAACAAACTTCCTGTTAGGACTTACCGTGAAGATTAGTTCTTTAAGAAACAGTTCTACTGATAATAATAGGCAGTGAGGTTAGATGGTCTGCATTATTGTTAATCAAAGTGTTTTTTTCTTTCCTAGAAGTCTAAGACTTTCTATGCATGTAATGGAGGCTACCACTGTATGGACAATGGCAATTCCATTGAAGTATTAGCAAACTGCACATATCTAAGTCCACCCCTATCCTTTTAAAGGACTTGAAATCTTATGCTGAGTGTAGAAATGAAACAACCATGCTGGTGGATGGATGGAGTATTAGAACCATTGGAAGAGTGAGATTTTCATCCTTAGAATGGGATTTAGCACCAATTTCTACTCTTGACAAGTTTCAGTACCTCCTGTTTTAGGCTGAGGTATGCAGAGAAGTGTTACATTGTTGCTATGTGCTTGAGTATCATTTTCGTACATGTAGAACATGTTTGTGCCATTTGAAATTTTTTGTACAATTAGAAGTTAAATCTGTTTTTAGACCGATGACAAAGAAATGAATACTTAGTCTTTAAATAAGTTATCCTTATTTTACAAATTATTCAGAGCTATGATACTACAAGCAATATGGACTTAGTATCTTGAAATTCTACCTTGTGACTGTCCTTCTCCAGCTTTCTAGATATTTTCATGTCTTTCCTAAACATATGGTTGTTTATGATTACAACAGAGCAACTTAGAATCTGTCTTCAGTTTCTATAGCTGCCACTGCCTTCAAGGGACTTTTAAAACACTTGGAAATTGTTGAGCTTATTTCAGTATTTGTACATATCAACATTTGTCTGGGATTGGGGGGCATGTCCTCATGATAGGTTTCTCTGGCTGCAGCTAGCATGACTTATCTTTGGAATATGACTAGCGTGCTGCATCTGTATTGCTTCCATCGGGGAAAATATTTCAGATGTATGTTGCAGTACTTCCAACAAAATCACCCAGTGTTCAGCTATGAACATATATATGTATATAAATGGTTTCTTTTTTACAGCTAGAGCTCACTGGTGACTCTTTTGGGGTGGGGGAAGAGTTGAATATTTTAGTGATTTTAAGTTTTGAGCACCTCCATGATTGTGGAAAAAATACTAGGCAGGAACATTCTCATTTCACACCTTCTGTTAAGCACTGTCATTAAAAAGCCGGGAGACGTTTGTGTGCATGATCACTGTTGTTTAAAACTGGGTTGATGGAATGTAAGAAAAAAATAAACGGATCATTGCAAATATTTTTAAAAAATAGTGCAGTTGGTGATCTGATCAAAGCAGATTCAAAAACATAAGGAGCTATAAGAAAAAAAGAGTCTGCAAAGTTGTTTAACTAAATAAATCCAGCATTGTTTCATTGCGTTTAACCAGCTGTTAGGCACAGTCAGGGTGCCAATATAAAATCAACATATGTAATCCTGGCCAAGTTTTCCCCCTCCCTCCCCAAGAGGATATTTGTGCCAACAGCATATGTTGCAAAAGGGCTCGAGTACAGTCCCATTACCAGTGCAGGATACATAATTATATGAATTTACCTAAATATGGAAAAATTGTAACAAACAGGGAAGGCTTGGCAGATATTTCGGTTTCACATTTGGTGTTTGGCATAACACAGTGTCCTGTTTAATTCACATTGCTGCTACTTAGTGTTTCCTTTAATTGTGGGGCACATGGCAGCTCTTGTTCTATTTAATTTTCTCATAACTGGTCTCACATTTTGACTTCAGGCACATAACATGAAAAAGCCCATAAGTACAGATTATACTGTACTACACCCTCTGGGGAGAGTGTACAGAAATAGTTATTTCTGATGCATAAAACCCTCTTGCATATAGAAGTTGATCAGTATTTTATAAAATAGGAGCAAGACATGATTCCTACGTATGTATGCATTCAGAATAGTTCTAGTGCCCCAGACTGGTAAGGGGAAAGGAAGGAGGGAGAAGATCAATTCTCAACCTCTATTAGTAGCATTTGAACTGCATGGCATCCTTTTTCATCCTGAGTCTGGGGACTAATGTTGCATCTTTTTCTCTAACAAAGCCGTTATTCCTGCTTTTCACTACATTTGAACTCCTGTGTTTTATAATAATAGAGAAAATCCCAGAATATCTTAAGATTTTCATGGACCTGTTTAGCATAGGGGTAAGGATGTGGTATAGATTTAAAGTAGAAAATTAAATACGTAGATCAGTGTTGCACTCAAAGCATGTGTATTGTCTGTTACAAACTGAGACTTTTATTTTGATTTAAAATAGTACCATACAAATAAATCTATACAGATAAATAGATATAGATAAATCTTGCATGTTGCACGTAGCATATTTCTTTTTATTCTTTCCCACAGATCTCAGAGGTCAAAAACACTATTACATCTTTCCTAATGTTTGATACAGAAAAGGTTTTATGCCAATTCGTTGTCTCTTTTTCTTTTCCTAACTCTGTGCATGCCTTCTCTGCAATCCTAGTAAAAGTTTGTGCTGTAGTGCTTGCTTGTCATCACTTACAGGGATGCAGCACGGAAGACTTGATTCTTAGTTGTAGAGTTCTGCAGACCTTCATTGAGCACATTACTATTTTACTGGCATATTCAGTAAAACAGGTTTGTTATGAAGTCATACTACATTGTTAGGAGGAAGTTCTTGCTTTGTACCTCTATAGAAACTTAATGGAGAAGTTATCCTCCTTTCACCTTAGTATGGATGATGCTGCGAGCCCCTAAGCAGCCCTCTAATAAAGGTTGAGAGTAATAAGAGGTTGATAGTTCAAAACAGTACCTTGCAAGCCTTAACGTACTTGATTTTTGTAATTAAAAAATAAATATTTTGTTACAATACTAGATACATTGATCTTTGCACATTTAAAAAAAAATGACAGAAAGCTACAGAATAGAAAATGTGTCCTTATACTTAAATTTCTTGCATTAAACTCATCAGTGCATTTATACAGTGGAAAAAGTTGACTGACATCTGCGACAGTCTCATATATTAGACTTTTTTACTCACACATGAGAAGGACTACAGTAGCAGGCTGTAGTGGTATAGCATTGTACTTCTGCTGAATTCAATGTCTAGTGGGCCCATCCTATACAAAACTTTGAGAGAATGAATGTAAATTATGCATAATAATTATGTAATTATGACATCTGTTACTCCAGCACCTCTTTGGGAAATTAACTGAAGAAATAGCAGGTTCAGGGATGTGTTAACACTCCAATTAGCATATTTAATTGAAATATGAAGTGGGGGAAGGGTAATGAAGATGAAAATGAGCTCTCAGGTAATTATTTGACACACAGGTAATTGAGCAGCTATCCCCAGCACTGATGAGCATTTGTTAAGAAATGTATTGGTTGCTATGTGGGATATTTTACTCTGGGTGGAGGGGGTATATTCTCTGGGTGTGTGGGTTTTTTTGTTGCTTTTTTGGGAGGAGTAGCTATTCAGAGTCTGCAGTCTCAAATTAATACGAGTAACCGGAAAATGAAAGGATTTAAAAAATAGGAGAAATAATTCTCCAATGTAATGCCATCCTTACTGATAAACGGAAAAAATCTCATATGGATTTAATTCTGTAAATAGCCTAGCATGGGTGTTGCAAAGTATAAGTAATCACATTCACTTTGAGATGGCTTGTCAATTTGAAGGTATTTTTTGTGTTAAGAAATTACCAGTCAAGTTCCATGTGTACTAACAGCAACTTAATCTGTAAGGGGCCAAAGTAGTTTTTGAGTCTTTGTTATATTTCTCTAAATAGCTTGTAATCATATTTAGTGATTTTATTTGGAGAATGTCTGCATGTGCATCTCTTCATTGTTTAAGAATGGCTATCAAAAATATGAAAGAATATGTAATCTATGGAAAAAAAACAGTCAACTTCATTAAGAAAGGTTATTGCACCTATAACTACTTCTCTCAGTTCTCATTGATTAGAGATTAAACATTATCCTTTGTGCTATTCAGATTGGGATTTTTAATTAGGATGTCATTATTACACAGATATACTAAATGCTGAATTGATTTTTGAGACCTTTTGAAATAATGGCACTACTTCTGCAAAATGAAAATCATAATAGATTATTGACTTATGCTTGGCTTTTGGTCCAAGGGCACATCCCCAATGTCAGCGTTTTCAATATCTTTAGTTTCATGCAAAGAGACACTCATAATTAGGCTTATATTAAAAGTTTGTGCCTATTGACTCATTTTTTATTAATGACAATAGTATAGCATTGATTGTCCTTGAATTATAACAGCAAGCAATGGTGCCTGTTGATGACGTGTAAGTGCAACATAATCTTTCTACTTGATTAGTATATTTTATTTAAGAGGTTGTATTCATACAAACAGTATTATAAAACCTATTGAGGTTTTAAAGCAGATATTTACTTCAGTTGGAAGTTGCTCTTAAATCAATAAATTCTTGTTTCAGTACAAAATATGTTAGATGTCTGGTTTGTGTAATGAATGCTTGAAGTAGTTTTCTACACAGAAATTTACCCTTTCTAAGTAGACTAATACCTTTGTGTATCGGTGCCCATTTGCTTAATTAAGTCCAAATATAGTTTTTTCATGATCAGACATGTTAAACTTCTGTTTGGTTTAGAGACAGACTTCAAAACAAGCTTATCTATGTTGCTAAAGCCTTTTAAATTCTGGCATTCAGGATAGCTTTTGTTTGTAGACAGGCTGCAAATATGAAGACTGCACCCTTTCTCAGGATATTTTCAAAAGTTCAGTAACTGCCAAAAGCATGGAGTCAAGAGGGATAAGGAAGGGAAAAAGTGATACATGGGAATTTTCCATCCTTTTCACCTAATCCTTGTGAAATTCAAAAATATTTTGTTTGAATTTTTCATGAAGGGGAAATAAACATTTATCCCCTCCCTCTTTTGTTTTTTTTTTTTTGGGTGACTTATTTAATCCACTTCTACTGAGTTCCAAAAGAGTTACTACTGCAAACGATGGGATTGTTAGCATCTGAGCTCAGATGGGACTCAGCTAATACTTATTACTTTTGCTGGGTTTGACGGATTACATGAACAGGTTTACTTCAGCAGGGACATTGTTTCACGTTTAGATTCAAAGAATCACTTTTATAAAGCAAATCCATTCTAGGAGTTTGTTTCATGTACACTCTTTGGCTTGTCAGAGCAGATGTTAAAGATATCGTCATGGAAAAAAACTGTGAAAATTCCTCAGTACTGTCCTTTTAAAATATGAAACATAATGGGCATTTTTTAAGCTATACATATGATATATACCAGACTATATTTGAGTACCTCTGGTTAAATTCTATTTCTTTATGTTTATGTAGCTTCCACTTTATTCAAAAAGATCACTGAATGATTAACTTAACAAAATCCTCTGCTTCAGAACAGTGGAGTCGGATCTTATCAAAACTCTCTTATCGCACGATGCTGAACAAAGTCACAGGAACCAAACTTAGACCAGATCAACAAATTAATGCATCTTACACCTTTTTCTCCTTTTTATAGCAGAAACAAAGTGCCTTTTCTTTTGTCAACGGCAATTGAAAAATGGTTTCTGTGAAGGGAAATATTTGTTATTCCTTTAAAGGTACAAAGTACCTCAAAAGATAGGTTAAGACATTACATGCTGTGATGGCAGATATCCTACAACTGATAAAAGGGGAAAAGTGCAAGATGGGAAAAAGATCTGTGTTATGAGTATCCTAATTAAAGATATGTAGAGTAACCTAAAATCAGTAGAATCGTATTTAGTAAAGAAGTCTGTGTTAATAAAGGTGGGTAAAGGAATCAAGAGAACCAGAGAAGGATATCAGAAGACATAAGACATCAAAGAGGGAGAAAGGTAGTTGAGAGCAGGAGTTCTGAGAAACCCTGGAAGCATGCTAGTAGGCTGTGAGAGATCCCAGTCCCCCTCTTGCTGACGTACTAGAGGAAATGCGAATGTTAGCACTGCTAAACATAGCGTAGAATGGCGCTACAGTGTTTTAAATCTTTCTTTGTAATGATGTTTCAAACTTTATAATCAGGAACTACTTTTGAGAGCAAAAAATTAAATTTGTTTTCTTCTTGAAGCTAATTTTATATTCAAACTCCTTCAAACTCTGGTGAACAAATGTACAGTACTTATTAGGTAGTTACAAATCCAAATGAAGAAGTGGTGTTGACAAACTTGCATGTTAAGACAAATTTGGAAATCCTCGGAACCTGGACTGTATTTCCTGCTAGGTTGCAGTGGTTGTTTGGTGTGTTTTTAAGTTTCGTGAAAGGACTATCCAGTATCTCTCTTGAAAAGGGACAAGGGACGTGCAGTGGGACATACAAGACAGATGCATATTTGCTGTTATTCAAGCTGGTCTAAACCAGCTGTTCTGGTTTTCACAGCTTTTGGCTGGGAAATCTGCTTTACACCTCTCACGATATTCTCCCTCTGTCTCTGGAAGGCCTTCAAATTCAGTTTGCTAAGAATCCATTTGCTAACTAGGCCTTCTTTCACCATTTCTACCTGAGGCTTCTGTTTTACACTGTAGGAATCCCTATAATCTGAGTCTTTCCAGAGATGATTAAACCTTTCTTTCTTTGAGAAAACATGTTATTAGAATGATAGGGGCGTTACCATATGTGCTTGCCTTGTTTGTACACTTTTCCTTATGATCCCTCCTAGAGACAGCATACAGGATGATAGATGTCTGATATGACCCCGTGCAAATGTTTTTATGTAAATATCTTTAATTTAACTTATAGCTGTCAGACATGAAAAAACAGCCAGTGAATCCCTAAAAAGCTTGAAACATTACGTAACACATGATACTGTATATAATACCTAAAAGATTCTTGTTGGTCTTTCTGTGTCAAAGCTGTTTTCTGTTGAGATACGACAACAAATAAGAAAAGTGCATCAAAATGGGTAAAAACAAATGAAAATTCATGATATGTGGTCAGCAGATGGAAAATTACTGTATTCAAAGGCATCAAAAACCATTTTATAAGGTTGACTTCCTAAGTTTGAATGAATTGGGAAAGTTGTTTTCATATCCAGTGGAGTTTTTGGTAGTTAAAATCCAAGTCATCCTCAGACCCTATGAATTGAGGCTGCAGAATGGGCTTACCCCTAAGTCAGTTAACTTACCCTTGTTAATTTGAGGGGTAGTAGTGCTTCCCAGTGAAGTGCTTCATCAGAATCCTGAAGAATGGGTTTTTGCTTGCTACTACTATTCCATGTTGGATCATCTTAAAATACAACATCAAAAAAGTGCCAATAAATGATTCCATCTATACCTAGAAAGAAAACACAGGAGGGAGCAAGTAAGTAGGTTTTATCAACAGCTAGTAGTTAATCTCCCTCCCTCTCTCTCTCTCTCACCTTTAATTAGAAATTTAAAAGGGCTTTTAAAGATCTGTTCAGACTTTGAGGTGTGGAATTTGAAATGAGAGGAGAAAGTTACTTTTGTCATTGTTACTATTTGCCATTGACAGAGATATAAACAATACAATTTTTAGTAAGTATAACATCCAGTGGGATACCTAGTAGCTCTAATAGCTCCTCTTAAAAAGTGATCTTTTTCCTCTTAAAAAGTGGTAAGGACATGGGAGAACAGTGATGATAGTTACCTTTACTATGCAAGTTAGCTTTCTGCACAGGAAAATAGGAGTATGTTCCAACTCCACTGCAATGATTTCTGTATATTCCACCTTCTTCTGTTGCAATTTTTGTCAGTGCTTAGGTGAGATTTTGTGTGTGCTGTCAGCATTTGACCTACTCAGGAGCCAGGGAATATCTCTTTTATAACTAAGAATAGAATGCAGTGCATTTAAAATGCATAGGAATGCTTTCCTTCGCAGGGAACAATGTATGCATGCCCTTTGCCAGTCTAACCAAATCTAGCCTTCTTACACTTCTTCTCTGGGAAGGGGGTCTGGAGAGACACTTCTGGCTCTAAACAGGGATAGTCAGAATTGCTGTAAATCAGACTTCTGCACAAACTGGAACAAAAGCACAGAGAGCATTTTCATCCTGCATGTCTTCTAGGGATGCACTAGTAAAATTCATTTTTAGAATACATTTGAAGTTTTAATTTGTAACCAATTGATTTCTTACACGTAGTTGTGAAAAAGTGAATTCAGATCTACAGTCACTTGAAGGTACATTCAACAGTAGATTAAAGATAATGTGGGAAAATACACACGTACTAATACTAGTATGGAAAATGTATTCTATATTCTTTATTTTAATTGCAGTGCATTAAAGGAAAATGATGGCCTGGAAAAGAATGGAAAGTTTTCTGTTTTTTTTTTTTTTTTAAGCAATTAGCAAGTAACCATTGTTTTTATGGGCAGTAATTTACTTTTTGTGTGATGTCTGCTCCATGATTCAAGTATTAACAAATGGTTGATGTATGTTTTAGAAAGTTTTATGATAACTTGGAGCAACGTGGGTAAGTATTTTTGAATAATGCTGTTGCATTTGTCAGGGATAGAATATAACTTGGGTTAGACATAGGACTTTTAGGCAACTTTCCTATTTACATATTCCTTTACAGTACATATTTCTTGTAGCCATTTAATCACATTTTGTATATTACTCATCCTGAAATAATTACAAAAGCATGCAACAACTTTTGCCTCTTTTTTTTATTGTGCCCCTACTTGGTAATGGGAGTTGATGTGATTTCATGAGACAAAAGTGGAAAAGATCCTCAAACACAAACCACAGAATCATAAGCTAAAATGAAGGTATAGTTTACAGTTCTGTGGCTCTCTTCTTCTATGACTAATAGTCATCTGGAAAAAACTGCTGTGCTTATTGACTGTCATAATTATGTTGATGGGATATATTACATCTCCTTGGTAGGTGCCTCTAACGTAAGACAAAGTGTTCCATAGCAGGTGTATTTGCCTGAAATAAAAGCACATGAAACCATCCATATGAATTCATTCACTGACGAATAAAGACATGTATTACCCTTATTCAGATTAAATCCATCTCTTTTCAGTCTATGAAGATATGTATTTATCCATGTATATATATTTATATGTGAATACAAAATATGCCCATCCCAACATATGTTTATATAAGATAGACATATATTTCTCAAATTAAATGTGTGTGCCATGGTATTTTAATACCCATATCACCAAAAATTTTAGCAATGATTCTATGCACATGCTTACCTATTACTTTTTTGTAATGGCATGATGCACATATGAAATTGTGGAATGGGAGAGCACTGAAAGCACAGTTGATGTATTTTTCACTATATATTCAGAGGCCTCAAGTCATGTAGCTAAGGTAAAACAACTTTATTAGGCGATTCTGAAGAGGAATCTCCTATAGTATTGTACTGAGTGATAGACACCTTTTATTTTAAAGATATGCACAGAAAAAAGATTGAGAGTATCAAAATTCAAGGAATATTTGAGAAGGAGGCCTGACTAACAATAGAAATGAAGGGATACAATAATTCTTCACAGGCTGTAAAACCAATCATGGATGAGTAGAATAAAAACTTCCCAGATAACATGTCAGTTTTATTCAAAGTAATATTATATTCCCATGTTTCACTAAGGTGCCTGAGCAGAGCAGAGCAAGCTAGTGAGAATGCTTCAATATTCTAGGAAGACAAAAGCTTTGAAAAAAGGGAAGGTGGTTCTTCCTGGTGGTGGAGGTTTTCAGTTCCCTGAATATGAAATAGAGTTCAATTCTTACTGTTACTGTTGCAAACTTTTCCAAGTATTTCACAATTTGTAATAACGGTTATCATTACAAACTCTGAAGTCAGAAGGTTGCCAAGGATGAGCTGCTGCATACATGGCTATAAAACTTCCATGTACGTTGTCAACTGACAGTGAAAAGCGACTCTGAGTCTAACTGTCTAAAGTAAGTAAAGCCTTAGCAGAAGTTTCAGCAATGTAAGAAACCATTAACTGCCCCAAAACTAGTATGTGTGAAAATCAGACATGCCAGTTGGATGATAAAAGGTGAGAGGAGGTTGTGATTAGGATGAAAGTGACATCAATTAAACATTCATGTTTATTTAGGACTGTTCACAAGTACTTATCTGAACCAATGCTCTGATTTTAAATAACAACAAAAATTTTCGTAGGTGAATATTCATTCTTGTAATTGCTGAAATTTGAATATGAAGGTGCAGTTTCATAAAGACTTATGAGACATTATCACTGTATGAAAAGATTTTGTGGAAATGTTTCATTAATTCTTCTAAAGAAACCCTTTTCCTTAATTTTTTCATTAACTTCAGCATTTACTTGCAATTACGGTTGTTCAGTGGATACAATGGCAGAAATAATAATTCATGGTTTTTGTCAACGAACACAAAAAGGGACATTTGTTCTTTCAGATAGAGATTTAAATGCACTATCTTTAGTTGAACAAGTGTAGAAGTATAAGTAGTGAGGACTGTTTATTTTACTACTTGCAGGGGTTTTTTTCTTTACTACTTTATGTGAGTATTATACACATGAATGCAAAGTCCAGGAATGAGTGCATTGCCCACCAATAAGTTCAGAGCGCCTGAAAGAAAACTTCACCTACAGATTTCTCATTTAATGTGCATGAAATATTTCTTTAGCTAGTGCCCTGATCAGTCATTTCTTATTTTGATTTGGAGTTTTGATTGCCAGTGGGCTTCTAGGCAAAGATCCATGAATGTGTTTAGACATCTAACTCCTGCCTATGGGTGTGACTTTCAGTCCAATTTCTCTGCTTCTGTTACCTTTAAATAGTTTTCTGCACATATGGGCAGAGTGGTTTCATCCCTTTCAGGGACTAGATTTCTCAAAATCAGGTTTAGTGGGAGTTAGGAATCAAAATACATGTATGCCAACTTCCCACAGGCTTACATTCTTTAAAAACAAGAAGATAGACAAGTTTTTCCAAGCAACTATTTTTGATTTTATTTGGCCCATCTGACAAACCCGAATGAGTCTGACTTCAAAGGTATTGCTCTTCTTTCCTGAATGCTTTTACTTCAGAAAGCTTTTTTGTGCATGTTTTTATTTACAAATGCAGTTATTTGTGCAAAGTAATATGAAACCTACTTTGTTGAAAAGGTTTGCTACGCTTCATCTTTCAGAAGAATTAAGGCACAGTGCTGTAGGAATTATATATGTTTCATTTAATTCTAAAAACAAATATAGCTAATTCTCATATTTTTTGCCAGTATTGAGCTAAAAGTTTAAATGTAATTCATAGGCAGAGAGCATAGATTTGAAATTCTCAGAAAAATGCTTCTAAAAATCCTTTTGAGCCTAATCCAAAATATTTTCCACAGATGTAATGTTAATTTACTCCTATAACTTAAAATCATGAATGAAATTTAAGTGTGTGTGTGGGAGAGGGGAATCTGCATCAGTTCTGTTTTAGCAAACGTATAGAAGGATATATCACAATTTGTTTCCCCAAAGTCTTTCGTTGCGTGTACTCAAATTATGCTGAATTTTGATATGTATTTGGGATCAATATAAAAATATGCATGTATAGGGAGCTACCTGCAGGATAGGACTCTTAATTTATTTGACGTAAGCATACTTAGGTGACAGTCTGTGAGAACCCATCATTTAAAATAGTACAAAATTCAAATACATACGTTGGAGAAAATATAAATAAATGTTCAGGAAGTCAATTTTACTGAAACTAGTTTTAAGTACTCGGAACAGGAAACCATTTACCATGGACGTTAGATCTTTCTAATGACTGTCTAACTAGAAACAGGCTATCTTAATTCTCAGCCCCAAGCAAGTACAAATGGCTTTGCTTCCAGACTTCATTACAATATTTATTGCGATTTGGATGGAAGACTTTTGACACCGTAGTCATAAAAATTACAGGGGACCACTTATCTGTGTTTGATATGAGACAGAACGTAAACCTTAAAGTTCCAGTCTCCAGCAGGCTTTAACGTTACTCTTAATGGTCTTGAAGGCCAAAGACTTCTCCTGTTCAAAAGCTAGTGGTGGTCCAGTAAATTTCCTTCAAATGTAGGTCTTTTCTGTTATTTTGAAGCAGACTAAATTGTATATTGTTCCTACGGATAGCCAGAAACCTATTACTGCATTTAAGCATAAACAAGCAAGCAGTGCTAATGAGTACTGTTTATAATTTCAGTCTTAACGCATTTGTGTAATATTTATTACATATTTGTTATGTAAACCCATAAAATGTAGCTGAGTATTATAACTTGTTTTAAAAAGACAGGTTTACAATTGTTCTTTCACTAGCTTTAGAGATTACTAATTTTGTGTTGTCTTTAGGAATGCCCATATACCTTTCTCTTGAAGGACTGGGGTATGGTAGAATCTGTTCTGAATAGTAAAAATATTAATGTTCTGACCATCATATTAAATTTGACATCTTCCAGTCAAACAGTCTGCACTAATAGAAGTTAGCATACGCAAATAGACTGAGATGAGGAAAGAATGACATTACATTTTCTTGAAAATAGTAATTTCCAAAATTATCTTTTTTGGTGATTGTTACTAGAATACAGTTTTTCACATAATGCTCCCAGATTTGAAACTGAATCCTCATCGGCAATGAATGGAAGCTGCTTCCATCCAGTGGCTTTGCAAAAGCATTTATGAGACAAGTCTCTGTTCTCTTTCTTAGTTCCTGATAGAAAAAAAATCATCATCATTTTGGAACTTTGCTACTGGCAGTGAAATTGAATAGATTTGAATGGAACTACAGAGATTCATCCTTTGCATCACAGTTGTGGCATCTTATCAGGATGCCTGGGGTTGGCAGCCTGGGACCTCGCTTTGTGACTAGTTGTTGCCTAACATGTTGCTTTCTGTAAATTCAGCACCGTTAAGAGACGTAGTTCAATGCAATTAAGTTTCTTTTCTGTCTAGGGCTTGAATATATAACAGAGATTGTATCTTCAACTACTCCAGTCACTTTCTTAGGTTGTAATGATAAAGTACCTTGAAATACCTGTTGTGTCATATCATTGGTATTTTTAACTGCTGTTTAAATAAGTTTATGCTAGAGGTGTACAACAGTGTTGTAAAGGTCTGTTCTCCTGGACATCTTGTAGATAGATATACAGTGAGAAACATACAATCTAAACAACACAAAGACAAGAATTAATGTTCCTGTTTTACAGATAGTGTAATCAGAAGCAGTGTTACCTAATGTCATTGTACCTGAATTCTCAAAGAGAAACAGAAATTTAATGTTGTCCTGGCATGAATTTTCCATCTTTGTGCTTTAATGAGAACAGCCATGTGAGTGATGGTGCGTACATACGTTATTGTTCCCCAGAAGGCATTTTCTTCCTGAAATTTAGTATGATGCATCTTCTGTCCTGTTTCTTAGTCTTCTAGTTCAAGAGGATACATCCATCTTAGTTTAGATACGTCTGTATAGCTATATTTGTATGTTCTCTGTATTAAAGCATGCAATAGTAAGAGTTTTAAAAAAAAAAAGTGTTTTAAGATGAGTAATACATGTAGGTTTTTCCCTATAATCCTGTCAATCTTGGCAAATTGTTTCCATTCTGCTGTTTTGAAGATTCTTATTGAGTTCAAGGTATTGTATAACAAGAAAATGTTACTCTCAAAGATTTTGTACACAATATTTTATATTTTCTCTCTGTGTACCTCAAGATATGTGCTTCCACAATAACGTTGTATTCTCTTACGTACCTAAACTAATAGACTACTTACACTAATATATACTTAAAATCTTTTGCTGCTGCCATGGATCACAGTGTAAGTTGATGTAATGCTGCAACACAATACGGGACAGTTCCCAAGACAGTTTTGAGTTTCACTTCTCCAAGCATTTTTTTTCTCCCATTAGCTACCTTTTTGTTACAAGAAGAGCATTTTTTATAACAGTTTGCAAGCCGTTTTGGTCACCTAAAGACATATTGACTGTTATTTTTCAAGATATCCTAGAATTTTCAAGTTTTAGTAAAAATGAGAAGCACCTCCTTGCTTTCAAACATAGATTTCTGAGTGTAGTATGAGGAGTTATTGTGGACTGCCTACATGGCCATTAATAAGAATCTGCCAGAATGTAGTTTTCTGTGTTATGACTACTTTATAGTTTTCAGGCAAAATTAGTCCTTTTTTTTTTTTTCAAAATGTAATAATTAAGGAAACTGAGCAGGAACTGAATAGCGACTTTAGACACTATAATATTGAAGTGATTTGCTCTGTTCTTTACAGGTATAAAAATTTGTTTTCACCAATAGCTTTTATGCAGTTCCATCTGTACTATGAATTCTAATAGGATTTTATGCAGTGAATAGTTCTACTAAGCTTCTATGGGAAGAGCAATCTAAAGTTTTTCAAATTTGTAAACATATGTCAGATCTTAGAGGAAACATTGCTTAAAACAAAGATATTATTCTTATGATAAAGAGCTGATCATTAGTGCAAAGGATGATTTTGTAGTTGTTAAAATTCAGTTATGTGAGGATTAGAACAGCCTTGTGTCATTTAAAGTATAAAAATGAATTACTTATTTTGTCCTATTTCATGTTTTTATATCCACAAAGAATAGAGGTGGTATCTGTTCAAAGTTTTCCATTTCATCAGTGTTTAAAAAATTAAAAAGGGGAAGGCTACTCTAAGTCTGCTTTTCTTCTAGCTTAGGTTATTCTAAAGGCTACTTTGATGCCATTAACATCATATTGTTTCTCAAAGCATGAGCTAGTAGTTCTGGTAGTACTTCTGTGAAAAGAAAAAAAATTCTTTGTTATCAGCAGCCCCCAAACCAGTAAATCTTTAAGAAACTATGTCAATGTAGAAAGCTCAAACAAACATGATAATAGGAAGTAATGAATTTACTTTCTTGTTGTTTTCTTGTCTCAGACTTTCCTGCATCTCTCTCTCTGTTACTTCATTTCTTTTAAAGAATTTGGAAGATATTCCTAATACCTAGGAACATTAATGTAATGATAGAGTTTAATATGAGTTAATCAGGGACTATTCACTCAACCAATTTTGGAGAAATTTTGAATGAAATCACTCAGACCCTAAAAGCATTAAAATTACTGCTCATGCATAAATTCAGATTAACGTTTTTCAGTATTAAGATCTAGCTTAATGGAGATTGCAAACTCAATTAAGAGCATGTGATCAATTTCTAATTTAAGTCTTTACATCACCAGTAAATGTGTGCATAGGATAATATATATTTATTTGCTTATATAAATAGTTATTAAATGTGCTCTAAAAAAAGCATAGGCTGAGCCAGAAGACTCTGTCCACTGGCTTCTTGAAGCTGAAAGGTTAAAGTTTAAATTTTTGTCCATGTAAGATTAGTATCACAAAGTTTGAAGTTGTCAGACTTAGTGTTTGACACTGATCATCTCTAGTTTGTCCAAACGTGCCTCATACTGATCAATAACTTAAGAACCAGCTCCAGCTTCAGATCATTGAACAATGGAAAGCAAATTACTTCATCATTCATCTCTGAAGGGGATCCCTTGCTGTTTGTTTAGTCAAATTCCTGAGTTAATTCTGATTTTAAAAACAAACTAGATGGGCAGTTGATGGTGTGTAAACTGGGCCTGGTCTTTATTCCAGAAACATCTTTGGAAGCTTGTAATGCTTCATTTATACTTTGAATTTGATGTTTACTTATCTCCACTGTGCTGTTTTGCCATTCCTATTTTTTAAAGCTACCAGTAATATGTTAGCCTTGCTTAGCAAGCTTTTTATTTAATTTTCAAGGCTGATTTTAACTTTTATTTCTGATTATAAGGAGCTCTTATGTAGTGTTTTCTTTTAACAGATCTCAGACTGATTTACAAAAGTAAACTGTCAATATGTACAAAAGTACATATTCTTTCTTCTCTGGAGAAACTGAAGCAGAGGGGGAGGAAGTGGTATTGAAAGAATTTGGGAGTAGAGCTAAGTTCTAATTAATTCACATAGTTAAATCAGGAACTTAGAAATACTGTAGGAAATTTAATGAGGGACAAGAAATGCTCTTTAAAGTAGGCATAAGTAAGGGGGTAGTTTCAACTAAGTTAAACATGGATAAAATGATTGTGATAATCATCAAAGATCAGTACATGACATCAATTGTAGGCAAGCTTCAGAATTTCAGGGGTTTAAATTAAAAGTCTAAGTTAGTATAATTTATAGTCTTAGTAGAAAAATAGGTCACTCGGTATCCAAAATAGACAATCCTTTTATTCAAAAATAGGCATTAATTTAACAACATAAATTCCTTGCAACAAATCTACTACCTGGGCTTGATTGAGACTTTAAAACTTACTTATTCACATTGTTCTGGTTTGGACTGATCTATTCATTCTTCTTTCCTTTTACATGACTTGGAGAAACATTCAAGAATTTGTCACCAAAGAAATATTTTCAACATGTTAATTAGCGATTAATGTTCACATTTTATAGTGTTGGCCATATTTATTAATACAGTCAGCAACAGGACTATTATTTTTACTTGCTCTAAGATGCATTTTAGTTAATTGGTCAGTAGGATTAAAAACATTCTGATGTAGTGAATACATTTAATGGCCTCACACCTCACTTCCCATAAAGCTGTATTTTTATTCCTGTTCTGCATCCTTTTAAAGCACTCACCCAGCAATTTACTGATGTAACCAATTAGACTACAAAAGAGGTGCGATTTCAGAAGCTATTTGAGAATTACTGGCCACTTTTAGATCTACTGCAAAGGAAGCTTATTTACAATTTTAATTATTATTATCTTTATATGCTGTTTAAAAGTTTATCTAAAATATAATTTCATTTTCAGCAATTTATTTCACGATGAGAGTTTAAGTGGAGATCTAAATAGGTGTTTACCTAGGCTTTTTGAACAGGACTGAAATGTGGCCCACACTAACAGTTGTCTTAGACTGAAACAACGAATAGAGACTGTAGCTTCTCTCTGTAGCTACAGGGTAGGAAGATCTGTAGGTGGAATAGTCCACTGGAGGACACATCTGTGTTGGAATTATTTCCAGTGATCACTTTCAGTTCTTTCCTTAATATCATTGGTTATCAAATTATCGGCTTTCTGAAGGAACCTTGTCACTTATGCTGAACTCTTCTAATACATCTTTCAGCTGTATCACATTTTTAAAAGGTGTAAAGGTAACAATGTCGTGTCAGTGTCGCCCCTAATTCCTGGAGCGAGTGAAACTCTCCATTTCCTAAAAGTGAAAGATTCTTCTGTCTAGGGCTTGAATATATAATAGAGATTGTATCTTCAACTACTCCAGTCACTTTCTTAGGTTGTAATGATGAAGTACCTTGAAGTACCCATTGTGTTATAGAATAAGCATTTTAATAGTGTTCTGAATAAGCGGCTAGACACATGAACTAGTATAATCTTCTTGTCTGCTTATGTATCACTGTTGAGATAGCCCTTGTTATAACGTGTGCTTTCTTCAGGTACATTTATTGTTAAATTTGTGTATTCTTCCATATAGATAACATTTCTTCAGAGATTTGAGTTAGATTTTTAGTAATGTATTTCCGTCTATGCTCTGCTATGCTCACCTCTCTTATCTTATGCATGTATTAACACTCAGATAAGCTCTAATATTTTTTCTTGACTAAAACAAGGAAACAGCTCTGGGAGAAATGTTTGCTACATACAGCACACCAGAGGAAACGGGTTTATGTTGGTGTTTTTCCCTGTTGCTTGTGTTAAAATAAAAACTTTATATTGATTACACTTAAGCTGACTTCAAGATTATATCTCAGAAGAATTTTAAGGACAAACATAAAAAAAAAAAAAAAGATCCTTTCTAATAGCCTGGGAAAGTAAAGTAAATGCAGGTGATTGACTGATCATATTTCACCAATTCATTGAAAACTGCTGAATATTATACTGTGAAGAAAATTGTTTTGTATAAAGAGAATATTGAAAGAAATATGAACATCCAATTTCACATGAAAACAAATGAACATGAGATACTCTAAGTTATATAATCTACACCTTCTCACCTTTCTGCTTATTCATTAAAGGCCATTAATTCACAAGGGGGATAAAATCAGTTGGTTTCACACTGCAATAAGCTGTGCAGTGTTGGGAAGGCACAAGATGCACAACATATTGCTAATTTGTGAGGACCTTTAGCTGTCTTTGTCTGAGAATTTGTCTCCTTTGAGTAACTGCTTGTTAACATTTCCATCTTTTGGATTCTCATGCTTATATCAGGGACCTGTATGGTCCCTAGGTAGTCTCTAGATCTGTCATTTCTTCCGATGTGCCTTTTCTCAAATACAATTCTGTCAATCCAATAATATTTCAATTGTCAATTTAACTATCTGAAATCCTATATAGACAAAATTGCCATTTAATGGACTAACACTAATATGTATAGAGAGTTTCTTAGTCCTGAATTCTGAAGTATATCTTAAAAAGTTAAACTGGCAGGTTCCAAATAGTCACTAAAGCCAGGGAAAGCTCCGGTTTTTGTTAAATTAGAAGAGAACCCATTCCTAAATATTAATATTAAAGCATTCTTCCTACCATTTTTATGTCAGTAGGTTTACCATATGCTGCATTTCCCAGGCAAAAATTGTATATTTGTCTAAAAATATGTCTGTCTTTCTGTCTTGAAGATTAAGGATTGTTTTGTAGTTGTATTCTTTAACACAGACGTTTTTACCCCTAACGTTTACTACAGGCCAATGTTGAGACAGGGTGTTTGAGCTAGGTGGATCTGTGATCTAGATTCGTGTAGCAATTTTTATATTGATAATATTAATAAGGTGTTTTCCTACCAGTCTTAAGCACATTTCATCTTAATCCTCTGTCATACATAGTATTTTCCCCATTAAATCTCTCTCAAGTTTTGTATCATTTTTAGATTGTTCCTGTCAGTTATCAGTCTTGGCTGTCTCTAAGCCTGTGCTTGGAAGGTATGGATCAAAGCATACATGCAGGAACTGAAACAAATGCTTTGCTGCATTTTAATGCATCTATTACCAGTCAAGATCACGTTAATATACGACTCCCTTCATAGACAAAATGTGAAGAAAAGTTTAATTTTGTAAATAGAAACACGTATTAGTAAACTAGTATTTTAAAACCTGTGAATAAGTTCATATACTCTTAAGCCATGTGTAGTTGTGTACCGTTTCTATAATAAACTGTGGTAAGCAGCCTAGTCTTCCAGAGAATTTTTCTCCAAGTTAGGTCACAAGTCAACTTTCTGACTCTTGAAAATGTGCCAAATTCAAAGAATAAATGTCATTTCTGATGTGATAGTTAAGGTCTGTTATGAAGCAGAAACCTGTAAGCAGTGATTCAATTCCATGTTTTCTTTTCTTTTCATCCTCCAAACAGCCTCTGTTTCTAGTGGCAGATTTAATGGTGTGATTTACAGCTCTAAAAGCCCTTTATCAGGGCCAGAAAAATGACGAACAATAAATATATGGAGCATTATGTTAACAGCCGCCACACAATACCTTGTCAGTTACAGCTTGATAGTAATACATTTTAATTTTGTCTTTCATAAAAATCTTGGCGTGTATGCCTCATTTGAACACAGACTTGGAAGTCAAGTGTGTCATCCAACCATGCAGTTTATCACCCTCTATATTTTTTGTCCTTTTCACTTAATGTCATCTCTATGGCAACAGACATCGCCCTGGTAATCATTTTCAAAACAGCTTATTTGTTTGAGGGGGACAGACTGAAGTTCAAATACATTTGGATTATAGGACCAGGTTTAGTTTATGTTTAATAATAATTCTGAACAGTTTTTTGTAAGCAATATCAAACTGAATGTAGAGATTAGGAAGATTTCCTTGTCAATAGGATTAATATTTTGGTGTGCTGCATAAACTTATAGTAAGAAGAACCATCTGACCTTTGAACTTCCCTTTGCCCCTAAATAGATAACCCTCTGAACAGACTAACACAGGTCCTTTACGGGCACTGAAATTGTGCTTGCAGGCTTAGAAGAGCTACTGCTTATGTCAAAAAGGAGCATGCTTTACACTGAGTTCTGTATACGGGCCCTGATCAGAAGTTTATAAAGAGCTACATACAGAAGGAGGACTTAGTCTGGGCTATTTTACTTGGGAAATATGGTTAGGGCTTGGTTCTGATGGTGTTAGGTATTTTAATTGCTGTGGATCTCAGTATATGTTTCTGTGGAAATCGTCAATACAAGTAATAGCAAAATTAAACTTTTTATGGATTGTATCAGTTGGAATCTGCCAGTCATCATGTTTAGAAACCATGAGCAACTAAATACAAGTAAAATCCTAACTAGCTGTTCCTAAGACTATTTATTTTTTATGTAGATAAATAGTACATATTGCAATATCATTGGTCTTTTAAATACCATGAATATTTAACTGGATGAATCCTACAGGCAGCATCTGCAAATATGCAGTGCCTAAAATGAATTTGAGATCAAGATGTTTTCAGAGACTAGAAGTGCAGAATATTTTGAAAAGAGCAGTGTTTTTTGGAAAATAGTAAGAGACAGCATATAACCAGAAGAGAAGTAAATGAGCCACAACAATTCATATCATCCGTACTGAACTTTGTAACTTTTCTTCAGAGTGACAGTGTTTTTACTAGACATGTTTGGGGCTGTACAAGGGATGCTGAGTTTGGTGGATCAGTTGATAGGGGTGTCCTTGTGGAAAGTGAGATGCATGTGGGCCTGGGCTCTGGCTGGTGAGTGGAGGTTCCTCTAGTCCCACAGCCTTACAGCTGGTACGCCCCAGCGCTGTGGCGCTACACTGGCTTTTCCTTTGCTCATGATGATTGTACTAGAACAATTAATATAAGTTAATATAAGACTCTCAGTTTGGACTATGTCCCAAGCCTGACCATAGAAACATACGTGATTTTAGTTGAATTTTATAAAACAGCCCATGATTAATAGTATTGCTTTTTTGTTTCTGGTTTATTGAACATTTTGTTCACTTTAGGGTAAATTACACTCCATTTTCTGTCAGACTTCTGTTAATTGTTCTTCTCCATAATCCGTTTAGTTGCATATGTGATTTCTAGCCTGGCCCTGGACATTGTAATTTTTTATACATTTCACTCCCATGCCCCTTTAAATAGGGAAATTCCACCTTAAGCACAGAATGGCTTTCTGTCAGCTTTAAGTAAAATGGTGCTGAGCTTATGTCATGTTTGCTCTATATTTAGTAGCCTTAATTTATTGAAATTCTTTTCTCTTTCTCTCTATGTTCCTTTGCAGCCAAATGGAGCTCACAGGGCAGTCCAATATGTGCAGTGCTTGCCATCTGCAACTTTAAACTGAAGCCTTGTAAAGTGTCAGATGTGCATAGTCATGGTTATGAGCACCTGAAGAAACCATTAACAGCCTCCAAACTTCTAAATGTTAAATTTAAAAAAGACCTAAGAAATCCCAAGGCAATTCCATTATTGATATTCCCAGGCATAAACAAAACAGAAAGAGCAACGCTCCCTCCCTCCCCCCGGCCATACACACACAGTGTTCTGCACTGCTCTGCAGAACAAAAATTACTCTTCAAAACTCATTAGAGATGCTGCTCAATGGTTTAGAGGAACGGGGTCTGTAATTCTCTTGCCAGTACTGAGTAGGTCAGTGCTCACAAATACGAGTCTCAATTTCTTGCATCTGGTGAAGGGGACTTGCCTTCAAACCATCTAGTTCATGAATTCAGGAAAACAACAGATGAAAGAAATTATAGCAGCTTTCCACATCATATGGGTTGGTGGTCATCATTGCTAGGAGTTTGCTGTGGGGGACTGGCACAAGAAAGGGACTATGTGGCAAATGGACTAGTGAAAAGATATGGGACAAATGTAACCCTGAGGGAAAGTCTCCTTTTTAGTATTTTGCCATTATGTTAACTAAAGGAGTTTTGTGGGTTTTTTCCTTCACCGTAAACACACACACACACACACACACACACACACACACACGTATATATATTCATACTTCTAAAGGAGGGGGAGGGAGAAGTAGCAGTCATCTTTGCAATAATTCAGAGCATATGGCAAAAAAAAAATTGTTTGTTATGGCTCGTGGGCTTATGATATTTAAATTTTCCTAAATAAAAACAGTCTTTATGACATATGGCTATTAAAATGGTGCCATTCTGTTTCTCAGCATTGTTAAAAAGTAATGTTTTTTAAATGTTTTATACCACCTTGGCTTTTTGGCTGGTCTTCAACAGAACTGAAACTTAGCATTCAGAAATAAAAAAGCATAGTTGGTAGGGTATCTCTCTAGCCCAATTATAGCTTCTTGGTTTTTTCGTTCTGTGAATTGTTCTGCTTCCTATACAATTTCTTATAAGTTACTTTTTAAAATTTTTCTTTGCAGAAAAGTTTTAACTCAATACTTAGTAAAATTAGTGAAGAACAGCTAGTTGTGAAATGATGGCAGGGAGTGTTCTTGATGATGTCAGCTCTCGTTAAAATTGAACAGATTGTTTCCACAGCATATATCTAATAAGAAGTCCAGGTGCTTTCCCGCTTTCCACTCACCTCCTTTTTTTTTATTTCTGAAGTCAATTTTACTTTCCTTTGAAACATTAATTCTTCCTTCATTAATCTGGAGAACTTCTAAGAATTTGATAGGTATGCTGAGCTTACTATGTATTTCAGATACAGTAAACCTAATTTTGTAAGATTTTGTCCCCCTATTCACAACAGTTTGTGTAATAAAGGATAATAAATAATGAATGTCACCACTTTCGATATTCTCAGGGCTGAAATTTCAGATGGGTTTAATACCTGAAGTTCTCACTGGTTTCAACAAGTGTTATGAATGCAAAACATTTCTATTAAACAAATGCAGCTTTTGCGTATTTATTTTAATCCAGTTTATTCAGCTTGCTTTCTCTTCGTAAGGCGAATATTGAACATAAGGATAATTGATTTCATAGTTTTATTTGAATAATGAGAAGATAGTTCAAGTCTTGCGTTTTATACGCATCGCACACTTAGAAGAGATTTAATGCTTTGCAGTTTTTACCTGGTTAACAGTAAAAATGAAACTATGCAGCAATAAAGAGATGGTATACTTTTAATATATTGCATTTATGATGATGCTGCAGCACAACTAAGAGCTAGAGCTCTTAGAAACTGTGATGCTTGTGAAATGGTTTCAAACTAGAATAAGGTAGAAAATAAGAGTGGATAATGGGAGTCTCAGACTTGTCATTTGACTAACTGAAGAACAATGTCGTCTTTCCTGATGGAAATGTATCAGTGCTGGGGCACTGAATCAATAATTTACAATGTATTCACCTCTCTAATTAGAAATGCACAAACCATACTGGGCTTCCTTTTTAGTGCAGTAGTCTCTATAGCACCTGAAACATTCAGGCAAATTAAAGCTTTGCGTTAAGGGTAATTTTTTCTTTTGTGTTTTCTCCCCAAAGGCCTTCTGTGTGAGAATTTGATGCCACAGAGCAAACCTCAGTAACAGTTGTTTTCTGTCTTTATTCAGACAGATTCAGGCCCAGGTAAAGGGATTTGACAGGCATATTGGCCTATATAAAATCTAATGTTCATTCAAATGAATTTATAGCAAATTTTTACTCTGCACCTGCCTTTCAGGTTCTTCAATGTGGGAAAGCATTTTAAGAGCTTAAAGCAAGTCCATCTTCAAAGGTAATAATTATTAGCATGCTGCCCTAAGCATTGCAACTACAGTTTGCTATAGACAGATGAAGTTAAAGACTAATCCCAAATACTGCCCCTGGCAAATTTTCTCTGAATCTTTGATACATTCTTGAAGTATGAGTGCAAACAGATCTGTTCCTCAGTTTTGTGACTGCAGTTTGCCTAAGTACAAAATGATGGAGCAACGCTGAACCAGTAAAAGGGAAGCTAGGGTACAGCCGTGCTGAAAATGTAGACTGAGCCTTTGATCAGTGACTAAACTGACAAAGGTGGAACTCTCAGCATGTGCTTCCATCTCTCTTTTCTCATGAGAAGTCACAGTCAAAGGGTTCTCAAATATGTAACAGCAGCTGCAGCAGTGGCTGCATTCTCTAGAGAGAATAAAGCTCGTTGGAATCTCAGCAATTCTGTCGCGAAATGAGACAGCTCTGGACCAAGAATAAATAGTCTGGAATTTCTTTGAGAGAGACTGCTTCGTGTGCTAAAAAAAAAAACCCATACTGTTGGGGTGCTAAACTCTAACAATACTAGATGATAAACTGCCAGAGCTGAGAGAAGATAGGAGAAAGTAAACCGGACATGTGTCAGAATAGTTTCCCCCTTTTTCCAGTGGAAATGTTTACGTCATGCACTGTTAATGAAGAATTTAGAAAACTTAGAAAGTTTGAAATCTTCCTGGTGAATTAAGAAACCTGTAAAAAACATTTCCACTTCTACTGTTTTCTTTACTCTCCGTTCTGTTTTTTTAGCCACATAAAACATATATTTTTCTAAACTTTCCGTTTAAGTGCAGTTCAAACTTTGGAACATTTTTAAATTCATTTATTTCTTATATAGTGTATTTTCCTTCCTTTTTAAAAGCTGCCTAGGTCAATGGAGATAACATACAAAGTGAGATGAGTATGTGATACAGAAAACAAGAGGAGGTGCATGGTATTTTTTTAAAGTAACTATAAACATACCGTAACCTAAAAGAAAGTTAACGTTGTAGGTTTTTTTTAAAAAGTTTCTAGTCACACCAAAATATTAAGAGAAATACAATTTAAAAAAAAAAAAAAGATTTGATGGCATGATTTTTCGTTTAAAAGCAGCAGACTATATTTTAAAGATTAATATCAATATTATTTTCTAGAGAAAACTACACAGCATACGTTGTGTTTTAGACTCTTAACTGTAGAATACTTTGAATTTCAACCTGTTGACTGCTGTGGGGGCTATTTGCATACACCATCAGAGTCAGCTGGAATTAAGCACAGCTCCTTAAATAATATGAAACTAGGATCAAAATATGCAGAAGATTAGTTGTGGTTTTAATCACAATGAGCTTGAATGATCCTTCATTACATTTTTATGTTAATTGTTTCTTTCACTTAAAAGTAGCCAGTCTTTCCATGAAGATGTTAGTTCTGAAGTTACTTTCTAAAGTTAATGAAAATAGTAATTTTCCTTCACTAAAAAAGGATGGCCAATTTAAAGATGTGGTATACATCATGGATACCCATTGGAAGGAAAAAGTCCTATTAGCTCTAGTTTTGTTCACAAAAATACTCAGAGAAAATCAAAAACATTGGTCTGTTTTGACAGAAAGGAAATAAAACATACAATTTTTAAAAATTTTCTAAATAAATAATCCTTTCTCAATTAGGTCTAGTTTAAAATTTGTTACTGATATTAGACTTACTTGAAGTTACGGTAATACTGATAGGAAGCTCTCTTAAAGGAATAAAACAGAAATAACAAACAACAGCAAATTGTTCTATTAATCCCTTAAACCTCCAAAAGTATTAGGATTAAAAATTCAGTCAGGTGAAAAGGCTAATCAGACATTCCTATATAAGAGACTAGACCCTGTTTTAGCAGATGCTTGGTTGTGTGTGTGGTGGGTTTTTTTTGTTTTGGGGGGGTAGGGTTTTTTTCTTGCCAAACAAGTGCGTAATATGCTTGCAAGTCCAAAGTTATAGCATTGCAAAATAATTTTTCAAGTATTTGTTTCTCAAAGTCAGTTTGAGTTTTTAGTTATGGATTAATTTATGACCTCTTAATTAGTGCTCATGTTTGTATTCTACAGCTAAGAACATGTTATGTTTATATAACTAAGGACATCACTGTAAAATAAATACAAAGTCTTTTTTTTAAAAAAAAGAAACAAAAACTATACTTGCATGTTTGCTTTACCAAAAACATTCGGTATGTCCAGAGAGATCATGATTTAACTTGGTGAATAGTTAGCTTGCTGAGAGCTCTTTTTCACAGAATGTTATATTTATATTATATACATATATGTTATAGTTATGTTTAGAGCTTTTTGCATATGATGTGTGTATATGCATTTTGTGGGTGGATGCATAATGGTAGTCTTGGCAGAAGAAATTTAGCATGCAGAATTTTTCATAGGACAAGCTGTAGTGTTTCCATTGTGTGTGTGAACAGCAACTCTTCTTCTTTACATATCTTGAAGGAAAATATAAATTTACATAGATAGGAATAGATTTACATTGATATCTTAGTTCTTCTCTAAGTTGAAGCTGCTTTGCACAGGGTCACTTCCTACTGTTGATGTAACTGAGCAATTGAAAAAACTTGCATCCTGCTAAACCGTGGGAGGAACCCTCGTGCTTGGTTCCCGGGGTGCTGGCGTGGAGAGGACAGCTAATGAGAAAAGGGTGTAGTTAGAACTCTTCCCAACTTCTCAGTCATGGTAGCCTGCTATAATGATGCTTTGACTGATGGTTTCTCTAATACACACTGGGAAGTAGCCCAAATTTGTGGGCAAACAAATGAACAAACGGCATCTTTATACAGTTTTTCCTTTCCTGTTGAGCCTTGTCTAACTTTTCCTCATGTATTGAGTGGGCCTGGCAAGTGCAGGACTGATTTAGATGAAGCAAGGCCTTTAATTTTAAATAGAATCTTCTTGGATCTATGTTTTCTCTCCCTTATGATAAAAATCAAAGCTAAAGACCACATCTTCTTCGGCAGCTGGGGAGAGGGTGAGGAAGACAAAGCATTCTGCCCATTTAACTGATTGAGCTTCCCCTGCAGTAATATTCCCCTGCTTTCCTCAGCAGTAATATTTCTGAAATATCATGCAAAAATTTAGTTAGTGTTTAGATTGTCTTGTGGCAATCCTGAACAACTGTAATTTGGCAGACTGCTTGAGAGAAGATAAAGAATAAATTGTTTTCATGGCATTTTTTCTTCTCCTTTTGTTTATTTCTATCTGTAAAAGAAGATCTACAAAGTTGCATCAGAACATTATTTCATAATGTAGTGTGCGGCTTGTAACTTTCCTGTTTTTTCATCATTTTCATTATTTAATTCACAGCAGTGAAATGTCACTAATCTAAAGACTTTGGGACCCTATCAGTATTTGGACTTGTGGAAGTTTCTATCATTGCAATATGATTGTTACTAATGGAAGTTTGGGATATTTTTGGATACACAAGTGATTTCTTATAGTGTCGTTTGAGTATTTTGATACAAATCGAAGTAAACCAAAGTGTGAAGCAGCAGATGCAGTAACAGATTAGTATTTGGCCATCGAAGTTATTCAGTATAAGGAATTCGAGAACAGTATGCTCACATTATATTTCTAATGCCTCTGTCACAGTAAATTCTAGCAACTGTTGAGAGTGTAAAATTCTCTCTTTGTCAGTATATCTGTAGGATTTGTTTTAGCAGCCTCTGCCTCTGTATAGCAGGAAGGAAATGATAGATATAGAATACCTATGCAATATAGAGTTCTAGATAAAGTAGTTTGGGTCTGGAAACTACTTACAGTATACTGTTGCAGTATACTTCTCTTCTAGTACCCAGGTTAGCTCCAGTATCTCTGCCCAGTACTGTCTTGCACTGGGTAGACATAACCATTCTAAGGAAATGTACAGTTCTTCTGAGTATTTGGATGGTTTATGAACGTGGGAATCTAGATCCTAAGTTGGAAATTTTCTAATATGAAAAGATCTTTTTTCTGAATTGAAAGACTTTTGATATTCACTGAAGTGTGCTTCAAACTAAATAAGTTGCTTTGCGAGGTTGATAGATTAGAATTCTGATGAGAAGCTGAAATATGTACTTCTCATTGTTCTCAGTGGAAAAGTAAAGACAAAATATTTTCAAATCATTGTTTTATCACCTTCATCTTAGCACCACGCTAGAGGCACAAAAGGTTTTCAGTAGGATACTTTCTTCTCCTTTTTTTCAGTGATGCCAAGTTTTACTACGAGTGTGATGAGCAGGGCTCTGTAATCATGATATCACTGTCTATGGTAAAGTACCAGGAGACTGCTAAGCACAGGCTGGATAGCTGCTTTTGGTTATTTATTTAGAGCATGCTCTGTGTATGATTGTTTTGCAGTGACCGTCGATCAAGCCTGAAGTGCAGGGGAAAAAAAAAAGTTCTAGCACTGAAATATCAATAGTACAGCAGTGATTGCAGCTCAACTTCTAAAGTGTTTCCTCTTTTTTCTTTGATATTTCCGATATTTCCATATGGATACATATGTATGACATTCAATATATATCAAATATAGATCAGATATTTCTATATTCCTCCCATTTGTTTTTTTCTTCACTCCTCCCTTTTTTGTGTGTGTGTGTAAAAAAGAACTTTCAAGGGAGGTCGGTAGGTTCTAATTCAGTTTGTTTCACCAAAATATGGATACATTCCAAAATTGTATGGAGCTAGAGGCCCATGGAAGTTGCAACACATACCTGCTAATCTGGGAAATTGGAGATGGATCTGATACCTATTTGTGGAAGAGTTTTACTCATTAGCGTGAAAAATATATTCCATGTGCATAGATTTTTGTCAGCCACTTTTTTGTTCTGTGGAGCAGTAATTTTCCATCAAAACATTCAACTCTGCAGATCTAGATGGTCTATACAAAATGTTTTTTCTTGTTCTGGACTCACATAATTCAGGCCCATATTGGAGACTTTGACACAGATTCTATTGAAATTTGCTGAAGGACAGCAACTGAGGATCTTGACCGTAGAGGCTTGTATTGCTTATGGAATTATGCCACACACAAAGGCAGTGGGCAGATGCATTCTTCTGGCACAGATCCATTTGCTGAGCCATCAAAGCCGGTCCTTTCAGAGGAGGCAACTGTCATGTTTCTTTCAAGGTGTATTTGTTCAAATACATCAGTGTTTTGGAGGAGTTCTGGTGGGCCCTGAACAGTGATGCATTCTTCCTGTTTAAGTAGATATGCAGATAAAAGAGTACAGAAGACATAGGATGAGTTAGGTTAGTATTTTGGTTGGACATCTGTTGTTATATAAATGATAATGAGACCAGATAATTTTTCAGGTTAATCCAGTATAATATTATCAAGAGTAGCAGAGAGCAGAACACACTTCTCAGTCTATTTTTTCCTGGTACTAGATCCCTTACAAGTAGACATAATTAACCTTCTGTGTGCCTGCTTCCTTCCTATGGGAGGATGAAGAATATAAAGAGAAATGAATCTGAGTTTTATAAAAATAAAGGGGGAAAAGAGGGGGAACTGCTGTTTTTATTTTATTTTATTTTTAATCACAGTTGTATGAAGAGAAAACCTAGTATGAAATGAAAGCCTACAATTATCTGAAAACTCTCATATATTTATAAGTTCATACTCTCTTTCTGCGCTTCTGCAGTCCATTTGTAGCAAAAGATTAACTTCAATACTTTATTGGAAAGCGTGTTTTGTTCTAAAAGGAAAGTTAGATGCTGCTAATAAGAAGAGCAGATGGGTGTTTAATAATCTTCTATTATGAATTAAAATTATACGTTGAGATAGTGTTCACTGCTTTTTAATTATGATTTCAATTTACATAAATTGTTGTCTCTTCAGAAAACCTTGTCATGTTCAGATTACTGTCTGTGCCTTCTTCTGAGTATATTGTTAACAGGCTGAGTGGAGCTATGCATATGATCCACAAGCTGCAGTTTGCTTTGAAATACCTGTAATTAACATATTCAGGTTTCAGCGCTGCATGTATTACTGAAATGAAAGAAACAGAGGTTTATGTTGTTTTTTTCTGATGATTCATCAGTTCCTCCTCTTTCACCCCCAGATGTCTAAATTTCAGCTTTTTTGAAAAGCTGCAGAATACAAACTGGCATAAACATACTGAGTCAGAGTAGGCCAAGTGTGAACATATACTGCTGTCAATAGTTCTGGTGTCAATAGTCAACCTTCTTTCTGGTAGGTGTGAGGCAAACAGCTGTTCCTTGCCCTAGTGTGCTCGAAAAGAGGAAAAGGCAGGGGGCGGTGGAACTCCAGCCACCCCAAGCACCGTGGTTCTGCTGGAGTATCTTTCTGAAAAGCTTCTGTATCATCTTGAGGGGCTCAAGTGGAAGAAACAGAGGTGCTTCTTTTTCTCTTCCTTAGCTGAAATAGGATCCAGTCCTGCTGATTCTGACAAGCTCCTAACTTCTCCATGCAAAGAATCAATATTCGCTCTGAAGTGAATATTGATATAAGGATATACAAAAAAAAATTTTTTTTCTCCGTAGACAGGGAAGATCTGCCTTACAGTGTTGAACTGGAAAGTTTAAAATAATAGTATTTCTTCTGTGAATATAGTACTTGGTTATAACATGATTTCTCATATTTCTCTCGTTTGACTCATTTAAATATCTTAATAATTAAAACAATATAATTTTTTTTTAATCTTTAAACTTCCAACTAGAATGTAATGACGAGAATTGTTGTAAAGGCTATGCTTCTGTGATTAGAAGATTAGGGTGCTGAGGATTAGGTACATGCAGCAATCAAGTCCCCAGTAGACATTTGTGACCATTGCATTTGCTCAAGCCTTTTTCGCATGCTTAAAATTCAGACAAAAAGAAAAAGCTATTTCATTGCTGGATATAAAAATCCATTGTGTTACTATGGACTGACATGCAGGAAAAATACACTTTGATCTGCATATTAATTTCTTCATGATTAATTTTCATGAATGGCAAATTGAAGCAGGAAATTGATTTTTTTATATAATTGTTTTGTGGTAATTTGAAGAATATATATATTTTTTAATTTACGGACTGTGTTTTGTAGTATTTTCTCTTTGCATCTGTCAGATTGCGAATTTTCTTTCAGATACAGTATTGTTTGCCATCTCCTTTGTCTTTTGTTTCCCTTTTTAAATAAAGCCTTGAGGAGCTTATAGAACGAACTTTTATGCCTGGAAAAACAAATTATGGACAATCATCCATTTATTTGTGGCACGATTGGACAAATGGATGCTACTGCATAGCGCAAAACAGAGACTAAGTAACGTATTGCTAGGCAGTGCTACCATGATTATCTGATTATACTGATCTACAAAATCACCCGTTAGAGAGGTTTGTAGATGTACCCAAAAAAAAAAAAAAGTGAAAGACTAGAAGTCAGAAGTAGAAAGCTGAAGCCTCTTTCTTAAAGAGCATGAGGTTATGTAGAAGGGACCAAGAGTTCCTTAGTGATTTTGAGTGAAACTCAAGGGATGCTGAAGAATGCTGATGAAAAACCTGAGTCAGGGAACTGACTCTGGCTTTAAACATTTGTTCAGGTTCTATGTATCATGCTATCTAGAAGGAGTGGTTATCTTAAAATCTTTAGAAAAAGTCTTTTATATTGTTGCTCCCTAGTGTCCAAAAAAATACTTAATTTTCTTGGGAAAGGGTAATTGGGGGCTGAGACAGTTAATCCATTCCTGGCAACAACCAGACGCTTTCTGGTCAGGATGTAAACCAGAGGGGCTAAAAAAGGATTGGGCTCTGGTCCTCACCACAACTTAAAAAGGTATAGCCTTTGGGATTTGGGGATCCCGTTACAACAGGGATATTTGTATTTGGGCTATATAAGAAATGTGGAAGTGATAATAGTTTTTTGACCTCACTGACACCTGAAATGGAGAGTTCTTTAAGGATTTTCTCACCTAAAAAAGCATAGTGATTTTTTTTTCTATGTAGCTTCTCCATAAGCGCTAGATTCTTCATCAAAGACATTACATAGTCTGCCAGTGTCTTTAAATCAGTTTTAACTCAGTCTGGAATCAGACCAGCTCTTGGGGTAGAAGAAAAGATACTAGCCATAGAAAAGCAGTACAATATATAATACATTAGCGTCTGATTAAAGGTGATATTGAGGCTCAAAGCCTTGGTTCACAATTTTTAGTGAATCACCTGAGCAAAGCTAGTCTCAGTTGGCCATTTGTTTTGATGGTTTTAGAAGAGGCCACCCCAACCTGTCTACTCCAGTCTTCTGCCTGAGATTACTGAAATCTCAAGGTTTGAAGAACTGAGCCATTTAAAGGCAGAAAGTTAAATGCAGGTATAAATGACCATCAGCTTCAGTTTCCACTACTGCAGTTTTCATGTTAGGAAAATGCCTTTGTTTCTACTAGCTATCCCACAGACCAGAGGTACGCTGTGCAGCTGGATCGGTAAATTCAGAGGATCCAGCACAGCTTAATAGAGCTCAGCTGGCAATGCCTTTTTGAGTAATCAAAATTTCCATAAACTTTGTATTTGCAGCCGGTGGCATATTTGTTGTATTAAATGATGTGACTGGGCAGAGAATTTTTAAGCTGGCTTAAACCAGTAGTCTAAGTTTGTATGTTGTCATATGATGGATCTATACTGTTCTGTCCTCAGAGTACTACACTGTGTCAGCTTGCTGGCTTGTGTGGCCCGTAGCTTTGGCATCTGTATTGCCATGCCCTGTAATGTAAAGAATGCATAGAGATTTAATTGCTGATGGAAAGAGAGAAGCAATCATCCGCCTTAGATGCAGTAGGAGGAAGCATAAGAGGTGTATGTATGACCCCTCTCATCACTACTATACTAGGCTTTTAGTAAAAAGGTGCAATTACTCCTTTCCAAAGTATTGTTAAATTCTATTTCCAGTGAACCTTTTTATCGCATGATCTGTGCTATTTCTCTATTATTTCATTTACATGCCTTTAGATTCTAGTACAATCCTAAAATAGCTGATAAATCAGCCAGTAAATGTTGTTCATGTTGTCATAAAACAAGATTTGAGCCATTAGCTTATTGTTTGGCGGCATAGTATATTGTTGTTCATAGCAGCTTACAGATGCATATAGTAAATTTCAGCTTTACTTGTTTGCTGTAAGTTGATTCTTAAACATAAGGATATTTGGTGCTCAGGGCCTGAAGGCAATACCTTTTCAAGTTGGCTGACCCCTGAGAAGATGAGCAAGTGTGATCATTGTGAATTGCTTTTATCACTGTCAGTTTAATGAATGTAGATGAAACCTGCATCATTGATGCTGACATTGAGTCTCAAGAGAGATGAATCTAAGTCCATTTCAGATGACTACTCACAACTGTGCTTTGTCAAGACTCACTGCATCTGAAAATCATTGTACTGGTCCACAAGGCTTGCTGCTTTATGAGAAATGATTCTCTAATTTGTAATAATACAGAGACCATAATGGTGGGTTTTAAAATGATGCAGATTTTCTGTGTGTGTGTGTGTCTCTGTTTATTAGTATCATGTTAGACTAGATCAGCAGCATACCAGATATAGTTACCATTTACTCAGATGGATTCACACGTTCAACACGGTGCAAGTATTGAAGGATAAAAGATGAAAGAATTTCTAAAGGAACATAAAGGGAGAGTAAGCGTGGGAGGGACAAACTGTAGTTACAGTGGTATTGAAAAAACTTGTATAAAGCAGTAGTAGAGATGTAGTTTCTGTTGTCTAAAACAGTGGAAGCAATGGAAACTGCTGGCATTATTGCTTTATTTAGATGAGGGGTAATTCAGCAAGGAGATTTGATGTTTACATTTACCTGGTTTTGTAGCCTGGTCTGTTTGTTTAATAAATCCAATGTCAAGTACAATTTTTTTAAAAATGTATGCAAGTGATTTGATGGGGTTTAGTCAGATCAAATTGTGCAAGAAGTTAGAGCCAATGGGTCAGAGAGAGCTGTTTATAGCAGATAGATACTGTTTATTAATAAGCTTGTTTCAAAACAAAGCCAATATAATATAGTGCAGTTGTTCTCAGAAAAGAAAGAGAAAGAATATAGATGTATTGTAATTGTAAGAAAGTTCAAGCAAGACAGACAGCTTGGTGGTTGGTAGGTCCCTCCCTGGCAATTCTTACACTTTGTTTCATTCCTTCAATTCTAATTATAAGATCTGTCATGGTTTTGTTGTTCCATACACAGAAGGGAAGAATTGCATTAGGAAGAATTTCCTAATTCTTCAGTATTCATCTTAATTCTACTAAATGTTCAAATTTTGGAAAGGCAGATAAAGGTTTCAAAGCATGTAAGAGCTAGGACAGCCCATTGGCTAAAGCAAAGTAACAATGTTCTTATTGGTTGTTTCAAGTACACCTCTGAAAGAAATAATCTATTGACATTAACAAGCTGAGGAATTTATAGAAAATCTCATAAAAATCCGTGGCAGATTTGGACCAGCTTAGATTGTTCTGGGCAGAAGGGATGGTGCCTGTATGATTAATATATCTGAGAAAGGTGCAGAAGGAGAGGACTTCACGAATATTTTTTGGTAATATTTGGACCAAAAAAAGAAAAGAAAAAAAAAAGAATTTGGAGATAGACTCCAGGAAAAATTGTACTAGCTGTACAAGCTGTAATTATCCTGGCCAGCTTAAACTTTTCTGGATGCTTTTGAGGATGAGCTTTAGCTCCTGTATAAGGTATACTGTACTCTTTAAAGAAAATTGTAGTTAGTTCTGAATCACTGTTGTTACAATGTTAAAAAGTGGTTGTTCGGTAATATCCTTGGAAGGCTGTATTTTCTGAAGTGGCTGACAGAACAGTATCCTCCGTTCTTTACAAAATCTGATGTTGAGACTGACCGTCAAGGAAGCTCAGACAATTCACTGTTGTGAGAACCATATCTTACACATTATATATAATACATGTATAGGAACCAAAAAACATTATGATTCTGCATGACTATGCAAGTACTTTTTGTTTGCTTTTATTTTGTGCTATGTAAAACATTTTGCTTTTTGAAATGTTGCAGTACATTTACTTCAATTACAAACAGAGTTCCAAGTGAATTTTTGTTTGCAGATAAGAAATGTTATTAAAAAAAAAAAGAAGAAGAAGGAAGGAAGGATAAACAACTTTTTTTTTTTAATGATACAGTTTTTTGAAGGGCCAAACTCTAAGTGTCATGCCAACACAGTAACAAATTAAAAGTACTCCCTTTTTCTGTTGCTCAGTTTCTGTGGCTTTGAGTTAGTTATTTTTCTTTAGGGTGATTTTGTTGACAGTTGTAGAAGTACTTGGCTATCGAGCAGTAGACTATGACTTCTCATAGTACGAGAGCTCTAGTGGTTCAAATCCAAGGTAATCATCTCAACATGAAATGAAAATGACTGAACTGAAACAGGCAAGTATTAGAAGTATCACTTGCCAGATTTTTGATCTTTTGGTTAAATTAAGTATCTAGTTCTTCAAGCTGACTTCTTACAGGCTGAAAAAATGCTTCCTCTGAGGGTTGGTACTATGTTGCTAATCATGACAGAGACCAAGTGACCTTTGTAATCTAGGTGCTAAGAGTGTATCTGCCTTAAGTGCTCAAGTAATTCCAGTGACTTCATGTTATTTACTGACTTTAGGCATGTGACTGCATGATTTTTTCCTGCAATATAGTAGTCACAGTGTATAGTACCATAATGTCTAAATATTATTTGACAGCTAATGCTTTTGAGAAATGTTACTGGTGATATACAGTATTTTGGATATTGTAAGAACTGAGCTTAAGAATTTTTTTTAATGTTCCCTCCAAGAAAACTGAAGATTAAGTCTGCAAAAACAGTTTTTATACTTGTAGATCACAATATGTAGCTGAAAGAAACATGTTATCTTAATTTCAAAAGAATCTAATTAATAAAACATTTTTAAAACAAAAATATAACTAATCGAAATAATTAGATGGAATGTACAATAGCAAAGTCTGGTGATTCGGTGATACATATCAGCTCAAACAAGAATAATTATGTATTTTCTGAACCAAACTGGCAAAAAAAACCTGCATTCATGTTTTATTAAAAGCCACTTTCATTGCACTAGCTGTTTTGTCTGAAAAGTAATTTACATTTCCATCTGCAAGTACTTATTTATAAAATTCTGCAGATAACTTCCAGTTGTCAGTAATTTTATACTAAAAACTTTTCCTTGGTATATACTGAAAGTCTGTATGTGGATTAAACATGTTTTAAATATGAGTCTTTGTTAACTTACAAGATTGTAACAGAATGTTTTTACGAGATTTGCTAAATTGTTTTCTGCCAACTTACTTTATTTTGGCACTCTCTCTATACCTTTTTACAACACTAGAAATGTGAAGAAATCTAGTGTACTGTTTACTTACAGTTCCAGCTAAAGCCTAGATTCCAGTAACTCTGTAAAGTACCTAAGCACAAGTTCTAAATCAGAAATACAAGATGGCAAAGCAAATAAGGGCCCAATCCTGTTCTAATATAAAGCCAGACTTCCACATTACTCAAAATGGCACCCATACTAGGCTTCAGTGCAGTTCGGTCACAGCAAGCAACTGTTTAGCAAGGAACAATTACCCAGAGACTTTATGGAGTATCCAGATCTGCAGACTTAGGTCAGAGAGGTTTTGACTTTCTATCTCAATTCTTAAACAATTGTCCTGAGTAGGCCCTACTGAGCCCACCCATGATGAGGTCTTGGCAGAGATGAATTTTCTATCTTCTCTGGTGATCATGAAAGTTTGGGAAGTCCTGGCATCCCTAGGATATGAAATTATCATGTCTGATTGCAGTTTGGGGTTAGAACTTAGATCTTTATAGGAAGTTTAGACTATTCTGAAAGTATTTGTAGTTGGGCAAGCTAACCATTTTGCAAAATCTTCATCAGGCACAGAGCACAGGAGTCTTACCTGAACTCAAGGGCCTTAAGAGTTGATTAGTCTGTGTGCCCTGGTGAAATCTGTCTTATCTAGTTTCTCCATTTCTCTTGTTCTCTACTTATCATTAAATGTTTGTCTTTCACGTAGTTCAGTTATCCTCACTTAAGAGGCTGGGGAGAGGAAAAGGAGGAAGTTCATTTTTTTAAAGTTTATGTCCAGGAGATGTTGCTGCCTTTGTTTTCTAGAAATATATTGCTCAGGTAATGAAATCACTCAATAGACTCCAGACTAGGCTATTAAATGTAAATATTTTCAAACATCTTATCTCTCAAATTAAGATAAAATTTTAACACATTGACTTAGAAAGGTCATAAGAGGTAGTCTTGTTGTTATTAGCATAACAATATTTCAAAATAGTCTTATGCTTTTTACATCGTTGGAGGTTTTTAAACCCACTGGCTTAGAACATAACTGAACCTTATGTAGTACAGCAGGATGGATTAGGTGAACTTGTTGAGGGCTCCTAGCTCCTATTTTCTGTCATTCTACAAAAATAATGCATAGAGGAGTAGAAAAATGGCTAAGACTTCATAATAGGTTAATTGGAACCAGAATACATTGCAGGAACATAGATACATGAACATAATATGAACATAGATGATCTTTCTAGAGAAATATAGTAGGCAGTAAATATGGATAGAGGAGACATCTTTTTGCCTGGTAGGATAATGTTTCTAGAGATATAGTAAAAGCTATGAACATGGGAGAGATTGGACCAAGCTTTGTAAGCAAGGAAAGCAAGAGACTGATGGTTAATGTTGCCATCATGCACTTTAATGTATGATATTACCATAAAAAAAGGGAAATCCCTTTCTATACAGGCTGTCGATGATGAACAGTACCTTCATACAGTGTAAGTGTAATCTCAATACTGTCTACTTTTTTATAGAAAAATTCATTGCTGCTGTGGATGCCTTAAATAATGAGCAGTTGTATAATCTAAGTGATATCACAATAATTTAAATTGGTTACATTGGGAAACACATAATGAAAAATATATAAAATTATTCCTGAAAATAAATTTTGAAATGTTTTCTAAGGCACAAAACAGGATAAACAGAAGTGCCTGGAGCCCATTTCCAGTCAGCAGTATCAGTTTGCTTATATCACTGCTACCCTGAAGAAGGAAAATTTGTACTATGCTGCTCATACATATGAGCATCTCATTTATGAGATTTCAGGTAAAAGTTGGCACGTAAGCATCCCTTCCCAGATTGAGATCTTTGGGATCTTAAGAAGCTTGCAGATCAATGTTTACTGTTCAGAAATGTCACTGAAAGCAATTGTGATCTAATTATTAACCTGGCATACTTCTCAGTGAAGTGCTAACAGTGACATTTGTGAATCGTACATAATGAACCATGTAACAGAGAGATTGTTTTTTCATCCAGATATATAGAAAAACCACTACTTTTTAAAAAAAAAAAAGAAAAAAGAAAAAAGAAATGCGATAAGGGGTTTTCAAGAGGTCCATCTCCCATTGGAGAATGAATGGGGGAAAAAAGCTATCCCTTCACTCAAATTAGTTTGAAAATCTTAGCTTAAAATCCTGGTTTAACAATTGCTGCTCTTTTTTTTCTGAAGCAGCTCTAAGAATCAGCATTATATGAAGTACTCATTTTTTTCTTCTTGCAAATTTTAAATCCTGAAAGTTACAAGTTTATTGCATTTACATGTAGTTAGTAGTGAGATCTTTAATTTGGATAAGTTTTCTGTGCCTTATGATAATATATTTACTTCTAATACTACAGCAGGAAAAAAACGCACCATTTGTTCCTCATGTTGTATCCTTTGTTCGTTATGGATAGATTTTATACGTCTGCTTACTGTGAAGATTTTTTGCCTGTAGTAGCATCCTTGTGGTTTATAGTTATGCAACTATTATGTCAAGTAGGTAGAATGAATGTAGAGAAAAATCCTTGGACTTCGAGAAGGCAAGGCTCTTAAAATTTCATTGCTGATCACAATTCTGTCAGTTCAGCCTGCCTCTGTCTTACTCCTAAATTTGACAGGGTTAAAGATTACGAAGCTACTGGTTTAGTGAAAATTAGCAGATAAGCGAATTAGCAACCCCACGTAGGACAGACTGAGCATCTTGCCATTTCTGAGAACACAGGTATCTTGGTCATTAATTGCACATTTCCTAGGTAAGTCATCGTGCGTTTGTGTATAGCCTTCGGACAGGCACAGCACATGCTGCCACTTGCCCAGACAAATGAGTGAAAGATTTGTGGGAGGACACCATGGTAGGGATGAATACTGCAGTAGGGAAAGTAGTGAGTACTAGACCATGGATTGAGGCTGGAAATACCAGGGAAGAAATCAGGAAATGGTAATTCAAATTCAGTCCATCTACCTGTTTATATAATGTAAATAGTAGCCTGTGAAAGCTATAAAGATAATATACTATAGAGTAGGAGATTGCTGGTATTTATAGGGAGGTCGTAGCCAGAACAAGAGTGCTTTAGCCATGTAAGGCTAGATAGAAAGCTCTCTTAATTTCTTTAATCCAGCATGATTTTTAAATGTTAAGTCAGCTTTCCGAGTCACTGTCTCTATATCAGATCTGATATATTAGAACTCTGTTGTAAAGGAAATAATGATAAGGGATCTCAGAGCAAACTACTGCAGAGTTTACTAGTGGTATATAAATAGTTGTTTCAGGCAAACTTCGTATGCAACTCTATTGTAAATTAGTTGCAGAGAAAGATTAATTTGGGGGAACAGCATACATCTGGGTAGCCTTCTTTCTTTGGGTTCAGGATCACCCATCCAAGCAAATGCATTCTTTTGACTTAAGTGGCCACACATACTTATACAAAGAATGAATTTGCCTGTTAGGACTTCAGATCTCAAAGGATATAGAATCTAATTTTACCTAATGAGAAAACGTGAGAAATCTGAAATAAGCACCTGAAACAAAATATCTGTTTTGAGATGGGTGCTGTATGCATGCTTTTGATACTCTATCGAATTGCATTTTTAGTAGTTTTGTCTCTGTATTTTAGGCATATGGCTTGCTGGTGAGCTGTTCATTCATAGTATGAAACAGCTTATAAACTAGCTTTTCATTTAATTGCCTTAAATGAGCTGAGTCTCAAACACCAAGTATAATTAGGTGATCACTAGAAAAATATGTAGTTTCTTCTCTGAGTTTTTTTACTCACTTTTAAGATGTATAGTGTATATACAGAAGTAAACATGTATCAACATGTAAGAGGCACAGCTGCTCTTTGTAGGCATCATACAATAAAATAAAATATTTAAGTGGCTTTGAACCAGTGTCCCTGTGTGTTTTATTCCATTTCATCATGTGACTTGTATTTCTTCCCAAGAAATAAGATAATTTTAGAACCGATTTTAACAATGGGAAAGCAAAAGTTACTTAGCACAGGTGTTCCTATGGTTTTGATGGAAGTGAAGAAAAATATAGCCTTGAAAATTGTACTTCCACCTGCTCATAGTGTAGCCTTGGGATACAATGTAAAACATAGTAAAGTTAAAGTTGTCTGGCTCAAGCTGTTCTAAAGGATCTTTTTCCTATGCTGTTGGTGCTCCTTTGTTCATGTAGGTATATGTATGTGTTTCTGTATTCATGGAAGGGTGAACTTATTTTCTGCTCAAACCATGTATTATAAAAATAACTAAATAATTACTACTAATTATTTAAAGCTATTGCTATTATTATTAGTAGCAAAGCTATTACTGTTAAATAAAAGTGAAGCTAATTACTATTATTATTAAAAGCTGATGAAATTTTAGAAAAGCTATCCTCTGGGATAAAATTCAGTGAAGACAGGGTTTTATCACATGAGTGCAATCATATGCATTTTAAAAGGTATTTAAGCTGTAAGGGAGTTGTACTTTATTTATTTATTTTTTTAAGACTGGAGGTGTCAAGTGTGGGTACCTTTGCAGATTCATATAATCTATATCAAAGTATATTCATATTCTGAAGCTATAGAAATGCATAATACTAAACATTAAGAAAAAAAGGAAAAAGCTTTTTTCCAGTATGTTGTTTGCTCTGAGTACTATAGAATTCATGTCTATGCAACTATTGAAACTGACCCAATGAATTCTACAGCATCAGTTAAGTATGTTACTTAAAATCTATGTATTTGAAATAATTTCTGTAGAATAAATTTATTTTCCTATCTGCCTGCATCTACAGACACATTGCAAAATATATCTTCTGAATTCTTTGTAAGACCACCTGTCTTTAGAAGTCAGAGTAGTTACACACATATTCTGTTTTGATTTGAGATCATAAATATTTTTAAAGATCATTAATTGTGTAAGTTTATGGAAGCTAGGGGGGTTTTTGTCTTTAGGAAGTTGGTGACTTGCACCTACAAAGCAAGGACTCTCAAGCTTATGCATTTCCCGTGGTGCATGAAGACACTAAATAAAAGCAGTGGTTATCATATTGCATTTTCCATTCTTGATTTTAATGGCAATGTTACATACCTATCAAGAAGTTCATTATAGCCTAAGCTTAACTTTTTTAATTCAATTGTAAAAATTCAGATGTCTATCAAACAATAATATGTAGGTTTTGTTTGTTTGTTTGTTTTTCCTCAAGGATATCAGATGGGGATGGGACTTAAAACTTGTGATTAGCGTCGCCCAGGCTGTCATTTCCACAAGCGCACTTGTATGGCCTGTTGCATTAGAAGTGAATTCTGACCACAGCTTAGCTCCAGTTTATTTGCAGCTTGTGAAAAGTGGATATTCTTATCTCAGCTAGATTGTGTGCTTTGTGCTGCAGCAGGATTACACATGTGCTGCTGTGAAATGTGAAATCAGAGCAGAGCTAGACCTCCCCTGAGAAACACAGGCTATAAATTGTAAAACCTTTAAATGAAGGGCTAGAAGAAAAAGGCTTGCCTTAGGTTAGGGTTAATTGGTTTTGGTACAAAGAGTTTTATGTCCATAACTTACTGTCTGTCTATCTATCCTCTTCCTGATTTCTCTAATGTTGTTTTGCTTTGGGGCAAGTTTGTGTTTATTTTTCCTGACAATGATATGGTTGAAGTTGAACTGTTCTTCAGCTGCTGTGAACTTGAACTTACTTACTCAATGTTTATCAGATCTTTGCTTTGAATGCAGATTCAGCTTTTTCTAGAAAGTGTATTTTCTGATTTAAGTTTCTTCTCCCTTCCAACATTTTCTGTTTCAAAGAGAAGTACTTCTTCCTTTCACTTTGACGAGTCACATTGGTTAGTGAATTTGTTCCAAAGCTCAAGTATTGCAAGTCTTGCATTACTAAGACAAGCCTTAAATTGCCTGAAAAACAAGTGGTTCACCCAAATGTTGCTTAATGACAAATAATTTTTAGGGTCAGATCCGTAGGTAATGTAAATCAGGACAGCTCTGTTTTCTTCAGTGTGGCAGTCCCAGCGAATTGACTATAAAGTATGGCTGGGTTGTTTTTTTCTGTGAACCCAAGGAACCTAAAAGTGCTTTTCAAACCAAAGCATTCAACTTTGGTCTGGAATAAACAAATCAACAAATGGCCTTTTCCTCTATAGCTTCAGTTGCCCTGGAAAAACTGCGGCCTCAGACAGGTCCACTCAAGTGTCTCAAGCTTGCTGAGAAACATGAGCCTTTTTATGTAAATTAGCATGCTATTCCACAACATTGAAATGAAATGGTGCCAAAAGTGGCCAGAAGATTTCTCTCAGTATTGTAGTGGCAGTCCAATAATTTGTTAGAAATGCACGAAAATATGCTAACATTTGGCAAATGTTATTGATAGGGCAGAATTGCGCTGTTTTCACCCCTTGGTGTAAATTAAACCAACTTTGTCTTCAACTGAAGTTGGCCCAACATATTAAAATAATAGCAGACAAGACTAGACTTAACTGGAAAGTAGATGCTTAAACTGTGGAAAGAAAATGGTCTCATGTTGTCTTGGAAAATTAGGATGTATTCCTGCCATGTAGGCTAAATAGCTGTGTCTATATTACCATGTCAACTTACGTTCAAGATCATACTCAAAACCATACTCCTTGATTGTTCCCAGAGCTTACATGTTGACTTGCCGTCTCGTGAGAACCCAGTGGTTTGCCAGATGGAGAAAATTAGATGCAGGTTTGGGGCGTGACTTGAGTTTAAATACCTGGTCATACAGGCAGTTTGGATGCAATTAGCCAGAGCTACATGGAGTAGTGTACTCAAGCTTTCTGAGGTTTAGTTTGGTTTCTTGCAGGTTTTTTTCTGGCATGACTAACACTCACACTTTAGACATAGCTCAGGAGTGCCACGGAACTCTTGTATAATGCTAGACTCGTCACTTAATTAATGATCATTTATCACTTGGTTTAAGCATTCCTCATTTTGTGAGTATGCAGCATAAGATTTCACAGTGTGATTGAATGCTGAATGTTCACAGCTATAGCTGTTGTTACTAAAGCCTGTGGGCGCATGAAGTGCTGTGTTCTGCAAAGCCCTTTGGAGGACTCCAGTCGTAGGGTTTCCAAAGTGGGCACTTGGAATTGTTGGACACTTTTGACCTTAGCTTTCTCTTCTGCAGTTTCCATGCATTTGAAGCTATTATTAGAAAAATAAATGCATGAATGCTTAGGAAGGACTCAGAAGATATAGTAGGGATGATCATAGCAAAGCAATTGAGAAATTAGCAGCTCATTTGTCAAAGCAGAAAATACAGAGTTTTCATTAAGTAAAACATCGATTCATATGTTGAAGAAGGAGATTAAAAAGAAATGTAGGCTATCATCTCATCTGGTGATTCTCTTGCACTGTCCAGTGTGTGGAATGAGGCAGGAGTCTGGTGTAAAAAACAAAACAAAAACATTGAAAACTTTAGAGACTGTAGATGTGTCTTAGATATTCAAGGTCTATTTTCAGCCTACAAGGACAGTCTATCCTGTGCATTGGTTTATTGTAGTCATTTCTGGTGGAGGCATCTTTCCCCTCGCTTCTGTCTGCCTTAGGATCAAACATAGCTCTACTTAGGAAAGCCTCAAGCTTGGGAGATATGAGCAGTTGTTACTGCCTACCTGTATGTGTGAAAGGCCAATGGGGATTTAAAAAAAAAAAAAAAAAAGGCTGTGAGAATTGCTCTGTCATTTGGCATCCTGACCCTGACTGCCACACTACCAGAACCCTACATAAAATGAGGCAAAAAGTAGGCTGCTGCTGGATTTCTTGTGCATACCCAACACTTGATCTGCATCTATACAATAATCTGATGCTGCTAGGAAGCATGTGATCTGCTGTTATGTGCAGACTGAAGAGATCAGGCATGCAGTAAATCCGGACAGGAAATAAGCCATGATATATGGTCTTTCCTTGCCATGGGCAGAAAGTAACATGGCCTGCTATTACATAAGGGTTAGCTCTATTGGCACAATGTATTGGAAAAATGCCCTTCTTGATTTTTTTGACTGCAAATTTAGCTCAAGTTTTTATATGCAATTTGTCTTTAAAGATAACATGGCAGTTTGCCCATAGGAAAAGTGCAAATGAAATTACGAAAGGCATAGAAAACAGTTTTGAAAACAGCAGATAACTCTGACTCCCTCTAAGTTGTTATTACTAAATACTGTAATGTCTCTGTATTCTTTCATATTTCCTAAAGCATATTGGGTTTATAAATACTCCCACTATCTTTGATTGCAGTTAGATTGTTGTGTTGATTAGATGAATTTGGCAGGCGCACAGCAATAAGCAAAGTACAGCTGAGCAATAAAATGGACAACCACATTTAATTTAAAAGATGTTTTTTGACTAAAATCCATAAATTAAATTTATGAAACATATGTGGATTGTGTAGTGCATAATTTGAACCATATTGGGAATAGGAAAATTTGGAGAAAAAATAAGTTTTAATTTGTCGCACATAACTAATAAATTTACATATTAAATTTATGTAGACAACAAATTTAGAAATATTTCGATGAAAGAATTTAGTATTAATGTCAGATTATAAGTAGGGAAATTGGGGCATAAACTGAAGCAGTAAATTTACCTAATTGTCACTTGATGAATCCTGACCATGAGTATGAAGAGATTTGTTTTTTCCTATTTCTTTTTAGCCTTATGTTGGGTGCCCAATGCAAATTACAGAAAGTAAGGCTATTATATTGTTAACTGCACATGTAATGTTAAAATATTTAATGAGAGGTACATTGTTTTGATCTTTGCTATGAATATCTCTAAAATCTAAGGTTTATTTTAATTTTTGTGGAGCTTTTGAGGAGTGGATTTACAGTCTTCATTACAGTGAAGGGGCCAAATTATGATCTCAGTTTTATACTGATGCAGAGTGAGTGATCCTCCATCAAATCAGTCTCGCCATGCCCAAAGTCAGTGCCCTGCATTTGTACTACAAGCACGAAGCTTTCCTGTGATCAAATCCTCTGTCATTGAAATCATTAGCCATTTCATGCAAACTACACTGAGATGAAAATTAGGTGTATTAAAAGCTATAAATTCTTCATCTATTCATCCTATTTCTGGAAATTTTTGGGGAATTTCTGCCATCTAGGAGCACATCTGTCCATTTTACAGTTTGATAAGTCTTTTTTGCTTGATCCTGGAAGAGATGTGTTCATACTCCCTTAGGCCACGCTTCTGTCTCCAACAGTAGTATCTTACAGTGAAAAAGGCTTTAACTAATGTAATAGTACCTAGAAACTATTAAATATTTAGGGGCAGTTCTTTTAAACATGATGCTGTTGTTCTGTGTCAGTTTTCTGGCAAACCCTTAATGAAGAGTTGACATAACCAACATGAGAAAGAAACACTCTAATGTGAAAGGAATTCTGAAGAACTAAAAAAGTGCCTTCAATTTGCCATCAAATGGGTTGCGGTCACAGGCAACAGGCAGGAGAGGGAACAGAACATACTGGTTGTCACCCTTCCAGAGCCAATATCACTAATATTCCACAGACGGCTTAATTTTTTTCAGCAACGTACTGTTTCTGCATAGAGTGACCTCAAAACAATGGAAGTGGCAGGATAGTAGGTGACATCTTCATTCCATCTTGCATCAGATGGAAGTTTAGTTTACTTCGGTTTAGAGTTTGAAAAATCTGCAAAAGCTTGTGAAGGCCAAATTAAATTGTGAATCAAGGTAATATTCCTTCAGAACTGTATTTTGTCTTCACATATGTGAAATTAGGTCTTTTACAACAGTTACTTGTAACTGTTGTAAAAATTAAAATATGTGACCGTTAAAGTAAATGGAAGCTGAAGAAAAGCAAACCTCAAACATCGGTACAGTAGGTTTCGTTTGATCTAGGTCTGTCTGATCTAGTTATGGATTGTTCTGGTGGTGACTGAAGTTGGGAGCTTTCAGACCTGTAAATCTCCATAGCTCTCAGTAGAGACTCAGATTGTATTAGATTCACATCCTTTGTTGTTTTGACATATACCCTGCATCAACCAATTGGTTGAATTTGCCTCATAAAATTTCCCATTTTTGACAGTGGCAGGCTTACACAATGCAGGTTTCAACACCATGTGAAAGACCTGAAGAACTGAAGTTGTGCTGAAGTACTCTTCATGCTGCAGCTACTGCAGGGCTGAGGACAAGCCTCAAGCATCAAAATATAGGATTTCAAGCTGTTGATAGCACATTAATTTCACTTCAAAATAAAAAAGAAAAAAAAGGGGGAAAAAAGGAAAGTATTTCCCTATCTGTTACTGGAAATTTTATTCTAGAGAGCTGCCCAGGTTATTCTCTGGTGTTTAATAATTAAGCGGGGTTGTGCTAATTTGGAATGTAAGCGACGTGTGTTTCTTGGAGCCTGAGCCAAAGGCTGTTAAAGTAGATGGAAATGCTCCTGTTTATGTAAGTGGACTTTGGATCAGAGCCTGAACAATCACCTGAGAAGCAATTTACTACCTGGCTTTCTCTCTGTGTGCTGAGAAGACTGCTGTTAAGATTGTAGTGTGCTCAGCTAGCTACCTCACTATTGAAGGGATGTAACATTGTGTTTAGGGCCCACTGTTTTAAATTATATGTTAAGCATAAATGAATATGAAATAATTTTGCCTTGTTTTTAGGAAATGGATAGTAATTTTAGTATTTAAAATAGCAGCTGATTAGAGCTCTGTGAAGTGCATTACCATAAAAGTGATCAGTAATTTCTGATCTGGTTCCTGATTGCTAAGGTGTTAACATGCACATTCTTGAATCACTTTTGCAAACTGCGCTTTATAAATCATAAGAATATCTTGACGAAAATGTTCCAACTAGCATTTCAGAGGAGCATCAGTTAGCTCATTTTCTGTGAAACCTTTATATAGCCTTTAATTCTTACAGTCATGGAATAATACCTATTTCACAAATTGTTTCCCTAAAATGAATGCATATGTTCAAACAGAAGGGTTGCATGCTAAGTTTTACTGTGTTCCAGCCAACCTATGTTTTTAAAATCTCTTTAAAATATCACTTAAGATGGGAACCTAAAAATATATATGCATACCTTAATACATACCTTAAAACTGAGAATTTCATATTGTGTTGCCATATCTCACTGGTCTGACGATCACCATGATCCCATCTAGAACAGTGGGGGAGTCCACTGTGGAAAAGGAATTCACTGTTTGACTCCCAGAATTCATCTAAGAGAATGAGACCAAATTAAAATCCAATGACTTTATACAAAATTTGGTTGAAAAAGTCAATTAAAAAGTAAAAAATGAAGACAAAGCCTCTCTCACTTAATTCAAAGAATTTGTCAAAGACAAATAATCTAGTTCAGCACTTGGAGGTTTCTTCTTTTCTTGGTACTGTATTTAGAGTTTGTTATTAGGCAAAGTCCTTGCTCTAGCAACTAGCCAGGTCAGAGTTTTGAAATACAGAGTTTTTCATTATAATTTGCTTTTACTGGGAGGTTTATTAAAGGAAAAGATAGGAGATTATAAAAAAAAGGTTGGTTTCTCATTAGCACATTGCATACTGAATACTGAAATAAATATTAAACTGAAAGCAGTCACGTGCTGGATCCTATCAAGTAAGAAGACCTTTTAGATCTGAGTACTTTGTTTGCCTAAGCGGTACTAAAACAGAAATGTTCATCTCATCCTGTGCTGGTAGCACTGAGAAGGTCACAAAAGACAGTATATGAAGACAGATTTTGATTTTTCTGTACTTCAGTTTAAGCTTTTCAGGTCTTGGTGTAGATTTCTAATTGCTTTAATAGTTTTTTTCAATTGTTTCCCTGTAAAAATGCAATTGTGTTAGATTCTAGTATCTTTAGTAACCTTGAGCAGTAAGTAACCCTGCTGCATGCATCTGACAGAATCCCACTGACCATAAGAGTGGAATCAATTAACAATTTCTGAGTCTGAATGTTTAGATACCAGTAAATAACATACAGGATAAGTTTAATCCTGATACATCTGCATTGAATTTACACATTGGCTTAATACATGCTCAGTGACCTGCAAGGAGTGAAAAGAAAAATTAGTAATTCTAGTAATATATATAAATGTCCTAGTAGATATCTTTAGGATTGAACACCTTCATTCCTACTTGGAATCTATTAGATTCAGTCTACCTAGAAATGGCTCTCTTGAGTAATTATAAACTTTTAAAACATTTAATTTGTTCATTTGTCTAATACTCCATTTTGATACTTCCACAGGAAACTTGTGGAAATTAGAATATATGTATTTTCCAGGAATTACAGATTTATATCCATATTCAAGGAAAAAATAATAATAATCACAAAGACTAATTGCAATCCAGGAGGAACAGGCATATTCTTAAACTTCATTGGAAGTCTAGACTCTTGGTCTGTTTGCATCTTTCCTGTTGCTATACCATTGATCTGATGTGGTACTCTAGGTAATGTTAGGACTCAAATTTACTGGGAATAGTAAGTTTAATTAGTGAAGTACTGAGCTCCTGTGAAATTTTTAGCTATTCATGAGGGTCAAATGCATGTCTTCAATGACTTAAATTGAAATATGTTTGCAGCAAACTACTGTGCGCATTCTCCCATATGTTAGTATGTTACTTGAAAGATGTGATTCTCAAGAATTTGGCTTAAGTCTTCTCACAGATGTTGAAGGAAACTTTCCACTGATTTCAGTGAAAACCACTGAGAACTATCCTACTCATGTGCAATCCTGAAAATTCTATCTGAAATTCAAGACAATGTCAAGCTGTGATTGCAGTCTTTTATTTTTCAGACATAGAGGATTTAAATGAAACTGTAATCCTTCCACTGAGAAGAATGTTGATAATATTTTCCTGAGAATGGAGAGTAAGGAATAAAATGGATTAGTAATGCTATTAGGCCAGCTCAGTGCAAGTATAGTACACCTGAAAATATTTGGTGCTTACGGGATAATTATTTAATATTTAGGAACCATGCAAACAAATCAAATCACTTTTGACCTTTTCTTGAAATCATCTGACTGATTTGCATTGATGTAATGATAACATACTTCAAAGGTTGATGCTTGTCAAAAGTCCAAGGACACATACCTTGTGACTTTACTGCATCGTGCTAGAGGCCATTTCATTTGTTCCCATTGTGATGTGGGGAGTCTTCTGCTTCATTTATTTTTAACTGTTGATCTCCAAAGACTGTTGTTTGCATCTGTTTATTAAATTGCAAACTCAGCTGTGAAAATGTTTTTATGGTGTCATTTTATTACAGTCCCATTTAGAATTGGAGCTGAGCACAAACATGATAAATATTTTTCTTTGTGGAGGCCCACATTGTTGGAGGGCCATTGAAATAACATGAAACTGGAATTGTTTGTTTACGAGATCAGATTCATTCATTACTTTGGTGAGGAGCTGTGAAATGTAAATCTCACATTCCTCTGGACAATAACAGCACCAGCTTGAACTCATTTAGAGGTGTGATATTGCATTCAAAAGACGGTTGTTAATTTTATTGACCAAATTTTGGAATTGGGGTAGAATTGATATTCAGGAATGCTTCTGAATTGCTTTTACTTCCATGCTATTTTGCTTATCTTTGGAAAGGAAAAGGAATTCAAACTTTATCTAAGAGTATTCCTATTTTAAAAAAGATACAAATTTATTATTTCTTAGTATTCTTCTGTTTTACATTTTCCCATCTTCCTCATAAAGTTTGCATGCACGCACAGGAAGGTATGTGATGGATATAATAATGTTCTTAAAAACTATTAATTTTCTTTCATAAGTTTGCATTTGTGTGTATTTTAAGCTGCTGATTTTTAATTCTCTTGTCAAGCTTTTTGATCAATTAGAAACAAAAGGCTTGGTATTGGTGTATAGACTTGTAACAATTTAAGCCATCTGAAGTTACATTTAACACAAATTTTTAACTTAGTGACTAAAACATCAATGGTACTTCTAGTTTAAGGAATATTATAGAAGTCAGTAAGTTCTTCAGGCAAGAATATTTAAAGCCTAACCTGAGCTACATTATGAATGAATAAGAGTAAAATCAACCAAAAATTAGAGACTGACCATATTGAAAATTGTTACAGATTTCAGCCAGGTTACTGATGGTTTCAGTGGCTCAGTACGATACATCTAAGGACACTGTTTAGCAAGTGGTTATTAAGCACTTTCCTAAAAAGGCCTGCTTTATTCCTGTTGCATTTGATTTGGCACCCAAGAACAGGTACCCAAAGCCCTTAGTCAGGTAAACTAAGATCTACAATACTACTTTTTTACTATATTTTGCCACTGCAAAGTATTTTACTTTATGAAGAAAGACAGCAGGCATTGTTTTACCCCAAAGCAGAGCTGACTTACCATATTTTAAATAAGGAACTCAAGAGATTAATTTTGTGACTGCTAAATTGCTTGCTGTGTTTTACTACTGTGCATGATATGCTGCTGTTTGAATGTGAGATTGATGCTAGTGAAGTAAAATCAAAGAAAAACTATTAGCTGCTACTGCCCAAGTTGCTTGAGCAGTTCTTGCTTATCAAGGGGTTTGACGCAGTGCTGGTGTACTCCAGATAACACACATCTGAAAGAGAAACATTAATAATCAAAATACTTGATTATTTAGAGTGAATGATTTCAAATGGGTCTACTTTGCGTTAGGAAATGTATATTTCCAGGTATCTTTGTGGATCCTAATTATTAACTTTTTCCTCTTGCTTGAGAAAGAAGGAATATTTACTGAGATGGGAGGGGGAAGGGGACAATGCAAGTTTGGAGTATTGGACAGTGTCATATAGAAATATTAGTGATGTTGCAAAATCTCTATCATGAAGACATTTTATTGTTGATGAATTGTAAGAACCATCTGGGTACTATTCTAGTGATTCAGAGGCCTCTGTATGGATGGTACAGATGCTTCTTTTGTTATTGGTATGATCTTGTAAATAGTTAAAATATTTACCAAGGCACCTCTGAGCTGAAGCTATACCATTTTATTATTTATACCTTTTCAGAGGGACAAAAATGGTGGTGTCCACTAAATGTGATGGATTAGGCTTATAAACAGCCATTATTGCCATCAAACCTCACATGTCAGCTCCCCCTTTTGTGTCTGTGCATTTCTAAGCTAACCAGTGATCCATGCATAAGATAGAAGGTTAAGAATGTGCAGAGAGAAAGGGGGTTGACTCCAAGCAAGATGTATCTTCTGCTGATTAGAAATACAGCTGTAGAAAGGGGAAAGAAAAGAGTTTTTGCAACATGACACTCCCCTTTTCATTTCACACAACTCACTGTTTAGAACCTGCAAATCACTAACTAGCAGAATCACTTTGCTGTTTCATGTAACTTAGTGCAGCTGCCTTTTGTTTTCCCAAGATAAAAATCAGGAAATGCGAAAAATTAAACAAGACCAGGGAAGAAGAGGAATGAGGGAAGCAGAAGGAAGCAGAGGAAGAAGGTTGAGCAAGTGACTTCACAACTTGTTGACAGAGCAAAGTACCATTTTATTATAGTTAAGTATGCTTTAAAAGCAAGGCAGAAGGGAAAGCTAACAGAGCTTATCCAGTGTGATACTTGTCAGTGCCTTAAAACTGAAAAAGTTATTCCTACTCCTAATGCCCGTGCAAAAGAGAAGCAACTTCCAAAATAGTGATATCTCTTTAAAAAATATATTTCCCTTCCCTGCAAAAATGTAGAGCTCATCAGAGCAGCTTCTCCAAATGTCCGTACCTTGTCCCTCGTTTTTTTCCCCTTGCTTGGTAAATGTAAACAAATTTTTTTTGTTGTTAAAAGCTTTACAGATATGAAGCTATTTTTAAACTTTAAATAAACATTGCAGACAGTGGGTTTGTTAATTCTTTTGTTTGGTACTGAAGAGTAGTGTGCTATGTCCCGGTTGTTTGCTCTGTGATTTCATGTTTTTGTTAAAATGTAATTACTGAAAAGTAATAGCTGAAAGGATTTAAAAAACTGATTTAAACTAATTTCAAAAAATTCACATTCAGTGTTTTGGTGGATTCACTTAAGTGTAATGATGACTTATTTAGGCTTATTCGTATGGTACTACACAGCCAATTTCTCATTTGTCTTAACCAGAACATGATTGTAACATACTATTATGTAATTCCTATGCACATCTGAAAACCACAGAGTTACATACTACTTCTGTTGCTGGAGAAAAAGTGGAATAAAATGGCTAGAAGATGTTTGTCTCCTTTCGAATACATTGAGATCTTCAAATTCAATGCCACTGTTAGAGCAGCTGCAAACTAACAATGAGTTAACAAATCTATCCCTTAGAAATAGGTGGTGAGATTAAAAGTAACACTTCAATCATAAAATCACCTGGAACCATATTTTCTGACACTAAATTGTGTTTTCACGTTAATTTATAAACATTAACAATGGCCAGTCTAGTAGCAGGATGCATTAGTATGCTGGTGCACTGACCATCTTGTCTCGATAACGTACCGCGATCGGAATTGCACAACCAGTGTGGCAAAGGTCCAGATTGCAGTTGCCACTCCCACTGGGAAAGAAAAAAAACAAGCTGCTATGCAATTTATGTCTGCAGTTGGTTCACTGTATATGTTGAAAAATCTTGTCGGCAGAATGACATTCAACCTCATTTTGGTCCAATGTAAGCTGTATCAGCAACACTTAAAACAATTTAAAAAAGAAAAAAGGACTTTCTAAAACTTACATAGTCACAGTGGTGTGGACATACAAATCTGGATGGCTTTTGCTTACAATAAACCAGGTCTAGTCTTTTGTATTGCTGTTGCGTAGCACCTCCCACAAGAGAAAAATAACAGTAAAATGACAAATGCCCAATAAACTTGCATTTAAACTAAAGGAATATTTCTGTCTGTGACCTCACAGTTTATACAGACTTCTGCAGACTTTGATTTAACTCGCTGGAATTAGCATTGGGAACGTGAAATGAAATAACTCAAAATGGAGAGAGTGGGAAGAATTTTAACTCTCAGTTAGTTTTAATTAGTGCTTTTATTTTTCTGGGAGTTCTTGATAGTGCTTTCTGGGAGTGCTTGATAGTATCATAGGTAAAATAGGCAACAAAGGCAAATGCTATGCCTCTTTAATCAAATTTTAATTTATGATGCAGTCATATTGCAAGAATGATCTTTAGTACTGTATTGCTAGTAAAGCTGTAACTTTATTCAGTACTCATTCCTGTTCTGCAAAGCATTTAAAGATGTTCTTGAATACCTTTCAGAAGGCCCCCATCTTGTGGTGAAATATCTCCAGGTAGCTCTTTGTGGGGTGACTTCTGTTAAAATTGGTGATGGGATATGGAAATTCTGTCTGCATATATTTTTGCAGGGTTAGGTCCTGAAGGGCTATTGACTTTTAAGCCTTTTTAGTTTCAAAGAATGATGAGCTACATACGTTCAGGTTCAGTGTGTGATATTGTGCTCATTAACATATCCTAATTTCTAAACTGTTCAATTATAAATGAAAGAGAAAGCACAAAAAATAATCTAGGAAAGTGCATTGTAGTGGTATTTTCATATTTTATTTTATTTTGTGAATAAAGTTTTCTGTCGGGCAAGAGGCATACATCACCGCACTGATTCGTAGCTCAACTCTGAGCGCTTGGAAAATGTTGAAACAAATCCTGCGCCATTGTCTCTTTATGGCCTACAGACCAAATGTTGGGTTATTCAATGTCTTAGACCTCCCATTAGCTGGGCAGAATCTTGAATTCTTGGTTATGATTCAGTGATCATACAGGCAAAGTGTATGTTTAACTGAAAAGAGAATTTTCTGTGTCTCTCAGCTCTGATACTATTCCTGATGCATTCTGAATGTATGAAAGGGGAAAGGCAAGAGCGATTTTTTAGAAAAAGCCCAAATCCCCGACTTTCTTGTAATCTTGTAGGTACCAGTGACTAATATCTCTTGCAGACAAAAGCTAGTTAAAATTGACTTGAGATAGCATTCTTTTGCAATGACTCATCTTCCCTAACAATAATGGAAATGTAGCCCCTGTTTATGAGATTGCTGAAGTGCAAATAGTAGTGTCCATGAAGCTGGGTTAATTACAGGAAGGACTTTCATGGTAATTGCTAATAAACAACACTTGTCCTCCTTTGAATCTGTATTATTCTCTGAAGAGGAAGTTCGCTTCTGCAATTTGAATAGAAATTTGAACATTTGCTCAGGAGGTAGGCAGTAAGGGGGAGTAGCGAATAATAAAAATCAACCGTAAAAGGGTAGGAAACTGACCACAGCTGACATTTTCTCTCTTATAAAACGTAGAATTCGGAATGAGTTAGTGAATTCCCACAGATCGTCACTGTCTCAGCATGTAATGTGGTATGACCAAAAGGAAACAAATGCCTTCATCCGTTCAGAGACTGAAACTGAAAACTAGTCAGTCAGGGAGTGATCGTGTCTGCAAAGGGACAGCAAGGTTATTTCTTGTAAAGGCTTCTAGTTCTTGGAGGTGTGTAGGAAGCTGATTTCAGCTTTAAAGGGTATGTTCTGTGAGAGCTTAAAAATACATTATAAATACAAATAGAAGTGAAATTGCAGCAATTATGCTTGGAAACATTCTGCTAGCATCATTTTAACTTGTAAAGAAAGCAACTATGGAAGTATTTTGAAACGTACGTGATTGTAATATTCATTTCATATAAGAAGCGGAAATGAATCCCCCCCCCCCGTTTTGTGTGTCCTACTTCTTAAAAATTCCTGTAGCATCCCCTGTAAAATCTGCTCCTTTCACAAGAGATGCCTACACAGCTTTGTAATAGGGAAGTGCAGAAGGTGACCAGGTCTTAGTCTGTGCTCTTTACAAAACCACATAAGTATCTTTATCTTATCTATATTTGTTAAATCAATTAAAAGAACATATGGAAGTTAATCCATGGCTGACTTACTTTTGTAGTGTCACACAGTATGAACACAAGGGATTTCTTGTTGGTGCAGAAAATACAAAGTAGCTTTTTGGTAAATGTCAGCAGGTCAGATTTGTGGCTGTGGGGAAAACAAGTTTCCATTCTCTTTGATAAAATTATTCAACGTTTATTTTAGGTTAATAATTTAAATTCCTTTTTTACCACAAGTATTACAACAGTAAAACAAGAACGGCATGCAGCCTTTCTGAGAGATGAAGAGTTCACTTTGCTTAGTGACGGAGCTGTTGGCGCTTATTTGAATGTTACATTGACTGAAAAATGTAGATCCAGTTGTTCTAAAGTGAATCTGTCATAATTCTTGTTTCCAATCAGTCTCTGTGTAACTAGAGCATTTACTTAAAACTGTGAAAATTCAGATGGCTTTTGTTTAGGCATAGATATACTAAGTACATTTTTTGTTTAGGCAAAATAAACATTTGCTTGAGTGGGCCCCAAAATCTGCAAGGAGTGGAGCTATACCCGACAAGTGGATAATCAGGGCATTCTCAGGAAGTAGAAGGTTTAGGCTTGTGTTCTCCAAAGGAGAAGGGGATAAGGTATGTGGAAAGACTGATACTTATCTTCTTTGACGGTTTTGTGGATGTAGTTTGTCATGTCCCTTGTTTGCCTTAGAAGTATCTCAAAATGAAATGTCTTGTTTGGTCTCAAAGCATTTAATATCAAATAAATTTCTGGTCTAATTTCACTGAAAAAATATCACTTGATCCAATATTGCAGGATGAGTTCAGTGCATCCTCTAATTTTTTTATGGCCTGCCTATTCATGTTAATAATAAAATAATAATGAGCAAACTTCTTTTATAGAAGTATTATGCAATGCATGGTACCTCTGTTGGTAGAAAATGGGATTAGTGAGTGTTTTGAAGTCTAGGATAGTCCTAAAATCCATATGCAGACAAAATTCTTGCTGCAAGCAGTAGGAGATTTAGTTGCATATGAATCATAAAGTTTAATATGTAGGCATGTGTATGGCAAGAGCTGTGATAACTGGTGGGGAAAGCCAAAGTTGTATATGCAGGAAGGCATGCATGATATGTTATTATTGAGGGTCCTTTACTTGGACATCTGCTCAGTGGAATGGAGAAAAAGGAGCCTATTTTTTTCCTTAACTTTAACTTTTCCTTTTAACTTTAAAAGAGGACTGAAGTTTTAGAAGTTCAAGATTCCCACCGAGATGCTTGCTGGGAAAAGCAGACATTGAACAAAAGACAGTGGGAGAGAGGGAGAAGGCCTCCTTCCTTTGCCTCTGCTTGGGGGTCTCTTGGAAGTGCTGTCCTGGGGCTTCATCAAACACGCTGTGCTACAGGGGATGCAGCTCCTGACCACCACACAGGGCTGGACCTGGGGGACGGAGAGAATCTTGAATATGGTGTAGTAATGTAACTACTTCCATAGTTCTAAGTTGCCTTCCAACAGGCTTTGATTTTTCAGTTTTTTATTTATTTGAAATTGTTTGACAAGGAGTGATAGAAATAAATTAAATGTTTTTTTCCCATGAACTGTGAGGCATCGCTCTTAGGCTGAGCACTAAGCACATATTGTACCCTTGATTACTTCAGACTTTGTAGTAATATTTAATTTTTTAAGAATGGTCATAGAATTGACCTGTAATACTTCAAATTTTGGCTTTCTAGGCCATCAGGAAATTTCAAGATGTTCTGCCTGGATTCACACTAAAAATGATTTGCAAAGTTACATTTATCCCGTTGCCTAGAGGTGCAGAATCTTCTAAAAAGCAAAAAAGGAAGGTCATGAATAACATAGAAATATTTATTTTTATTGTAACTTCCTTACAGTGGTCTGTTTCTAATATTTTCTCAGAATTTTTTAGGGAAAACTGGTTTTTGCTTAAATTTACGTTAAATGGATGTTTTCATGAAATAATTACAGTTTCATGGAAAGAAAATGAATTGCAAGCAGTTCTGGAAAAGAAGCAAGAAGACAGTTAGCTTCAGCATAAAACTTGGAAAACTAAATCTTTTTACATCAACTCCTATCATTTTGAAATTTGAAAGTGAAGCTATCGGTTACAACATAATGTATGCATCTTGGAGAGAGACCTGCAGAGCATGTCAGAAAGGCAGGCACTTTTAATGGAGTTTGAGACAATGGAATATTTTGATTCCCTGAAATGAGTATATAATCATCTTGTTAACATGGTTTTATTTAAGATAAATGGAGAGTGGGCAGAAAAGAAGGCTAATTAATAGTGACCTTGGAGGAAAAAGCAGGAAAGAAGGAGGGTCAGTGATCAGCAAATAATTACAAGACCTTCTCTGGGCATCTTTAATTTTCACACCCTGACTTATGTTTGTGAATTTTTGTGGTCTGTTTCAGCTCGACTCTTTTCCTATGTTATCTGCTGTCTCCTTTCAGTTTGTCTTTGCCCCAGCCACATACTTAGACATTTCTCACACAGCCATGCCAAAACTCCAGGTGGCAGAATACCAGTTTCATATAAATTACACTGCAGTGAAACATTCACTATTTTTTTTTTCCTAAATCACATTTGAAAAATCAGACTTTCTCAGAGAATAGATCTAGACAGAATCTGAATGTAAAATTGCCTATATATTTTATGTTGTAAACACAGAATTATCTGAAAAGGTTCTGCTCCAATAATGCAAACCCCATTTTTTATCTCCTGTGAATAGAATGAATTATTTGGCACCTGAATAATGCAGCAGCAGGGCCAAAATTAACTCCTGTTTCACCAGAAAACTTGTTGCTAAGAAATAGTCATATAGCATTTGACTGTCAAATAAATTGACTGAGGGTTTGTTCTTTTCTTTTATGTTAATTGTATATATTGTTTTTGAATTAACTGAAAAAATATAGCTTAAGGTTTAAAATTTTGTAAAACATACAGTGGCATAGACAGATGGCTCTTTTACAACATTAATAAATTTATTGGTCATGCCTCTCAGCACGAGAAAATAATTTGCCATTCCATTTATCCATACTTCATTCTTTTGGATTTTAACCCTCTCCAGATCAGCATGTTTATTTAGATCTACTGTGTTAAATATTCAAATAATTTTAAAGGATTGTACAGATTGAAGCCACTGCAGAACATAGCAATTGATTTAAATACATGGAAGTGAGTGGAAACAGTTCTGTTAGACCCATAGACTTACGAAAAAGTAGTTCTTACCAGTTCCATAGCAGTTTTGTCACTGACTTTAATTGGATAGTACCTGTTGTTTGAAAAGTCTAGAGGAACTGTTTGGAAAGTAAGATAATTCAAAGTGAATTGGAACTTTTTAGTTTATAATTATAACAAATGCATGAAATCAGTAAAATAAAAATACAGCAGTAGCTGCTGTTCCGAGTTAAGCATTTCAAAATAATTGGAAATAGTTTTAGTTTCAGAAGTATTAATTAGTCTTATTTTGTAAAGCTGATAGTTTGGTTAAAATTATTATTTCCATGAAATCTTGGATTCCATCCAATATTTTTTAATAATCATGGCAGAGATCAGAAGTATGAAACTAGCTTGTATCCTTTCCTTAGCCTTTTATTGCTTTGAATCTCTCTTTCAGCTTTCTGTGACTGAGTTTTAATATTTACCAACAGTTTAGGTGATACAGAAAAGCTCTACTGCTCACTTGCGTGCTTTTCAATAATCTCACGAGGCAGATAGTGCTGTAGTTGGCTGTAAATGTATTAACACACTGTAAGTACTTAGTAAACCCTTTCTCCTATGCCTAAGTCCAAAATTCAGTTTATTATTATAACTGATTCTGAAACTACTTGACGCTTACATGCAAAAGCAGATGATGATATGATCCATCCTAACATATTTTCTTTAGTGGTGGTTGCTTGCGTTATGGCAAAGCAGTCTAAAGATGCTCCTTCTGCCATTGCCAACATCCTGATACAAAATAATACTCTTTATATGGTAGCAGTAGCTGTACAAACTGAATATGAGAACCCAGAATCTGCACTGTTCATTCAGCTTTTCCTGAACTGATTTGCACAACCAAGGTTGCATCTCTTCATATTTATCCAAGGGACCGTGTGCTCAAATATCCAGGTAAGCATGTAAGTGATATGTAAAACGTACACAACTGTGTTGGTATTGAAGCTCAACATTAAGCCATTAACTGTGATATTACATGAAAGCATGGGTACATGCGCTTTGCTTTTTCTGTTTTCCAAGCGTTTGTGGACATGAATCAGTCTTCACTGTTGTCTAATCCCTTTTGAATTGTTCTACCATGCTTATGTACTTTCATTTCTAAATAGCCTTCATTATTCACAGACTTTTTGTTTTCTTAACTCATCCTTCATTACTTACTCCCCAGCATTTCCAAAATTAATATGATTTTTTAAATAGCTATCTGTTTTCTCTCCTCTTCCTACTAATTATTATTGCTAGTACAGTATGTAGTGGGGAAAAACTGCAGGAATATTCTTTGTGTGTTATATTTTACAAAGATTAGAACAATCAGAATATGAACATGAATTCTTAGATACAAAGCATAGTGCCTGATCAGCTATTCTGCTCAGAAGCTTCCTCTACTAGGATTTTTTGATATATCCTGTGAACTAAGCTCAGGTAATGATTGTATTCAATGTAGGATTTTCAACATAACGCCTCCTGCTGAATCAATGAAAATTTGCAGATAAACAGCTACCTTGTGTCATGATAAATGGTATGGTCTTTGATAGTAAAACTCAGAAACTTTTTGTGATGAGATAGTCTATGAAGATAACAAACACGGACATAATTAGTGATTCTAAGTGAAAAAACATCCTATGTGGAATCACATTAATATTGCATTTATTGAACTGAATTTCATTAAATGTTATGAGTATCACTGATAGCTTTAAAAAAAATGAAGGAAAAACTTGTATCATATTAGCAGTTCTTGGTTCTCTAGTTTGTAATAGACACTGAGGGAAGAGTGATGTTAGCTTAACTTCTCCACTGCATTTTCTTTTTTTTTAAGGGTGCAGAATTTTAATTGTCTTAAACCGATGCTCCATTCTAGAGCATGTAAACAGGATGACCAAAAAAAACCAAAAGTAAGATGAGCCCATAAAAGAACAAAAAAAAAAAAAAAAGGAAGGAAGGAAGAGCAGGAAAATCTCACTGAGTTGTTAAGTAAAATGGGAAAACAAAAAGAGCATTTTGGCATCACAGGCAAAGATAAAACTATTTTATACTGGGAATCAGTATCAAGAGAAATGAGCTATAATTTTATTTTGTCTCCCTACACATACTATTTTTTTAAAGAAGGCAGAATGTAGTTTTAAGAACTAAATCGCTAAAATTACAGTAATCATAATGGAGAATTAAATCTTGTTTTGCCACGACAATATGGCTCAAGCACTGACATTTTAGATGTGAAGTTTTTATTACTGGTATTTGATATTTATTAGTTTCCATAATTGTGGATGTAAAGATACAGTTTACTGTATATTTAATATAAATTACACATCTATAAACCATGCGTGTGTGTGTGTATATATTCTTCTCTAAGAAAATTAAAATAGCAACTTCTTAAAGCCCATAACGCTTTAAAGCTCATAACATTTAAAGCCCATAACATATATTTAAAACATTCATTTGAATATTTTGCAGTTACATGCTGAAGCATATATATCAGTTTTCAGCTAATGTTGCATAAGCATTGATATTTTATATTTAAATGCTGTTCATTTATTTCATTTATTTGTGTAAACTAGACATAGTTGAACTATAACCGAAGTAATACCCACTGGAAGAAAAACTTTCTCAAAGAAAACCTTAAGAAAATCATGTGCAGAAAGAGAATAAAATTTGAAAGTGTATTCTGCACCTGCACGCAACATACAGCATTCAGCAGAGAATAAGACCTTACCCAAAGCTAATGTTGCAAAGCTATTTCTTCTTTTAAATTCCAGTCTCAGCTTGCTTGAGCCTATCCTGCACAAATAAGAGAGAACTGTGACTGAAAATTTATGAAGTTACAGCAGGGTAACTTTTTTATACATCTTAGATTCAAAATAAATCAAAAAACCTATAACCCAATGCTACAAATAGATCATTCATTATCATTTAAATAAGCAATGAAAAGGAATTCTAATGTCACAGAAAGCTATTAACCACCAATTTGGGAACCCTTCTAAATTTTAGGATGGGCATGAGGCTTGGATAAAATATCAGTGCCATGATTTCCCTTTCTGACACTTTGTCTGTGTGCTCTTTAGACAAAAGAATACTTTACTGTTTGTTCAAACAGTGCCTGACATGCGGGGATGCTAATCTCTGTTGCTTGTTTGCCATGATGGAAATAAAAACAATTAAAAATATAAATGATCAAAAAGATCAAAAAGAGCTGTCTAGTTTCATATATGTAAGCATAACAGGGGTTTTTGGACAGCAGGATGGGTACGGAATGGGAACTTCTACAGTTCCAGGCCGGAGCCTGTCACTGCTTTCTCTGATAGCCCTAATGCAAATGCCATTAGAAACCAATCAGAACAAACACCTGTGGTATGAGAAGGCAGGGCAAGCATTCCACGTTTAGATAAAGCTTAAGTCACGGGTCACTCAGACAACCCATATTCTGCATTTTTTTTTCACATATATATAATGATAGTCTCTAACCAAATGAAATCGTCACTGTTTTTCCATTGGAGTTTGACAGCTTCTTTTTTTTTTTTTAATATTACTGAGAATTTGGTTCAGCAAGTCAGCAGATATTTTTATTTGTATTATGAGATTTTAATAATTAATATATTTAAACTTAAAAAATATAATTTTCATTTATAATCTGGAATGAAGTTCACATTAGCCATTCAGTAATGCCTAAAAAAAAAAAAAACACCTGTGATTATTTGCAGGACAGTGGTAATTCCTGAGGTCTCTGAGAGATGCAAGGTCACACGTAAACTATTTCTCATGCGTGGCTTTACAATTTTTTAGAAACGTTCTTTGCTATGCTGTGCAACGTTATTTGCTTGCCTTAGACTGCCTTGATCTTTCAGGTGCAGCTTTTCTGTGCTTCTTGAAAAGAAATGGTTCTATCTACACTTGGTTTTGTTGGCTTCTTTCCGAGCTGTTTAATGGACAACTGGTTTGTTTTATTTATCTGACAGGGTTTCTTCATATTGTTACAGGTTATCAGCACTCTTGGAGATCATATTACAGCTTGTGCTAGGATTTGACCCTCACTAAGGTTCACTTTAAATCAGATCCTTATCATTAATGCAGTGATAAATAGAGATGCTTTGGAAGCAGTATACAGATTATTTATTTAGTGCCTCTCTGTATCATGTTTTATACAACCGGGGATCAATGTCAGACCTTTATGGATATAGCTTAGGTTGCATTCAGTAACTACAACCTAAAGCCCTTTAAATAATGTTGACTTAATAGCTGACACTTTTATGAAATAAGTCTGCAAGGGGGGGAATGTAATATTGCTCTACAGTGAGGAAGATTTTGATTTTTAGTTTCATCCCAAACCTACAGGGATGTTTTTGGTTTAACAATTGCTTCTGAAGTCTCCACTTTAAAAATAAATATAAAGGGAGACAAATGCTTTTAAGAAAAAATGGAGTGCTCTACCACAGGGATGACCCTAGGTTATTGCTTTTGTAATGATACTTTTTGGGAGCCTCTAAAGAATTTTGTGTTTTAAGGTCGCTCTTTCCTACATTTTTTCCCTCTAATATTTGTTGATCCTTTTATGTCACAAGTGATTTTCTTTTCTCTTAAATATTTAGGCTGAATTAAAATATGTTAACCTTCTTTGAATGTTACCTTATTTTTTCAGTCTCATGACTTTCTGTAATACTTTTTCTGGAGTGTCTGTCTTGCTGTGCAAGATGGTGCATTTGTAGTCTTTGTATACTCTCTATCTTTGTAGTATTTGTATTAGATTTAAATTCTCCTAAGCAGATAGCATGTAAACTTGAGACTGCAGAAGACAAGGTTTTCCATTAGAATTATCAAAAGTCTTTTCACTATGTAGCAAATAAATTAAATTACTGCTAGGTTAATAAAGTAATTTACTTAAGTTTTATAGTGTAATAGAACATGTTTCTAGAAGACTTCCTTAAGCAATTTCATAGGCATATAAATAGAGGGGAGGTGTCTGGAGGAAAATGTTTAAGTACAATTTTAGGTTTTGGCAAAAATAAGAGACTTGGATTTGAAGCCATATCATGGGTAAAATTGGATTCAAGTTTGGGCCAAAATCTCAAGAGTGATTGTGGTAAGATTTCAGCTCATTTAATAGAAATTCTAAGTATTCAATGTCTTCTAAAATGTTTTTCTCCCCTTCCTATTTGGGAACAAGATTTGTATGGATGGGTTGTGTTATTAGCTTCAGTTAGGTTTCTTCTTAGAGAAAAAACAAAGTATCAAAGTTCTGCAGAATGGAGGAACGGTTTTGAGATTTGCAGCTGATACATTTCATCTTCCATAATGTCCTTTAATGTAGAAATGTAAACTATAATGTATTAAGCACTTGAGTTTTAGAAAGTTCAAGGAAAGCAGCTACAGGGTTTTTTTTTTTTTTCTTCTTCCACTTGTGGCTTTAGTTCAAGTTGGGAGTCATATGGCTAATGAAGAAACAAACCTGAAACAGAATTCGAGTCCCTCACAGATGTTATTAGCTACAAAGCCTTCCATCATGTTAGCCATAGCTACTTAAAAGTTTCTATGAAAACCCATGACCTCCTTTCATAGGTTGTTTCTGTAGCAAGTATGAAATATTCAGCCTAAATGAATCAAAAAGGAACAGAGTATTCCTGAGAGCTAGTGCCAAACTAACTCTTCAAGAGGAAGGCAATTTCTTCAGAGAAATGTAACGGATACGAGGTTAGACTGAACTATACAAGAGATGCACGTTCTAGTGATTATCTCAGTACTATGTGCTGATGGTTGTGTACTTGTATCGAAATCCAAGTTTCATTTAATTGAAAACTTTGGAGAGATGTTGTTATTATTTATTTTGAATATACTATATTGTTTCTTTTGTAATCTTATGTTGCTGTAATAGCACTAAACAGCACTATCAAATATTAAGTAATGAAGTCAAATGATCATTACAAAGTTATAGTCAATTTTACTTTCTTTTCTTCTTGCATATTAATCCTACAATTTGTTACTTTTTAATTTCTGGAGTTTTGGTTTCTGTTAATAGTTGTTAGCTATATAGGAATGTTGCCTATATATATGCCATAAATATTGCCAGTAATATGCCTATAAATAGGTTTCTATGGGAGAGGGATGTTTGTGAGTGTTCACTTTGACTTAACACAGAGTGTTTGAAGTTGTGGCTGAATTAAGAGTGTATTTCTTTAAAAAGATATTTGTACTTCTTTAACAGATTAGTATATTTTATTGTTTAATTGGAGATCTGTTACTGGAGAATGTTTTGTTTTAAATAACAAGTTACGGTATTTATCTTGGAAAGAATGAAGTGATGCTTTTCATAAGGATCCAAGGAAATGCAGAAGTATTTAACAGTATAATTTTTACATGTAAAAATACTTCCTTTTGCTCACAGTACTAGAATTGTTCAAGCATATTTCTTCATAAATGAAAAAAACAGCACCTGGAATCATGCTGAACCATTCAAATACTCAGAGTTTTGTTATGTACTGCATTCCTGCTAAACAAGAGAACTGGAGGTACATGATTGATACAAGTGGCTTTTTTAAACAAAATGCATTTCTGTTAAGCAAAGTGTTAATTCCACCCTGCTTTAAAGTTATTATTCCCAATCTTTTAATTTGTCTGGAAGTAATCCAAAAGAAACAGCTATCATCTTAGTTAAGTTTGTTCTGATGCTGTAAACTGTATTACTGCTTGTTTGTGAACTAGCTTAATAGCTTACTTAGCTGGATTCCAAAAATACTATTGACATTACTGCTTAATTCATTCCCCTACAACTTGAAATTTCAGAATCTCTTAAATTCTGTTTTTGTGAGGAGAGAAAATATCTTTTATTAAGCTGATTCTGTTGAGGGAGGAGGGAGGCTTTTTCACAGCAAAACTTTTCTTTAGGACGTGTGTTTTCAAAGAACCCCCTACCTCTTCCCATCTATTTTGGCCTTCTCTCTGTGCCTCCTCTTGCTTAGATCCTTGAATATTATAGTTGAAACAGCACTACAGCACCTATTTATAGTCATCAGTGTTTTATTACATCATGTCACTTGTCTTCATAAGTCTCAGCGCGATGCAGAGAATTACTTTGGTGCCTCATAATCAAAGTTTCAAATACTAGCTTGTATAAATGTCACCTCCAGGTCATTATTCCGTATATACCTATGTGGAAATACATGTGGCTATTTCTGCTTCTGGCTTCTATACACTCAATAATGCCATATATGAAAGGGCTTTAGATGGATATTTAATAGTATTAACTCTAGTTGTTAGCATGTCATTTGGTCTTAATGGATCTTGACAAATGCTGAGTTAAAGATAACTGAGTGCAACAGATGGATCAGAAAGCAGTCTAAAGACCTAAACCTAGATTTTCACAGTAAAGGCTGAAGTCAGTATACAGTAGGTTATTTCTTTTACAGCTCATTGTTAGATTAAAACAAAGACTATTTGCAAAGTTGCTTTTGTGCTACTTTTCCTCATGTATTTTGTTCATTTGGAGGTGAAACATTTTGTATATGGCAAGATGTTGTAAGATGAAGGAGAAAGTATAAACCGAGGCAAGGACCTTGTGAATATTTTGTTTCTGAATATATTTTTGTGAATATCTGAGGAAGATGAGTTTGCACAAAATAATATTACGGATAATGATCCACAGTTATCCTTGAAGATGAAAAAATGAGAATCTAGCTGTGATATGCTAATTCAAGTCTTACACAGCAAAACAAGAGAATGTTCTTAAGCTTTCCTATTGCAGCAGATCAACAGGCATTATGAAACTACTACAATATTAAGCAGTGGGAGATATAATCCTCATAGGCAGTATAGGCCTGTCATAAATTTAAGATGAAAGATGTATTGACAGGCTTTAAATCCCATTTTAAAGAAGAAGGTGTATTTAAACCTAGATTCGGGGGGAAGGGCAGGAACTTCCGCTGAATGACAGTTACTGATATTCTCTCAGCATAGCAAGCAATCGCTTTAACTCACACACCCTTGTGAGAACATTAATTTTGCTCTGTTGGCATGGAACTGAAATATCCTATAAATCTCCATTTAAAGGCAAATTTGTAAACAATAAAATGCAGAAGTAGAAACATTTTAATTCACATTGAGCATACTGTGTAGCATGTTATTTACAGTGCAGTGTTAAATGCTGAAACACTTCAAAAAAATCATCTTATGGGCTCTTATGATTTGGGGGCTGGGATTAAGTGCCAGAAAACTGCGTTTAAATAGCATTAGGGATCTGACACAGGCTGACAACAGCTAGGCAGTTCCACAGTATTCCACACACTGGCCCACATCACGCAGTTCTCATGTGATTAAAATTATTGTTGAGGTCCAAGGAGATTCCTCCTGCTTGAAACCTGGCCTGTCAGTCCCCCTTGGGCAGGAATTTTCACAGGACCATATGGGAGTGAAGCACCCAGTTGAGCTTTAGCTGTGTTCTATAACCGTTTTGTAAGGAACTATGACATAGTAGAAGCAGTGGCCTACAGCTTTTTAAAACATTTTATAACAATTATAGCTGTTGAAGTACATATACATCATGTGCAGCATGTAGATGCACTTCACAGAGAGCCAGGAGGAGAAGAGAGGGGCAACAACAAGCCCTGAAATTTGCTGGGAAATGCAGATACACAGTACACTGGAAGCTCTGCTGAAGATAGAAACTAGGTGACGTGGTTTGGAACTGATGAGTTGGCTCCAGCTTGACTAAAATCTTTTAATCTGTTCTTGCTTCTGCTGAAATTCTTACGTACTTGAAATGCCGCTTTAAAAGTTGATGCTGATTAAAGGTAACAGAGTAGAGCACATGTGGAGGATGTTTGTTGATACACCTGCAGGAGTTTTGGAGCACTTATCCATTGTCCTAAATTTAAGCATATGTGATGCGCTATCTTTGCTCTGACCAGAGGCTTCAGAAGTAGGTGAATGTAATGCACAAACCATCCAGCATCATGACAGTGGCATAATCTCCATATGGAAAGAGGGAAAATCTTTCCTAAACCCTGAAAGCCAGTTAGATTCTGCCTTAATGATTATCTGATGACCTAGATTTTTACATTCTTAGGCTACGCCACCTGAATTGCAAACAGGTCTTTTGGCCTTTAAGTTTCTCTTGGGCACACTTACAGCATTGAGTCTGCTTTTCTTAGCATCTCTGGTACATCTTCTGTTTGCTATTCTCTAATGTAATCTTTTCTGGAAGAGGGATCTCTAAGTTCAGTTTCCCAAAGTAGCTGGGACTGCATCCTGGCCGTGACATTCCTGTACAGTCCACATTTCCACAGTATCTTAAGCTAAAGTGCCGACTGTGGGCACACTGATTTACAGTTTTCCTCATTCATTGTAAAAGTGGTTGCAGCCTCCTAATCACCAGTCCACTTAAGTGATTAGTAGGGTGGTTGCTTCTGAGTAGAAGGCTGCTGAAGTTTAATCGTTCTTACCTTGGTGAGTTTTACAAATTTCAGACCAAGACTGGGTAAAAAGGATGCCAAATAAAGACAACAGGTCAAAAATTCATTTTGTAGGTGAATTTTCTTTATATAGAGAATCTTTAAATCTGTAAAGCTGTACAAGGTTTTCTAGGGTGTCACAATCTTAGCAGTGCCCTTCTTTCTTTGTGTTCAGTTTAGATTTTTTTTTCCCCCCTAGAAAATTCACACTTTCCTTTAAATGTGACTGCTTTTAGAAGTGTAAATTCTGAACATTCTGCCATCTTTCTACCCTTACTGCCAATAGACTGATAATAAGCTTCTGCCTTTATTGGTGATAAAGATTCAACGAATCTCTGTCCAGCATTTCTATTCTGCTAAGAAATAGGATTTTTTAAATCCATATTAAAATTAAAAATCAGAGAGAAAAAAGTTTTTTGACTGTTTCATGAAATCAAAATTTCAGAAAATGTTACTATTTTCATTGGGATGAAATGACATCTTTCAGACCCTCATTTTGTATGTACTTCCTTTGCTCTCTCATGCAGTCGATTTGCAGGATAAGTGCATTCAAGTGTCTGTTCTAAATCAAGCAGAGTAGTTATTTGAAGGTATGTCTTCAAAAGTATGTGATTACCCTAGATGGTCCTAGTTATTTTGGACTTTTTTTTTAGCATCTGACTGGAAACTCCAGTGCATTCTGAGGAACTTCTCTTGATTAAAAGTTTGTTCAATCTGGGCAGGCACAAACTTACAGTTTTGCTTTTTTCCTTGAAAAAATTGTTTTCTCAAAGAAATTATTGAGAAATTCAGGCTGAAAGTAATATCTCATTTTAAAAAAAATAATGTTTTCTATTTCAGAATGGTTGAGGATGGGGGACTTAATCTTTCTTGCCACCCTGGGCACTCATGTATACTGTTACAAAAAAGGTTAGGTATGTGAGTAAGGGAATTATTTCTGCCTGTCTATGAAGAATACTGTATTGACCTTGTCTGAAAACTGGTTAACTGTCCAGATGATCAACTTGACATTGATATGTAAAATATATTTAATATGTAAAATTGTCCTTTGTTGCCTCTTTTTTGGAAGATTTTATATTCACGTTATCCTGGCAAGTGAGGAGTAGGTTTTTATATTGCTCAAGAACACATCTAATAGATACATAAACATTAACAGGTTTTTTTTTTGCAAGAAAAATATTAAGTAGATACTTTAACAACAGCATAATGTTTGTTCAACGTTCAAGGTTTTAATCATGATTTGTATTTCATGTGTACATAATTATCAATCACTTTTTAATCTTCTTTTAAACATCCCTCAAATGCAGTTTTGTTAAGTACATTTGCTTTTTTTTTTCCAGATAACCTCTTTTTATATTTTGCATTCATAGTTCTTTCTATCCTTAAAGTTTTCTTTCATATTTTCTTGCCCTATGCTTTCTCTACATGAAAACACCTATGAGATGACTGGCAGGTAGTGAGAAAATAAGTGCTTAATGCATGAGGAAGCCGTTACAACAGTCAGGAAAGGGAAATTACAGCATTTGTAGTAGGACAATCATTACTTTTATAAATTTCAGTATGAAATTTTTAAAGCTTCTTGATAGTTCTTTAATAATTAAGATTTTTTATCTTGATTGTCTTGCTGTTAACATGAGATGATATAATGATTAATATTGTTTAAATCACAGTGTTAAGTGAAAGAAAAATCATAGTGTATAAGCCTCTCCATACTAGCTGTAGAGGCTTAATGTTACATTCAACCCAGTTTAGAAAAATATGTCGTCGTTAGCTTGTAGGTGAGTGTAAATTTATAAAATTGAAATACATATTAGTATTATTATATTTATATAAGCCATGTATGAACACACATTCAAATACTTATCTAGCTTTTAAAAAATGTAATTGTGTAAATTAAGGTTAATCATGGAGTATAACTAAAAGCTAGACTTTCAAGCTAAATAGTAATCCAATGAAACTAGTTTTGTGTTTAAAAAAATCTATAACAAATGGAATTCCTCCAAAAGATACCTGTGAGACAAGCAGACAGATATTTTATCATCACTGTAGCTGAGATAGTCTTTCGTATTAGATATAATCTAGATGAGAAACATCAAGGCAAGAGTCAGGCTAAGCAGGTGCTTTCTCAGAGGATAAAGGATGTCATGAAAATCAATCTCCCACAGAGCTGTAAGAGACGGATTTAGAACTATTGCATCTTGTCATAATGATACATGACAGAAAGACACAGCCACCATATGCAGAAAATAAAAGAGAAACCACCACCCAGAAAACTGTGAAGAGCACATTGACAGAAGTCATATGAAAATGAGCAGACATCTACAGAGACTTTCATGAAGTACAGAAGAAAAATCTCTTAGCAAAGATACTGTGCTCAGATTTAAGCAATGTAAGTTAAATTTATCACTGCCAAGACTTATTCTGCAACTTTTGTGAAGTCACTTAGTACTAAAATCTGCTCAAATGCCTATTGTTCTCAAAAGATCTACCATCAGATTCTTGATTTCTGTGCTTTAGTTTCCCAAGTGTAAAACAGGAGTAATAGCAATTTGCTCTCTGGAAGGCTTGTCACAAGCATGAGTTCATCATACGATACCAGTGTAACACAAAAGTGACAGGAGCACATCTATATAGTATGATTTAAAAAAAAAAATTAGCAGTTTATTAAAAAAAAAAAAAGAGAGAGAGAGAAAGAAAGAGAAAGTCAGTATCACAGACTGAAAGCATTCCCAAAGGAAATTATGATGTTCTGATTCCATAACTTTGTTCCTAGAATTATTTAGTGATATTGTATCTGAGGCAACCCACCTATCATCAGTCACACCAATGAACGCTGTCTGATGTTCACCTCAAGAACTTTTCAGACGTCACTCACATGTTCTGTCCATGAATAACAGAGTATACAAATTATTTTTTCCAAGAAAATGTCTGATTTTGATGTTTTGCATTTCATTGCAAGGTTTTTAGGAGACTCTTCCTTAACTTTGTTTGGGGGACGCGATCAGACAAGTGTCCATTCTCAGATGAAATGTTATGGAAAGCACTGAGTACTTATAGTATGTGAGGTACATATATGTAAAAAACAGTGGGGTTACTGCCAGGAACATAAAGACTTTCACTATCAGCCATTTAAAATCAATTTGAAGGCATTTGGAAAGCATTTTAAAGAGCAACTAGGCATCAATAAAATTTAATTAATTAGGTCTATGGATGCACATGTAAATTGAGTGTTAATTGTGCTAGCAATGCTTTTCCATTAAAAATTAAACTCGTGATTAGCAACAGAGAAAAAACAAGCCAATCTTGCCATAAGCAAATCTCATTTTCTTTAATTGTGTAGTTTAGATAACAATCATAATTTTCCATTTACTTTGTTAAATGTTAGACTCACTATAGCATGGAAAAGATTGACCAACTGTCAATTGTTTTAAAATTTCACAGAAGTGTCATTCAAAACCTTTGATGCAAATTATTTATTTAAATTGCCTTATCCCTCATTTGAGCAAGAATGGAAGGTTCTTTTTTCTTAATTAATATTAGGCAAACATAACACGTTAAATATATTAAGGGAATATATTAAAGAAAAAAATAATTTTATCAACCATATTTTCATAAAGATTTAATTGTTTACGGGTAATCTACTTCTATTTATTTACTTATAGATCTATATATATAGACAAATGAGAATTAGTATGAAAGTCAGTGCAGTCCAAGACATAGGTTTTTGAAGCTTCAGTTCAGTTCCTGCTTCTTCCACAAATTCTGCTCCTGTAACTCTGCTTTAAAAACAAAAAACACAGAAAAGAATGTGTGCTACGTTTTTGAAAAAAAAGTAAATAGCTTTAAGGGGTGATGAGTGTTAGCCTCTAGTGCTTGTAAAACAGAAGTACGTTCACACAACCCAGACTAAGGCTCGTGAAGTGCAAGTTTTAAAAGTACTCCTACTGGAGTATTGTAGGTATCTCTGAAGTTCTGGATTTGGTTTTCAGGCGGCTGAGAATTAGAAGTTAGAGAGGCAAGTTTTATTAGCCACTTCATTATGTCACTGTGGTGAGGATAAGTGGAGTGAAAACTGTGGAGTGCTCAAGAGAGGTAGACATGGACACCATATAAGTAGAGAGCAATGGTGGTGTTGTCATTGAACATTATATGGAGAGTAATGGCAAAAAGAAATATTAAAAAAAGAAGACAGTGAAAAGAATGAGAAAACTATCTGAAACAATACACTCTGAGGACTCTGAATTCAAACCTTAACTCATCCTTTCATTCACACAAGCTTTACTGGCAGAATGTCGCTTAACCTGTGGAGAAGGTACTCTCAGTTGGCTTTGTCCTGCCATATGAAGAATAATGTCAGGAAAAATTAGCTTGTGATCATGCATTTTTCATATTCATTGTTAACTCATGTATTTTAGCTCAAGATTGGAACGTGGATGAGCTTTGTTTAAGCTGATACTGTTCTAAAAGGATTTGAAATCTAAATCAATTAAGACAGACGAAGTAGTGTCTCACAAGAATCCAAGGAGATTAACAGCCAGCAGTCTGTCATAGGGTTCTAGGTTTGCAGAGGATCACACAAAAATATTTATGTAGTAAAAAAAAAGGGACTGGAATAAAACACCTAGGATTAGTAGGATTTACTATTTTACAGATATTTCAAAATCAATCCAAATGTGAAGAGAGTATTTTATCACTATTTATCACTGTTTCAACAGCTTTGAAGTTCCTCAGTATTACTTGAACTCAGGACTTGATTCTATCTGTGTAGCACTGTCATTTCTCAGTAGTTTCTCGGACAGTGTTGAGTAGCATAGCAGAAAACAGAAATTTTGAGAAACGTCACAGTCTTCCTTCTGTAACCTTGTATGCTTTCTCACAGTTCACATTAACGTACCCTGGCAGCTGGGAGGCTGGGCTGTTCCATGCTTACATGCTAAACAAGGCAAGTCCATTTCAAATTCTTCATAGCCTCAGGGGAAAAAAGCAAGAAAACTTGGTTAGTGGCAAATTTTCAAAGGCAGAGGATTGATTTTTTTTCTCTTTTTCTTGAAAAATCAGGAAAAATAGTATATTAGAAGCAATAAAGACTTGATTGCCTAAATCTCACTGTCATGAAATAAGTGTGTTGAAATTACTGATTAGCGTCTATTACCTGATGTGAAACTTGGAATTTTGATAGGTGAATGAAAATGTCCTACTGACTGAAATTGTCCTCCATGAGTTTGTTTTTTCTCCTTTTTCCACATAGTATTTAGGTGCCTTTCCTTTCTAACCTCAGCCTTCCGACCCTGAAACTCTTCATACTAACATACTCTACATACATAAGTACTGTGTGTTACCTATGCATAGGTTGTGACTCACATGTTGGAGGTGGTATTTAGTACCTGCAGTAACTTCAACATTACTAAGAAGCAGTATAAGACAGCAGTGTTCTAGTTCCATGTTTGCTTCATGACTAATTCAGCATGGGTTGGTTTGCTTGTCCCAGCTAACATACCATATTCATCTCAACAATATCTTCAGAACAAAGTGAAGGAAATGTGAGTGCACAAATTTAGTAGAGGAAGTGGTCAAATCATTGTTTTTTTGAATGTACCCATATATTTTACTATAACAGCTGTAACAATGTCCTTCTCTGAAACATGTAGAGAACTATAAATTCTTTGTTCTAATTGATTTTATACTTTGAAACATGACTAGAGCACTTACAGAAAGCATAATAATTATATATTTCATAACATCTCTGGGAAATTGGTGTGTATGTAAGAAATGGCTTGTGCCTTTTCACCGTAGCTGAAAGGACCAAACTCACAAATTCCATTGAATTATGAAAGCAGCACAAAAGGCAGTATCAAGAATCAAGTTAGTTACTTGAAATCCTGACTGTTAGGTCTACATTGATCGTTTATCTGGTGCCAGAAATGTCTGACCACTAATGGATTTTCATTGCACACACATGTTCATGCAGGACTGGACTGTGTCTTTGTCTTACCTGCTCAGACAGGAAAGTGAAGACTCTTCATCGTATTTTGCCCCACACCTAAACTACAGTGCAGATCCTGCTTATTTAGTACCCCCTTTTTCCATTAGATGATCAGAGAGGTCAGGCGTAGCTTGTCTTTATTTTCCCACTTGTACTCTGTTGCAAATAAGGAGAACAAAACGTCTTTTGGAAGGCGGTAGTATCTGCCCTTCTGGCAGGGAGAGCAAGGTACTGCCGATATTGCAGAATGGACTTAAGAATTTTGAGATCTTACTGCTTTTAACTGCCCCCTTCTCGCATGTTAGATAAAGTTTTCAAGCATGGTAAAGCAGCTTAAGTCTCCTCTTAATCATATAGGGGCAATGGAATTATTTGCTGTTGCTGATATCTACAGTGGCTTCTCTCTCTTTTACCTGTCATGTGAGCCAGACGCACCTTAAACCTCTTCATAAACTTCCATTACATGTTTAGACATAGATCTGGGGATGCATTTCAGACTTTGGTGAGAGTACTAGCATGTTTTGCAACCTAGTAATTTGAAATGATAAAATGGAAAATTTTCTCTGTTGGATATTTAGGTAATTTCATCTGATAAGTTCCTGTTTTCACACACTGATATTGTTTTTATGAGTGCAAATGACTAGGCATTCAAAACTAAGGACACAAATTTTAAGTGTCCTCTTTGTTAACGTGAGCCTTATACTCATCAGCGTTCAATCAGAATGATGTAAGAGATGGAGAAAGTCTGCAGGTGAGGCTTAGCAATTTGCTAAAGAGCAACAGAAAGATGAGTACGCTGCAACTCGTTTGGCTTGAACCACTTGGTCCTGCTGAAAGCTGCAGAGAAAAAATGGTTGTATTGCTTCTTATACAGCTGTGGGCAAGTGGTAGCTTCTCTTTCTTGCAGATCTTGACTGCTGTTTAGGTTTTGTAAATTACGATATCTCTGTACTGTTGAACTTGGCAGCGTTGCAAGAGACCTGTTTTCTTCTCCTTGATCTGATGTTAGTTGGGTGAGCAGTTTTGTTCGAGTTGCTTTACTTCTTCATGGTTATTTTTACTTTCAATTTTTTTCATTGCTATCTTGATTTTTATAAACTTCACAACAAGCCCAAGTAATAACGCATGATGTACATGAAGATGACAAATTTTTTCACTCTGACAGACATAAAGGAGGTTTAGATGTAGAAAAATACATAAGGTAGTTCAATCAGTGCTAAGTAGATTTTCAAAATGGAGTAAAGTTAACAAATTGTAATCTATTTATTGTCATACTATAATGTCTCAATAGTAGTAACATTATGACAGGCTAATATTCCATAATATATCATAATACAGTTTATTGTATGTCAAATGATATACTCAAATGATATACAGATATATAATGTGTTCACACTGTTATTCTATAATATATATTACTGCTACTAAGTTATATAACATAAAAGTAATGATTAATCTATAAAATGGAAGTATCCATTAGTGCTTTCTGAAAGAGAACATCAACATCTGATTGATTATAAAATGGATATTTTTGAAAAATGCATTTAATGAGAAATTAAAAAATAATTACAGAATTCCTTATGGGAATTGAATACATTTCAATAAGCTAAGTGTGGAATTGGATGCAACAGAAATTCAAAAAATGAAACCATCTCTATTAGTAACTGTCACCAGAATGGGAATTTCATTTTGATATTAGGTTAATAAATGCAAAGAAAAATTAACCATGTGAGACAGTTGTCAAAGTGAGTCTCTTTTCAGATTAAGTACTATATTTCTTCAAAATATGAAGGAAAATCTCATTTTGTTAGCAACTGAGCATACAGTAAGCAGGTCCGTGTTCCGAGTATCTGGTTATCCAAAAATATATGACACAAAGATGGGGGAAGACTTGAGACTATTGAAGCAACTTTCCTAGATAGCAGAGTGAGAAGAAACAAAGCTAAATGCGCATATTTATTCTCCTCACAATGTCCTATTTTACCAGTTTGCTTCAAATTTATTTTTGCAAGCGTTATCATTTTTATTTACTGCATAATAGACAATATAAAGAAGGCATGTTTTGAGGAATGCACCCCCCCCCCCCAATCAACAAACCCACGAGCTGACTGAGTTTGAAAAAGCATAATCATTTCCTTGATGTCTTCACTATGCTCATGGTAGCTTGATGCTATTCTGCAGGTGATATCCCATGCTGGTAATTCCCTTCAGCTGAGTTAGGTATAACTTAGTTCTGTATCATACTGTAAGTTTGGGTGATGGTGTGATAGAAAGTGGGAATTATTTCACACTGTTCTGTGACCTGGCATATCATCTACGAAAGGAAATATCAGAGCTGTATGAAATCTAGTAAGTTTACTAGAAATTAGAGGGAGGAAAACTTTCTGATGTGCTTGTTTTTCTCATGCTGCTTTGCTCGTGTCAGGTTTCAGGCCTTGAATGCCATTTGGTTCGTCCATGTACTTTTTGTTTGTTAAACTTCATGCGCTTATCTAACTTCCTAATCTCCTGTGGGGATTTGATAACCTTAGTGTTTTCTTCATCCTGCCTCTAGTGCCTTTGCCATGATTAATGGGATAGACCACTAAACTGGCCACCTCCAAAATTATGGAATGTGTTAATCAGATGGACGGATGACCTCGGGGAGTGCAGTGACCCTCAGGATCAGAGGTCAGATTTAAACAATATGACAAATACAAGGATGTTGTCATTTCAAACTAAAAAAGGGTAAATAGATAAAGGGTAGCATGAAAGTGGCATACATTGCATTTTTATTTCTTGCAGATTATATGTATAAGAATCAACTTTTATCATTAAATAGCAAGTAGTGTATCTTCTGCGGCTTGCTGTATGAAGTCCAAGTTACAAAGGGAAGATTAGGAGTACTGTACAAGATGGGGAAGTTTTAGCTTCTCATTTTAGCATTTGGAGTAAATAGCCCTTTTTTTCTGTGCCTTCCCTTTTCTCTCCATACGTGTTAGAGAATACGTTCTCTGAAGTCCTTCAAAAATCACTCCCTGATAATACTATAGAGGGGCAATGCAGTTTTGATACTACTACTGCTGCTGAGTAGCTTTTAACTGGAAACATGATGCCAACTAGTATCTTTAGTTATAATATGGAATTGCATTCGCCTTTTTTAATTGTTAAAATAAAGTGATGTCTGCAGAGCTGTAATACAGAGGCAAAAAGGCTGACTTTAACTTGGTACAGCTAAGAAGAGAAAAGGCTAAGACAAATTTGTGCTTCCGTTACATTGACTGGCCGCATACTAAAACAGACTTTGTCATAATTTAAGATAGCTCTAAATTAAACTGGCTGAATAAGCTGGGAACCTGTGATAGTATTGTATGCTTTGTCCTGAATGTGGCCTGAGTTTTGCCCTGTCTTTTCTATCCCAGCCTTCAAATAGGTCTAGGAAATAATTAGCATAGGAATACATTATGTCAAGGAGAATCATCTGTTGCCCTTGATGGCAGTTTTTAGTCACAGCTGTACAAAGCAGTTTGATGTGGGACTGGAGTTTGAAACGTAAATGTGTCCAACCAATGAACCACCAAGCACAGACAGTGCCATGTTTTCCATAAAGCACCTATTCGTTTGGAATTTTAATGGCAAATATAGTATACAGTAATTGTATCTTGGTACAGTTATTTAGTATTTATTTCTTTTACTCACACTGGTTTTCATCTGCATGGCTAGGTACTTCACAAATGATATAAAAAGCAACTTAAAAAAATGATCTCTAAATAAACTGAGCATCAGAAGTATCTTAGAAAATTATTGCTTTTATGATGCTACTGCTCTCACAGGTGTGATGGTCCAGAAGAATCAGTAAGGCCAGAGTAGTAGTGTATTATGTTGTGATTAACATCTGCTTAGAGTAGTTGTTCTCAGCTTTTATTTCCTTTAGAAGTTTGTTGCTTCCATTTCAAACTAAAGAAGTTGTCAAAAGCTTCCTTGTGTTTTTTTTCCTGTCCCTAGTTATGTATTGACTAGTTCAATAAAAAAAATTCTTCCCCCAGAAGCCTAGCCTTGCCTTAGGAAAGTCTATCAGGAATGTCCAGATGCTATGCTGCATGTTGGCTTTATTGACATTACAGGAGAGAAAGCAATGAGGAATAACTCACAAACCATCAATTGGCGTTTATTACTCAGATAGAACTCAAACTTGGTAGTGGCAGTATGATGCATTAAAGAATGTAAGTCAGAATAGCAACTAAAAAGTTTAAGGCATTTTGGAAAGGTAATGCTATAGATATTTTCAAGTAGTATTCAGCATTAAGAAAAAAACCAACCTTAATGTTCCAGAAATGTTTCCTAAATATGTCTTCAGATCATTTTTGTTTTGTAGTTAATAACTGAAATAAGTTCTCCTGAATATGCTTGATTGAGACTTGGGATGGAATGAGTGTTCCATTCTGAGGGCATATGTATTTATATCTTATGTTCAAAAAAACCCACCAAAAACAAACAAAAAACCCCAGATAAATCCTTTATAACAATAATAAAAAAGAAAAGAAACCATTTTGCATGAAAACATGTTTTAACTGTATTTGTAACACTCAGTAAATAAATTACAGGTTTTATATCATTCAGAAAGAGCTACAAATGATATATTCAGTTATTAACTTCACACGCTTGGGAGAATGAATTAAATACCAGTCCCTGTTGAAGGCTTTTGGATTATTCTGCCAGAATATACCACTGAAAAGTTTCGGCAGCTCAGTGCGAGTTGCTTGACGAGCAGGAAGATTTTGGTGGAAGCTAAAGCAGATGAGTCTGTATTCTGACAGTTGACAGCATCTTATAAATTCCATAAAATGAAAATGAATTATGTATTATTGGGTTTACATAAGGTCACCAGATGAACTCTGACCTTTCTCTTTTCTCATTTGGCTCAATTATTAGATGAAATGACAGATCTGATCTCTTTTCAAATTGTATTAGAAGGGGCCTCTTTATTTTGCCCTCTAGCAGCAATTCTCTGACAGAACTAGGCAAGTGCATTAATTATGATTGATTTAGTGGGTCTATAAGGTGATTATTTCTCAAATTCTACTTTTGTGCCAAAACCTTTTGACCTCTCTCAGGCCACACAGCAAATGAAATCCATAAGAAGATTTAAGAGGGGACTGACCAGTGCTGCAGTTTCCTTCTACTGTTTGCACTCAAAACACTTTGGGACACGCAAACAATCCAAAGGATTGAATTACCAAGATGTACTGTGGTTAAAGTGCTTAACAATTTGATATCTCTATTTTAAAAAAGTGGCATGAAATTGATGACAAGGAGAAAAAGTTCCTTTGTGTGTATGTGTGTGTGCAGTAGCAAAAAAAGATTTTTCACTTTGTAAATTAGACACAATAAAAAGGTCAGGATGCCTGACATGAAGACACACAGTCCTGCTCTTTTCAGCATATACAAAATGATGCTAATCACAGAACAGGGACTGTGAATTCCAGGTTATAGGTTTGAGTTCTAGTGTGATTGAAATGCACAGACAGAACTTTGCTGAACTTGAAAGTATCACACCCCCACCACTTGCGAGAAGAAATATATCCTGATAAGAAGCATAGATTGTGTAGCTTCTCATCTGAAGATGAGAAAGTTGATGAGGCAACATAAATATGAGTTCTTGCCTCTGTTACAAAATATTAATTAGGAACACTGTAAATTTGTTTGGGAGTTTTTCATATACTTTCTAGAGTGGGCTGTTATTCAGGTAGGGTTTTGAGGAACTCCTAAGCAAAACTCTTTGAAAATCCAGCTAATTCATGTGAATTTTTAACAGTTAATTTTAACTTTCCAAGTTTAAAATAAAACAAAAAAATGATCAAAATACAACTAGAACAGAGTTTAGGGCAAATTTCAATACTCCACATGTAAGGAAACTTTCACGGCAGTTTAAAATACTAAAATGAAATAATTTATTAGTACCACATGCTGATGAATTCAGTAACAATAGGTTACTTGCAATGTTTGGTGTTGTTCCAAAGATATTTTTAATTCAGCTTCATATTTTATTTTCTTTGATTTACTTACAAAAGCTCAATTTTGAATTGGAAACCTAAGTTACCAGGCAGTACATATAGGTTCCATAGATGGGGAATTAATCAGGAAAGTAAGCTTCTAGAAGTTCACTTTATGCTTATTGTAGATTACTGTAAGTAACACTTCAACACCTCTACCTCCTTGAATGTAATGGAAGATGACTTTGAATTTTAAGACTTGTGATTACATCTGACAAAAACTTTTTGCCAGAATTCCAGATTATTAAAAGTATGCCATTCTGTTAAAATTCTTACATATTCTTATATTTCTTCAATAAAATATTCATGAAGCAGAGGATGAAGGGAGAAAATCTTAACTTTTTAATGTGGAATACTTCAAGAATTGCCCTAGGATGTAGAAGATCTGTGTTCATGTCCCTTCTCTGCTTGAGGAAGAGTGATCTGAGATTAAAATCTCTGCTTTGAATCAAGCAAAGAAAGACCATGACCCTGGCTCTTGCAGTCCAGGAAGTGACCCTGCTGTTTAGTACATGCATTCATGCACATACTAGAAAAATGGGAACCATGAAACAAGTCTGTTTCCATGGAGCTGGTCAAAACAGCATTTGTGATACTTTGACATTCGTCACAAACTGTGTTGGTCATCCTGTAGTCAGATCTGTCAGTGGCACCATTTCAGGGAAACAAAACTGTTGGGCAGGATCTTCAGCTGTGGTCAGATATTGAAGTCCATGCAGGCCACACCCTGCTGTAACCTCATTTGCTGTGGTAGCCTTTTTCCCACAAGTATTGCTGCTGCTTGCCACTTATTTCTAAGTCTCACCACTTTGCATTAGTAAATTGCACTTGGTACATCACCAGGTATTTTGGATTTGTTACTTTACTAGTATAAATGAGAGCAATATCAACAACTTCACTTTACAGCCTTTGCAGTAGGCACTGGTGCTTCTGTTTGTCTTCTAAACTAAACACAATAATACTTAAAGTATGTGTTTTAGACAGAAAAGTGTCTGTTGAACAATTATTGCTGAATTTTCTGGGGGTTTCCTTCCTGCCTGAGTTAATCTCTTCAGCCTTGCAAATTTCTGTGCTGGAGCGTGTGCAGAAGCAAGAAAAGCACAGCAGATGTCTTTGTGTTACGTATCAGCTGTTCTCCCAGCTCTCTGCAGGAGATCCTCGCACAAATCCTGTCATGTTGAATGGTTTGGCTAGTTTATCACTATGCTTTGGTAGTAATCGTGGTAAAGGCATAACACCTGCATTAGTGAATGCTTCTTCCTTTGTTCCTTTCTGATGTTACTACTTGTATTGAATTTAATAAGGACATAACTTTACACCTGCTCTCAAAGATTTGCTTGCATGGGAACTGCAGCTATAATGTTATATTTCTGACGACTAAACTTTGCCTTTGTAGTAAAAGTTAAATAGAAGTTATAACGTCCAAAGATTTGACACTGGAGAAGTACAGCAGGGCTAGTGAAAAGAAGCTGATAACTGAATTTATGCTAATGGAATAAAGTACTGTGCCCTGGGTTGATGTTCAAAATACTGACTTGTAGCCATTGTATTTAGTTGCGTTGTGTGGGGAGCCATAGAAATGCTTTAGCTCTGCAGCTTACTGATAGCTACTATTTTGTTGTAAGTAAGTGAACCTCAATAGAATGAAGTCATGAGATGAAGTAGTGGATCAGGTCAATCATCTTGCTTCGTTTTGAGCTCATTTATACGCTCTGATGCTTCAAGCAGAAGATGCTTTGAAATGCGTACATATTTCAAATGATTCTTAGCTGCTCTTGAACTTCATTGCTTTTCAAAAGGCAGAATATAGCTGGTAGGAGGCATTTCCAAACCACCTAAACAAGATTGGGTGTTGATCTGGAAAATAGTTCTGTTTTCCTTTTTCTCTTTGTTTATGAAAATCTTTGAAGACATCAATATTTAGAAAACTACATGATTTTGAAAATCTAGCCCTGAGTTTCTTAAATTATTAAGTGGTTGCCTCAAAATTTTTTGGCATCATTTTGGGTCATGTAGCTTTGTGAGGAGCAAAATAAATGAGGAGAAGTGGAGTATAATAATTGTTCATTCTCAGAACTGATAATTCACACATTAGAATCTTGCAAAAGATGATGCTTATTTTTACTGTAGTAGAATATGAATCAGCTTTTTTTTTTCTAAATTATACAAAATCAAACCAAATAGTATTCTAGGTTTTTTTTAGATGGTAATTAGTTCAGCTGCAGCTATTCTTCACTGTAGATAGAACTGTAGCAATCAAATATGTAAGCTTGCTTATTGATCTTTCATTAAATAACTAAGAGGTCTCAACACTGAAGTTATCATCTTCACACATTTGTAAACAATACTGATGTTTTTTCTTTTGATCTGTACCCTGTTCTGTGAGATAACAAATGCTCACAAATAAGAACTCTATAGAAAGAAGGTATCTAGTCAATTTTTAGACACTAAGGATCTCCCATGGGATATTTAGGACTATCACATGTCTTAAGACATAAAATAAAGGAGATACGAAAATGGGGAAAGCTGCTCCCACATTAAAGGCAATACATGTACAGCTATTGTGAAATGAAATGATGTTTCTAGACATGGTATATTATCAGGTTCTGTGTAATTATTGGAATATAATGCTGGGCTTACCAAATTTGTGATTTAGTAAATATATTTTTTTAATATTCTGAAAGTTTTTAAAAGTAAAGACTTTACCAGTGATTTCTGCAAGGATGCAATAGATGTCTTTTTGTAGGTATGATAATAGTAATTTCAGAAAAATAAAGTACATATTTGTCTCCTTTTCTGGCAGGTTTTTGCTGCTGTGGTTGCTAGAGATTATTCAGATGTATCAACTATATGCTTTCTTCTCTTCTTCTCCCCTTTTGTGTAGAAGGATATTGGGAAAAAGAAGAAGGGGAAATGCTGATCTTTGGTCAACAGTTTTTTTGAAGTAATGATTTCCTGTGGTAGTGGGAAGTTTTGCTCTGAGCTGATTAATGAAATATCTACTCATATTCCACATACCGAATTCTCAGTTAACATTTTAAGATATTCTAAAAGTATCTATACAGGAAAAACAGCCTCAAGTATCATGTCTCAGGAGACCAGTGGTAGTGTCATGTACCATCTTGTAGCTGTAGCCAGCTGGTTGTATGATGCCAGCCTGTCTCCAGGTAAAGTCCTGAAGGGCAGTATAAATGTTGAGATGGCCAGCTTCCTTTGCACCCAATTGGCAAAAACGTGCATGTTCAGTCTAGTAGCTGGACTTCCTTTTTTCTCCTGCAACTTTATGCTTCTCAGTCTTCTATACATAAATAGACTCTTATGTTTGATATATGGATATATGATTACTAATGTGGGCTTCATACAGTATTAAGCTGTCCAGGTAGACAGGCTGGAGAATTGTTTATATGGTTTCTGCATGGCTCAGTATTTATTTATGTTGTACTGTACTGATAAATCAGCTTAGATTTCTTTTTAAGAAATAGATGTTAATAATTCTAGTGTCTAATTATGTCAGTCTAGGCCCCAAATGCCTAAGTTTTACAGCTTTTAACTCCTCTGCAATGAAAGCATTATTTATGATAATGAATATTGTTTATTTGTGAGCAACTTGTTCCGTTTAGATCTGAACTGAGACCATTGTTCTCAATACACCTATGAGCTGGTGCAAACTGGAAATGATGTTGAAAGGTTACGTTTTAATCTTTGAACTTCTTTTGCCTTGTTGTTTAGAGATAACTTTCTGCTCAGAAAACTCCCTTCACTTGGCTTGAATCTGAAAAGAAAATGTATTACATTTTAATACTGACATGAACAAATGAGTTGGTTTTAGTTTCTGTCATCCACAAACCGCTATGTTTATAATACCACAAGTATATTAATGGACAGATTTAATGATATATATATTACTTCTGTCAGGATCCTCTAAATTACTTTTGCTACCACAAGGCACAAAATGATGATGTATTTCAGCGAACAAAGGAAGGTAGGTTACGCTTCTAGTGCCCATAAATTCTTTGTTTTAAAAACATCAAGGCCTTTGATACAGTACCTTGCTTTTCAGATTTTTCTAATAAAAATTAACCAGTGGGGTGGAAGGTTTCCGGAGGTGTCTCACTATCACATTCCCTCAGTCCTTTTTCTGCCAGTCAAGAGATGGCATTGCCTGACCTCCTGCTTTGTTACAGTTTCTCACTTTTGGCAGATGCTAGCACAGTGAGCATGTTAAATTGGATATTATTATATTTTGGGGCCAAAATCACCCTACCATAATCTTGGAAAGCTTTGTGTGTCAAGTGATTCACTCAGGGTGTTGTCTTGAATGTCAATCTCTTCTTCAAATGCCTGTTATTAAAGTTCGTTCTCCATATTTTAGTGGATTCACATTTTCCCTTCTGACAGTTGGCTGGTCTCCTCTTGCTGCTGTTCTACTTTATGTTCATTTCTGGAAGGGGTTTGACGAATAGGGGGATGATGGTAGAGGTAAGAAAGAGGTTTATTTGCATATTTATTATTCCAGCTCTGTAAGATCCTTGATCACTTCAGCATTTTGCCACGAGTTTGCAGATCTATTTCCAACCAAAAGCTAGGATTGTTGTTAGAGATTCACAGTAATTTCAGAGCCTATAAATCATGAGAAGAGGGGAAATGTTTTATCTACTTGTAGTTTCAACCTGAACACCTATGCGAAAAGAAGGTAATGCTGCCAAATCAAGTGTTCAGAAGTGAGGAAAAAATAGTGTTACTCTTGCCTGTGCTACCTCTACTTAATCGCTTGTGAGAAAAATAGTATGTGCTCATGAAATTAATGCATATAGCAGGAGAGCTAAATTAAATTAAAGGGCAGCTTGGTACTGACCAACTGTTTACTCTACAAAACTGAATACTTGACATTTCTAAAACATATTTTAGTGCAGTTTTCAAATAGAAGTTGTGTTTTCACTATATCTCAAAAATGCAGTCACACCCTCTTTTTTCCTCTCAGTTATTGTTAAGAGCAAGATTCAGACCTTCCATCCACAGCAAAGGTCTTTCCTTTTCGAGTTAAGAGTAAGTAGATGGAAGTAGTAGGCAGTTTATTTTGATGAAGCTAAAACTAAAAGTACCCTTTATGGCAGAGTGGGCACAATGGTTCACGGGCACTGAAAAAGACAATTTCTGCTCCTCGTTTCTCCAAAGTTATTGACACAGAAAAATTAGTGTAATTGTGTCGTAGCACTAAGTTGTATAATTGTCACTTGCAATAGTTTGGTTTGTTTAGTTTAGCTGTTTAAGCTATAGACTGGTGCAAAGACATTCAATTTTTAAGAATTAAGTATATTTCAGTGATTCTGTGCTGTAGCTACTGCAGGAAATTTTGAAAGGTGATTTGGCAACAGCATGAGCCTTTGTAATTTATCAGGCAAAGTATGCTAAGTCTCTTGCGGGAGTACCAGAGAAAGTAGATGCCTCGCTCTTTTTAAAAAAAAAAAAAAAATCCCTTTCCAGGGATCCTATACATTTGTTTTTGCCACCAGCTATACACACAAAAGCAAATCTTCACCTTCTTAAGGACATCTTTAATCCTTTCTAACACAGATTTGGGATATTTTATCTCTAATCTTCTCAAAGGACGTTGGTTTCTTCTGTTAGATGCTGCTTCAAGTAAAAGAATTCCAACAGGAAAACGGTCTCCTGTGAATAGGTTGCAAACAGTTTCCTCTTTCTGTTTTGAACTCTACCTCAGGTAGAGTAGAATCTAGTTTGTCTATGCTTTTTTTAAAAATTCTGGTGAGAACAATTAATCTAACCGAAGAGCCTTTCAGGGAAGAGAGAGGCATCAGACGTTTTGGGATTTGTCTTGGTTGAACTTAAATCTCTGGGGTATTTATTTAGTTTTGATTGTGGGATGAATAAGAAGGCACTGGTTGCATTTTCAGCTTCATACATCTGTAACTTATGACAAAGACAAATAGTATCTTATTTGTGTGTGTTTGAATTGTTAATCAGAGTACATGACATTCCAAATAGGAAGTAGCAGTTTGTTGAAGACTGCAGACTGTGTGCAAATTGAATAAATTTGTCAGTTTTTTATAAGTTAAATAATCAGTTTGTAAAAGCAACAGATAATTTTACACAGGAGGGAGGGAAAAGGTTTGCATATAGTAATTTATTTGCTGCAAGCTCTTTATTTATATTTATTCATGATATAATCTAGCATTGCAGAGCAGGTGTCATTATTCAGAAAATAAGTTATGAGGAAGATTGCTTGGATATAAATTGTGCAATGGGATGGGGGTGTAAATAATTGCCTAGAAGTTTAAAAAGAAAAAGAAGGTCTTTGAATCTAAACAAACAGGATAATGAAACTCTTTAACTGAAAGGTGATTGAACTGTTCCCACAGTGTTGACCGACTCTAGAGAGTAATTCCCTTCACACTTCCAATAATTCCACATGAATCTTCTTTACTCTGTCCTGCAACATTTTCCTTTGTTAGAAAAGTAGGGATCTTAATAAAAGGGGGACAAATCACAGTAAATTAGTGCAAAAGTGAGCTTGGGAAAAGAATCTGAGCAGTTTTATATTCAACAGAGAAATACAAATCCAAAGCAAGATTCTGAGAAAAGGAGAAAGGAAAAAAAAAAAAACCCAGATATTCAAGTGTTTATTACCCAAATCTTTGCAGGAAGTGATTGAATAGAATTACCTACAAAGAGAATGTGGCATTTTAACATTATACAGTCATGTTCCTCATGGCAGGTGACATCTATCTCCTTGACGGAGACTGTATCTCAAAAATACATTCACCGAGCTGTCTATAAATTCAAATAAACCCTGCAATTTAATTTTCAACAAACCCATATGTTTGAGAATCGAGCTTTCAGCAGTTGAGTACAGTTTGTGTTGATACTACTGTACCCACTGAATAAGGAGGAAACAATGCAGGGCCACTGTAGCTATAGCCAGGTTTGGCAGGGGGCTGCAGGAAAGAATGGATTCGTCCCAGTGTTCTGGGTCTAATTCAAGATTCAGTGAATAGAATTTCCCAGAAGTTCATCCTTTCTTGTTTGGTCAAACGCAACATTTTTCATGGTTTAGAGGAACTATGTCGTTACTTAGTTAGAAGCACAAAGAACCGAATGTGTCATTGTGTACCGTGGAAATGCAGCCAAGAATCTTTTAAGATAAAATAAAACCTTTAATTCTTTAAGTAAAATAATATAGTAGAATGTGTATTCATTTAACTTCTTAAGTATATATTTTCAGAATATCTGATCAGTTATATTATGTGCGAAAGGGAGAACACCTGAGACAGCTGCTGCAACGAAAGGAAAAATTCAGTAGTTATTTTTTGATTTTTTAAAAAGACATTTCCAAAATAAGTCTCATTCCTTTGTGCATGTCTGATTGTATTGTTGCTGAGGAAAAATGACATCTTCTTTTAAACTCTGAGAGCTGAAGGAATAGCTAGAAATACTGAATAAATAAGTAAAGATTTTAACTCTGAGGATTCATTTGCTCTTCTGGATTGTGACTGTTACTGTAGCTTGAGAAACCCGTAGTCCTGCACAGGCAGGAGCATCCATGAGAGTGCATTGGGATGAGCCATAAAATTTGGAGTAGTGTAAAGAATTTGAAGATGCTCCTGGTAGTAATCACAAGCAGAGCTGCCGAACACTGATTGGAATATCAAATGCTCAGCAGTTTCGTTGTGAGTTTTTGGTGCAATCCCTTATTCTATAGTGGTAAGGTAAAAATTTTGCTTTGAAGTATCAAAGAACAAAAGCGGTTAACTCCTGAAAATATATATGAGGTCTAGACTGGGCCTGAGACTACAAGCCAAAAAAGGCAAAGGCAAAATCTCACCCTATACCCAGTCTTGATCTACCTAGATCTTAGTGTTGGGACGACATGTGAGTTCAGATGAGTTCACCCATTTGCGTGCTCCCGGAGACAGATAATAGCAGGCAGATTTTCAACAAGTATAAAACTACTCTGTTTTTCCTATGAATGAAGAAGAAGCAGGGGAGAGGCATCACTCAGAGAGGTGGACCTGCATCACGAGGTCTCCTGGGATTGTGTTTGAAATGGATCAGTTTACATACCAGCTTTTTTTATTGGTGTGAGTGTTGCTATAGCTTAGCCTGGAGAAAGTGCAATAACTGTTCATGAATCGATGGAGTAAAACTAGAGTCTGAAAGCAGGACTTTATCAGCCTTATCAAGTTAACGTGAGCTACAGTCTCTCTGCCTAAACTAGGAAGCATTCCCACTTCCTTGCTGTTACTGGTGAAGATCCTAGTGTATCTTCAGAATACAAATGTACAAATACATTTTGTATACATGTATCTGAAGATACAAATGTATCTTCAGATCCTAGTGTAGATCTTCAGAAATCTTATAGTGGCACTCCCACTCATGGACATTTTCAACATTTTAAAGAAGCAGCTATGTGAAAAATCAGCCAATTCTGGACTGAAAATGCCTGAATAATGTTTTTTATTTACTTTTTTTGAAATCACTCCAGTCTTATAACTTCATTATAGATATTAAACCAATGCTCTTACAAAAAGTGTGTCCCTATAGTTCCCCTGAAATATGCAGTGTCCTCATCTTTTCCAGCTTTTCTTACTACATCTGAGATAGGGGCATCATTTTTTTTGTATATCTTAGCAGAAGGAAGCATGGATGGTTACCTTGTCCAGGCAGTATGAAAAGCAAAATGTGTCTAATGGAATGAAATACTTCACCCTAGGGAATATTCTTCCTGTGGAAAAGGCTGCCTTTCTCCAACGCTAAGGAGTTTACTGCCAGAGTAAAGACCTGAAGAGTCTTGGGTTATGGAGTAGGGGATCGATTTGAAATGCTTCACACGTTATTCAGACAGTCTGGAAATGTCAGATTCTCTGAAACTCAACAGTCAAGAACCTAACCTGTGACATAAATTCTTGCAAAAATATTACTGGTGACGTGTGCGTGTTTACCTTTCATAGAGCTGGCAAAGCGTTCCCTTACATTTTGCCATTGTTATTTAAGCTCCTTTATTACATTCACACCTTTTAACATTTTAAAGGGCACAGCTGGGATGCCACATGCATCAGAGTTCTGAAGCAAGGAATATTTGTATGACACAGGAATTTGGGTACAAGATTAATAAAAGTTGGCAGGAGGGCTTTGGGGAAGCGGAAAGCCTTAATATGAATTGGGGCAGGGGGGAGAAGGTGTATGAGCTGCAGTAGCTGTTGCCCTTCAGCGCTGGCCACGGAAGACCAGTCCAGAACTCAGGTTCTCTGAGGTCAGCTCTTTCCATCAGAGAGAACATCACAATCTGCTGTCAGCCCATTAGTGGTGGTTTGTTACCTGATAGACCAACAGATGCTATTTTTTAATGCCTAGGATCATAGTATGCTAATTCTGTTCTTCAGTTAAAAGGTTTCTGACCTGTTCAAAAGTACCAAAAGTTTATCACTAATAACTTTTTATCAAGACTATAATGATCACTGTGTGCAATAATTTTTACCTACCAGCTATATATCTAACCATTTTTTTAAGTAGAGGAGAATTTTGTGTTGAATCTTTTGGAATATCTAACATATGAGATGAGGCATATAGATCTAATTAATAAATTACGAAAATATATTTTGAGATGACTTGCTATTGAGATACATCTTTTCATATCTTCTTTATACTAATTTTGTGAGACTTTCAGAGGTGAACCCTGACCATTGGTATTTTTTGGAGATAATAGAACTATGTTGACTTATGGTCAACCAAGCATGTGGTCCTTGAATTTGTGGAAGCTTCTGCGTAACATTTCCTTATCTCATTCTTCAGTGATATTAGATAGAAGGGTTTTGCTGTGAAACAGCTGCAGAGGATATTTTACCTCATTCACATCTGATGCAGAACCTTCCTAGGTAGCTTTAAAAAAAGGTGATAAATTATTTTAGAAGTTCATAAATTATAGTCCTTGAAAACAATCCTATAATGTACAGTTACATTTTAATCAGATGTAATTTTTTCTTCTTTCAATTTTCATCAGCCAGGATCATTCCTGTGCATAGGAATTTTCTTTTGAAGTCTTACATTGCTGCTGTTGTTGTTTGTTCTATTTTTCAAAAATATTTTTGCTAAAAAAACGAGAGAGTAAATGTTAAAAAATAAATATGCAGTTGTGTAGCTTTGAAAATTTATTGCGCAGCTGGGGGCATTTAAAGAACTTAATTAACAAGCTCTAGTCTTAACATTCTCTCTCTTTAAGGGGAAAAAATCAGTTAAGGTTCGGCCAATTAAATTTTAGGAGAGTTTGTTGGTTAAAAAAAAAAAAAAATGGGGGGGGGGGGGGAAGAGAGAAAGAGACTGTGATTGTGAGCTTACAGTTTAAAAAGAGAAGCTCCAGAATAATGAAAACTTGCAAGCTGATTAATTCAGTGGAAAGCTGTTCTGTGCATAGTTTCCACAAACTCATAAGCACTTGGGCATTTTTAGCCCAAATTTAATTATAGCCTTTGATAATCAGGCTTCACTCAAAAGAAATCCCCTTCTTCCCATAATACTTGATGATGTAATGCTCTATTATAACTCAGAACTCTTCCCCCAGCACCAAAAAAAAGCCGTCTTCATGTCAATGGAAAAAAGGTGACCTCTCCTCTTCGAGTTTTACATTTCATGTTCTGCAAACTGATATAGATCATCCAAGGTTGTGAGGGTTTTTTTCGTTTTTTGTTTTTTTAATTTGCTACTGGCTGAAAACAGCTAATAAAGGCTCTGTTCAAAGCCGTCTATTTCTTAGTGGGGGGGAAAAGATGTTATTCTGACATCATTGCTCTGAATGAGCAGCCTGCGGTTCATACAGTATGCGCTCCCCTGGAATGACAAATTTTCTGCCTTTTTCTGGGGGGAATGCTCAGGCAAAAGGAAAAAATGCATAAGAGAAGCAAAGAAAATTCATTTGTATAAGCTGGCCCCCCTACTGTGGAATTTTCAATTATATATATCTAATTATGGCTGTCAGTTGATGAATTGAGAAAAGACATTTTTTGTCCCCCCTCCTTTTTTTTGTCTCTTCGTCATCTCTTCTGTTAGAATGATTATAGCACACTTACACAACTAATTGCCTTACTGCTTATTAGTGATACAATTATGCAGGCCAGACTCCTTGTGTGAACAACCATCTGCAGAGAAAAAAAAAAGTGACACTATTCAAAACTATCCATAATTTAACCAATGTTATTCCAATGCACTGAGCTCAAACAATTGTTGGGCCTTCATATTTCATACCCGCTCTCGAAAAAGAGGGTTGTGGGTTATTTTTCTTTTTTCCCCTCTCTTTCTCCCTTTTTCTGTGTGCAGTGATTCACCTCTTTAGACCCACTGTGAATTGGAAAGAAAAGAAGAGAAAAAAAGTGCTTCATATGTCAACAAAAAGGAGGGAAGTGAAGCATGGCTAATGCCCATTCCTCCTGTGGGCAATTTTTCTTCAAATTTTTACTAATAGGCATTTTTTCTGTTTTAGAAACAGTTGAGAAAGTGCAGATGTCCTGACCACAGAAATCTGTGTATGTACATTTGCTGGCTTTTAAATGGTTTTAAAGCAACTGATGTGCAACACGGAGCAAAGTAGAAAGTTTCCAGTATGTGTAATTGGTTCTTAAGAGAATGTGAAATGAATGTCTTGATATCTCAGCTTCGAGAGTGGTAGGTGTTAGAAACCAAACAGGTGAAAACACAGGAGTCAAAACAAAGCTTTGTGTGTTGCTGATTAAGCTAATGTGGACTATTTAAATGTCTGAAAAATACTACTTTTAAAAAGTAGCTTAGAGATAGTATGGAAATGTCTGCTGTGAGGGGAAAAGATTTATTTTTGTCATTTACTTTAGGGTTTTGTTTGTTTGTTTTTAACAGTTGTATTTCTCAAGTCTCTGAAATGTTAGAGAAGAATGTGCACAGGTACTATGTTTTCAGCATAAGCAGGAAGAAAGCAAGCTGTTGTGGAGCAGAGGGTGCAGAGGCAGAAGGCTTTTAACTCTTTTGACTTACTGGAGTTTAGTCTGACTATACTGTAAAATAAGGAACAATGGAGAGATTTACAGTCAGTTAGTTTTGGGGATACAATGAAATATGCACAGTTGCACGGTTCTTTTATTTCCAGACTTTTAAAAATACCAGTGTGTATGGCAAGGAGAAGCCATCAGATAGTTTGAAAGAGGAAACTTCCATTCCTTTGTCAACTTTCTTCCCGCTTTTTAGTGCTCCTGGACTGTCATCCGTAACAGCAAGTGTAGACTTAAGCATACATATTTATGCTTTTGCTTGTACATCTAGACTTTTTTGAGTGGAAAGATGAGTGTACTGATACAAGCTTTGGCTTGAATTTGGACCTTTGGATCTCAAAGAGACCTAGGGTTGAGATTTCTTTATTGACATATTTACAAACTAGAAGTTAGAGGAATTTTTCTCTCAAAAGATATCCTCTGTTATCTCCCTCAAAGAGATGCCTTTTTTTTTGTTAGTTGTTCATCCTGATTCATTCAACATAAGTGTAGTGTCATTTATCTATTACGATTTTAATGCAATGCCCTGTTACTCTGAGCATGCCTATTAGAACAAGAATGAGCTCTATTTGTCTTCAAATAGGATTCCTGCAGTTTTGCCCATGGAGCCTCTGAGGGGGCTCCTTTAATCTCCGATTTAAATGCACATTCACATGATATGCAGAAAAACATTTTGATTCAAAACTAAAAAGCCCAAATTCATTAAAAATGGCATTCTTCTAATGTCTGATTTTTGGAAGGGGAGAGTTACAAATTCAACTTATAATAGTTCTTATCCTCAACTTCTAGTCCTGTCAGCTATGATAGGAAGGAAAAGAAGCCTTGCAAATTTTTATTTTACTTATGCCACAGTTTCATGAACTGGACCATTTCCACTTTTGAATTTTTTTTTTTTCTTTCAGGGAAAGCACCTCAGTGGCGTAGTGAAGAATCGGTTGTGGTTTTGCAGTTTGGGTGGTGGTGGTGGTAATGGTGGTATCTGCTGTATGATTTCCTTCATCTTCAGTGTATCAGTAGACCTTGTCATTGTTGTTGTTACTTATGTCTCAGTACAACAGTTCCTAATAATGTCAGTAAGAGTCTGGCATTAGGGAAGCTGCAGGATGTAAGCTAATGGGTTCTTCAGGATATTCACTCCTGTTTACCTCAATACCATCTGTGATATAAGCTGAGTAACTCCCATTTTCATCTTTCCTTTCTATTCTGGAAAGTAAACCTCGTTTTTCTTCATTTTGAAAACCCTGAATCAGAGGAATAATAGTGGGCATAGTAAATTGCCCAGTATCTCATGAAATACTTGTATACCAAAATGTCTCATGTTTCTGACTCTAAAATGTACTATTAATACTTTAGGCAACCTGACCTTCTAAGAAGCTTTACAGATTTATTTCTTCACTTAAGTATAGATGACAAAATACCTTTGAGCTGTCTCAGATCTGCAGTAGTGTTGCACTGCTCCCATCAGTTAAGATTTGTGATACTTGATGTTTCTCTCAAAGCACGTGTTCTTGGTACTCTGTAGAAAAAATTAGCTGAGAATCTAATTGTGCAGATTAAAAAAAAAAAAATCTACCAGTTCACATGGTACAAAGAAAACTCTGGAAATGACATCACATGCCCTAACAGTGGAGATCCCAAAAGGCAGATTAAGACTTTCTGATGTTATAGCCCATGTCGTAGTTCCTGAAACCTTCCCGAAGATATTTCAGTGACTGAGGCAATAAATACTGCATTGAGCAACAAGAAATAAAAAAAATGCTGATAGTAGTTAAAAATTGTAACGTAATGCATATATGTAGGGCAGCCGAAGTGTACACAGGCAGCTTAAATGCTGGGTTATCCTACCTTTTGTGTGCCTGACTTACACTTCAGTTTAGGGTTTTTCGTGGGGGGTGGAGGGAGGAGGAGGGGAATTTCTGTGCAAACATCTAGACTGTCTGAAAGGTATCTAAGCACAGTAACATACAACTTCACATGAGCTCATTTATCTGCTGTAAACCTACTCTGAAATGGGACTGTTTTCTCTTATTATATAGTTTTATACCTCCCCTTTACTGACCCCTAGAAAAAGTACAAAACATGCAAAGGTTTAGCAGATGTCAACTGTGGGGATGTAGTGATGTGGGAGAAAATACTCCTACAATATTTCCTTGGTCTTTGAGGAGGCTCATAGACATTTATTCCACAAATAGACCAAAGGGGTGACAAGGGCTGAAGGGCAGTTACTTAAACACTACTGTTTCCTGGCAGAAGCTGGCTTTTTAACTTTACTCGATATCTGTGCTACTAAAATTGTTATTGAATTCTATTACCTAAAAACTTTCAGGAAGAGTTACCTATAGGAACTTTCCCATTTGCAGAGGAGTTACAGTAATAAAGAAAAAGATGAAAAGAAGGAGAGAATAAGCATAGACATACATATATGCCCTATATCATTTCAGATAGCTCAAGGTCTTTTGGAGAATTTTTCCATATGGTTTAAGCACCATTAAGAAACGGTGGGCAGGGCACACCTCATGGTGAGGGAGATACTTTTTTTGATCCAGGACGTGAACTTCCAAAGCCCTCTAAAATTTTGATGAACACCTCTGACTACCAAACTATTGCGTAGGCTGAATGTCATATTCTCTGTCACATTTTTTTCATAGTAAATTTTAAAAGGTATTGGTTTTGTTTCTCATTAAAATGCAATATAATTCATGGTCTTAATTTTTTGAGAAAGAGATTCCTTGTTCCCTGCTAAGCTAATGTTATGGTGATGTGCTTCTTTTATGATTTTTATTATCTTCAGAATACCTATTCTTGGATCTCTGATAATTTCTGTGATGGTTCATAATGTTTCTATGTTTTGAAGGCATGCAGTGGATGTGCCTGGAATAAATAAATACACTTAGCTATTCTTGCAAATTACTTGATTGTGGCATCTTTTAGAGGTTGCTGGGATATTTCCCTTGTAATCAGCTTCATTGCACAGACACTTTCACAGGAAACAGTGGATTGTAAGGGACCTCCATTTTCTTTAGCTTCATCTAGTGAGTTGGTAATACATATGAATAATCACAAACTGATGTTTTATGTGCTGTTTCCACCTCCTCCTCCTTTTGAGGTAATAAATTAATTTTCTATAAACCATGCTTCACAGTCCTTCTAGTTTCTGGTCCATTTTACAGTGGAACATCCGTGGGAGTGTGCTGATTGCCACATCTATTACCAGAAGAAGCAATGGTTGTCAAACATTTGAATTAGCTTATCTAGGTCAGAATGCGTTCCTAATTATAAATAGATGGAATATCCTTTTTCTGTTACAAGAAAGTATTCAAACAGGTGGGAAAAATATTCCTATCCCAAAATAGGGCCAAAATTTGAAATTTTAAGAAGCCTCAAATGTACGATTTTAAAAATTTGCCTAGTCAGTCAAAGTGCTATAATTTTTAACGAGTTCACATTTTAAGATAAAAAGTAATTTTAACCAGGCAATTACAGTGTATTTCTCCATATAAAGATTTGGTTCTTGCTTTCAAGTCATGCTTTTACAGTAAAGTGATTTTCTTTATACTTTGTTCTCTCTCAGTGTCCATGTAAACTTGCTTGTCTATTAGTTGCACTCTTTGCACAGCATTTTAGATCTCACCAAACCGACCATACGACAATAGTTTATGTGTATGTGCTGATCTGAAGGAATTCTGTGTATAAAATTGAGAGCTTTGTTGAGACAAGTTTAAAAGGGGTATTGCAGTGGGAACCAGCCTTGCAAGTAAGTACGCATTTACTAGCTGCTGTTCGGAACTTTTCCCCCTGGATTTTGTGATTCTCCTATCGAGTTCCATACACAGTGGGCAATAACTCAGTTGCACTGCTGGAAAATAAGTTTAGTTCTGCAGTTTTCCCCATGCTGCTTTGCTATCCAAATAATGGGGACAGATAGTCAGAATGGGAACAGGAAAGTCTGTCTTGCCACCTTATTGTCAAAAAGTATTATCAGGGTTTATGATTTGATCCTGTATAGTACATTAAAATAATTGAAAAATACAACAAAAATGTGCTTTACTTTGCGTGAGGAAAGAAGGGTGGGTTGTGGTTAAATAGGATAACTCAACTGCTGAACCAAACAAAAGACTTTTTACTACTTTCTACTCAAATTCATTAAGATGAAGTAAAATGAGAAAGCCTCAAGTTTCCTCTTGTGAGAGGAGAACTTTCAGGTGTTTACAGAATTTTATAGAAATGATTTTTAAAAAAGTTTTCTAAATATGTACTTAAATTCTTCAGGTAACATTTTGCAGTTTTCTGAATTAGATTGTGGAAGAATTTGTATTAAATTTCTATTCTTGATTTTTTTTCGCTTGGCGTTGAAGAAGATTAAACAATAGTTGACCAAAGATGAGAACTTTCCATGCAACTCTTATGTAAAAAGTTTTCTGAAGAATGATTCCCATAAGTAATGTCAGAGTGACTTAGGGTAGGTATGGAGTAAATGAAGCAGCTGGCAAGAGACTGAATGTTAGAATTTGGACAAGAAAATTCCAGGCAAAAGAATTGAGTCTTTTGCTTCCGCAGCCTCTTTATTATGAATTAAAAAAAAAAAGAAAAACAAAAAGAAATTACTGTGGGCAAGTGACTCTCCCTTGGAGTTCAAGTGGAAGTCTGAACCTTTGAGCAGATGCCCAGAAAGTTGATGGCTTTAACTTTGTCTAAGGAAACAAGCTTACTGAGTTACCCGCAGCTTGTTTATATATTTCAATATATGTAATTTCTTTGAATATTAATTGAGAACAACTCTTACAAAAATCTTTGCTATCATATTGTTTGCCAATTCTTCTTAAGTGGTTTAATCTAGTACTAGAAGAGATGGAATTGTACAAGCTTACTTGTACTACATAATGTCAGTGGATTTATATGAGGATGTATTTGGCCTGTAGTTTTTTTGTACCTCTACAGTAATTCAATAAATATCTCTGGAGCATGACATTCAAAACTGAAGTGCATTAAGAACATTATTTTTGCCATAGCTGTTGTAATATTTCAGATAACCTTTGAAACAAATTGTATAATAGTATGAGAATAAACATACTCCAGAAGTATCATGATTGATGTATTACCTCCATGAAAGAAGAGATTTCTGATGTTTAGCTCTTTAAGACCTTACAAAAGGATAACAAGATCCACCGGTTGGATCTTCATCTAAGCTGAAATTAGATGAAGATTAGTAATAAAACATAATTTTGATTGGCAAGATTAACTGTTGAAGCAAATCTGGCTGATCACACAGCAGGTTTGCCATTACCGCTTCAATGTGGTTGGCCATGATGGTTTGTTTCTGACTTGAACAATGTATTAATGACCCTTTTGAAGGAAAAAACTTCCCCAAAAGTAGTCAGCATGACAAGATTAGATATTTTAGGGTGAGGATTATGTTTCTGTGTATACATATATACATGCATCACACACACATAGTACTCCCTGTATACTGCCTTAAACTTTTCCCTTGATTTCTTTTTTTGAGCTGGCAGTCTGTAAACCAAATCAACCCCAAATGAGTTTGTAGGATCCTGTATTAAAGCTTTGCAAGCATTTATTAAAAAAACACCAAAATCTCTAATATTGGAACATGCATGAGGTGTTACCATAATTCATTTTGATTAGTCAAACGTTGCAGTTGCATTTCTTTTCCCCCTAGTGTTTCTGATTTTCATGTTGAGCGGATCTGGTCTGGGGTCTGACATGGTTGTTCCAGCACAGGGAGCTTACAGAAGCTATGCACTGTCCCCACCACTATTTAAAAAAAAAAAAAAAAAAGATATCATGGCAAGTGAAATAACTTGCTTTGGTTGAGAAATCATTTACCCTGTCATTTTACACAACCAAAGACAGTTCTGGCCATAATCTGCTGCCTTTCAAGTAGGAATAAAATACATTACTTATGCAGTGAATGTTTTTAATGTAACAAAGAGAAAGAATAAAAATGCCTTACAACAGTTTTATTAAAAACAAATTCCCACAGTAAATACATATACACTCTGGTACCATGGTGAAACAGCCAAAGACATCACTCTAAGTGCTATGGGAAGTACTTATAAATTACTTGAAATAAAAAACATTGTTGCCTGGACATCAGGGTTGAAATGCTGCAGTTTGTAATAAATTAACACAGAACTTCACTTCCCCTCCTCTAACAAAGCAGCCATTTGTCTGAATAACCCACATTCAGCTGTGAGTTATATTTTCACGACTGCAACTGCATTCATTTGCAAATCATTCTCCAGTTTTAATGCTCAAGTTTTAAATACCTTAAGAACTAATAAATAAAGCAAAGTAGAGCAAACAGTTGGCTTGTAGCCTAAAAACTGGCCTAATTTCTGGGGGGTTTTCTTTTTTCTTTTTTCCCCTTTCACAGTAATTTTGTAGGTCTGACATTTCTTTAAGCTGTGTTTTGTTTTCAGTCTGCATGTTTTTTTTTTACAATATTTAAATTTAGTGAGAACATCTTATATTACCAGCAAAAGTAAAGACTATGATTATTCAGTTTTAAGTATTAATAATACTTTTAAAGATTTCATTCCTTGACTAGTTCAGAACAATCTTGGAGTTACTTTGAGCTTTTTCTGTGGTAACTGAATTTTGTCGCTTGCAAGCAGGTTTTTATTTTTGTTGATTGTGGGGTTTAGGTAAAACTTTTACTCTTGAAAGTCTCGTTTTACTATAATAATACTGAATATAAATCAGAATGATATTTTGTGTAAGTACCTGTTGGTTATAAATGAAATGTAGTGCTTTACAGACATTTAAGTAAGCTATTCAAAGTAGTGTGAGAGAAACATTTATTTACAAAATTTGCATTTTAAGGTTATTTTTGTGGCATATTTGAAGTTTAGTTTCTATAGATGGAATGAATCTTAGGCTTTGTTCCACTTTCTCGTTTTGTTTTGAATGAATTACTGTGGGCATGCCTGGAATGGTTCGTAGTCATTCTCAGGAAGTGAAATTTGGGGAGCAAAGTCCCTTGCAGAGACTGCTTCAGTGTAGAACTAATGAAGTATTCATAAAAGATTTGAAATCCATATAAAATCTCTTTTCTCCTTTTGCAGTCTGTACTGGGATATGTCTCTTAGTGTAAACATAATATCCTATGACTAGAAATACAGAAATTTAATGCAAAAATCTTAATTTAAAAAAATACATACTTTTTAACATCTTGCATTCATATTAGTATTGTATTCATTACTGTAGATAAACTAAGAGCCTCAAGGTCGATTATTTGAAACAGTTTTGTTTAACTGTAACTATGCTTGTTTGTAAAAGATTAAAACTGTTATCGAAGAAAAAGAATCCTGGTCCCAGTTCTGCACATTTTTTACCCGCAAGGAAATGCATGTAAGTCAGTAGTATGCATATCAAACACCATTGTGTCTAAAACTTTGAAATAATCCCATCTCTCTGCAGATTTAAGCAGATGAACTGTAGTGTCTTGTTCGCATAACATCTATGCTGGTTTGAGAGTGAGCTGTTGTTCGAGGGGGCATTTCTACGCACCTCTTCCCTCCCACCCCCCATTTTATTTAGAAATAAATGCATCTTCTGGCTGCTGTAGTGTAAAACTATTCTTTTTTCCCCATCACAGAAAATTATCTATATTGTACTGTATCTCTCCAGTTAAACTAACTTGCCAGCACTATATGTGGTGGAGAAGTAAAAATGAAAATGTGCAGGTGGGAAGGGAAGGGACTGACGCTTTTGAGAGCGGTTCCCAGTTAGATTATTTTAAGTGCGATGTGAAACTGTTCCTAGTGAGAAATATTGTGGAATTGAAGATGGGTTGAGAAAGCAAAATTCATCTTTGAAATTAGGTTAAAGCTGTGATGCTCTGACTCCTCAGGAATTTATGCAGTCCCTCAGCGGAGGAAACTGAGGCTGCAACTCTTCAATTAATGGATTTTTTAGGGAAGTTCTGCTTAACCATCCATCCTATGGCCTTGCCTCTAATCAGTGCCAATTGCAGTCAAAGCTCTTCTGAGCAGATGCGGATCTCTTTCTAAAGAAAATAGAGGCTATACAAGCCCCCTGTCTACCTGTGTTGCTCCACATAGTGCGGATCTCTGTAAAGCTGTTCAGGCTGCCAGGTGTGCCAGGCACCCTTTTGACCTGAAGTGCAGCAACAATGTGTAATAAAATTATTATGCTTATACTACAGAGCCAAGCCTTGCTCACCTAATGAAACCAAATAATTTAAACAGAATTACTGAAAAGAAGTGAAGCAAGACTTGTCTGTGAAATCTGCAATGACTTTTTCTCTTGCATGCTATCCATCACGGGAAGGATTAAAACCGTTCATGTGAACCTTTCATAAATTCTTAGGAATAAATAGCATAGAGTTATCGAATGGCAAGTACATTTTCATTACTCATATGAATGTTTATAACAACCAAAAACTGTGTTCCTTTTATGTGAGAGAGATTTGTGTGAGGAGAAAAAGATTGGGGTTAAGATTAAGAGGCAATGATGTGACAGGCTTTAGCTAGGGCGAAATCACTTCTCTAGTTAGCAGAGTAATTTCAGCAATACATCTTCTGTAATTTTTTTTAATCACTTAGTGATTACTTGTGTGGTGCTATTTGATTCATTGGCCATCAGTACCTGATTAAGATTCTATGCTTAGGCCATCATTACTTTTCAACAGGCCACCCATATGGTGTTAGTGTTGAGCCACTGCAAATCCCTCAGCTTAGCGCTGTGTATTCTGTTAAAGACGACTATGTACAACGCTGACATTAGCATATGTTCTTCTCTTACTCTGTTGACCTTTATCCATGGCATTACACTAAGACTGGATCTTTGGAGTTGGTCCAGTAAGAAATTGGGTTGAAATTATGAAATTAGCCATCTGTCTATTGAAAACTTTACCACTGGCTGAGCTAGCAAGCTGAAACAAATGAGCACAGTGATGCAGTGAAATGCAACTATCAGATATGGTTTTCTGTGTATTTTCATTTCCCTCAATTATGAATGCACTGCTTTTTCATAACTCCTGCATTGTGATTTCGTATGAGAATACATGCATGACTGATGAGAAACAACTTCTTGAAATTTATTATATATTAATTGTTCTTCCTATATATTATTCCTATTTCATATTCTGAAAATCTCCCTCTTACAATTAGTAATAAAGTCATCTTATAAACTTGATATTCCTGACCTCCCTCTTTAAGATGGATGGGTTTTTCCTTTTGATCTCATGCTTTCTGTGATTTTGATTCTAGAAATACTGCAGGCAATATAAAATAACTTAAAACACTGTTGCAATAGCAATAATTAGTCATTCATGAGCTACAGTTTTAAAGAGCTTGAATATTTTCCCTCTGCTATTGCAAGGTCTCTATTAAGAATAGGAACTACAGTAGTTTGGGCTATAAAGAGCCTAATGGAGCATTTAAAAAAAAATAATTCATTTACTAATTAACAAAATAGTGTTTGTTTATTTACAGTACATAAAATGTTTCCATCAGGAAACAGCCCACTAAGACTCAACAGCAAGCTTGCTGTGCTGACAGCAGAACATCTGCAGTTTAATTTAATACATTTACTAAATGAAGTGGGTAAATAAAGGGATGTTAAACAGCTACTTCCCAGCCTCTGATATTTTTACTTCTCTCCAGAGGTCAGAAGCACTGATGAATGATTCCCCTTCTTCCCGTTTGCCTTGTTTATGGAGGGTTCCCATGTACAAACATTGTTTCAAAGGGTGCCACACTGCAATTGTAATTAATTAAATTACATTGGCTCATCCTACCTTGCTTTATCTGCTCATCCATCTCTTTACATGTTCTGTATGTTACTATGAGGGATTATTTTACTCAAAGTATTACTGTATGCCTTTTGGAATACATATTTTGAGTGTGTTGTGTGATCACCAGTCACAGCAAATGAAATAACCTCGATGAGGTTTATCTGGTTTTTGTTCAAATTCCAGCCTAGGGAAATCTGATTTCCGTAGGTCAGCAATTCAATCCCAGCCAAAAAGTCTATTATTAATTTTTCTTTCATAGAGCATCTTAATATTTTTTGCTTAGATATTATGATATATAAAGTCAGGCATATGTTATCCATTCTTGATAGTATTTTTGTTTTCCACTAGGGAAACAAAGGATTTAAGGATTTTACCTTGACACTTTTTGGTGGTAGTTGTGATACCTTTTTTAAGTCCTGGGTCCTCATCATGTTTCAGTTTTTATGTAAGCAGGTGATTAATCCAGAGGAATAAACAATTTTGTGTTAAAAAATACCTATGGGGGATATTTTACCAAAGACAGTATTTTAACTAAAGATGGCTTGAAAATACCTATTTTTGGCACATTATTTTTAACCCAAATCCAGTTTGCCAGGTAGATCCCAGAAAAAGCTGTAACCAAAATGGAGGTATTGAACTAAGTAGTGAAATTGCTTCATCCACTGCTCCCTCAAAAAAAAAAAAAAACATAAATTTATAAATGTATGGCTTGAATCAGAGACACAACATTATATATGAGCTCTGCAACAAAGCAGAGTACAGAACCTGGTTTCCTTCCTTTTCAGTCATGTATCTTAACCAGAACTCTGTTCTTCTTATTAAGCCTTTAAATCATTTTCATGGGAAGGGTTCAAATGTCCGTTTATCTGAGGCTGAGCTCTTTGCTTTATACCTGATAACATGAGTCTTGGTAATTAATTCTAAAGATGATTAGACATAAACTTAGTCTATTTTCCATATGGAATTGAATTACATACCCACAGGTTTTAAAGATAAAATCCAGGTATTTCAATTAAACCTGTTAAAGGATAGGTGGGTATTTGAAAAATTCAATGAACTCGGATGCTAACTCTTTTTGTTTAGCAGGTAGGCCACTGCTTGACTGCAATTTCTGGACTTAGTGGTTGGGAGTCTAGTTAGGGCAGGAGTCCTTGCCTAGAGTAGAGTACAACTGCCTTATGGCTGAATCATGGTACTCTAATATTAGTTCCACATTGTAATGGCTAAAGTCTGTAAAATAAAATAAAAATCTGTAAACATTTATAAATAGTAACTAGGAATACTTCAGCAGCATACCTTAAATGGATACTGAAAATACTATTGTTTAGATACTAGAGGGTAATGTAAGAGCTTGCAATACCTGTGATAAAAGTCAGTATAAAAACAAAAAATTGGATTCTCTTGTGGTGAAAGAGTGAGTTAGGACATTAACACCCCAATCCTCTCCTTGTTACTGTTAAGCAGGGAGTTTAAAAGGCTTATGGAGTAGGTTCCTTTTTGACAGATGATGAGCAAGGTGAAAACAAAGTGGTTTTTGGTCAGCTAATAAAAACCCATCTCAGGTCCATAAGTGCTATTGAAGTAATTAATGAGCGTGATTTTTGTCAAAAAAAGTATAGGATCCTACAAGCAGCCTGTGATTTTGAGTCATCTTCATGCATATCTAGAAGTAGACATTTTTCACTTGTGAGATTGAGCTGAGGAGAGCAGATGGACAGCAACACCTTCACTGCCGCTTCTTTGAGATTACATTGTGAAGATTCACCTTTACATTTAACATATAGTTAAGCCTCATAAACAGTTGTTTTTTGGGAGGTCTAATGAGTCAGAACTCACATGAGCACAGTCTTTTCTCTGGCTACCACAGCCTTGCGGTCAGTTTGGGCCTTTTATGCAAAAGAGATTGGGGTCGTTCCACCATGGTTGCTAATCTCTATTTTGGCTTATTTCATACAGAACTTCCGAGAAAATAAACTTCACCATGAATCAAGTACAGAATGCTTAATAAGGGTAACTATTTTGTTTCTAGAGCAGCTGTTTGTCAGAGCAAAAATAAAAGTTATTTATTAGCAAAAACTGACATTTACATATTCACACAGCAGAAATGATTTAATTCAAACTTGGTTGTATGCACACACATATCTATATCAAAGATTGTCCTAAACATGCATATGCATTCTTTTTTATTTTAAGGGAGTGCATAAAAGTTTTCTAACCATGCTTTGAACTTATTCATAAGATTTTATGTGTCTACCTGGAGCAGATTTGAAATTACTTTTTATAAAATATGCTACATTTATAAAATGCTTTTTTGGATGCCTTTTTATTTTTCAATGTTTTTATCAGCCCTAACTCTGGATTTCATAGTGCTTGGGGAATTTACAAAGGAGCCAACTCAGAATAAACTTAAGTCACAGATATTATACATACAATAGTCTGTCTGCTGACGCCAAGCCTCACTTTCCTCCTCTGCTAATAAAAGCCAGTAACAGTTGTCTGATCTTTTGCATCAAAGACAGTGTTTATGAAGTGGTCTGTATCGTTATCTTAAAATATACATATAATTCCTGCATTAAAAGCTTGAGAAGAATTATGAATCAACATTTCATAGTAAATTGTACACAGATTTGAGGACTGAAATAGTATGTTTCATTCATGAGTACCAAACCTTCAAAATAGGAGCACCCATGAAACAAGCTCTCCTCTAATTAATGTCACTTACCTTAGTGATTTTTTTTGGTTTACTATTTAAAAAAATTTTTTTTAATAGTAAGGATCCTAAGTTCCATATTCACAGACTTGGCGTATTAGACTCTAATTTAAGTGGGGTCCAATTCTTTAACAACTTTCAGCTCAAAGTCCTCTGATTATTAGTAAAGCAAGTACAGAACAGACTGCAAGACTGTTATTCCAACAGCATATTGCAACTTTTAGGGATCGCTTAAACCACCTAGATATGAGAGAAAGCTCTTGGCCAGTTGGGACCGTTCAGTCTGGTTGACAGTTCACTTTACCATGAAGTTCTCAAGAGTGAGCTGTGGTGCAAGTGAATTGTCACAGTGGTAGCAGTCTGCTTCTATACTATAAACTTAAACTTCTACTCCTGGAGAGTGCAAAATATCCCCAAAATTTACTTTCATTCTGGAATTTCATAAAAAACTGATGTCAAGCCAGACATCTGTAGCTAAAGGAATCCAAAACTGAGAGTCTGAACTTGTAACTTGAATGAAAAGAAGAAGAAAATGAATGTTTGGAAAGCTTGATCTTTGTTTTCTTTGGTGATTGCACTGTATAAATCAGGTGTTTTGAGTAGGCTTCATTGTAAATCCATTCTGAAATGAAATACTCATTTATCATCACAAATATGATAACTACTGAACAAGTTTGGCAAAGCTTTCAGAAAAATTTTCCAGAAACTCTCATATTTTTGCCAAAGTTCTGCAAGATCTCCAAATGTTTGTTTAGCCAGAAGAGCATATCAGTCAGCACAGGGCAAAACAAAATAAGAGAAACTAATTTGCATTGGAGAAAAAAAAGAAGTTTCTCTTGTTTCCTTGTTGCAAAACATTGAATTTCGAAATTTGTTTAGAAGCAAGGAATAATGGGAAGCACAGGGTTAAATCAGGGAAATATACATTGCCCCATGAGGTATAGCAAAACAGCTAACGCAGGGTATTTTTGCCAAACAATTTCTAGACTAGAGAGTTTTCATTTATCTGCAGGTATTGAAACACTACAATGTGTAGTCAGCTATTTCTGTTTCAATGTATGAATCATCTTAGGTCTGGAACAAATATTTCTACCAATTTCATCTCTTTCCTTTGTTTAGCCACTATAAATACAGTATTCTTAAATAATTTCCAAGTAGAGAGGATAACTTTAATCACTTATTAGTATATATTTAGTATAAAAATCCACAAAATATTGTAAATTAGCGTGCATCCAGTGTTCCTGCTTCATAGCTCATGTTATAGTTTAGTTATGTCTTAGTCATTTGCATCAATTAAATTGAACTGGAATATTTTTCTCCTCCTAGCTTAGTCCATCATCTTCAGCTGTCAACAAGCATATGCCAGTCAGCAGTGTAGCTGTCAAAGCTGACATCAACATCTATAGTTGTATTTTTCTAGTGTCTGTATCTGTCTTACTCTGACTATTTCTTAATGTTTGTCTAACTGCTAATGAAAAGACTTGCAAAGAATTAAGTTTCTACTGTCCCTGTCCTTAAGAGCTACTAGAAAATGGGATTTCACTGTGAAAGTCCGACTTCAGCAGTTCTCTCTGTTCCCCTCATTAGCGTTAAATTCTACAGGGTTTCAGTAGCGTTTTCAGTGGTATCAAGAAATTCTAGCCTCACTGAGATTAATAAAAAATGTTAAATTAAGCTCATATTTTTATATTTCTACTATTTCAATTAATGCTAGAGTTGTGATATTTCTTATGAAAAGGGTAAGTGGAGAGCATATTAATAGAAAAAAATATCTATGGAAATATCTGTAGTAGTGTGTAGCACTGAAATCAAGTCATAAGAATATTATTACTTAAAATATATCCAAGTGATACTCTTTTGCTGAAATGGAAAATGTTATCATTTACAGTACAGTGTATGTATGCTTAGATGTCTGAGATTGAAATAATGAAACATTTCAAATTTAAGATTTTTCTTGTACAAATTAGGAAAAGATATTAGAAGCAGTTCAGCAATAGAGCTATTAAAAATAAAAAAATAATAATTTTCAGGGAAAATGAGAGTGAATCATCAGATGGTAAAAATACTTAAGCTACAATTTTTTTTAAACACAAATGCCTAAGCCACACATCTATACTACAAATTTCACAGGAAAACTTTGCATCTAACTTTTCAGCTGTATAAACCTTTTCTTCCCGTTCACAGAGAGCTAATAAACTGATAGTTACTTCACAGACTAGTTGTGAAGCTTATTGAATGTCTAAGAAACACTTTGAAACCTGAAAGGCTCTCTGTTATAGCAAGTACTAGTAATGCAGGCAGAGGGGGAGTTTGATGTGAGGATTTGTCACAAGAGGGTATCTTTAAACTGAATAGCTGCAAAAGCAAGTTGTGCCCGTGTGAGTTGTGGCCCTGGTGATTATCTTATTGCCCACCAGAGATATACAGTGCTAACATCAAATTGTCTTAATTACCGGTTGCTGTAGAAAACTGTTGGGACCCTGCTTTAAAAGCTAGATATTTGTGTGAAACAAGTCTCGCTGCAGGTATTAATCTCTGAGTTACTCTATGGCTTTATGCCGAAGACAGCTCTTAGATAAGTAGCGTATGCTACAGAAAATAATGACAACGTCTGTGGGAGATGGATGTATTTTGTTCTATAATTAGATCTATGTCGTTCCTCACAGCAAAAACAAAATTGAAAGAATTTTTGTCATCATGACCTGGGAACCAAGTTACAGCTTACACACAGTATTTCTCTAATGTTAGGGTTAGATCAGGTAACTTTTTTGCCTTTAGTGAGTTCGTGGAAAACAAGTCCCAGTTTTAAAATTTAATTTTAAAGAGTAGAGCACAACAGAGACTGTCTTTTTCTGTCAGGCAGCTTCTCTTAAAAATATTACAGTGGTTCTATAATCATCGGTTCAGATGTTCACATTAGCTCCAAGTCTTTGCAGTACCTGAATCGTGTATCTGGAAGGAACTTGGAGGTGTGACTTACCCCTTTGCTCTGGTTCTGGGCATTGTCAGCTATCCCTAAACCACTCTTGATGAGCATCTAGCTCATTCCTATAATCCAGTGGCAAAGTTCCCACAGCTTGCCTCAATAGTCTATTGTCGTGTTAACTATAACTTTCTTTTCATTTTTTTTTCCTAATGTCTATCCTAAATCTTCCTAATTGCATACTTTCCTCACTTTTCTCCTATTTCCCATCAAATTAACCATTTCTGTTTCCCATTATCACTATCTTCTTTTCAGCAAACTTTTATAGTTTTGAAGACTCTTAACCTATCTTTGCTTATGTTATCTAAAATGAAAGACCTCTAACTCCTTCAATTTTTCCCTCTTGATTTTTTTCAATGTCTGATTATTTCTGTTGGTCTGCTCTGGGCTGTCTGTGTCAAGTTGTTCCATGTCATTATTAAATTATGATGCCCAAATCAGGACTCAGCTGAAGTCTTATAGGGCCAACTAGATAACCTAATTTCTTTTACATGTGACATTTCTGTTTATATGTTCAGGCAGGACTGTAAAATTTACATATTAGTATGATATGGTCTGCTTTGTTATTTCTGTGTTTCAAATTTTGATCAAGAAAAACATACAGGGTGGTTAAATAGGATTTTTTTCTTATTTCTGGGTATGAACCCTGGTCTCATGCTGTGGTGGATCACAAAACACTGTTTTACTCCTTTTCCTAGCAGGAAATACCTGAGAGTCTGCCTCAATTAGGGGAAAGGATTGACTTTCATTTGGGTCTAGCTAAGAGTGATTTCTCAAGAAATCCCTCTTACAGAATTTTGGAATGTCTTTTGTTTGACCTGTTCCAGTAGGAAAAATGATAGTAGGAAGCAGTTTTGGTCACTTAGTAGTTGTTCAGTTGCCGTTCTGACTCCGTTGTTGTATGCACAAGATTCAATTTTGTGACATACATATCTAATAAAGTTGTTCCTTGCACTGAATTGCTGAGCTGAACTCAACATTTTTAGTTTCAGAAGAGTTTAAATGAATAAAAAGTTGTAAGAGTAAATTCCCTTCATGGCAAGGAGCACGTGAATGCCGTTTTATCATCCCAGGTGGCTGGTGGTTGTGAAAGCACTCTCCTTTATGGAAGCTGCAGAATTTATCCACTTTGCGTTTACGTGACAAGTGTTCGGAGCTGCAGCTAGGTATCTGGTTCAGAAACCTCTTCTGGAGTTTCAGACCTACTCTTAGTATTCATGGATTTCCTTCAGTACACGACAGAAACATTGCCAGAGTACTGTGGCAGATCATGATTATCAAAAAGAGCATGAAGGAACTATGCCTGAGGAAAACGTTAAAGAAACCCTTTTGTAAAGAGAAGACTGTAGTCTTGCATTACCTAGAGAAGTGAAGGGCTTTACTTCACTCTCTCTGATAATGAGGTACTCCAGACAGCCTGTTAATGATTCGGCAGCATCGGTGGTTCCCAGCAGGGAAACTCTGTATACTGCTCTTGGAAATAGCATCAAACCTGCAGCTCCAACAGGTATTTTTAGGTCTGTCTTGAAGACATTCCAGCTTCCATCCACTTCAGCCTCTTTGTCTGGAGTCACTTTAACTCCAGACATATCATTGAAAATGGGGTATAATTGTGGTCTCATCCCTTCTCAATCCACCCACCAATCTCTACTGTTTTAAAGGAGCCTCCTGCTGTGCTACAGGGAGTATTTAGAGCTTTTTTTTCCCCTCTCCCTTTTTTTTTTTAGTAAGATATGTTGATCAGAGTGGAAATGCATAGGAACAGCCTGAATATAAAGACTGTCTTGGAAGGAGAAGTGCAAATGCCTTATGAAACCTTCACTTTAGAACAATATAATTTATTATAGTGGAATACTTCGAGCTATGAATTTCATTGGAAGTATATGACTTACACTACTTACCCTTCTGGCACACTGAGTTTTCAGTCAGTATTTTTTGCCATCATAGAACAAATGGTAAGACATTGTAAGACTAATTAATAGCAGAATAGAGGTCAGCTCCATATAATTATAAAGGTGAGTGACGGTAAGAAGTAGGAAAACAGTCGAGCAAGCGGCACATAAATGTTTAAACACAAATTTACCAAAAAGGGCGAGACAGAGGTGAAGCAAAGCTCCTTTCGCTGCTCTAAATCGGGATTGTGTCTGCACTAGAGCACTAGAACTTTTATTCACTGAAATAATCCCTTTGAACTTAGCAAGGCTAGTAATTGGAGTTTTGTTTACAGGTTGCATATAGCTTCGCTAGCCAGCTGCTGTTTATCCAGTGCAGTTTAAGTTTTTTTCTTTCAACAACTGGCGGATACTTTATAGACAGTACAATAAAATAGGAAATACATATGAAGAAAGAAAGGATTAATGAGGGGTTTGAGAAGTCTGGAAAGGAGACTAAGATAGGAAGATTGTTGCTTTATTTTTACTTCTAATATGCAGCCCAAAGGATGAAATTGAACTGGAAACTTTTTCAACCGGTACTGTATTTTCACATTTAAATTATAACTTTTAATTGTCTAGAGCTGTTGAAAGATGTGGCTCTGGCTGGCTCCTTGCTTCTAGTCACTGAATAACATACAAATACCACCAAGTCTGTCTTTCTTCATGCAAGTGAGAAATCTGTATAGTTATTCTAATCTATTTTACCAAAGAGCAGCTGGAATAAGATTCGTGCTTTGGCAAACTGAGTTTTTTTCTTAACTGCTGGAATAGAGCTGGTTGAATTGCTGGCTTTTTGCAATACAAGTTTTTATGACTTCTAATATAAAACAGAAGATAAAGGGGAAACAATGCAAAATAGTATATCAATAGCAGATAATGTTAACCTGATAGTATATTTTGTTGCACAGTTACAGGAAACGTTTTAGACTAATAGAAAAACCCTTTCCATCCAGTTAAGTTAATAGTTGAATAAAGCAGTATTAAGAGTCAGAAAAAAATATCAAATAGAAGTCCCTGCATTTAATATAGAGACTGAAAGAATGATAACGTGGATAAAGTTTTCAAAAGACTTTAAGGTGTAGAAGTTAATCTTGTAATTTGTGTCAACACTTGTTCAATTAATAAGGCTAATTACTTGTTGGAACAATATATAAGACAGAGGGAGGAAGCACAGACATAAAGATAAGTCGGTAACCTAAAAGCATAAAAGGACAGTATGTATTTTTTCCAATATGGCAAATTTAATGCAATTTATCTTTTTAGATCTTTTTGGAACTAGAGCAATGAAATAAAAAAAACTAGCAACGCCAACCGCAATGATAGACTGGAATTAGTTTGATATAACTTGAAATGAACTTTTTTCTCAGTAAGTATTCTGTAGAAACAAGAGCATACAAAAGAATAGAATATAATAGAAAGAAAATATTTACTTATATTAAAAATCTTTCAGTTTTGCTTTCAATGAACAATTGACTTATTTAGCTTAACTAGCACAGGTGCACACAGAGAGTAAAAATTATGTCTATCAGAATTTTCCCAGGAATAAAACCGGCACATGAGCAAAGATGGGAAAAATTTATCAGGTAGTTGTTTGGTAAATAAGACATGCAGCAATAGAAGCACCTTAGAGAGCAAGTGTACTTGTTTGGAGATATGGTAACATCTTCTTCCTGCTGAGGTAAATTGCCTCGAAGCAGAAGCCCACTGTTCTCAACACTAATCTTTTTCCATCAAGCCAGTGGGCTTTAATTAGGCCAGGATTTCTGGTTTGCCTGTCTGCTTTCTGTTGTCAGCAACTGGTGCTTTGTAGAACCTGCCAGTTTTGGTTTTCTAAAGGTTTTCCAAATTTAAATAGAAAAGATAGTATTTGGTTAGATCTCCCACAGTGCTAAAATAATATTCAGCTAGCAATACAGGTTCAACTTCAGTTCTGAACTTGCCCTGTCATCACTGGAAGGCTTCCTGGATCCAAGAAGCTTGGGCGCCCAAGGTTATTCTGCAGTGACTTTAACTGGCTTAGTTCCAGCTTCAACTGGAATACCAGTGTTAAGGAACTATCACAGTGGTGTAGTATTTAAGGCACAACATATCAGTGTTATATCAGTCAGAACCTATTTCCTCATCCGCTCTTTGTCACTTTAATACCTTCACAAGGTCTTCCTGGCAGGGATTATTTCTTCATGTGGGTTTATATGAGGCTAGAAGTGGTGGACACTGCAATAACACAAATCATAATAATACAAAATTTAAAACGGAGTATTATGCTCTCATATGAATTTTGGTAATTTAGAAAGAACAATAATTCTAAGAGAATATATTTAATTTACTCCTCTAATACATCAGTGATTGCATGTAGTTTAGACTGAGGAAACATGCATCCTGTTCTTCTTTACACAGAATTAAATCTAATGCAAAATGGACACATTCATGAAATGTCTATGAAATTAAACCCAGATAGGTTTGTGTAAGGCATTCGATTTAATGATCACTACACAGTATAATTAAAAGATGATGTTGCCTGAATATCAGATTTTCTGTATGCATGTTTATTTGGAGGTTTAATTGAAAATAAACAAAACCATAAGTGTTTAAAAAAAAAAAGTAGAAAAGATGTGTGAAATGTAATGATAATGGTTGACTTCTAAACAGCCAAGGAAATTATAGTCATCTTATGTGTGGGACAGGAACAAACACCTCTTAATTGCACTTCATTATTACGTACCTTTCTCTTCTCAGTTGTATATATTAATTATAAAAATCATGTTTCAGAGACGAGAAGCTGTACAATAGGTTTTTTTTCCTCCCTCCCTTATGCTGTCTGCAGCAGGATGGAAGAACAATATCAACTGTCATCCACAGAAAGAGCTTAAGAGCTTTCAAAGACAAATCATAAAAAGAATGAAAAGCTATTATAAAAAAAGGAGGAAAATGCTTTGATTTCACAGATTTGCTACTTGTTAATGTTTAAGGTTCTCTCTTCTTTTTAGAAGTATCTTCTCATATTGTTTTGTATGTGTTATGTGCGGGTACATCACTTTTTGATGACTATATCACATGACATGTGGATTACGTAGACAATTATTAACAGATGGAGGTTGAGAGGATAAAATATGGGAAAAGATGCTATAGCAGCCATACAGGACTTTTATCAATCCTTCAGATTAGTTGTGGAAAACATGCACATGAATCTCCTGACACAAAGTGGCATTCTCTTTTGATTTTTTTTTTTTCATGTCATTCATTTGTTTCTGTAGAGGAATACTTAAAAATCCTTGGAAAGTAAGGACATGGTTGTCTCATTTATTTTGTGTTTATGTGGGACCATGTTCTTTGTGGCTGCAGGTCTCTTTCATAATTTGAATTTTCAGGGATAGTTTCCTATACCATTAGTCTTGATGTTTCCTCAAAGCTTATATTCCAGCTAACAGAGCCAAATAGCCTGACTGGCTTTGTTGAATCCAGGAGCTACCTTACTGCTGAAGGTTTAGTGAGTGCAGGATGTGGCCTTGCAGTGCAACGATCTGTATTACACTTGCTATGCTAGTATGTGTACTATAAACCAAAGAGCTATTATCCAGTTATACTAGCCTTCAGTATCCTTTTGAAGGTCCTGAAGTTTCTTACATTTTCTGTTTTTTCACTGTAAACGTGAATATGTATCCTTGAAGCAGGAGTCCGTGATGCTAAGTCTTTCTTGTGCATCTTAAGGCTGAATGCTTCGTCTTGCCTGAGCCTTACAGCAACTCACTGAGCCCCTGCATATCTTAGAGATGTGATGTCTCTGTCACAGTCATAAGCTGACCGTTTCCTCTTGCATGCATGGCCTGCTAATAGTGGATGAAGACCTCAGAATATAGATCACTCTTGGAAAAAGAAATCAGTGATCTATTTCAATAGTAATCATGGCTGTCAGTGATTCCCTCTAGGGTATGTGCTGACAGAGGTGCAGGGGCTTTGATTATGCTATACGCTTTTCTGCATCTGTCTTCCAAACTTTTAAAGTGTGCCTCCTTCAAACAAGAAAGAAAGAGAAAAATCTTCCTAGCCAAATACCGAGTTTGCTACGTTGGTAAATATATTCCTGAAAGGTAGATTCAAACTTCTGTCGGTTAAAGTCTCCCTGTTGATACATTTGGATTTAAGCTGCTGCTATTTCAAGTAGATCAGTTAACTTCTGTTTGCTCTGGTGGGAGGGAAATCCTTCATGTCCAAGAACTTGAGGCTTATTACATGTAGCGTGAATATAAAACATATATGAAGGAGATAGGTATGAAGGTCTGTGCTGGTAAGTCAAAATATTAGTTTAACACTTGACATACTGGCAGTTCCTTTTTTTTTCCCCCTCTCTAAAACAATTTGTAGTGAAAACTATGATAACTATCAAAAGTATGACCCCTTTTTCTCTCACATGGGCAAACACAGCTTACATACTGCTTTAATGGACTGGTCAACTTATTAAAAAGAGAATAAACAATAGAAAAGGAAGGAGGAGTGCTTTATAGAAACTGCTCTAAATTGCAAGTATGAGCTAGAATGGCCTGCAGATAGCCCTGAGATCTAAGGGTAGCAAATATGCTATATTATCATTGAGTTTCTCAGCCATATTATGCGCAGTTCCCGAAAAGAAATATATGCTCCTCAGAATGTATTTCCTTCATTCTTCCTGTTTTAAACTTTGGTCCATATTATATGTCAGAGTCGTTCAATGACATAATGTAGTCAATAAAATTTCTCTGCACAGTCCTGGTGTCCAGCAGTCCTCTCAATTTTAATGTCATTTCCAAAGTAGTTTAACCATTAACACATACAAAGCTATCTAACTTCATGGAGCATAATCACATGGTACAATTTTACTGAGGAAATATTAACTTTAAGGGAAAATAAAACTCAGAATAGTGATTAACCAGTTCGAAAACTACTAAATAAACTGGGATAACCAACTTCTCAGAATTCAAATAAAAGCATAGAAGTTAATATTAAATAAAAAGCTTGTGCAAATCTTACATTTTTACAATATGTGCAGATGTATCCTTGATCTAATCATGTTTTGTTTATGATTAATGAATGATTCACTTTGAAGATCATTTAGTTTGGGCCATATCTCATTGAGAATTTGCAAAAATAATTAGTTTAGAGCCTAAAATAACTGCTTTATCTGTTACAAAGTGTTAAAAACTTAACACAATACACATGCAGCAATAACATGGGGAACTGAATCGGGCAGGACATGGAAAATTCAGTTATGACACAAATGTTACCGAGCTTCAGATTACTGAGGAAAACTTCAGGTATACATTGTATGCTTTCAATATATTAAAATTTCTCTCTTCTTTCATTCTCTGTGATGTCTTATTTATAAATGTAAATTTATGCAGCTGAACTCAAAATGTAAGCATGTGGAGTTTTTATTTATTTTCTAGACTTGTATTTATTTTTAAAACAAAAATTAATACATTCATAAATACAAATGGCTGGAAATATGACCAAGCTGCTTTTGTTAAAGACTATGCAAAACTGTGCATGCTCAGAATTTATATTTCATAAGGGGATATAGCCGTTTCTGTGACACTTCACCTAAATCAAATATTATTAGGAAACAGGTCTGATAAAAGGCATGCAGTAAGACAAAATAATAGTGAAAATACCTGTGCATAATTCCAGAGAACAAAATTATTTGGCTTTTATTATATATGTGTATCAATCTTAACAAGATTTTTTTTCTGATCATGAAGTAAGGATCACTTTGAAAAATGTCCATGTTGGGGTGAGGGTGGGGTAAATTTGCAGGAAGTACTATTTATAAGTAATCCCTCTTGATATACTAGAAAGGCCTGCAAGTTCCAATAACCTGAGATCTGCGTTCCTGTATATTTTAATTTTTAGAAGAGACACTTAGTCTGAAGATAATCCAGAGTGGATCAATAGAAATAGTTAACCTGATATCTTAGGCATTCATTGTGTGATAAGCTAACAACCTCTTTGGCAAAATAGTTTCCTTACAGTGATGTAAGACAGATGGCCGTTCGGGCTGCGTGTTGTAAGCGGTTGGCAGAGGATTGTTTGTGCCCTAGAATTAATGATATAGCAGTTCTTGTCCAAGAATAGTGACATGGCAAACTTCACCTCTGTGTACAGAGATACATATCTGTCCTTAATTCTCCTATAAAGAGTGAGAGTAGGTTTTGCATAGCGTTTTAGCCTGTGCTACATTTAATTTCCTCAGAGTAATTTGTCAGCAGTAGCAGTACATGAGTGACAGAATGACCAATTTAAAAACACAGGGCATATTCAGACTGTGTCAGCTGACTTGCAGTTTATATAACAGTTCAAAATGTGCCTCTCCGGAGAAGTGTATTCTTGCCTTCCTTTCAGAAGAAATCCTCCTTTTTTTGTTTTTGCTGCTTACTCTTCAGATATTTTGACAATCAGTTACTTATCTTAGGTGAAGTCTTATAACCAGAGGTCAATAGAATTAAAGTTGATTCCAGCAGTGTGAAATATTACAGCAACATGATACTAACAGAATTTTTTGGTTGATTTACTTTCCTGAGAAATTTCCTTGATTCTTTCATGTATAACTTGGCATTCAACTCTCCAATTTAAAGGAGTTTAATTGAGAACTTTTTAAAAATTTTCCATTCTCTGCTCCAGTGACTTCTCTGCTGTTCACTTAGAAACTGCACATACTTTACTTGGCTTTTGCATTTCATGACTCTGTGGCATGGATGATTCAGGCTGATTCACCTTGATACTGGTATTGCAGAGTTCAGTGACTTATGTATGGTTTGTGTCACCATTTAAAAAAGAATATAGCTCTGAGCATTTAGATTGACCTTTGGCCTCTGGTTTGCTTAATACTACGGTTTTATGTTTTTCTGATTTTTTCAGAACTATTTGTACTTTGGTTATTAATCTATAACTAAATGTTGTCCTCTGTGTTCATATTGCTGACGACACTTGAAACCAGAGCAGGCTATTCTCTTGTCTTTAAACTTGTGGAAAACTTTTCCAAGTTTATCCAAGTGCTTGATGTGAGTTTCTTCTTACAATCTTTTTGGAAACATCTCAGCAGGGGACAAAATGAGCACAGGGGCAGGATTAGTATCTACGCTACTTTTATGTTTTACACATAGAAGCATTGAGTATGCTGCCTGCACAAAGCCTTAAATGGCATTTTGTCAGATTTTCATTACCTGGCATTAATGCATCCAGTAGAAAATATGTACTTTCACCTAAAAATTACAATTCAAAGTAAAACTACTGTCAGTCACTGTCTGAACTAATTATATAATTCTCAACAAAAATTAGGAAGAAAATATCCTATATCCCAAGGAACTGGTAAGGAAATGAACCCCAAGCTACTGTACGTCGGATGCACGCTGCCTGCATGCCGTCTCCTCCCGGGTACCCCGGAGAGGGCACTTCAGAGCGGAGGCGCAGATGTGAGTGCATCGCCGGATGGTGGCGTATCTGTGCGTTGTAGTGGGCAAGGTCCTTCTGCCAGGGACAGCTTCCATACTTGCTCTTTCACTCTTGCAAAATATTTAAGATATAGCTCTGAAACCTGTTGAAACCAAACCAGTTCAGAGTTTTTGAGAAACACGTATGCAGTGCCTGGCAACTTAAGGTAATATATACTAATATGCACTAGGTCAAATTCCTCAGTGTTCGAAAACATGATGTAAATGGTAGTTTTATCTGCTGAACAGAATAAGGAAATTACCCCCATTCTGGGGGTAACTTTGTGAGAAGAATCTGATGCCCACAGAGATGATATTTTGGATAGTACATTTTATTATACATTTCTTTTTAGTGCAAGTCTACAGATTATATTAGCCATCAAACAGGGACTTGAACAGAATCTGTCTCACAAATAATGGATGCTTTAGATCAACTTATACCTGATTTGCAAATGCATGCATGAATAGCTATAGAATAGGGCACAAAACCAAGATGTTTATGTTTTATTGTGATTTTGTACCCTGTACTGAACTGGGCCAAATTCATTCCTGTCCATTTACAATTCTAGTAACCATTTTTTTCTGTTCGTTCAATGCAAATGCAGCATAACTCCACTAGAATCAATGCACCAGATTAGAGCTGTGTAAATGAGAGCAGAATATGGCCCATTATGTAATAATGCAATAAAGAGTGGATCAATATGCCTCAAAAAGATTTTAAGTAATGTATGTTTGCAAACAAAAATAGGTGCCATAAATTATGCTGAAAATAAGACTGCACAGGCCATTTTAGGCAATTTTATTTCCTTGAAACAGTTAATTTCTAATGATTTAATTAGCAATGCAACAAGCTAATAAAAATGGAAGCTCGTTTGCTGCATAGATGCAATAATGTGTTTAGAGCCCTTTTAGTTCTGCTGTTGTTTCTATGTAAGAATCAGTACTGCAGGCAGCAATTATGTGTTGTTGTTTTTTGGCTAAAATTCCCACACATCTGGGATAAACAGATATTCTGTTCGAACTTCCTCTGTTAACTCCACCAGTTTCCATGGAATGACTCTCTATATGCTTGTTAAGTAAATGATTGTTATAAGACTATGGAGACATGGTCGATCAAATTAACCCCTTTTGTCCAGCCTCCAAAATGGTTCCCTTCATTTGCCTAAATTCAGCTGCTTTAGGGAATTTTTTCAAGCTTGAAGGACTCTCTGGATTCATCACATTAGCAAACTGTAACCTGAGAAGAGGGTCTTTGGAGCAGCAGGACTTCTTTGGCCCCCAATTGTTTTGCTAATCAAGATTATTGCCACTATTGAGATGTGGAAAGATAGCCTAGCTGACAAAATTTGTCAGCTTCCCATGAAATAGTTCTGTCAGTTTAGTCAGGGTGCCGGCTAATATTAACATATAAATGAAGTCTCTACCCCTCACCCCTTAATAGATGCAGAGAAAATATAAACACACACACAAAAAACCCCTCTGTGCTTAAATCAAACAAGCTTCTTTTCTCAGCTCTAGCCCATGTCCCTGGAAATCCTGTGAGCACTGGAGCTAAAGGGAGGGGGGAGGGAAGGAGAATTTGCACAAAACTACTTTTAAGCCATAAAGCAGCAAAGCTCCACTCCCCTGCTGATAGCAACAGGAGATTGATTACGCCTGCAAAAGTACAAATGGTTGCCTGAATGCAAGTGGCAGACCTCCAAAGCAGTATGTTCTCTGGGCTGGTTTTACATTTTATAGCAGAGGACTTGGATACAAAGTGGAAAAGTGGAACAGGGGGTATGAAAGAGTTATCTTTGCCCAGAGGTCAAACCTATGAGAACCGCCCCTGCTAGCTGTGGTGTCTGACCACAGAAAGACAGCACAGGGGATCTAACCTCTGTGCAGCAATCGTCCTCTGCGGCCATTCCTCACACTGAATCAGCCAGCACCTGTTTTTTTGCCTTTCGCTCTGTTTTCTCGTAGTTAGGATACATATTGTATTTTCCAGCTGACCTACAAGAGGATATAATCTGATGCTCTTTCACCCATTTGTATAAATTTTGCATTATTTAGTCAAAGGCAGATGCCTCACATTATTCTGGTGGCAACTCTTTCAAATCCCAGCTGTACAGAACCATAAAACAGTAGTTCAAACTTACACTCAGTTGTAAATGGTTCCACTGAAAGTTGTCCCTTAATCTTTTAGCCTGCTTTAAATATAAATGTATTAATATCTCATATTTGTAATCTGCAAGCCAACAATATTGACTATTTTGTACTAAATTAGCTCTTGAATGGCAACTGTGCGGCAGCTTTGTGTAGTTAGTGTACGCACCAGAAATGACTCTTCTAACCAGTTCAATAGGCTTTGTAAAGCATCACTTTAAATAGAAGAAATCCTTCAATCATGATTTGTTCTTGCATTATGAGAAGCAGTCAGATTATTCCTTTGTGCTCAACTATGACAATACTCTAAAGCATGAATGAAAACTTAGAATATATGTTCCTTCAGTGGATTACATCAGCCGCCTTCTTCATTAGGCTAACATGAAAAATAGATTTAATGTGTAAAATATCTGTCACTGAAGAGAATATTAAGAGTGACTTGGAAAGAGTTTGCGGGAACTTTGAAGATAGCGAATTAATCACAGAGCACAGTATTTGTTAGGTAGTTCAGAGCAGACCATTCCGAAACAGTTCTAGGCAACTAACTAAGCTCCCTACTTCATTAGTTTTAGAAGTTTGCATACAGAGTTGATTTCAGCTTCTTCAAAAATGTTAGTAAAGTACTCCAGTAGTCGCCCAAAATGTGGAGCCCAAGAAGTATAATTCGATGAGTACAATTGTTACCTATTCTGTGTTTAATGGCACATGTAATTTTTACCCATACATTTGATCCCAACTTTACTCTTCAATATTCTGACAAATTTTAATTAAGATGTTGCATGCTGAAAAAAATAATTGGGAGCCATAATATTAAGTTGGCAACAGAGTAGAGTTAAAAATAAAATAAAATCTATTATGGTTAATGTCATAGTCTGTTTAGAAGTCTGGATCTCAGAATCTCCATGAAGTCCCTCGGTTTTCCTTCTACCTCAGTAGAGTTTCCTTAGGTAGAGTCCTTCTCACTCCTGTGCTTCTGTGGGGTATGTGATGGGGAACGGCAGGGGAGTTTTTTATATACTACCCAGCGTGGAGGAGGACGTTGCTGACTTTTTTATACAAATGATTGAAGCAGTCTCTGCCCTGGGGAGTTTACAGTCTAGCATAGTTTTTCGTTATCCCATACAGTGTCAGTTCATCAAAAAGTTTATTTTCTTACTTTATGTTCATCCAGCTCTAGGGCTTCCCACAGTTAGGCTTCTGTTAGAAGCATCAAATCCAAAGCTTCTTAGATACATTTAAATATTTTAAGGAATAATAATAACAGTCCTCTACTGAACCTCAGTGCCTTTCAGATCACTGACATTTAGAAGTAAGCTTGTAATGCAGTGATTTAGATGCACTTGACCATGTCGATTTAAAGCCTCAATTTACTCTGCCTGACTTTTTCTCGCGTGTGTCTCCGGTCACTGTCCCTCATCTTTGAGTCTTTAGCCCTTGTCAAGTGGTACAAGGGCTGCAGACTCAAAAGTTCAAAAGAAATCCTGTCCAAAAGGGAAGTACGTGGAGATTACCTCTGCTGCAGTGACTGTCCGGCTTGTAAACTGGCCATGAAACAGGTACTGACTGGTGCTCATAAAGGAGTCCTTCATACCTTAAAGAGAACAGCTGCCTCACACTTCAGTGCACACAAACAAAACACCTTCTTAAACCCATAAAAAACAGTAAGCAATGAGCTTGACTATATGTTGAGCATTGTTTACACTTCCTCTCATATCCTTTCTGAAATATTTTTCTGCATTTTTGACGTTTTGAAAAATTGCATTTTCTTTTTTGCAGAAAATATTTTTCCTTCTCTTTCTTTGGAACATGAAAGACCACTGCCAATATTCTGCTTTTCATGATGAATAAAGGTAAACCTCCAGGAGTTCAGTTTGAACAAGCCTCCTGTAATTTTGGCTGCCTAGCTTTCAAGTCTAATTCAAATTGTACTACGTTATTTGGATACAAGCAGTCCTTACTTCTTATCTATCTTTTTTCGAAATATTGGACAAATACTGAATGTTGAATAATTTGGTATTTTTCTCTCTTATGCTGGTATATGTTCTCTCTATATGTTGGTATATGGATGCATTTCTTGCATGAGGTGACTGTAGAGTTTCATCCATGCTGTTGAAGGGTTTTGGGGGTAACTTCAAAGGAGTAGCAAGCAATCTTTATAAGGAAACTGCCATTTTGATATTCTAGTTTTAAGCCATACTTTTCAGTGTATGAGGCTAGAAGATGGAAGTTGCTTTTCAGAAATGGCAGTGAGATAAAGTTCCTGTTCTTATCCCTAGCAGTTAAAATTGGAAGTTACTTCACTGAAACCAGTATATAACTGGGATTAAGAGATGATGGTGTCAGGATCACCAGTAACATTTATAACTCCTTGCTTCCCAGATCTATTTCACACAGTTTGATCCTAGTTTCTGATGGATTTCCATTCCTTTCTGTTGAAATTCTCACCAGTGCAGGGAAGCTGTGCATAGCGGTCAGACTCTGTAGTTTGTGTCAGTGGCTATGGTCATATGGTAGCTGTTACCGTCTGGTCTTTGTGATACAAATTTGTCATCTCCAGCAGTTCCTAATGAGCCTGACTCATATGATAAAATCCTATACTACCACCAACAAGAATTGCCATTCTCTTTGGAAGTGGTAGAAGAGAGATTAAGGACTTAGTGTTTAAATTTTAAATGAAATGTTCTCTCACCATTATGGGTGGTCTTTTTCCTGGACATTGGTAGGACTGCATAGTAACACTACCTAATGCTATTGCCTGTACTATGCATTAAAAAAAAATTGCCTTCAGAACTGTCAACCTTTTCATATTCTAAGCTGAATATACATATAGAGTATGCATTAATCCAAATAAGTTTGAACTTCCTTTTTTATATTTAAACTTGCCCTGAACTTTATTGGACTGACTACATTTAAATAATAAGCATAACTATTTTATTTAACCAAGGGAAACGAGTGGGAACAAGTTCCTAAGGACAATGGCTCTCTGCTGGAACCCACAGAAGCAAATGCAAGCAATGTAGTAGGGAAGATCAAACTTGTTACACTGCTGATATTCTAAGAGTTTGAACTCAGACTCCCTGCTGGCCTCAATTTTACAATGATAATCATTTCCTAAAATGTCTTCATTTTGTAAATGAAGCTGTACCTCCCTCTGAAGCAGGGGTTTGCAAAGATTAAATCATTTACATTTCAAAGTGTTCATTTTTTTGCCAGTGTGAGAAATACTCAAGCAGGAAAATGAGTGCTCCTTTTAATTTTTGAAAGCCAGGGGAGCATTCATAGTGAAAATAATCACAGCCTATTACAGCAGCCTTGCTTGCCCAGTCCCACTTCAAAAGGATGAGCCTATCTTTTCCCCGCCCAGCAGTGAATGACCACTTAAGTGAGTGATGGCTTATTAATACTATGACTCAGCCACTTCTCGATAAGGAGAACAATAAGGGGTCAAAGCTTGAGCATCCCTTACAGGAATTAATGAGAACATGTTGCTGGTAATTTGGTCTTTTGGAGATTACATTTAAATTAAAAGGTTCATGTGCTAGGCTTAGTGATATGACCAGTGTCGCCACTATTTGAAATCCCGAGATGACATTTTTGCTCTGTCACACCTGTATAATTTCATTGGCTTTATTAAGAGGATCAAAGCCTTGGGGGTTGGACAGCATTTAAAGAAAGAATCAGAGAAGCTGATAAAACAAAACTTTAAGGAAGTTCTTGAAAAACACACACAAAATATGGTAAGTAGTTGAAGGTCTCTTAAACTGTATACTTGAGTATATTGTTGTTTCCAGAGTCAGGACGTGTTATTACAAAAACACATTTATATGTAAGACTTGCAACTGGTTCATTTTTAAAGCATGCTTACCCTGAAGTTGTATCCTTTTCCTTTCTGAAGAGCAGTTTAGCCAAGCAGAGCTAATACTGTATATGCAAGTGTGAGGGCCTTTCCTTCAATTCCTCGTCCTTCTTTTCATTTTAAAGACTTAAAGCATGAGATGACTGTTTTCAATTGTTACTTTTTATTTTTACATTTTATTATTGATACTGAAATTGGTCATGACACTTTAAAACAAAGGCATAAAATGCAGAGATCAGGATGATTTAGAAGAGTTAACTTTAGAAGAGTTAAGAGTTTAGATCAGTTATATAAGAAAAGGAAATAGGGCTGTGCTGAGATTACTTCAGAAACTTGTAAGAAATGAATGGAAGGATATTCGTCCTATGCGATGTCAAGCCAGAGATAAGATTCTCTATTACAGCCGTGAAAGATCTAGATTTGCACTGGAGAAGGGAAGAATGGGGTCCGGTGCAAGTATATAGAACACTGAATAACAGCCCCGTGACCTGCCTTACTAGGCATTAGGTCAACGTTAGCATGATTCTTGGAGAACCTGATAAGATGTCATTTTGAGCAGTAGCGTGAATCCAGGAGATATTAGGATGTCTACGTGGCTGTATTTTGATGGCAAGTGACACTGAATTTTGTAACTCCATCCATTAGACATAGATATAGATATATACAAATGTATGAGAGAATGCATACTGCAAATGATCTCTTCTATAGCTGGTTCCTCCTTTTGTCATTAAAATTGAGCTTCTGGGTCTCTGAGGTTGTTTCTTTCTCCTTGTTTGCCAGACTGACAAGATCTCTAGATTTTACGATTAATCTTGGCTAACATCTGCGGCAGTGTCACTAGTCAAATGCTCAAAATCTACTGGTTGAATGTTTATGAAAGCTATGCAACTCAGTTCTCATAGGAGCTCTAAGCCTTGTAGGGTCTTACAAAACTAGAAGTCATCCAGGCTCTTTATTATGGCCCTGGCTGGGGTCCCAGTGGTAGTTTTTGTCCTTTATTTAGGCAGTTAACTATTGGTTACTCTGAACCCTGTAAGCGTCTCATAGCTTAGACGTTATAGTGACTTAAACAAGCAAGATGTAATGAGGGTGTCTGCAAATCTATAAACGCTGAGGTCTGTTACAGCCTAGGTAAATAAACACCTGATGTCCCTTTAATATCATTTATCAAAACAAGAGCTGGGCTAGAACAGGATAAATGTTGGAACTGACAAAAAGTATTAAAAATAATTTAGTTTGGAAGGTTGTTGGATGAGTTTTTGATCTGAAGTTTGAGCAATTTAGAAAACTAACCAGCCATTATCAATTACTCTGTTGTCTGACTTGTTGTCTGACTTCACTTTCATTTCTTAGAGTTTTATAAGCAAAAATGTATGTGCTGCTCAATTGTAGATCAGTAGAAGACAATTGTGCTTTAAAATACTTATAAAAAGCGAAATACTGGTAATGCAGTAAATGACTGGACCATGAAGGCCAAAATCAAGAAGTGTAAAGAATGAGAAAAGTGAAAGAATAGTTGAATAGAAGAGAAGAAATTACGTGGGTCTGTATTATCAGTAACTTTCTTCCATTCTAAGCCGTATTTTATTCAGGTACGCTACTGGGAAAGTTAGAAGAAGCCTGTTTGAGTAATGACTGAAAAATAACTAGTAGTTCAACCCAACAGTGAGCTCCCCTGTAGTGCTGTATCTGAGTAAGAGTCTCAAAATATGGTATGTGTTAAACAGGACTTCGCAGGTAGGTGCTCAAGGTCCAGGAAAGAGCTAAGGAGCAGCTCTGGGCTCAGCGGATCTACCCTGGCACCCCTGCATTGGGTGTCCAGCCTGGGGGGGTGGCAGGAAGGCGGCTGAGCTGGGGTGAAGAAGAGCCCATGGCCCCCCAGGCTGGGCATCTGCAGAGCTGGAGCTGCCTGGGACTGCTGCCTGCTGGAGCCTCCTAGGGGAAGGTTGGCTTGACATGGAGGACTCTTGTTTTGTTTTACAACTAGGGACTTGCTGCTTGTTGCCGAGAAAAGTGGTGACAGCCAAATAAACCCCCTTTCTGTGCTTTACTTCTGACAGGGGACTTGGTAGTGGGCTGTCACAAGCCTAGGCATAATACAGGCAAAGCAAATATGCAAAATAGCCTTTTCTACTGTATGTATTTCTCTCTTATGAAGTGGTAGTCTAAGTTAGTGGTACTATGCACTATTTTATTTGAGGTTTTGGTCTGATTTCAATGCTTCATTTTGCTGGTTTTTTTGTCTTTTAATCAATACTCCTTTCTCAGTATCAGCAGTCCTTTAAATAATTCCAATAGTGTGTACATAACATAAAAGAGATATAATTAGGAAATACTCATTTCTATGACTAGCCATCTTTCCTTAATGTAAAGTCCAATATTTTTCATGATCAGAAATCTCCAAAGTATAGATTTACCATTTAATAAAAGCATTAGCAGCACAGACTTAAATCTCCAAGATAAATTATACCCATTTTGAACTGTCATAACAATAGTCTTCTACCCTTGTTTTTATGCCATTGTAGCCTTAGTTAGGCTTTTCTCTATATGGTTTTTTATAATTATTATTTTTCATCAGACTTAAAGTACTCAAATGTAATAGACCCAACGGTATTAAAAGAATCCATCTTAGTTGTTTTTCTGTAGCTATTGTGAGGTTTTGTGGTATCTCCCACAATTTGTATAGTCTATAAGGAGGCCAAAATGGAATGCATTGTCCCTAAGATCACCGATCTTTGATAATAATGATGAATATATGGCAGCCAGAGACTCACTATTATTCGTGCTCAGGAGTACTTCTCTGATACAGTATTCCAGTTAAATTCAGTCAAACATTACGGGAGGTAAGGGACCATACAATACACCGTAACAGATAAATTTGTTTTAGCTAGTTTTTCTCATGACAAATCTGTTTTATAGACCAGTATTTAGAATCTTTTGAGAAAACAGTTTTTCATCAGCAAATGTCATTTCATTAAAACCAGAAAGTTGCATACAGTCCTGTTAGTTTCAAAAAAATAATTCTGAAAAAAGTTTATGAGATCCAGATTACACTGGCTGATCTAAATGAGAGAGGAGTCCTAACCTAGAGTACAAAATGTTAGGAGTGTGCCCTTGTATGTGGAAGCCAGTTTTGAACTCTCTGTTCCAGTAAATATTTCTGCAGCATCTCCACCATACTGTAGGAATATCTGTACATTTTTTTAAAAAATAATTGTAGAAAATACAAATTAAAAATGACGCTATTATGAGAAGTTGAGAGAATTGATACAGAATTGTCAGGAGGTGGTTAAGTATTCACCTGGGATCTGCAAGCTAGGAGAATGGTGTAGCAACTATGTATCTCGTTAGTCCAGGTTGAGTGCCTACTTTTTCATCAAAACCTTGTAGATCTCCCTTCTCTTCTTGTGCAGCAATAAGAGGGTAGAGTAATAAGCATGGCTGGAGAATGGGTTGGATTTGGACCTCTCGAGAGAGAACAACAGGTGGTGCACAATTCATTTTAAATAGTATCTTAATTGTAAGTATCTTGAATATTTGATACTCCGTTGTAATTTGTAATAGGATCAGAAATGCTTATCTTGCTATGTAATGTCAATACTCTACAAAAATGATACAAGATGAGGTATTGTTTTTTCTTAGGGGTGAACACTGGGTCTTACCGAGATTGCTTAACTAAACATTTTCATTGATTGAAATGTTGCTACGCATGCTTGAAGTCAAGTTTGTATATGTTTACTTTATTGTAGTTGTCAAAGTGCTCTGTGTTATTCAAGATCAGTTCCTTCTTGATGATATTAAGTAGTGCAGTTCCCAAAAACGTGTTTTAGCATTTCTCTTCTGAGTAACCATGAAACACTAGGATATTTCTGTTGAGCCGATTCAGATTTTGTATCTCATAGGTCCTGATCCCTCAACTGAACCATTTTATAGGCAAATGGGAGTGCTGGCTTTTTAAACAAAATATTAAGGAAATGTGTATACTCTAGAATGAAGTGTATTATTGACAGATTCAGTAGGAATCCAATTCTGACCTTGGGTGCTTTAAAGGAATTGTGATGAGAGCAAGGCCAGGTTCACAGTGGATTAATGGAGGCCCACTCCCCTGAGGTAAAACTTTTTGATAACTGATACTATTTCCCTTGATGCAAAGAGAAATGCAACATAGTGTTAGTTACCATCTGATAAAGAACCATCTTCTGGAACACAGAGCAAGTTTGATTGTGGGACACTTAGTCCAGGTGGAATTTCTCCAACTTGCTGTAGTTAAAATGTTGCCAGGATTGTGTCCTATATATAAATAGAGGAAAGAGATAGTCCTGCTGGAGACTTGATTCTCAAAAAGGTTTTTTAAACAAATGGCATTTCTGAGAAATTGAGGAAAATGTTTCAAGATAAAAGAATGTTAAATATAGCTAGAAATAAGAAAGCCATATGTTCAAAACATATCAACTTTGAAACCATGCACTTAACCCTGGGACTCCACAAGATTTCACATTTTAAATAAAAATTTTAACTTCCTGAAAAGATAAAGTTCATCCATCTTGAGGGTAGCCTAGAAAGAAAAGAAGGAAAATATAATCCATGGAGAAGCCTTTCACTAAGATAAGCATCTTTGACATTATGAAGAAAAGAATATAATATGTGAAAATAAGATGGGTTTTATCCCTTCCTAAAGAACTCTGTTGTTTTATTTGTACATCAAAGTAGGACTAAGGTTATTTTCTGAATGGGGTTTTTGGCTAAAAAGTACATTATCTTCCAAAACCGCTGCCAGAAACATAAAATCTTAGTTCAATGGGAAGGAGATGCACCATTTTAGCACTCCTATTTGAAACATTATACAGAGCACAGGCTGTTGTAAGTTCAATGTGAATGTTACATAAATATATCCATTAGAAACTGGGTCACTAGAATGATATTGTTGGTTGCCTCTAAATGATACTGATAAGTGTCAGCATGCTGTGTTTGTGTATGATCCTTGTACATATGAAAAAACATTCATCTATGCTAAATCAAACTGATTTTCTTTCCTACACAAACTATGCTTTCATCCTGGAATAATTTTGCACTTACATAGGGGCAGATCAGAGAAGTGATCAGGAAATTTGTAAAATGGATCAGTGCCCAAAAGACTAAGTTATACATCTACTCTTGGAAAAAAGCAAGGACATACTGTCCTAAAAAGAAATGCATAAATTAGAGGAGAACTTGTATTGCTTTTAACTTGAGCCTCAGCACTTGTATAAATTCTCATTATATTACTGAATGTAGCATGTAAGTTCGTTATTAAAGGTAGCTACCTAAATACGCATCAAAAGGCACAATTCAATATGGCTTGATTTTCAGTGAGGATATAGCCATCTTCTACCATGAAGTCAGGTTTGGCTTTTTGTAATGTCACATTTTTATATTAATATATAAGCATATTTACCCTGCAATAGGCATATTTACTCCACAAAAAAAAAAAAAGGGAAGTGAAATGTTTTTTACTTTATTTCAAATCCATTGAATGAAAACTTTGGAAAATGCATAATACCACATGATCTGACCGTTTTCTAGCTATGGCTTAATTATGTTTGCTTGGAAAGGCACCAGGAAATGTATCAGTGTTGGTACCTGGAAAGCTATTGATGAAAAAGGTTTCAAGTTATTGAATGCCTTTAATCTTAAATATAAAGCAGCCTACCTTGACTAGTCCATTGACATATATTGCAGAATATGAGAGCATTTCTTTGAATGATAAACTTTACAGTTGTCTCTGTTGCTCCTCTCCAAAACTGTAAGTATCAAATTGACTTTTAAACTGTTAATGAATTTCTCTACAAAGGAAAAGTATAATCAACAAGCTCATCAACAATATAATGCAAAAATTGAAAGTGGTAGAATATGTAACCCTATATTCAATCAAGTGTCAAAATAACGATTGATCAGCTGATGACAGCTCTGCAGAACAGTTAAGTAATTAGTACAGTATATCAAATGAAAAACACCCAAACCAAAACAGAGCATCAAAAACCTGGTCACGGTCTTTCTGCAGGAGCATTCTCATCCATGTGTAAACATAGCAGAGATTGTTTGCCAGAGAGATCTGAAATGAGAATAAATAAATATACACTATCAGTTAGTAAATTTTCACTGTAAGAGCTTATCAGGCTCAGGACCTGCTTTTTCATGCAAGCAAAATAGATGCAAAGTTTTTGGTTGAAGGTCTTATGTTTGTAAACGGGATTATATAACATAATTGCTTCCAATAGGAATGGATTGGGCTCTGTTCAGAGGAGGTATCCTCTGGTGCTATGTCTCTGATCCCGTGTTCCCACTGATTTTTTTCTGGCTTCAGCAAAGCCAGTTTCTGTCACCTGCATCTACAAAGTATCAGCTGCCTTGGAGATGTTGCAGGGCCAGTGAATGTCATTGGAGTAAAGTGGCTATAAAGTGATCAGCTTCCCTTGAGATCTGTTAATTTTCTTGGAGGCCCCAAAAAATAGCCTCACAGATCTCAGTGGTTTGGTAGAATGGAATATTCCGTCTCCAGTGAAGTTTTCTTGCATTCAAGAAGCATCTGTCTTGTCGTTTTGGACCATTATAAATGCTTTCTAGGTTGAAGTCTAACAGGTCTCACTGGCTATGTCTGAAGTTCACAGCAGGTGCTCCCATGATATACCTAGAAGTCCTGGCCTGCTGATCATCCAGGCTGTGGATGAGCACCAGAGCTATCCCTGCTCAAATATCTGGGTCACCTTCTAGTGGAGCAGAGTAAGTGTGTGTGGCCCAACTCAGACCCTGACAACTCCTTCTGCTTTCCAGTCATTTAGATGTGTTCGGTTAAAATCTGTTGAATTTGCGTTCCTTGTTTCAGAGATTCTGACAACCAAACTGTTACCCTGTTAGTTGTGCCTGCATACAAGTTAATCTGAAGTTCTTTTAGAAATCAAGTTTACCTTTTTCACTTTTGTACTGAACGTTTCCTAAACCCTACTAAGATTGCAATCATTGTAGTGGAGAAACAGCACACAGCACCACTGACAGCAGTTTAAGACAGAATGTGAATAGTTTATCTCTGAGAAACAAGGAGAATTTAAGGAATGCAGGATGCAACAATCCCCAATAAAACCTGGCCGGTTACTTAGAGTCATTAATGCTTTTAGAAGTGTCAGATCATGTTCATTACATAGATCAAAAGCAGTGAACACATATTTAATTGTCTGATTCAGAGCCAATGTAATATTTTTCAGTAATCTACTGAAGCATTAGTTTAAAAATGTCTGAGAGAGCATTGCTATTTGAATAAATATAATGCTTTTATAGTACTATTGCTTCCTCTAGGTTCCCATATCCCTTACCTTCTGCTGATTGATTCTAAGGCTGTTTATGCGTTGATAAGATTCTTTCCTGAAGTAATATTTTTAAATAGCATTCATGTTTGTTTAAGTCCAGATATTAAGGAGAAAATAACGAAAAGGAACAACTGTTGAACAACTATTGAGTCTGCACTTGCTCTAAGCTGGAAGAAAATAATTTTTAATATATTTTTTAAATTATATAACACATTTCACATGTTGGTTCGGTTACTGTTAGAATTGCATTCAAATCTGGGAGTGTTTCTTGCTGATTTTATCCTTAATAAATTTGCCATAGTGTTTTTTTTCATCTGTAATTAAATTTCAATTCATTTTATAATACTAATTAAAGTATTTGCAGCAAGAAATTCTATCCATTTACAAAAGTGCAATAAATTGGAACATTTTCACAAACAAGTGAACTTTTTAGAAGTTTTGTAAAATCTTTTTCTGCTATTTGTAAAACATAGAAGTCTAGGTCATCAACTGGTATCAGTCACTGTCGTTCCCTGGAGTCAGAAGAGCAATTCTGATTTACCACAGTTTAGAATTTGACCAATAATCTAATTAATATAATCAAATCCATATACAGACATCAGAATAAACAATGCCAAGCAGTAAGGAAAGTAACCTATCTTACAATGAAAATAAAATGAGTGTCCCAGGCTTCTTAAATCACTATTTCATTACATAGCTTTGCTTTCTGTCAGCTTTGATCTGCTTCATTTCATTAGAGCAAACTTCTCATTAGAGCCACGAATTTCTTCCTATGAAATTGATCTCACATTCAGCACTGATATCTAGTGACTTCTTCCAGTTTCAACTTTAGTCTTTTTATATAGCACTAAAAAAAAAATCCAAACACAAATTGTTACATCATAAGTAGAAGAACATATGGCATGTCCAGAGATGAGCACGCAATAGGTATGTTTCTAATAAATATTTCGATGCTGAGTAAATTACAGAAGAGAGAAGACAATAAAGTACTATTCTGCTATTAATTCATGTTCGTAGCACGGTAGCAGTTACTAAATTAGTTTAATCATGGACAAGCAGTAGAGGTTCAGGAACACCGTTTATTACACTAGATATTATCATCTCACTATTACCTTGGACTTTTCTCATCTGTTTTATACTCACCTTATCTCTCAAATACATAGGGTGTAAGATCCCTCTCATTTTATATAAAAAGTAGATGTGTGTTACCTACCACAGTTGGGCCTTGATATGCAATTCTGGCCTTCAAGATTTGTCAAAATATAAATACTAATTACAATAATTTCAGGGCAACAGACAAAGCTAATTTAACAAAACTAACTATCCTTAGGATAGAATGTGGTGGAAAAATTTTACTTGGTTAGTCTGCATTTGTTCCTAGATCCATATAGAAACAGAGGAGGTAAAATAGAAAAGAGTATGTCTACTATGTACCATTTTGATGCATTTTTCTATGCAGTTAATTCTACAATGTTATTGCTTTTTCTTCTTTGTCATGGAAGTTTTACCAGTTTGTTTTCAGTATTCCTGAATTCTGAGTATTTGGAGAAGCTAGAATATTTTCAGTGGGCTTCCTTATCTATAGTAAGAGTAATAGAGAGCCTGCCTTTTGACATGTGACAAACTCTAAATTTAGGAGTGGATTCTTACATCTGTAGATTGGACAACTGCAGCTTCGGCAAATACATTGTCCCATTACAGCTTTCTAATTAAATATCAACTGCAGGAAACAGTAAATTTAAAATAGTGATGATAATATTAAAACTTCCTGAGGAAGGAGGACACTATTGAAGATAAGGAGGCAAATGTCCTATTAGAAGAAATAGAACTAAATGCTCTATGGTGACTCTAAAGTACTGTGCAAGTATTCACAGTAGGCTATAGATGAGAATATGAAAAAGATGAGTGTTATAACATCAAGGGGTATGAATGACAAACAGATGCTAAACAGACAAATGAGCTATGGGTGAAGGAGGCCAGTGCTGTTGTATGCTGAGGGAAGAGAGAGGAGAGGAAGAGGTGGATAAAAAAAAATATAGCCCCAGAGAAAACTGAAAACCATGCTGAGAAGTAGTCTGGAGAAGATCACAGGAAACAGCTTATGGAATTAAAAACATTTGGGAAATTACAGCACTTAGGAGGAATTAAATATAAGAAATAACGGTCATCTATGAAAATAGAAACTTCAAAAAGGAAGAGACTGCAGTGCAGAACCTGGAGGAGAAGTGCTAGCAAAGCAGTAGATATGATCTCAGCATGAATAAAGAGAGGCCCCATGCAACGTATCAGAGTCACTAGGAAAACCTTTTATGAACAGTTAACAATAGGCTTTGGCACTAAGGAGCAAGGAAATGTCCGAGATAGAGGAATATCTGAAGTGATGGTCGTACATCAGTCCCATCATGACTGGGAAGAATGTGCATCAACTAGAAATAATCTCTTAATTTTTTCGAGTGGATAAAGCTTGTTTTTTACTGATGCGCCTTACTGTTAATTTGTTAAAGATGCTGAGATTATGGAGATAAATATTAACATAATTTAGAAATTAACATAAAATTATTTTGGAAGCAGAAGTACTAATGCAATGTAAATGTATTTTTTATTCTCTTAATGAATCAACCATTTTGAAAGTATTGCTTTTGGACTTTGGTTACCCATGTAGACCAATGGAAATATTTGTCAAGTATTCAGATTTAAGAAATGAACCCTATTGTCTATTTCCATCCATGTAGAATGGATATTTTCTTGCCTGTTAAGCATAGATAAGAAAATGAGCTCCTAGTGAGAACGGATGCTACAGAGACAATGGATTACCTTCAAAAAATCCAAATGGCTCCATCTCCTATCCATTTTCTGTATATATGCAGAGTTTAATTTTTAAAAGTATTAAACAATTGTTCTGCTCAACACTGCAGCATTTGACTGATTTAGGAGCTGAGTACGTTTGCTTACATGCCTGCTTATGCCAATCAGGTGTCTTTTTTGTATGCCTGCAAGTCATTTTTGTACATAAGATGAAATGAAGTGGTGTGGGAGCCCACGTTTCATCTCATTTTGGGCAGAGGTACCTCGGAGGTGCAGACATTCGGAACTAAATACCAAACTGTCACTGGAACAGACAGGAATTAGGCACCTCAGTACCTTCAGAGATCTTGGCCTAGCCCAGAATTTCATAAACAGGGTCTAGGTCACTCAAAGCTTAGTCTAAGTACCTTGTACTACTATCGCTGTAGTACCCACTTTTAAGTGCTTAGTTACCTGAGTGTAACTTGCTTGTTAATTTGCTGAAAGATCTGAGAGAGACATAACCACAAGGCTGGTTAGGCTCAATGTAGAGCAGAATCTGTGGAAAACGATGAAGTCATTTTCCCCTCCAAAATGATCCCAGACGTCTGAAAGTAGGTTAATGTTACTTTAGGAATGGCTTCCAGCTCTTCCATGTTCTGGGCAAAACAGGTGAACCAGTGGGGAAAAAGGAGTGAGGAGCTGTGTTTGAACGATGCTTGTTTGATCAAACCATAGAGGGGTTATAGGTATAAGAATGTCTTAATTGTGGATTCTGTGAATGATAGTCCAGGACACTGAAGCATGCCCAAAAGCAGAACCTCAAGTTCCTAGTGAAAATTTATGTTGAGAACGTGTATGATTTTGATCTTTTACATGCCTCTGAGATTGGTTGACAAGAGAGAGCTTTTCGGTATTGTTCCTTTTGGCCTGAGACCATGTATAGGTCTTACCATAAGAGCTTGTTTAGAAGTTACAAAAATCATTCAGTGCTTCTAAAACTGTAGTCATGGTCATGTTTTAAGGTGGTATTGCAAAATGGCTCTGTAAACTGAACATTCATGTGAATCCATCAATGAATTCAAGAACTATAACAAACATATGAGTAGTGAGAGCATTTGGAGGAAAAAAGAGAAAATCACGTGAGCTACCTGTTTCGCCTTAGCCTCCAAAGAGGAGGCAGTCTGCAGCGTAGTTGCGTATTGAGGAAGTATTATTTAACATATTGTACAGAAAGGTCCACATGTTTTCTATACTTCGGTGCTGTTAAATAGAAAAGAGGTAAAGAATGAAGATTTCTAAATGTTTCCAATAAAGGCTATTTAAATAAATGCATCTGGTTATGGTATTATTCTATATGGATTTCATATTGTTTGAACACTCAATGGTAATAGACTCTGTGCATGATACTATAGTGTTTCTAAAATTAGTTGTCATTGTGCTCCATTAAAGTATAGCTCAGGAAATATCTATCCTATAAAGTCTGGGGTTCATCAGACTGCCAAACAATTATGAACATAATAATGTAAAAATTAAGCACAAAAACATTATATAACATTAGCTTTGATAAATTTTGTTCCATAAAATTGGCTTTTAAAGTAGACATTTACTAGGTTGGTGATGCAAGGATCTGTCCTGTAAAAAATATATTTTCTCAAATTAAAAAATATCTTTCTTACTGAATTGGCTATAAGTGCTTTTTCTTATCTCCTATAGTTTCCACTACTATCTAAATTCATAGCTCAGAGGAATGATATAATCTCATGTAATGAGTTGTTAAATTGAATATTTATATATTTGTATGATATATTGATGCAGCTGTGCTGTTATGTCTTAGCTTGAGAGAGGATTACATTCCTTTTCTCAAATATTACTTTGTTTCTTCAACATTATCATAAAACCCCATTCAGATAACATTAAATATCTTATTTAAAGCTTACAAAGGCTACAGAACCGAGGAGAGAGAGATACAATGCAATACTTAACTCACTCCCATTGTGCTGACACGTAACAGGAGCTTCAAAGCAGTTGGGGGTCGTACATCTCTCTCATATGCTGCAGCAATGCAACCAATTACGAGCAGTGCTTAAACCTCAACTCTGAGTTCTTGCGTTTTTGAGTTTGTGTGTCATGCATGGAGAGCACTGATTTACAAAGTATACGGGGATGCTGTGGCCCGTCTGTCTGTGAATAGGACCAGATGGATTATTTTCTAAAATCTTATGTTACTACAGAGTATATCTTCTTTTTAGTCTTGTACTTCCATTAAATCTGCACAAGGAATTAGAGGAAAACATTACAGAGATGTTTTTAATGAGTTAAATTGTTTCAATAGTAATGTATATGTGTTGATAGTAACATGATTGTTAATCTCACAAAATGTAGTTCTGTTCTGTTTTAAAATACTGTAGAATAGAAAATGCAGTTATTATGTTAATAAGAAGAATCTAAACCCACCCTAGTTTTATGCTGAATTGAAGACATTGTTATAAGGTCAAAGATATATGTTCAAAGATAATTCAGAGAGAAAAGGCTGAAATGGTAGCCAGTTTGCAAAATGTTTCAAATTGTGTACTGAACTGGCTGGCAAAAGAAATTATATCGCATGGCAAAAGATTTATGAATTTTCACAGCCTCGGCGCATAACCTAACTGCAGTCCCACAAATAATACAGAGCCAGGTCATGTTCGCTGCTGCTCAGCTGAATTTGCTTTTGGATAACCTCCATGGGTTTACCTCAGGAGGAACATACTATTCAGTATTAGAAGCTAACCTTTTAGCTGCTCAGAAAACAAATGCCATACCAAGTATAATTTCTTTAGCCATCTACTTATGACCTGAGAAAATCTTTAACAAACCGAATATTCTTAGCTAGGCTCTTGCCTTGGCTGTATGCTCGTTCACCGAACAGTCACAGAGAAGCACTGAGGTCAGTGTTTGTTTTAAATCCTTCGTTCTTTAGCCAGGTAATGAAGCGCAGAGGCAATTTCACTTTACCCTTCTACCTTAAATTTTGATTTGGTGACATTATCAGATTTATAGAGATGAGCTGATCTGTCTCTGCCAACACAAAGAAGTGAACAGAAGGAGAAGGTGGCATTATAAATAAAAGAGGTCAATAATGATGGACCAAACCCTGCTCTGACTGAAGAAGCACAATTGGCATGACTTTCAACAAAATTAATAGTCACAAATCGGTGATATTAAAAGTAAATAAAATATCCTTTCTAGTCAGGAAATTGCTCCCAGTTTATATTCTGTAAAGCAATTTTTTTAAATTCATTAAAATATAAATATATTTTATATGAATACGTTTCAGGAAAGGAGGAAGGAAAACTGTTATATGTTCAAGACAATGTAAAAGAACTATTATGGTTGATTGATTAGTTATACGTATCCTACAAGAACGTGCATCTTAGCATAAGCATTGACAACTAGATAATGTTCCTGTAAAAGTCAGACAGAAGTTCCGTCTCTGACTTAAAGCAAAATCTCACAATTTTGGGACTTTGATATAAGGGTTTCTTAGAACTAGAGGTTCAAAATTCAGTATAGATGAGTTAACCTGTCCTCTTTCTGAAGCAGAAAAATTGAGCATCATAAGTTTGGTTATGAAGCTGCTGCTTGAAATTAGTCCTTAACACTTAAGAGTAGTGTGACTCTTAAATATACTGTGGCATTTCTCTTAAGAAGTAGGTGCAGGATACCTTTTTATAACTTATTGGACTATGCTTTATGTTCTTTTAAATGGCCATTCTTTCAGTGTACTTTAGTGGCACAAAAGTGAGTTGTACAGTGGGTGTTATAAACTGAATAATTGAATTATTATCAGTTTTTAATATGACTACTGCATTTCAGAAAAGCAGAGGAACGCTCTTTTAGATTTGTTATAATTATGGCTACATGGCAGCGTTTTCTCAACTTGTTAATAGCCCTCTGCTTTTTTTTTTTCTTAGATGTGAAACAAAATCACTGGCCTGTTCTTCATGGAAAAAAAATTCTTTGCTTTCAAGTCTTTTGTATTCAATAGGGAGGCTGGACTGTGCTCCAACAAACAGAATTATTCAGAAAGTCGTTGCCTTCAAGAAGTAATGTTTAACACCTTGTTTTGTTCCTTGGTTCAAAAGGCACTGTCACTGTTGTACACCAGTGTTTTTTTTTTTTAAAAAAGAAGACTATAATTCATATGCAAACTAAGGGGGGATTCATGATTTCATAATAAAATGTTGAAACGCTTTGATCGTGAGCTGGAAGGAGGTGTGAAACAGTGCTTCAGAAACAGACAGATATTTGTGTAATCAGCCTTTATGTATTGCCAGTTCAGAATAATAACATATAAAAAGCCCCAACTTACCTCATCTGCCTGGTACAGCCAAGGCATAAATAAAAGAGAACAATGGAATTACTATTACTCACTCACTGAGTCCCAGCTACATCACTGTATTCTTTATAATTGCTGGCAAGAAGATTAATGTTTTGTTAAATATCAGAGTAAGGTCACAAGGGGGCTTGCAGGGCTGTCTAAACATCTAGGCTTTAAACTCCTTCCTTCCTTCCTTCCTTCCTTCCTTCCTTTTTTTCCTCTTTTTATATTTTTTTAGCTTCATGGAAATGAATTTGTAGCTTTTCCTTTAATTATGGTGATTTTTATGTTTTGTACATTTGAAAGGCAGCTTCCATCTTTGACAGTGGAAAAAATAGACAAGGGCAACAATTGGTGTATGGCTGATATCACTTAATCATCATGTTGATAGGAAGATGGTGATTTTTTTATGTATTAGGAGTAGACCACTGAGTTCCATTTTGTCTGTCATCTCTGTTCCTTCACATCTGCTAGTTCTGTATTAAGATTAGGAATATTTTCTCATCACATTGATGTCACTGTTATGCTAAGCAGTGATATTTTCATTGTAAAATCTGTCTTTGTAACTGTCTATTAACTTAGCTTCTGAACACCAGTACAATAAAAGTTCAGGAGAAAAACTCATAGTTTTGCAGAGTTAGGATATTTATAGCCAGTTTTCCTCATTATTCTTGACCTGACAGGGCTATAGGAATAGTCAAAGAAAAACTACATCATGATTTAACTGATTCTTTTAGAGAAACTACTTTGGATGATCTGCTACGTGTGGTAGAAAGCTTTCCTGGGAGATTTCTGTTGAATATAATCGTAGTTGTTTCTAGTGAAGCAGCAAAGAGAAATGATATGTTCAGTCATCTTAAAATCCCTTGTTTCGATTATTGCCAGGCATTTGCAGAATGCAAACATCTCTTTGGTTTGGCTGAGATTATCTTCCACGTTCTGTAGGAGCAGTCTGGGCAACAACAACCATTCTCTTAAGCAAAAATGATACGTATGTTTTACAGGTCTTTCTATGTTCTCACTCCTTAGAGGTGAATTGCTCGGGATCCATCCAGAATATCTTTACTTTTTAGAAGGATGTTCTATTGCACGTGCTTTTAGTTCTGGAAGTGATCAGCATGTGGGCCAGCGTGATGACTGCCACCTGAGTGCCACTGAAACCTGCACCAACAGGTTAGAGTTTTCCCCTCTTTCCCTCTCATAATACTCAGTAAGCACCCAGAAAAATCACTTCTGTGAATGCTGAGGGGGCATTAATTGGACCAAAAATACAGAGAGATGTAAGTGGTTTGTATTAAAGACAAATATCCCTAGGTATCATTTGCACATTAAAACATCCTGAAGTCCAAAACTGAGGGGACTCCTTAACAAAATGGCAGAATTGGGAGTCCTTTGGTATCTTTTACTGAAATAGGTCTTTTGTTGAAGAGAGGTAATTTTACACGGTATTACTGGCTTTTATAAACAATGTCTTCAGTTACCTAATACTAAACAAAACTAAAGACTTGAAAGAGCAATATATGGACTGCAGTGCTGAAAGTTGTACGTGTAAATTTTACCATTGTGCGTAGAAATTTCAATGCTCCAGAGGAGCAACAGCTTTATAAGCAGTCTGCAATACCTGAACAGCTCTGAATGGTTTCAGAAAAAAAGGCTTAGTGATCTGAGCTAAAAGAGATACAAGATTTGAGAAACCCTGGTCTTGATCCCGTGACTCTTGGTTATTCTATCTTACTTAGTTTGCCTGTTAAGTATGAAAAACCTGCTCCTATTTTCCTGGTCAGTCTAGTATTGAGAAAATGCTATGTTAGCATTTGTGTATCAGCAGGCATTAAAGTGTTATTATAAGATTCCCTATTATCTCCATTCTGGGATGTGTAAATGTGAATATTAGCTATACAGAATGTGATTTGAGGACTATCTTGACTAATCCTGAAAATTTCCTTCAGTTTCGTCATTTCCTGATGTCACCACTAAGAAGTGTGCCATCATGGTGTAATCACTGAGTAAATATTGGAGATTTTTCCTTATATCTACAATCCACTGCAGCCCTAAGAGGTGGATAGGAGCCTAGAAGGAAGGGGAGTGAATGGTATTAGTTAAAATAAAGAAACAACCAAAACCACTTGTAGCTCAGCTCATTTCATTTGTAAGAATTGTTTATAGGCCATCACAGTACTGTGAACAAATTATTCCAGAATTCAGTTTGTAAGGTTCCTCTGAAGACATGAGTACTATTCCAGTTTACATCAGCCAAGAATCTGGTGCAGTTTTCTGTTCTTAGTAACCGGTGTAGTGAAAGGCATGAACTGAAGGACTCAGCGGTTTTGCCAAGAAAGAAAAGGCCAATCAGTAGCACTTTTGCATCAGTAGCATTTTTGCAAAAGAAAGATTGCTCAATATCAACCAATAAATGTTAAGCATAAATCTGCCCTCTCTGGTTTCCCAGCCTCAGCAGGACTTACAAAGAGCCAGAATGTCCAATGGGAAGATGTTTCCAGTTAACGCTGGGGCTGGTTGGGTGGCTGCCCTTCCTGGCAAAGTTTGAACACATTTGTACACCCTGATATTGTGCTTACTTATTACCCCATCTGTTCTCAATATGATTTATATAAAGAGAGGAGCTGAAGCCCAAACCTGTGCAGGGAAAATAAATGAAGTAGGAAATCAGGAAGGGGAACAGTTTTAGGGAACAATCCAGTTCCTTAGGTTTTTTTTTTTTTTTAGTGTTGGCAATAAAGACTTGCACCAAGATTTTATTTTAGTTTCAGAATGCTTAACTCAGTAACATAAATGTCCTCAAAATGGGGTTTCCTAAAGCTTCCTCTCTTGGAGACAGCAGTGAGGTTGACTTACTAACTTTTGTCAGTCCAGTTCACGTAAACATAAAAACTGCTCAGTATTACTTTCATGTGCCTGACCACGAAGCTCAGCTGTCAAAAAGCATTTTCCCTTACCTTACCTTTCCTTACTTGTGCATACTTCTTTGGTGAAGTTTCTCTAAGAATCATGTCTTTGGAATTATTAATGAAGCTCAGATGAAGAGACAGAACCTAAGTCTAAAAAAAATCAGAGTGGTTTTGGATCTTACCAAACCTATGGACAACCAGCTGAGGCCTACAGTTCTGAGGCATTGCAGTTCTTTTAATCCTGGCACTCATCGAGCTATCTCCTTATCAAAATGCTCAGAAAACAACCTTCTTAACCAGCTTCAATTGTTCTTTTCCATTGTGTGGATAAATTTCTTTTCCAGTTCCTCTGGGATGGCAGGAGACAAGATAAGCTACCATTGTAACATTGCTTCACTAAGGATCTCTGAATGGTAAGGAGCAGCTTCAATTCCTCCCTTGTACAGCATATCAGAGTCAACCAATAGAAGAGAAAGGCCTTAGCTTGAGGGTTTTTTGTTTTTTTTTTCTTGGTCACAATCAGAAAGGAAGCTGATAGCAGAGTAAAGGAAAGGAATTATTTTTCCAGTCTCCTCTTTCTCAGGTCTAAACATAATGCCTACCATCGAAGCTACTGTCTTCATTGTATGTGTTAAAATGTAAAGAATTATTGTTGTTTAGTTGTAAACTTTTTTTCCATTGGTTGAAAAATAAAAGACTTGATTAAAAGTATATACAGTCAGTAAATGGAAGTATTAATCAGTAAAACTTAAAAAAAATAGAACATCCTTACTGTAAACATTACTTAATAACATATGGATAAACAGACATAGTATGGAGGACCAGCATTTGTAATAAATGCCTGTGTATATATGGTGTGAATAAGAGAGCAAATAAGGTGGAGGAAACAACCCTAACAGTTATTTGTTAGACATCTGACACATATTAAATCTTCAAAAGTCAAAAGACTGTTCACATTAAGGATCTTTAAAAGGTATTAACGTTTACAAAAACGAGAATGTGAAATTAATTAGTCTTGCTTTGAAGGAGAGTTTTCCAAAGACTAGAGTTCTCATGATTTATGTTAGGCAGCTATGGGAAAACATAGTTCTACTTGTTTGTTGACCCATTCAGCTAGGCTTACTGTACTTATTTATCACCTTGTTAATTCAGACAGATGTGTTGTCTTCTCTCACTGCTCTCATCCAGTCTCTCTAAGCTGCAGTTAAGTTAAATCACTGGGAACAGTGAAGGGTGCAGTAATTGAAAATAGGTGCATTTTCTAGTTGAACATTCCTGTGATTTGGAACTGAAAACAAAAGTGAATATATAGCTCTGTCCCTGGGAGGAAAAGAGTGGAAATTATTTTCTCTTGTAAGTATGACCATACTATACAGTTCAGTTCAGTGATCATGTTTTAATAAGTACCATCTTTTCATTATTTCCATTACTTTGAAGTGCAAAAAATGTTAGTGTCAACTTTTTTTCTGTAATAACTTGTAAACAAATAAACCTCATTAAATACCTGTAAAAAGAAGAGAGGCTATAAATATCAAAGGTGAGGATGAGTAAATTCAAGAATGTAGTGTGAAAGGGATAGACGTAAGCATCAAAACTACCAGTGATGATATGGCCCTGTTGAAATCATTTTTGAATAAGAAGACTTTGTCTTCCAGTATTCTACTTTGTCCATCACTTTGTGATAGCTAATATTGCTTTTTAGTAAATATCAAAGAAAAGAGTAAGACAAGCTGAAGCGAGTTCAGTGGAGCACTTGCCCTGCGAGAAGAGGCCCAGGGCACAGGGCTTGACCAGCCCAGAGAAGGGGAGGTTTTGGGGGAACTGATAGCAGCCCCAGCACCTGCGGGCGGGTTATCAGGGAGATGGAGCCAGGCTCTTCATGGTGGTGCCTAGTAGGAGGGCAAATGGCAGCAGGCAGAAGTTGAAAGAAGGAAAGTTCAAACTGGAGATAAGGTGAAGGTTTTTCCCCTGAGGACAGCCCGGTACTGGACTAGGTTGCCCAGAGAGTTTCTGCAGTCTCCACCTTTGGTGGTTTTCAAGCCCCAAATGGATAAAGCCCTGAGCAACCTGGTCTAAGCCCACAGCTGACACTGCTTTGAGCAGGATGTTGGACTAAGGACCTCCTGAAGTCCCTAGTAACTTGAATTATCTCATGATCCTAAAAAGGGAATAAAATAATGTTAACCTTACTTGCGAGAAAATATGACTGAGGTTTTTGCGTTTTGGAAACAGGTTGCAGTTCTAGAGTTAAAACTGAGCCAAGTTTTCCACTTTAGAAAAATGTGAAAATTGGGAAGTTTTGATTATATTGTAAAACAGATGGGGATTCCAGCTCCCTCTTCTGAAATGTTGTGTCAGGAGGTGGATCAGCAGAGAAGGTACCTTGATTAGAGACAGTATTCATGCAAACTGTGTATACCAAAAATATATCCTTGAAGCTTATGTGCCTGATAATAATGCTGCTTCTTAGGTTATGGATAGAGCTAAATATAAAAGACAGGTTGCAAAACTGATTAGTGAGCTCCCTGGGAGTGTTTTCCTTGTTATATTTTTTGCATGATTTTATTGATTTATATGTAGCTGATTTGCCCTCAGAGATGCATGCATAACTAGCAGGTTCACTTCCAAGGCCAGATCTGGCAATAAGTTTGGTCAACATATTGCGTCATCATCTGGATTTTAGATTTGTTCTTGATCAAGTACGTGGCATGCAAAGATACATATTTCAAAAACGAGTATGTAACTTAAATTTTTGTGTATCAAAAGTGATCTATCAGTAAAAATCATATGAGATTTTGGTTCACATCCTGACAGGCATTAGGTGGGTAGCTGCCAGGAAATCATTAGAATTTGGGCACATAAATACCTCTGAAGATCTGTAGTTAAGGATCTGAGTCATCTTAACACTCCAGAAAAAGTTACCTGCAAAAGCTCTAGTGATATAAATCAGATGGTCAAATGAGAATTATATTTTCCTATTTATAAGCAAGTTTACTATAAAGTATTTGCTTTGTTGTTCAATCTTGGATTGAGAGAGAAATTCTGAAATGGAAAGAGATAGTTAGATCTCTTCCACAAAGAGAAATGTGGCCTGGATTTTAAATCACAGCTGCCCTCGGAATCTGGTCCTGTGAATAGATTAATAGGAATAAACTTTAATTTTAGTTACAAGACAGATTAGACAGCTTTTACATCTTTGAGGAGCATTCAGCAGGACACTGTGGCAGACCCTGAAATACCGTAGACCTCCAGTTTCCAATGGCTGTCGCATTACTTGATTCATAAGGTCAAATTTTACAACCCAGTTACTACCATAGATAATAATTCTTTCAGAGAAATGCTATTTCATCTTTCCTATATTTGAACTTGAGAACTACTTTTGCAGAATTACTGTTTGGAAAGATAGACCACATGCAGTTTAATTTCTTAAAAGGCTAGAAAAATATATCATTACATGTATGCAAAAATCAATGATAACTGCAAATATCTCATACCCCCGTCTCTCAAGTCTGTATCTGAAAGCATATATTTAGCTTTGAAAGACTACAAAACCATTCTTTTGCCTAAATTCTCTTGTGAAAGAGACAAGTTGAGTTCCAAGAGATGTGTAGAGTTCAGTTGTGCTGAATGTAACTGGAAAGCTCTGTGGAAGCCATTAAAACTAGATTTTGTGTTCATTTCCTTTGTTCTGAATGTATCGCCTGTCATAAGCAACTATGAAACTATCTAAAACTTAAGAAAATGCACAAGAGAATTCAAATGTATATTTAATTGGTACTATTATTTTTATGCTAAAATAGCAGTTCCTAGGGTTAGGAAAATACAATCTAAACGATTTTTAAGAAACACTAAAATAATTCCAAAAAGAGACCATAAACTGAAGAAGAAACAAGCTCACCATTGAGAAAGAAGGCTAAGTATGACCAGGGATGACAAAAGAGAAAAAAGTAGAACTCCCTGGATTATTAATTATTCAATGAGAGGCAATAACGTTCTGAAAATTAAGATTTTATTCCATGATTTCATGTACCCAAAATCCAAAATAACAACAAATATGAAAATTACATTGCAATAAGAAGCACAGAAATGAATCTAAATTGATTGCAGTGGACATAACCCTTTGAGTCTTACCATACTGCATATTCACCTACAATAATTCATACATTCTTTTGTATCCCAAAAAATGTTTTTTGTCCTTTTTTTCCTACAATCTGGTAGGAGTTAAAAAGGGTGGATCTGAAGGTAAATCTCCAAATTTTCACAGTAATTACTCAACTGAATTATTCTCGCAGTCAGAATTGCTACGTCTTTATATACTTCCGTCATTCCTTGAACACCACAGTTGGAAACAGTGCAATTCTGACTTTGCACCAAAGCCTCTGCTACTTCGTATCTGTTGTGCGTATCTGGTTTTGAGAGACTCCAGCCCTTGTGGTGGGAAGCTCACCGAACAGCAAGAGCTGGAGTGTCTGTTACTGGGCGTGCACACTGGAGGGTGCTGGTATTTAGAAAAGAGTATACTGATAGTGATGGGAGTCTTCTCACACAGAGAAATGGAAAGGGTAGAGCTGAGTTGCCGTCATCTAGTTGCTGTAGGAGAGCAAGCTATGACTCTGTCTGCACGTTGACTTTGCTTATCATTCCAGCTAGCCAAACATTAAATAATTTTTGATGTTTAATCAAAAATTTGAAGTCAGGTTATGATTTCAATTGCTTATATTACACATGCTTAAAGTAGGCATATGCAAGGCTGTATCTTACATCATTTTCTATTAGTGTATTTGTCCTTATTTATATGTATATTTATTTGTGTTTTCCTGAGGCTATTTTGAATGTCATTGGAGAGGTAAGGAAGATATGTAGCATGTTTTAAAGAAATGCAATAAAAGATAATATAGCATATTTCTTCCATGCCTGAGTATATTAATTCTGGCTTACATAAGAAAATACGCAAAACAATTGTAAACAAGGAATCATGTGGAATCAGATTATCCATGAATAATGATACACAAACTCATCTCAGATATAAACAAAAAAAAATCTAGTTTTACTGCTAATGGTTTTAGGAAACATTTTTCTTTTTCAGAGGAAATTACTCAGTGTAATAAAAACATGCTTTTTAAAATAAATGGATTAATTTACCTTTTGTTTCAAGAAAAATAATCATAAATACTGCACTTAGCCCTAAAAGAGGTATAACTCTTTCACACATAGTTGTCTTGGTGATGGAGTTTGACCTTGGCTTTATGACACCCATGTCTGTTTTCCTTAAAAACTCTTTCTGGCTTTTATGGCTGCTGCTTTGCCTGCAGTCCTTCCTCACTGGCTGTTGATCAGTCTGTGCCTGATTCTAAGCTTATCAATGGGGAAATTCTTACTGGCTTCACTAAGCTTTTGTATCAGGCTCTGTAGGTTTGATCCTTTTGCCAGTGAAGCGTATTGCAAAACTTCCACAGACCCCAGTTTGTTTTCTGACCTGGACTTTTGGATCTAGTTACATGCAGTCACACTTCATTCGCTGACTTTTCCTAGTCTATTGCAGCAGATTTTTTTTCCATATACAAATTAAAAAAAAAATCAGCTGTAAATTCAGAAAAGCTTGGGGGGGGAGGGGTAATTGTTTTTTTTTTTTTTTTTACAGTAGTGACACAGAATTTCTTCCCTAACTGTATTATTTTAACTTTAATTCTAGACAAAAACCAAGCATAGTATTATTTAGGGTACAGATTCAGATTAAGTGTAAGTATTGGAGGAGAAAATTTCTTTAACGAGATTGCTCACATCTCACATGAGTAAAGCTTTGTAAGTGTTTGAAGGATTGCGGTTTTAATTTGTAGCCCTGATCTGCCTGCACATACAATACTAATAAAGTTTAATGAACATTATTAACAATTTTATATGCAGGCAAATAGGGTTGCACATTTGGAGCAATCGTTACTGCCCTCCAAAACAGAAGTAGCCTGAGGTAGCTTCAATTTTCCATTCACAGGAGTAGGGGCATTGGGATAGTAAGACAGAGAATAGGATCCCCTGATCTTCTAAACAAAAACCCACAGTATTTCGGGTTTTTTAGTAAGAAATAGAAGTGATTCTTTTACAAAGTAAACTAAGTAACAATACTTCCGTGTATTATGACTTCAAGGTATAAAAATACACATAACCTAATAAAGCTTAGACTAATATTTAGTAGTTTTAGAATGCAGATAGAGAAGGCAAGTGTCCCAAAAAGAAACAGCCCATTAATGCTAGTGCACTGTAAAAAGGAACACGCACAAAATGCTGATTCCCTGTCTCACCCTAAGCTATGTCTTGTAGTTGTTTCTCAGTCACTGACTAACTCTGCTTCCTGGTTATTGAGAAAATAATACTAATACTTGTAAAAGGCTTTAACTGAAGCAGACTTAGCAGTACAAAAACAGTTTAGCTTCACCCCTTTGTTGTTTTGGCTTCTCTTTATCATATATAACTCAAGCCTAGAAACTGCAGTAAGATTTGCTCACCAGAAGTTATCCAAACTCATGCAGTTATTCCTGTGAACCTGACTTAAGACTGAATATTTCAGACGACGGAAAAGATAATCATGTAAACAACTTGACTTTTAAAAAAACTCATTGGTTCCAGAGAGGTTAGCCCTGCAAATGAAGTTACTTGTGTGCTTAGCTCTTTGCCGGATCAGGTATTGTAAACTCTCTGGGGGAGGACCCATGTTTTTTTTTATTTGTCTGTAAAGTGCCATGTATACCTATAGCACTGTATAAATAAATAATAATAATAGAAACAATAAAAACCATCTAGGGATTAAGCTGGCCTTTTAAAGAGGCCAAATGTTCTTCACATAAATCTTGGATCTAATTTGAGCTCTAATAAGCTCCATTTCCTGTTTTTCCAATATTTTTAAGCCGCATTGCAATAGCTATCTTTTTTTTTTTTTTAACAGTTGTTTTAAGAGGGCCCTAAGGCAAGCATCTAATCAACCTAATGGAATTTTCCATGCAGTTAAGTGTTTTATTCAGCTCAAAATGTTGTCTTTGATTAGACTTACCACCTTCCCTTTTGCCCTTTTACTTTATTTTGGCAGGCTCTGCAGGTGTAAAAGCTCCATCTCCACTGCAGCTCTATCATGAGTGAAATAGCCTTGTTCTGTGTGCCTCTCTGGTTGTCTCTGATCTGCAGAGGAGTACAAGCATTAGGAGCCAGCACCCTGGAATTGCAGCTCTGGCTGTGGATCCATCCATGCTACACTCTCAACGTATGACAGCTCTTTGTACAATGTACTCAGGTCAGCTTTTAATTAGCTAACTTATATCCTGGTAGCAGCCATGCAGAACTGAATGCAAGCTAGGCTAACTATCCTATGATATCTGCTTAGAGTTTGGGATAGCCTTTGTAAACTGTGTTGAACCCTAGTTGCCATGGTGGTACTGAGTCCATACTAGATTAATTAAAGCTAGCTCAGATATGTCTGTGAGAATTACAGTCATCTCAGAAGGCAGTGTAGATTTTCCTATGGATAGTGGCCAGCTCAGGTGGTTTAAACAGTTTTAGCCTTTCAACCTTTTTGTCTTGATTTTTCAGTGTGAAAATCTGTTTAAATCATATGAAGGTATAACTTAATACATTATGCTTAATATTTACCCTCCACAGGAGGTGTTGTGAGGACTTTTAAAGTAATATTTATACAGCATTTTGAAGATGAAAAGCGTTGCATAAGTGGTAATTATTATCTACGTTTATTTTCATGCCTCAGTTGAAACATCTTTTATACTTTGTCTAAGATACTTAATTTCTCTTTTGCTCCTTTATTTTTTTAGATTACTGTGTTTTTAACTTTATGTGAGAATTTGGGTACAGTTTTGAAGAAGAAAGCTGTTATACAGGTTATTATCTGTGTCGGATGATTCTTCCCTTTTCTTTTTTCATCCCATGGTTAACTGATACTCTCACCAATCCAGTTTGCAACCAGAAGTTTATTCTTGCCAGAACAAAATAATAGATTGATTGTTCAGGTAATCAGCCAAGATGCAGAAGGCCTAGATTTTCTCCATTCTAACACACGTTTCTTGTTTGACATCGGAAAAGCCGCTTAATTTCTTCATGTCTCAGCTGGCCATCTGTAAAGCAGAAGTGATGTTTCCCTACTGTGTACTTGGGTTGCAATATTATTTTCCTATGTTAGGCAGCACTCATGAGTGTGAGAGAGAACCAATATGCTTCAAAAAGTAATGTTAATCTCCTGCGTGCAAATCACTCATAGCACCAAGTGACTTACAAAATGGATATTGGGTCTGTATTTTAGAAATACATGCTTAGTCTAATTGACTCTCAGTTAAGGAGACATTTTCTATCCTCTTTAGTGAACATTGTTACCAAGATAATTAATGGTCATATCTTCAAGGTCTATGTGAATGTCTACTTACATAAAGAGGGTAAATACAGTACTTCTGGTTTGGCATCCAGAAAACTGTGGTGAAGTTGTTTCCCTGTAATGAAGGTGTTTTTGTGTATTTCACTTTGGATACGCATTTCTGTGATTTTGTTTCAGATACAGGTAGTCATTTCGTTCTGTAATCTGGAGTCCATTCATTCTCACCACAATAAGCAAAGGCTTGTCTTCTGGGAAATGACATATATAATGATTACTGTTGGTGAATCATGCTTTAGTAATTAGATACAGGCACATAGCTGTCCCTCCATGTTTCTAGGTGGAGGTTGCTGTATTCAAGTTATTCCTTACTGTAAGTAGTAGGGGAAAAATATGAAGGCATTGTACAACATATGAGCAAAGACTTCTAAACATAAAAGTTACACTTTTATTATTGTTACTTGATCAGCATGCGATGCTGAAAACATGGGTAAGACAGAGATCAAAATTTATCATATTTTAATTGAATTCAGTTTTGCCTTTCAAATGGTTCCTTTATCCCAGTGGGAATGATCCATGGCAAGATAATGTTACTTAATAGTTTTATTCCTAAAATGTGCCTTCTTCTCTCTATGCGTGCAAGTGCTTTACAGCTCAATAAAAACCATTGTGAAGTGACACTAAAACATTATCCTAAAAATCATTTCACTTTCCTCCTTAAATGTAACCATTAAAGTAATAAAAGGAGGTCTACTACGCAAGCAAAAAAAAAAAGAAAAACAAGAAAGTTTGTGTGTGGGGATAACAGATCATTCTAATAATCTTTTGCAGTTCTGCCTTGAAATTGTCTTAGATGCATGTAGATCTAGCGCTCCCCATTGAAATCAGTTTGGTTGCTTAAAGAGGCAGAGGTTTGCTGAATATGTTACTTTGGAAGACTGGAGATTAAGGTATGGCCTTTGAAAGGCTATAAACTCTTTATACTTTGGCAGCTGGTGCTGTTCAAAAACTTAAACTGAGTATTACTGGCGAGTGAGACAGATTTCTTCTTAGATTTCTTCCTAAAGTTCTTAATTTAAGGGTTTTTTTTCCTGGTTAATATAGGAGATAAAGAGGAATAACGGAATCTTTTTCTTTTCATAACCTGTATGTATTCAGCACCTAATCCTCTCTTTTCTAAAGCTGGTTTAACTCTAGGTTGTTTGTTAAGTTTATTCTGGAATAACATCTCAGCACGTATTATGCAGTATTATCAATTAACAATTAACTTAACAATTGCTTAGACATTTTACATACTCCAGAAGCATGGCAATAAATTTGAGAGGTATCCCATCTCATGTATAATATTGCTAGCACATAGTTTTCAAAAGTTTTATTAATCTTCTGTTAAAAGCTGGTACTGTTTCCTATCTATCCCCAGACTTTTCAGAGACTAACTGGTACTTGATTAGGCTGTCTCACCTTTTTTTTTTTTTTTTTTTTTAACATGAATGCATGTGTCCTGATAGATACCCTACCCTGATCTGAAACTTACCTCTAAAATGTTACCTTCAAGGTTGCCAGCAACGTCTTTATTTCTTTTTGAGAGATACGTGTTTTACGTATTCTTTCCCAGAGTGGGATGCAAAACCTATATTCTCTGTAAGTCTGAGATCAGGAAGCCACTATTTTTCCCAATACCTCTATGAATCAATAGATTGTTTATTGTGGTCATAGCACATCGTGTCCTCTCACACAGTTAGTCTCCTCAGATGTGACTGCAAATGAGGTTGGTTAACATTTCTAACATTTAAACATGATTTTCTTAATGTATCCTGCATCCTCTTTTTTTATTCATTTTGCAAAAATATTTCAGCAGGTATGTTTTTTTTGCTATAGTAGCTGCTAGGGTAATACTGTAGAATATTTTCAGTTCAGTCTTCAACTGCAGTTATTCTCAGAAACACGATTCTGTAGATATGTGTGTGCGTGTATGTATGTGCACACACACACGCACACACACACATACATATACCAATATACCCAAACAGAGCCAGTTAATGACCATAAATTCACTATGTGGTCTACAGTTTTGGTCACACTTGCTCTGGAACCTGACTGTAACCACGAACCACCTGTTTAAAAGAAATGCAGCTCAAGAATTCATGATTTATCCATGAGTGGTCTGAGTTATATATTCAGATTGCATCCACAAAATTTGTATGTTCAACCTCCTTTTATGAAAAGAGGTATTGAGACAGAAAGGAATTTTGTCACACTGTAAAGAAACGCTCAAAAAGAAAGCTTGTAGTTGTGTCCTGCAGTCACTGTTTTTACAGGTAGAAACAGTATATCATGCTAAAACCACTAATAGTATGGCAGTAGATCTGCTCATCAGATGCTGTCCTCTCAGCTGATGGTAGCTTCATCCAGGAACCTGTTTTCTAGAAATTTGTTACCAATTTGCAATACAAAAGACACCAAAATATTGTATGTTGATATCTACTCACTTGGGACAGATTTATTTTTTAGACTTTCGCATTGTATCATTAAGCTGCCTAAAGACTTGCTTTTCAACTGCAGCTTTTACAGAGCTGCAAAAGATAAAAATGCCTCCAAAATGAAACTGTTTGCCATTTACAGTGTGTGATGATGTAGGAATCACAATATAGTACTGTGAAATCATGACTGAGAAAGAATAATTTCCTTCTAAAATTCTTTGCTTAATCTTTTGCATAAAAATTCAAGCTAAAATTTCTTATGTGAAAACGCATAAGAAAATAACAATGAAAATTCATTGGGGAACAAATAATCAAAAACTGAGGTGTCAGACACCTCAGACAGCCTCATGTAGGCTTCATTCATAGGTTTGGTAGTTATTAAACTTTTAGAAAAGACACCTTGAAATAAAAAGCAGGGTAGTAAAATCTCACTATTGAAGAAATAAATGTGTGCTTAACTAAAAATGAAAGTGAAGTTTAACATGTTAGGTAGATCTTGGATTTAAACGGTTGTTTCTACCTAACTAATGTAGACCTCAGTCTTTTATACAGTCTTTTGTACTAATGTAGACCTCAGTCTTTTATACAGTCATCCTTTTATACAATCAGCCTACACTGAAACAAGAAGCTGACAGAAAATTATATACTATAGGTCAACAGCTGTTTCGTTAGATTGCTCAGGTTTAATACACTGGTAAGTATTTTGATGCATTTGTTGTGCATGTGTTGAGCCCAGAACAGCCGTGTGGGGCTCCTGATACACAAGGCTTTAAGCTGAGATCAAGCTGAAGTAGTGAATCCACTGAAGAATCTCTTCAGTCCCTGAACGGAGCAGAAGCCCCAGGAGTTGTCGGTAGTTACTTCCTAGAGCAATCCCTCATCTGAATGTTTCAAAACTAAGAATGCTTTCCTAGTGTGAAAAATCTTCACACATTACCCTAAATTGTTTTTTTCTCCTTTATTGATAGAGATCTTCCATTAACTTCTACTCTGTCACCTTGGCATCATTTGTGCTAATGATATTTTCTCCTGCTTCTCCACATACCATCTCTTTCATTATAGAAATGCACTCTCTTCAAGCAATTCAAGCCAAGCACTCCCAAGCATTAAAGGTATTTGAGAGCCAAATCGACTCACCATCCGAATTTTACAATTCTTAAAAAGAATAGAGATAAAAATGCATGGATGAAGTGTTGGCTTATTTGTCATTAGCAAATTTCCAGTTGAATTCAGTGTGGCAGACTTGCTTCCAAAATATGAAAGGCTTTAGCCGTTTGGAGGTTTTGAAATAAGGAGGTGGATGTGAATCCTGCTTTATTAGTTTTTGTTGACAAATGAATTTAAGTTTGCAAAGTGTTTTCTGCTTAAGTTTATGTAGTTACTGTCCCAGCTAAATATGGCTTTGGTAAAACAATCTGAGATTTTAAATGAGTTTCCTGTCCGTGCAGATTTGTAATTTTTGTACTACTAATTTCTTTTTGATGCCACATTTTTTTATTCTCTCTGTCTTTTAAAAAAAGAAAAAGAAAAAAAAAAGAAAAGAAAGAGAGAAAAGAAAAACCTGACACGAAAGTGGAATTTTTTTTATTGCATTTCATTTTAACTCATCTTTTTAAAGATCTGTCATTTATACAATGACAAGAAAACTTTCTAAATTGGAACTAATTTATGAATTCCTTCTTTTTGGCATAATGTCACTTTGTAAGTTAAAAAGATAATGACTAGAAAGATCAAATATGTTTATCTAAAAAAAGAAGAGGGGTTTTAAGAGTTTGCTCTCATTAGAAATCTTTGCAAACTCTGTACACAGCAGGCACTATGGCTTTTTTGAGTGCAAAAATCCTTCAGGTTAAGCAATAGCTATAGCTGAGAAAGACAAAGCTTGAAGACAGCTAAGAACGTGGGTGAAATACCTATTTTTCACTTCTGTGATTGCTAGAATGAAACTTGACTTTGTTACCAAACCAACTCCTTTCAATACTCCCTATATGTGAGGGGATTCTTCCTACTCACCCTTCCATTCATGTGCAATCACATATTCACAAAACAGTGTGGTACCTGGCACTGTAAGTGATATGAGGTGACAGCGATGAGGTGCACAACTAAGTCCTTGCAACAATAAAGTAAAACTGTGTGTTTTTTTTTTTAAATCTTTTCACTTATACCAGAGCAATGTAGGAATATGCATCCAAACTTTTTGACCTCTCACTTTTCATCACACAAATTGTAACGCAAAGGAAATAACTAAGCTGTAGCAAATGAAGTTGAATTAATACCATTATGCTCACAATATGCCCATTGCCCTGGGGGGAATGCTGTTGACTAATCTAATAATACCAGAATCGCATCCTTACACCAGTGTAAAATGCATCCATATGTTTCTTATCAAGACCACTGGTGGCACAAGTCCTTGATCCAAGCAAGTAATAGTCTTTAAAGCTGTACAGAAGAAAAGTTTCATTTGGTGCTGTTGCTGTGCCCTGTACTGTTGCTTCCTCTGTAACTTCTGAATTTCTTATCACTACCAGTGATGTCAGCATTTCTCCATCTCTTCTCTCTCTTGCATGTCTGGGTGTCAGTTTGTATTTTTACCCAAGTTTTAATCTCTCAGGATGTGCTCTTCACCAACTGAAGTGCTTTAAAAGTAATGTAAAGGTGTTAGTCTGTGGTATAAAAAGGAAGAAAAATATTTCCTTCACTCCTTTTCTTTCAATTAAGGTATATTTTTAAAGCAATTATTTAAAAAATAATTACCTAAGAGTTATGAAAGCACTGCAGAATCTCATATGAGATTTTCTAATATTCTTTCTAGAAACACTGGCTTCAGTACAGATTTCAGACTGCAAGAGAATAAGGAAATAACTTTATATTAACATTATATATAATCATTATATTAACAAAAATAGATGTTGACTAGTCTAATAGTTTCACCTTAATCTCATTTTGATTGTAACTTTCACACCAAAAAATTCCTTCTAATAGCTGATGCAAAAATGCACAAACATTGGAAACAATAATATGAATATAAATAAACTAAGCAGAAAAAATTTAGATTACATATTTTCCTATTTAAATCACTTTGATTATTCTGTTTCTGCTTTGAGACCATGAAATAAGTTCATATGCATGATTTTCTTATGACACCAAGTAGAGCTAATCATTATGTCACTGAAGGAGCTCACAGCTGAGTGATGATCTCTAAATAGCCGTCCTGTTCTCAGAAGTTTCCACTGTGATGCCGTGATTATATTACTTTCATTGAATAAACACAAGTTTTGAGCGTCAGGTCTTTTGGATGTGCTGAAAAAAAATTAGTGAATTTTAGTGGCCAATTCACAATATAATCCAGGGACAAAAAGGTGTGCTCTGCCTTTTTTTTGTTTGTGAAATAATTGACTTTTTTCATACTTTATGTGCAAAATTTTTAGGATAGTTCAAGTGTGATATCTTTTTCATTCCTGTGCTCAAGCCTCTTAAGTTGCAACAATTAATTTTAAAAATTTGCAAAAGAAGCATCTGCTGCTGGGCACACCTTTCTGACATCTCAGTTCGAGATGCGAAAGGCCCAGTTTACAGAAATGCATGTATCACTACCTGTACTTTGAGTTCATCAGTTCTGAAAAGTAGGTCCTACCTATTCTAAATCACAGCGCCAAAAAGAGAGTTTAACAAGTTAGAAAATGTGGGCAAAAGCCAACCTTCACATGTGATGTTCATATTGTTACTAATGAAGCATACAATGGTTCAGTGCTGTTCTCCATTTTATACTCAGTGCCTTGAAGATGCTAGCAACAGCGGGGAGACTGCAATTGGATAACTTGTCTGTGTTAAGTGTGAGCAGTTATACACAGCTTCAGATCACTCATGAAATATGAAAAGTGAACATAAAAGTAGATACTGCAGCTGGTTGATCCATAAGGAAAGGAAATGGCATTTCTGTCACATATCTGTAGCACAAGAAGATGGGAGTGTCTGTGATCAACAACATATTGAAAACCTTTTCAAAGACGACAGGGGATCCCAGGCTCTCTGAATGCTATCCAGTTTTCTTTGGAAGTGCTCTAATATGAGGATAGTTGAAAGCCAATTTACTGTTAATGTTTATTCTAAGATCAGAAACCTGTCCTATCACTGTACATGAGCTGGCACATTTGTAGGCTTACATCCTTGACTGGTTTGCTTTGGATTCCTTCATTTCAAAGATACCGTGAGAAATGTGGAGATGTGCAGAAGTGTATGTTGCTAAGAATCCACAGTGTTCATGCAATGTTTTCAGGAAGATTTTTATGAAGCAGAGAGACTTGAAAAAATGATAACACAAAATACTCCGAAACTAGATAGACAGTGTCGGTCCATTATCTGTAGCTGTGGGTGAAGATGACCTTGAAGTTGTGTATTTAAAACTGTTATATTACTATTTGGAAGAGCAGTCATACAGATGGTGGTAAGGCAGCATTTAGCTATTCTGTTAGATCCCACAAAAACACAATTTTCACCAGCTACACTAGAGATAGATTATGATAAATCTTGTCTATTCAAGTAACAAAAATATATTGAGCTAGTTAACTACATAGAGGACATAGAGGACTGAGAAGATGCAGTTTCAGCCTCGCTTTGAGAATTAAATCCTGTTCCCTCTTCTTTCCGCATCTCTCCCTATATAGAGAGTTGGAGGCATGACTTAGCAGGTTGTACAAGGACTGTGTGCTATTGTTACAAGCCTTCAGTTTGTGGAGGCATGAGAGCATGCAAGAAGGATTAGTCTATGGTTGCATCTCTACTCCTTAATCATAAGAAGGAAATGCAGTAGAAAAGTCGTGACAAATGTGCTGGAAAGATTATCCTGATGTATTTTTTTTCTGTTTTTCAGGAAGGATGAGGAAGAACAATTGAAATCTGAAGACTTGAACAGTTTTTTCTTGCTATGAGAGTTGTCTCCATGTCCTTCACAGCAATTCCAGTATCTGACTGCAAGTGAGAATAGCAAAGATTTTTGCCTGAAGACTGATACTTGGATATTGCTTAGCGTGAATGCCGAGTTACTCCAGTGATGTCAGTGTGAAATCATGGAACAGTGTCTAACTGTTTTGGCTAACTTTTTTCTTTTGATATATGAATATAAGTTTCAGTGAAATCTTTAGAGCCCTCCGCTGTCGTGACTAGTCTTTATATTTGGGAAGCGGTATGTCTGTCAGGCAAGTGTTAAAAATGATAATTTTGGAATTTTCCACCCCCAATTTGTAGTATGGCCTTAACTAGATCACTTACCTGGTTTTCCTTCTCTTTCTTTTTTCTGTTTGTGCTCCCTGTTTATCTTGACCGATCTGTTAAGCAGGGACACCACAGGGGAAGTCTCCAGATAATTTTAAAGTGAATTATTCGGTTTTAGCATACATACAGCTTCTTTTTTTTCAAGTCCAGGGTATATGTGCCTACTATGGTCAATTGCAATTTTAACTCTGAATTTCCAGAAGAGACTCTGCCAGAGTCCTAGCTTGTCAGACACTGTTACAGTAATTCTAGCAGAATTTCCAGTGGAATCAGCCAGCTGGTTAAAGGTTAAAGAATCCCAGTCAAGCTGCCAAACTGTGGTACTTAACAGCAGAATTTTTTAGGATTCTTTTTCTTCTGTTCCTTTTTTTTTTTTTTTTTAAATAAACTTAGTTTAGTAAAAGTCTATCATAGCCTGGAAGGTTTGTGCAGACAGAAGGTAGTTAGCAAAATGGAATTATGTGCAGAAAAGCTTTAATCCCTGTAGCCCTTATATAAGAACATCTGCTTGAATTATAGGCCAAACATAAATTGTGTGTGTGCTTGTTTTTGTCACAGATCCTTCCCCTCTGCCCTCTTCTCCCCACGTCTTATGTGATACAATGCAAAAAAAAAAAAAGCTAATTAGTACTTCCAGCCCCCCCATTAGTGAAACTTGATATGTTTGCTAAAAAAATAATTACGACATTCCATTCATAAATCTTTAGCAATGTCAGCATTATACTGATGGAATTATGATGTCTCAGTACAAATTGTCTGACCTGCTTTATGTTCCCCAGCACATAATTAAGGTGGCGGTGTGTTAAAGGAAGTAATTTTGTTCAAAGCTTTGGCACCAGCCGTGCAATGTCTTTTGCTCGTATTACTAACGGTTACCAGTCAAAGTAAGGAACTGCACCATGTTTGACTCTAAGACTAGGCATATTCTTGTAGCTCTGAGCACAAGGCTCTGAGCAACAAACTCAAAAATAAAAATAATATTCTATACAGTGACTTTGTCAGGATTTTGGACAAAACAAGGTCTTACCCTCCTGAGGATCTGAGTGAGCAAATAAATTAATGAATGGTGACAAGAAAAGCTTAAAAACAACAAGCTGTGAAAACTTTTCACATATCAGATATTTTGAAAGATAGCTAATTTCCTTTCTTTGTAATGTTTGAACTTTCTTGCTCTGATCTTTGGAGATGGAAATTTTAAAAGTGTTTGTCACAGGCTGTTGAAGTTGTGTTAGCAAATTCAATTTTGCTATCCTGTGCATCTTCTGGATTTTGATTATATAAGACCGTAACAATACATGATTCTGAGGAAACTGTCAGTGGCAATGTAGGATCCTGATCCCACCAACAGCTAAGAATGTGTGTAACACCTCGGTTCCTGAGTAATCGCACTGGCTATATTGAGGAACTCGTTGTTTCTTTATAATTCTCTCGTAGAACTGGCTACCTCCTCGCTTGCAGTCCCTGATGAAGTGTCCAAGCCTGTCAGCGGTATGTTGTGCCTGAGCCTTTGTAGAATCATATTTTATGAGCCCAGGCCTTTCTCCGCTATTCTCCATTGGCTTCCAGAGGGCAACTCATGTTTGCAAAGGTGCCTTGTATGTTAGATTGTAGGATTTCGTTTAGCATAAAAAAGTTGATAAAACATATAATTTACTAGCACTGCAAATGTGAATAAGTCTGTTTTCTTTAGTTTTGTGAAGAACTTGGGCTTAGCTGGATTGTAGGGAAATTGCTATCATTAGTTTGATTTGGGAGCTAAAATACCTAGTACCGTGAAGACTGTAAAGTGTCACCTGAACTTCACGGGTTTTGGAACATTCCTGTAATGAAGACCTCTTTTTTTCTATTCAGTAGAAAAACTTCTGCTTCATTTTCTTTAATATCTCAGTGGAAATGATGTTGATAATGATTAACTGTAGAATCAGCAAAATAACTCCAGTGCAAAGGGTTAATAATAGTTATATTATTAGATTATAAATTGCAGTGGTTTCATTGCTTTAAAAAATTTTGATTTGAAATTTTTATTATGTAGGCTATATATATCCTTTAACAGATACAAATTCTATCTTTGTTTATAAGTCAAAATTTCATACCCTCAAATTCCTGTCACAGCACACAAAATACTGTTTGCATTTGTCAAAAAGCTACATGTCTAAAAGTGTATACTCATATTTTAGCATGGCTGAAGCTTTCCCCTTAAAGTTGGAAGAAGGGCATTTAATCTAGTGGTTTGCTTCAGATTGTCTTTCCAGCTAGTTACGTATCCTGACTGTATGTAACATTTGCCATCATTTCTATGCAGTCTGGTAGTGTTTTTTATATAACATTCACATAAGATTTCAATAAAGCTTGTAACGTGTATTTTGAGATCGTTGGAGTCTCTGCACATTCAAAATAGAGAGTCTTAATAACCCAGAATACATATTTTAGAACTATTTCCCTGCTGTAAAGTGGTATGATAATGACAATTCTGCTCTATTCTCTAAATTAATAAAAGACCGTGCAGCTGATCTGAATGATTTCATTTCAGCATGTTTTTTTTCCTGTTGATTCAGAAATCAGAGTTCAGAAATTCATTTCTGCATGGTTAGATCTAGCTAAGCTCCTAAGTGAATTACACATCTAACCATGTAGAAATGAATCACTGAAGTTCTGGATTGTAATCATCTTATACCAGTGTCCACCAATTTTTTGAAGTCTGTTGCTTCTGAAGTCTGGGAAGTATGTCACTGGACAGATTACGTTGTAAAACCAAAAATAGACATTATTCTTTCTTGTAAAATATAAATTGTTGAATAATTTCCATGCAAAAACGCTAGCTATTATTAATTGCATTGTAATGACTTTGCTGTTTATAGCCTGTAAATTGAAACATTAGATATATGTAAATATCTTGACTATAGTGGGAAATGGAAAGACAATGCCTTGTAATAAAAGCTTTCTTAATCGATTACCGGAATGTTACTTACCCTGTTTCCCTCTGAACACCATAGGGTCTCCTAAACAGGCACAGGGTTGGTGTTGACTAAGCAATCTGCTGCATTACAGGTTACAGCAAGTCTCTTAAAGTTGCTATTTGAAAAAAAATAGAACAAAAGTTTTACTGTGTATAGGTAGAGCTGTGGCTGAGGTACTTGAAAATCAAAGCTGAGCAAAAAAAAAAAAGTGAAACGTATTTCTGAACACAGAAGTTTCAGAGCGGCTGGAACTATTTGACAAGTACTCTGAGTAGAAGCAAAACTGACAAAAACGTTTCAACACAGCATTTAAATGCTTCATTTTAAAAATGTCAAAATGAACTGTTTTGACGTTTCAGAATGTTTTGGTTTTGTGCATTGTAACGGAAGCCAAGGAAATAAAAGGCTAAGTTCACAGAACTACGTGAAGTTTGTGTCCTCTTTTACCGCTCAACTGCTGCGAGCTGCCTTGGTTCAAGCACATCCCGGTCTTCCTACCTTCCCGGAGAGCACCCTCGCCCTGCCACGGGGGGACTTGTATTGGCGTACTCGGCGTCTCGTCCTGTTGACGGGGACCCACTTCGCGTGGTCTGCCTGTGTGCTGCTGAGCAGAGAAGGGGTCACGTTCCTACCCAGCAGCGAGAACGTGCGCTCGGAGGACAGGAAAGCCTGAATTCCTGCCCGCACGCCGAATCAGACAAACTCTGAACGTCAACCGGGGCCTCTCATGTCTCAAGTTTTTGTATTTTATCCAAGCTCTGAGGGTTTTTTTTTACTAGTCATCGGACGAACAGAAATTAATCAGCATTCATACGTTTCTTCTCCAGTTGGTTATGTCTTCCAAAAGAACTAAGTAACAAGGTGCTGTATTTGGCCTGATGGAAGTTTCCGGAATGTCTCTGGGGTGAGAGTTTGTCTTCCCGTGTATCAGGTTGGTGTCTCGGGAGGTGTAAAGCAGCATAGCTCCGTTCCTGTCGGTAAGCTGTGCCGTTTTATCTGAAGCAGTGGATTGGCCTGCTGCATTTCGACTTTTATTAGGTAAGATCACAAATGTGTGCTAATGGGCTTACTTTTTCTCCACCTTGAATTTAACGGGTAAGTCCTTACATGTGGTTATGCATCTGCTTATCTATAGACACATAAGCAGTTTCCCTGGCTTAAAAGACATACTCATAAAGTAATTGATGCTATAAGTTTCCACAGGACTGAAGTCTAGGATGGCAAGTCTGGTATGTTTTGAGAAATAATAATACCTGTGTTATATGTATGTGTGTGTGTATGTACACATAAATTGTTAAAATGTATAATTTCTGCTATCTTTTGACCTCACATTGAACAAGACACAGAAAAGCAAAATCAGCTTAGAGAAATGATATTAGTCTCTGTTTGAATGGTAGTAAAAACCTTTCATGTCACTAGTTCCTATGGCTGTAAGGGAACAGCTACAAGGATCTTATTTATCTTTTCCTCAGAGCTGTGTTGTTCTCATCCGCAACTGCATAACTGAAGAAATAGGGCCAAAACACTTGCAGAGCAATATTAAATGGACTTTATTAAAAAGGAGGAGTATACATATGTAACAGATGATTTCATAATGTTGCCAATCTGCCGTGTCCTCCCCTTTTCTCTCAAAGAAACTCCCCCACTGCAAAACACGTTATCATGACACTTTTATGAAAACAAAAAGAGCACGTATTTATTTTTCAAAAAAGTTCTTTAAGTGTTTCATAAGGTTGCTTCATAAAATGCTAGACTGTGCTCTTTGACTTTCCCTCTCATCATTTATGTCTATTGAAAAAATGCGTGTAAAATACTGCTAAATCAGAATCCTAAAAGTGCACAAGGCAATCAAGAGCAATCAAGAGCAGTCCTAACCACTTACAAAGTGCCAAGGGTCCTAAATCCTCCTGGGTTCAGCCCCTGTTGATGATAGAATTGTATTCATGCCTAACTGAAGTTTAAATATATGCCATGGTCCAGATTAAGCTAAACGTAATCTTTTCTGAATCAGGATCTCTTAACTGCTCTTCCATAGTCCATTAAATTTGGAATATTTTTGATTATTTTCACTGTGCTTTGGGTCAGGCCTTTGCATATATGTTTAGGAGAAAATGGTTTTTATTCAGCCGAAAGCATATAACCTGAGAGTTTTATGCACTGCGATAATCCTGTTAAATTATTTCCCATTACAAGGTTGCATAGGCCCTGAGATCTTTCCTATAAACTGTGATCCAGATTTAAGGACATGAAGATATAAGTTAACACCTGCTAGGACTGTCGCAGGAACTGAGTTAAGCACTTCTGATATGTCACTAGACATGCTTTTTGAGCCTGGTTGGTCCTATAATTTTGAGTCTTACCCTCTTTAACACTGGTGACTAAATCAGTTTACTTGCTACGATATGTACCTATAGATGCATGAGATATAGATTGTGGATCATACATTTTTCTTAAGCTACAATAGATTCCTAGCAGCATATTTATATAACATTAATGAGTAATCAGTCTACTGAACATGAATGGGGAACTCCAACCTATCCCAGTTTAAAGTCCTTGGCTGATTTATTTATAATATCCAGGAATTTTAATAGGAGTTTACAGAAATTGAGAAAGATATTTATGCAGTAAACGATTTCATAACTTTTCCCTATTTGATTCAGCACACTTATGTGTGAGAAGTTAATTTATGTTCTCTCTGTTCATAGGTATGTTTGCACATATATGAATACTTTTGTATATAAAACAAAATGCTTTTTTAAGAAATGAAGGCAGTCAAGCTTATACTTCTAGTATAAATCACTTTTTTGATTCAATTTTGTGTTAACTGTGAATATTATACATAACCGTATCAGCCAATTTTAAGAGTTTTATGAAAAGATAACGTGCTTCATAGTCAAAGTATTAGTTTACATTTCTCATGTTTATTATTAAATATTTGATTGTTACTTTTTAATGTATTTTGTGGTAGATTTTTTACATACTTCAGCAATCCCATTTGGTTGAAATCAGATGAAGATGTATCTAGAGGAGCATGATATTACATTCATAGTATTTCTCTTCCTTCTACATAGAATCGGAAGAATCAGAAGTATACAAGATAATTTGTGATTTCCTTTTGAGTAAGAGAAAGGTGTGTCCATGAGGGAGTATAATGTACAAAATTAAACAAAAGTCAGAAGTGTAAGTATATGGGTTTTTCTCATTTCAATACATAGTATTAAATAAATATTTTGTTTTGATTTTAAGAACTATGTCATTGGTATGCATAACCTAATATGAATGTCTTGCATAGCATGCATGAAGAAGATCTGGATTTTTATATCCTATTTGAATCAAAATGCTTTTTATCCAATATTCGATTAGATATTGCAGGTGTATTAGCTATTACAATGGTACAAAGATGATTGGAAAGGTTTCCATTGACTCTAGACCAAGCCTTATACTGGCAAAAGCAGCCAACCCTATGCCATTTCTGTTAATGTTCACACATATGAAATTTAGGCTTTGTTTTAATAAGGTGTATTGGGGATGATGCAAGAACAATGCCATATTCCTTTTTTGATATGTGATTGGGTCATGAATGGACATTATTTTAAATGCAAGGAACAAAGGTCAACTTAATCTTTGATATATCTGCGTCCTTGAGAAATAGATGTGTCTTGACACTCCAGGCCTGCTTTGGCATCCAGTTCTGGTTTTGGTTTTTGGAGATTTTTTAATTGTGTTTTACCTGGATCTTTGTGAACTATTTGCCATTGACTTCTGCCAGCTGTTTTATGAAAAAAGAATTTAGCCAGGTGAGTGCAGGCAGCCTCACAGACCATATAGTGAAAAACCTGATCATGGTTGTTCTCCTGAGTCTTTGAGCCAGTCCTTCCTTGCACGCAGTTGCTAATACAAACGTGGAGTAGGGAATATTTGGGCTGCTATTTGTAGGGCACTGGGCTGGGACTCAGTTCTGCTTAGTTTGATTCTTGGTTCATCTAGTACGTCTGTAAGTAGATCACTTTGGTAACTGTGTCAGCTTCCCCTGCTAAGACTATAACAACACTTTTCTGTCTCTCAGTAGCGTTACAAAGATAAAATTCAGTTCATGACTGTAAGGTGTTCAATTTATACTCTGCTGAGGATCTCATGAACATGTCAGATAACTTATCTGCTTCTTTGTCTATCGCAGGGCACTGATAAGTCACTGGTAAAACTTCTCCCCTTTTCTCTGTATCCGGGCATGGGAAAATTCAGTAACAGTTTTGTATTTTTTCTCTTAACTTTAAGCCATTGGAGCAACATGTCAACTGGAGACGAACACCAACAATATCACAAATCCATGTACTTTTAAAGCATGAATGTAGGTAAGACAGGCAAGATACTAACTGTTGCTGCTGTTGGCTGTTAAGACCTAGTTTTAAGCCATTTCAGATCTCTATCATCTATTGGTTTTCCTGTATATAGGAAGTAATCATATTTTGGCATGACTTTGTAAAACATAAATTATCTAAGAGTTTTCTGGGATCTTGTAGATCAGTTTGAAAATATCACAGCCAATCAGCAAACTCACTCAGTGTTCTGATCATTTTCTGATTCCATATCTCAGAAAAACCCACCAAATACGTGCCATGTATGTACAGGAAAATACTGGATAAGGTTCTTTGGCCTGTGATTTTAGAGAAATTCAGACTAGCTGATCATAGTGGATCTATCTGGCAGAGAAATCTCAAAATCTCATTTTAGCTTAGTGTGCATCTTTGAGGAGCCAAGTGCCTGCTTAAGCATCTTTCAGATAGGCTTTCCACACATGAGGGCTCTGAGATGCATGAGCACTGGGGGACTTGCACTGTTCCTGTCTACCTTCACTTACAGCATTTGTCAGTATGGCGTTGTCCATTACCACTAATTTTGTGTAGTTTTTGGATAGGCTTCATCTCCTGTCCCCCCCATCCAGGTGCAGAATTTATATACGACCTCCTGGCCTTGAGGCAGGAATGCTCCCTGGTGAGCTATCCTGACACTATAGTACATCCTGCCTTGAGTTTTAACATCACTAGAGACATTTTTTCCCCAAAGGAAATAATGACTTGCAGTAACACAGCTTGTTGTGAGATCTTGTTGGAAATCCAAACATGTGGCAATTTACGAGTGTCAGCAGATTTTTTTAGACTTGTGTGGCAATCCGTGCTGTGCGTTAAATGTTGGAATCTGACCCTTCGGCTTTGCCACAGTGGTGTCCCAGGAAAACCATGTAGTGTTGCCTCTACTCTCTTTTCTATTTACTTTCTTTCCCTCATATACTACAATGTAATTTACCTATAAAGAAATGTGTACATGTTCTGCCTGTAGATTGTTTTTCAGGGTCTGAAATCCTGCTGAAGGCCTTTTATTTTATCTAATCAGTCAGTGTTACTCTATGTTTTTTGGGGATACTGTTCGTGTTTTCCTGTTATTGGATTCTTGAATAACTCTGAAAGAGGGGTGTAAAGTAATATTAAGAATTAAGTTAGTGGTTTTAGGAGAAAATGGGGAAGGTCATTAATTTAGTTTCTCTGTCTTCTCCCCCAGTCTTGTAATAATTAGTATTTTTAATAAGTTGTGAATTTTTTTTTGCTACAAAAGATGAAACCCAAATTCTAAAATCCAGTTTGAATACCTGCATTCTGCCCATGTGGAACTGAAAGCAGTATAGATCTTAGACTGTTTCATGACAAAACAAACTTTGCATTCATCATTGAGAAAGTAAAGCAGAGTTTCTGCTTACTTACTATTAAGAACAGCAGAATTAAATGTGAGCCCACTGCTGTGTAATGTTCAAGTAGAAAATAATCTTGTAACAGACTGCCTTGTCCAAAACTTGGGCTTGGCATGTTTTACATCATCAGTTTCTGTTGCAGCTGTTGGCGCTGTGCTGCAACATGATTGAGAGGTTTTGATGACCTCAGCTTCTGCAGTTTATTAAGTCATCCAAACAGATAAAGAGGCTCTGTCAAGTAGCTCACTCCCAACATCTGCCTTACCTGTACATTGTTATGGTCTAAGTAGTAATTGTAATGTGAATTTTAAGTGTCTATCTGTGAGGAGTGAAAGGGAAAAAACTACTGTTCCATCGCTGGCAGGAGAGAGAAGACGACAGGAACCTTAACTACCATCTACAGAATGCAGTGAATGCCTAAGAAAATAATCTTCCAGTGGCCTCAAGCTTTGTTTCTATTAATAAAATAAGCTATTTTTCATTGTGAAGAAGATAATAACAGTCTGTTATTATTATTGCAGGTATTGCTCAAGCTACATAGAACACATCATCTGTATTGCACCGACCCCAAGAAACAGAGAGGAAAAGAATAACGTATTCACCTGAAGGAAGGAGGTTGAATTTTTTAGAGTGTATTTCCTTGGACCAGTGACATATCTAGTGATTCCTAGTTCTCTGTTAGCATCCAGATGGTTCTGAGTTGCAGAGAGAACAACGCCACTTTTTAAAATAGTTGTTTAGTTTTTCAGAATTTGAGATTTTCAGAGAGTTTTTTCATCATTTCTGTTGAGAGAGGACTGATAGGGCTAGGGCAAGCATCTTATGAGAAATTACAAAGCGTGAAAACTCAAAAGCTTTATTTTTTCCAAATTAGATGAAACTCTTTGGCTTTCATATGGAAATCCACGTGTTGTGGTGTAAAACTGATGGTTTAAGCCAGGTTGAAATTAGAGTGAAAACAGATTTTCTGCTAGTATTTCAAAACATCTGTTCAGGCAAGTAGGCTTTGGCACAATGGGAAAGGGGGAATACCAAAGTGGTATTAAGCAACTCTGGTGATTCCCAAAATTCTATTAAAGTAGAAGTCAGAAAGATTTACCACACTGTGAAGTCTCTACCCACTTTCCATTCCCCTACCCATGTGCTGCCTGGAATTGGCTGTATGTGGCTGTTGCACTGGGATAATCCTCTGTGCCTGGCTCTCAGTCCTAGCCCTGCCGTTTGAGACTGGACAATGCTTAAGGTTACCTTCAGCAGGCAGGAAAATATTTGGAGACTGTATGTTGCTTTTTTCTTTTTCTTTTGGAAAACATAGCATAGCACTTAATGCTCGTACAAGCCAGCTCTTACATTTTCAGATGAAAAATCCCTGAAGTCAACAGCAAGAACTTCATAAAGCCTTTGGAGACTCTGTTGATTTGCTATTGGAGGCAAAACAGGCTAGAACATAGCATGGCCTCTTAACTTTGTGTGATTAATCTGTGGCAGAGTGCTACCCGAAGCATACAGTCGTCTCCTCCTTGGAGGAATTCCAGCTGACTTGGTTTCTCTGATGTTGGCCCTGGGTGGCTGTGGTACATTGAGTCTTCTTGGCAAGTACAGCTATGGCTGGATCCCACAGATACAAGCAGTGGCTAGAGCTGATTGAGTTTTTAGATCAGATCTTGTCTTCCCTGTGCCATGCCTCAGGGGTCATCCAAGGACTTGCTCATTATATGTGCTTAAATCCAAATAGATGGTCTTGAATGGACCATCAAAGTCTTTGGGCCTCAGTATTAGCGCTCAAAACACACTGTAGACTTTGAGGAGACCAGAATAGGTCACATGCTGGAGATTGTGTGAGAAAATACAGCCTGTTATTTTCTTACAGAGCAGAAGGGAGAGTCAGACTATTCTGAGTCATGACAGAGAAAGCTCTATTTATTCTTAAGTTAGGAATTTGCTATGCAGTAGTTAGGACTATCCTGTCACCATCAAGAAAATGCTGGCACAGGACACTAAAATGACAGTCTACTTGGCTGGATCTCAGTCTGGGGGAGTTTGCAGTGATGCCAGCAACTCAAAAGTGCATCAGAAGTTGTTGCAGAAAAAGTACTGAAAAGCAAGATGTAAACAGTGAGTAAATACGTGAGTAAATGGGGAATGAAGTTGTCATCAGCTGCCCTTCTGTGGTAGCAGGGAAATGGATGCAGCTGAAGGCAGATTTCTGTTTTATTTACTTGCCTCAGTGAGTACCCGGCTTTCAGAAATACAGAGCTGTTTCCAAATTCACCTGCACAATATGTAAACATGTCTGCTTAATATGCCTCAAAAGTAACCATTATGGAAAATGGTGCCATAATCCAGTCATATTGTCCTCCCAGTCAGTATTTTTCTTGTGGTTTTAACCCAGGTCCTGGTCAGGAGCTAGTAGGATTTATTTTCCTTTGACTTCAGCAGTCTTTGAATCCAGCCCTTATCTTGCATAGACTCACGATATAGCTGGCAAGCGTGTTTATTCTCAAAGACAACCAGTCTTGTAGACATTTCTCTTTTGCTTGTAAGGCTGCCCTTCTTTCTTTGGAATAAAGGTGTGGGCAGTAGGCCATGCTTCAATGTCTGGGACCATCTGCCAACACAGCCAGAAAAAAAATTAGTTATGAATGGTGTCTTCCCATGCTAATCATTTATTGTAAAGGAGTGTTCCAGCTTGTTTGTAATGGCTGTAGCCTAAGGGTCCGTGCTATATAAATTGTCTGATTACAGGATACAGAACACTTCTTAATAGGCCTCAGATGATTAGGAGAGGGGAAAGAAATTAAAAAGGCCACTTCCTTTTGGGTATGCAAATAGACTGCAGAACAATAGACAAAGATATGATAGACCATGATAAAGCATGCCCTCTTTTCTTTTACCTTAAATTATGTACTAGGCAAGTAGCAAGCTTCATTAGATGTGTCAGCCAAGATGTGAGTTGTTTCATAATTGAAACAATGCTGTTGCCAGATAGTGCATGTTAGATTTCAAGATAAACTACAAGTTTTTGTGTCCTCAAGCAATTCAGGGTTTGCTGCCTAAGTCTGTCTTAGCAATGGTTACGTTTTGACCTTGATTTAATTTAACTCTGCCTACTTTAGCCTCTTTGAACTGCCTATTCAAATAGTAAAGACTAAATTTGCTTTTGTCACACTAGATTCTCCTCTAAAGTCGTAGTTTACATGTCAGCATCTCCTTAACAGCTAGTATTTCACAGCTAGTTAGAAAGTAGCTCAGTGTATTTAAACAGTTAAGTGAACAGCAGGAGTAGACTCCTAGTTGAGTGTTGGCCTCTTACACATGTATATATTCCTTCTTTCCCATATAGTCACACACACATCTTTGCATGTGCTATTTCCTACAGACGTTTCTCTGCATCATTAAACTTGAGTATTTGGGGAGACGCAAATTCATGTTTCATGATACTAAAGTAACTTAGCTGTTTCAGTAGTCAAAAGCAGCTCCTAGGGAATTGAAAGGTGAGAGGTGGTAGATAATATTGTCTTCAGCAATTGCAGGGAAGCTTTTCGATGGCCTGTACGGCTCTTTGGAGTCTAAATCCCTATAGAATTCTTTCAGCTGGGGTGCTTAATATCTACAACCCTTTGACCCCTGCCCCCGCCCCACCCTTGAAGCAAGGTTTTCAGAAAACTTGGTAAGTTGTACTGGAGGTGGGTAGCGAAAGCTCTGAGTGCTAACAGTAGTGCATCTGCAGTAAAGTTAACCCTTGCATCTGACTGAAGAGTTAGTTCTGACAGCCAGGTTGCAGTGTTGCCAAGTGTTCAGAAGATAGGATGGTGGAAATCACCAACCTGAGTTTAAAAATCATGAAATTTTTAAAACTATGAGCTTTTTGGAAGATTTTTATTCTAATAGATGAGCATTTGGGCTCATGTGCTTAAGATTTTCTTTACAAATATGAAGTGTTGAAAGTAACAGGGGCAGGGACCTCAAGTCCAGTCTGAGTCTAGTTTTTTGAATAGTAAAAACTGGAATTCTCACATAATTAGAAAAGGCCAGGAGCTGGGACAATGCCAAAAACCTAAATTATGAAGCTTGTCCTAAAGCTATCGGATTTGAAAACTGCCTACAATTAAAACTGCCTTCATTTTGCTGTGTTTGATTATAATGGCACAAAAACAGACAGTAAGACTATGAGCTGAGCCAGGAAAGCATACAACAGCAGAAAGGACTGAACTGTGCATTAGAGTCACAGGAAGCTCACCTCTGCATGAGGAGCAATGATGTTTTAGTGTGTCTCCCAAAACAAATCAAATTCAAGATTCAGAAATTTTTGAGAAAAGTATTTTGTTTTCTATATGATAAGTAACCAAACAAAGAAGCAAAACAATTCCCCAGGTATGTGACCTGTGTCCCTGTAGCATATTTTCCAACAATTCAGTCTCCCTTACTTTCTCACCCCAATCTTTCTCCAGAGGAGAAATTCATTTTCAAGTGCACCTTACATGTAGAGTTCGATCTTCTGATCCAAGCTCAGGGTATTACGTGCAGGCCTGTCCTTCCTCCCTCTGGGAAACTGTTGATGGTGATACTAGACTGCATTTGGTTAGGTAAGGCTGCAAGGTCAGCCTTTAGCTCCTTGCAGTAGACAGTTATTTTCTCAATCTGATGCAAGGCAAAGGGATGGAAAGGAGAATTTTATGATACAGTCGTCTGGGGCTTCCAAGGGCTCTAAATTGGAATTTAGAGTGATATTGCTGTTCTTTCATTTATTTCACCGAGTAACAAGGGAAACAGCGCTTTGAGTGTAGTACTAATGAATGAATAATGCATTTATTTGAAAGCTAGTGGAGAGACTGATAAATATATTTGGTATTTTTTAGTGGCCCTGGAGTTCCATTAATGCTGCAGGGTTGGTGGCTGAAGACTCACAGAAGGGCATACAAGGTGCAGGTGTGGCAGCGATGTGTCCCAGCGACCTGGGTAGTAATTAGGTAGGTGCCTAGGCTCTTCGTGTGCTGTTCTTTTCACATTTTAGGACTGTGAAAGAAGAGAATGCAAGCTCAAATACTGTCTGAATCTCTAATCCCTTTTGTTTATTGTGCCACACACCACACACCTGCAGACTCAGGCTTGGTTGCACCCTGCACTGTCCTTGGCCTACTGGCACAAAGCACAGTGAGAGATGAACAGTACTCCCCCCTAGGGAAGAAGCTCTGACCACTTACCTCAGTGTTCTGTGGCCCTGTCCTTGGACTGTGTGATGAACTTTTCATAGATCATTTTGGTCCATATGATTGTCAACCAACAGTGTTGTCCCTGCACTAATATACACATGTACAGAAGCATCTCTGTACATTAGAATAGGAGAATGTCCGCAGTTGCACAGCTCAGAATATAAATGCTGCCTCTCATGTATAAACCAACCACTGATAGCAGCCAGCTATTAATTAACTATTCCATAACTGTTATTTTGTTTGATTATCTGCAGCTATCACAGGGGACAATCAGTGTAGTCCTTTGGTGTCTGCAAAAGGTCTGCCAGTGACTGTGATTTCCTGGATTAGATGAAACACTACCTGGTTCTTTAAGGCAATGACTACAGCTTCACCCAGCCATCAGTGAGGCGGACCAAGTGAATGAAGCAGTGGGACATGCTAGACAAGAGCCTGAATAGTTGGTATATTGCCACTTGTTGCTTTTTAGTATTTTCTAGCTGAATCTGAAACCATACAGCAGAATACTTGTCAACCCTTTAAGGACTGCCTCTTCTTCTTTTTCTGTCTAGCCCGGTCTGTTTCCAAAGCAGCAATGGTACCAATGCACTCATCTTTTTCTTAGGAATAAAAAGAAACTCTGCGGGAGGAGAAAAGACAAAGTTCAGAGGTAAGTGTTGCTGAGGAAAGCCCCAGGGGATCCTGATCCATTTGGATCATTTATGATATTTGACACATTTGTGACATGAGCTGTCAAGAAATGTTTTGGTCAGTGTTGGCTGATACTTTGAAACATCACTAGGGGAATTTTAAAACCTACCTACACCATCATAGATGATCAGGGAGCACGTCACTTTAATGGTTGCCTAATTCACCTAACAATTTTTTGGTTCTGCGTTCTGCACATCTTCCTTCAAATTGCTTTCCATTTGCCCCCTCTAAGATGCTATAGACTTCCTTACAACTTTTCTTTGATTGCCCAGTGGATCCTTTCTACAGTGTTTCTCTATTGGTTCAATAACAGCAGGACAGAACTATAATTTTTTGCCTTGTCCATCTTCAAATATACTGCTAATTTGCATAACAGTTTGCAAACAGGGTGCAAATTTATGTCTTGTGCATCTTTGTTCTCTTTTTAGTATACCCTGCTGGTAGAATATGTAAAGGAGTAGGGTTAAAGGTGATGCCTTTAAATATTTGTGCTATTTTGGGAGAGGAATACCTTCCCCAAATTCGTGTGTGGAATATTCCCTCTCCTCTACAGTGGACTGTAAATTCTTGGTGAATAACTGGGAGCATGGCATGATAACTGTGAAAGATTATTGGTTTCTTTCGGAAATAAAGAAATCACTAAGCATTTTAACATTAGTCCTGCTTGGCAGGTCAACTGCTGGCATCAGTGGTTCTGTATCGATGCAGGCGTTTCAGGATCTCTACCGTCATTCAGACAAGAAAAATTATTTTAAAATGGATATGTAATAGACTAATAATTTTTATGAAATGAGTATTTGCAGTGAGCATCAACAAACACATTTCATTTCATTTGATGTTTGTGTTTTTCCTTGTTCTTAACTATTAGATAGATGAAAAGCTTTGAATCCAGTTTGAAATATGGTATTATATATCCTACATTAGGTATCTTTGAAATAGCATGTGTGGGTGTTTATGACATTTTTGAAGATTGATGATTGACAGTCACTGCCATAAAAAGTAGTAATATGAAGAATCATTTGTTCCAGGAATATTGAGAACAGTCCTTACTTTAATTTCTATTCCTTCATTTCTGAAACCTGAAAAACAGTTCTATTTTTTAAGAATAGGAAAATACGAAAAAAGATACTCTGTTAGGCTAATCTACTGTTTTTTCTTTGACTACACAATCTAAAAAATCAGCTCATATTCTGGCTCCTGATGTCGTACAGAATGTTTTCTCAGGTCTTGTTGATTGTAAAGTCAGTACTAGATAATCCTTATTACTCCTCAAAACCTATGAAAGACAAAGCAACTAGAGAAGCAATGTGAGGAAACACTTCTTTTGTTAAAAATTTTCTGTGTGCCCTCCAAAATAGGTGTAAGAAACTAGCAAAAATTAGTGTTAGCAGAAGTGAAAAACAGCATTAACTTCTAACAACACTTCACCATACCCAGAATAAATGTGAAACAGCCAGTAGCATTTTGGACTCTGAAGAAGCCACAATGCAAGCAAAGCTGCCTGGATATCAACCTCCTCTCTCCACTTTAGTGCAGACAGCTCTGTGAGCAAAGTTAGACTCTGCATGATTCTCCTGTCTCCTCCTTCTGGTTTTGATATGATCAACCCTCTGTTTCTACTCTGGTGATGAAATATGATGATACAAAGTATCGTTCTGGTGATACTATGTAAGATTTATTGGAATCTTAAAATGCTTTTCCATTTGTTTAATTTTTAGTCTTGTGGCAAGTTTCAAACGTGCGTGCACAAAGTTTGTCCTTTTGGAAAGTTCCAGGTGCGTAGGCTAGAAGAATATTGGAGGAGATCATAGAGGATCAAAAAAAAAAAAAAAGGTGTGCACATTAGCTTATTTTCTTATCCGTTGCAAGATTTTTACAAGTGAAATGAGTTTTTATCATGAAATTGAAATTTCACTGTCTCTAATTTCACTGTCTCTATTTCACTGTCTCTATTTAGACTGAGACTTATTATTTAGTCTTCAACTTTCCAGTGGATTCACCTGGCTTTGACTCAAGCCAGACGTAAAGCTCATCTTGTCTATTCCAGGTTACTCTTCACTGTAGACAGCCCTTATTAACTAGTATTAAATCATATGATTAAAAAACCTACCATATAACGTAGGAAAAATGCTAAATGTAGTGGTCTAATTTACAGAAATAAATTTCTTGTGCGCTTTTCTGCCAAAGCTAGACTGACACTTCTCTTTCCACAGCAATGATGCAGTATGTAGTAACTGAACGAAGTGCCATTTTAGCACTTCAGCATGCCAGCTTTAAGTAAAGGATCAAGCCAGATTCCAAGGCTCAAAAACCATTCTTTTCATGAGTGAATCATTTATGTTTAGTGATTAGAAAAGAACTACTTATATTTTTAAAGATAATGTATATATATAAGTAGTCAGACAGAAGGCTAGTTTATAGGAGGGTGGAGTAGAGATGTAGGTAAAATTTTAGCTCTACCTTTACCCTTTTTTGTGTATCGCTTAGACTCTTTGTGGGCCAGGTCCTACGCTATCTGTAAGAGTGGGATGGAAATGTTTACCTTCCTCAGAAAGTGCTTTGATACCTGAGGATGAAAGAGAATATCTGGGATCTAAAAATTATTGTCATAAAAATAACAAAAAGGTTTCTTTTGTTGTTTTAAAGGACAGATTACTACTAAAATTATGATCTATGCAGAGAAGTTAGAGGTAAGATCCCCTTTTTGACTCTATGTTTAACTTTATTTTTTTCACGTGCCAAGTGGTGGGATGAATAGCGCTGCAAAAAATACATTATTTCTAAGGCTTGCTGGGTCCTTCTGTCAATTATCTTGGACATATGTACTTGCTGATTAGGAGGAGATTCTATATAAGCCTCTTCGCATTAGACATCATGCAAATTGTATACAGGCTCTGCAGAAATTGAACATTTTTAATCATTTTCTAATAAAGCAGTTGGTCATCTTGCATCCTACAACCCTCTATGCTTACTAAATACATTGAAAAACAGTGTATATTTCGAATCACCAGTACTTTAGTCTCTATTTTGTGAACAACAGCAAAATGCCATAACTTCTGCTAGCTCCCAGGTGATAGCTAAGTGGTTCAATAGCAAAAAAAATGGTAATCTGTTGAAAGATTAATGAATAACTTGTGGAAAGAAGTCAGTCACTGGCTTACTCTCAAATGTCTTTTGTCTGCCATCGTAATGTGAATCACTGAACAATCCAGAAACAACATATCACAGATAGCGTATACCTTTACATTCCAAAAGACTGACAAACATGGTATTTTACAGTGCTGTGGATGAGTGATGATGCAGGCATATGTAGGAGTAGGAAGTACACTGGAGGTATAAAGATCTCTTTTACAATGAAGTCTAAAAAGAAATCAGCTAGAGTTTATTTTGTGATTCTTTTGTATTTGAGATAATGGAAGGAAAAATTATGTATCATCTCAGATCCTCAGTCATGACTGTAGTTTCTTAACATGCATGGATAGGAGGACCAAATCTAATCCTGCTTCTGTGTTTGAAAATTACTTTGTTTGTTACTTGGATCAGTTTGCTTATAGGTATGCAAACCAGTGCCAGTGTAAGATTTTCCCCTGAAAAAGTTGTTCACTGGTGAGGTTCAAACTCTGCAATTTTTTCCCGTTAGGAAAAAAGTGATCTGTGATCTGTTTGTGAATTTAGTGACTTAAGACACCTCAGGGAAAGGATAACCTTAGGTAGGGTCCACTATTTCCTATATAGCACAGCTGATTAAAGAGACTGTTGCCAACCTTGCATCTCCTCCAGCCAGACATTCACAACAGTTTCTGAACCCGAATCATTTCACCAACCTACTTTATGGCATGATTTCCTAAACAGTCAGAATGGTACAACTCAGAATAAAAGAAATTGTGGCATGAGGTGGGAACAAGTGTTTAGGGACAGGAAACTACATGGTAGGAAGCTCTGAGCTGAGGAGTGCTCACACCCATTCTTTTAGTTTACTTCCACTGAAAGTAGAAACAGGCAGCAACAGGCCAAAGCTGTTTCTGAAGTCAGTGTCTGACCACGAGTTGATGTATGAGAGCATCTACCTATAAACTGAGTATTAGTTTGTGCGCACTGATCTTTAGTTGATTTGCTTTAGTTTTTTCTGAGTCTTCGTGCATACCAGTCGTAAGTGTTCTTCAGAACATTTATGTGTTTGGTAACAAACTTTTAAAAAGGTATGTTAAATTAAAATAAGTGATCAGATATTGGCAAAGAGAGAGAGAATCATTGATGCGAGAAAAGTTGCCTAGGCACATTGATGCGAGAAAAGTTGCCTAGGTACACTGTTTTAATAGCGAGGAGACTGGTTTATATGAAACATCTCAATCCAGTTCTCAGAAAACAGGTGTTGCACATCATTAAAGGCTTCCAGTTTTACTGCTTGGACTATTTTGCTTGATGGGATAGACTTAGCACAGTTTGGAATGAAGACTTTTACTAAAGTAACCTTTAGGACTTTGTGTATATTCAACCTTAAACCAATTTAGAACTTGATCAAAAATTAAGTGTATTGATGATGCAGTTCTGTGATCTATTTTCTTCTGTGATGATGTCAGCTTAGGAGGTTCTCTACCTCTGGGATCACAGGCCCCAGCTTTGTTGCACTAATGCACCTTTTTGTGAGGCTACTTCTGTTGGTTTCAGCAAAGCAAAGATGACTGAGTGCAGCATAGAACAGAAATTAGCAGTCAGTCTGGAAGGAAAGACAGGAATTTCTGTGCTAGCCACACTGTCAAAGAAAATATCACGTAATTATACCTTGAGCAATATGAAGATTGCATTTGGCTGATTATTGACAAAAGATATCTTTGAATTTGTTTCTCAGCCATCTCTTGCCTCTTAAGGGCAAGTTCCTTGGCAGATTCACTAATAAATTTAAACAGCCTTTCTTCTGTTTTCAGATTAGTCGTAACTATGACCCGAACCATTGTCCAAGTGTGTGATTTTTGAGTTGTGGATAATGGGTCTGTGAACAGAGAACTTAAAAATATTTATGTGTGAGAGTTAAGGAAGACACAAATTTGGAAGCGCTCCCGGAACTTGGACCTCTGTGACGTGTTTGGCTTTGTCTACATGCGGGCATTAGACCTCCACACTTCAGTGAAGTCACACTGAAACAGTATGACCAGTGCACATGTACACCTTTAACACATAAGCTATTCTTTGCTATACTTTGAGTGGTTTAGGGGGGATTGTTTTGGGGATGTTAGGGTTTGTTTTGCCTTTTCTTTTTCCCTTAGTAAAAAGGGTTCTGTTCAAGAGTGTGCCTAGCTGTTAAGGCCTCTAAGATAAAATGTCTTGTGCCTATGCAATTAATTTTTCTCTAAACAAAGGAAAACCCAAATGCTAGAGTCTTCTAGAAGTCAGACAATATGATTGGTACCTTTCAGTGGCTTTTATAATTACTCTTTTAAAAGACATGAACCAAGCAAAACACTTTTTCTCCCTTCCAGCTAGACTGTTCTGGGATCAGTCTTTATAAGTAACATTCACAAACTATAGCTAACAATTTCTTGACAAGTGTCCTTTTTTCAAAAAAGAAGATAGGATTTTATGTACTCTTTTACCTTGGCTTTCAAGCATCATGTGTTTATTTAAAAGAAAAGGAATCAAGGTTTGATAACCTTGAAAGTCAGTTATCAAACAAAGCAGCTTGAATTCCAGCTGAGCAGGATTCCCAAAAGAGTAATTGTTGCCAGTTCGTATTATGGAAAAGCCTAATACCTACACGCTTCTGCGAAGCCTTGCCCACACACTATAGCAGCCTGAATTAATTCTCATGTTAGAGTCAATCAGCTTGAGAATTTTCCTGAAGGCAGGTGTTTCAAAGTGCATGCAGTTTTAATGAAAAGTGAAGATAGCTGTTCTCAAGCATGTAGACCTAGAAAGAGAATTTCCCAAAGGTTGCTGTAGACATACCAACCCATTAACAGTGAAATAAGTTAGATTCTCTCCAGTGTCAAGCGTGTCTGGTAAACTGGCTTTGCAAGGCAAGAACTTTGTCTCTCTTCTTATATCTCTTTTCTCCTTTGTTTAATGATGTTATGCAGGCCCAATACTAAAATATCATGCTTTGTATTTTTGCTGTGGCGCCATTTATCATTTTGGCATTATGTTGTTATTTTTTGACTCTTTGTTCTCTTTGAATTTTGTTTCTTATTGTGATGGATTTGCTGTTCTTCATTAAGAAATTAGGAAAATAGTTTAATGGGATTAGACTGCCTACCGTAAAACAGGGAATTTCCAAATGCTAGAAACGTATACATGTGCGATGAAAGTTCACTGACACTGAATATTAGCATCTGCATTGTGCTTGTTTAACTAAGACAGTGAGGAGGAAATGTTGTTTAAGAGAGGTGAGCTTATGTGGGGACAGCCTGTTCTTAGACTTTGGTTATATTTATGTAGTTGATTCATTTGCATAGTAAATTAATTTCAGCCAATATAAACTGTTTTCAAAAATGATTTTAAGAGTATCTATGTAAGGTGTAGACAGGGACAAAATGGTATCACAAGCGTGCCGTGTATATTCTAAGATTAATAGGAGAATCATTCAGTGTGGTCCGATTGCATCACCAATGCACCCTCCCCATTGAGGCAACTTGCTTTTGCAGCTGTTTGATATAAATTCCTCGCATATGTCTTAGTCCAGTTGGTTTATTTTTATAAACAATAAATAGCCCTACATTCCTGCAGTGTTTCCCTTCCCTTGGACAATCTCATGGAGCCATTTGCCATGAAGACAGTGGCTGAGATTAGTGGCGTTTGCACAGATGGCGGCCATCATTTTGGAAATCTCATAAATACTGGAACACGTGTACTTTTTTCCTCCCCCTTCAGCATGATCACAATAGATTATCAGGGCCTACAAATCACTACCAGATGATATTAAGTTGCTTTGATAACACTCTGGGTCCCTTCCGGTGTGATATTTTTCTTCATTAGAAAGGATAGCTCAAGCACACCAAATCCTCTTACTCTTTTCTCAAAATTTATAGATCTCAGCCTCTAAACTAATTGTTAGTTGCACAGCATGCCTTAAGCTGTGCCCAGACAGAGCAATTACATCCCCCAGCCCTGATTAAAGGCACAGAGGAAACAGAAGTGCAAAGAAAATGAAACACTCTTGGCTGTTTGGGCAGGATGTCATTGCTGTTGTTTGCCTTTTTTGACATTTGTTGATAAAAGTGAGAAAGGAGGTCAGTTATCCATCACTGACCCTTGTTCAAAGCCAAAGATGTGACAAGCTTGTCTCAGGCTACTGACTCCGTTTATGAAATTATAAACAAAGAGAGTTTTCTAGGCCAATGTGCTTCTTTCCTAAGAGCAGCACAAGAATTTCTTCATTTTTCTCCTGCTAAATTATATTGCTTTCTACATCTTGTAAACTCATTTACTTCCCTGGGTATTCTTAAAAACATAAAATTGCTTTGTTCATGGAAGACCAGAGCTCTACTGTCAAATCAACTCTGTGAATTACCTGGAATAAGGGAAAACTGATATACAGATGATTCTGCATATTCAGGCATTTCTTATTCAATGTTTCTCACCCGCAAACTGAGGCTTTCTGAAAGATGTGTTTTCCTTTTGTGATTTACAGTAACTTTATGGCTGACCATTCCTACACTTAAGATCAAGTTCTTCAAAGAAAAATGGGAAAGCACTATTTGTTTTCACTCAACATCTTTTTTAAATGAACCTATTTAACTTCTTAAATTTATGAAGCAGAAGTACTTATTTTTAAAGTACTGAAGTAGTTTAAAAATAAATCATATACGAACATTTAAAAAGCAGGTGACCGAGCGCAACAACTTTCTTGCGTTAAATCTGTTTATGCTTTCAGTGACATCTCTGCTAATCTTTTCAGTCTACTGGGAATTATCTGTTTTGTAGAGCAGTTTGTGTGGAAAAGGCACAGTATGCTATATTATATTTGAAATATTTTTATGCAGGACAACCAAGGTCTTCACACTTTGAAGTCTTTGTTTAACTAGTTTATTTAATTGCTTTACATGATACATTAACACAAACTGCTTCATAGTAAACAGATGGGTTGTACAAAGGATCAGATCCCTAATCTCATGGTGTCTATAAAGAGACAGAAAGGAACAGATTAACTGTATTGAAAATAATAATAGCTTTAGCTCCCTGAATTTTTTCACTTTTTCATATTCCGTTTTTTTCATTTTTTAAGATACAGAGGGATTTTCTATTAAATAACCACACCTGGTCCCAGATGTTTAAAATATCTGGTACATTCAGAGGTACATGATATTCCATAGGCAGTATTGCCAGCTGTTTCTCTCCTTTGTGTCCCTTGCATATGACTAAATGGAAGAGAAGTTTTCAGCAGTCGTTTTTTCTTAAAATGGGCAAACATCAAAGAAGTTCAGTGAACTTGAAATGATATCAGGAAGTACATCAGACAAAACCTTACTTGGGTGCATCTATAGTTTCCCCAGTTTTGTGCTTTTAAGTGGATTCAGTTTCAGGTATTCTGTCTGTGGAAACAGTACACTTCCAAACTTAGAGCTCACTCCCCCATCAACTTTGGTCCCATGGACAGTTTTATTTTATTGCTGTTGAAGGCTGACTGATCTGGTGCTAGTGGAATAATACAGTAAACAAACAGCATGTAATAAATTAGGGCTTCACACTTTGAAGTCTTTGTTTAACCAGTTCTTTAATTGCTGTATGTGATATACTTACACAGACTGCTTCATGGTAGAAAGATGGATTGCACTATGGATCAAATCCATAATCTCATGGTGCCTATAAAAAACAAAAACGAATCCTTCAATAAAAACATTATGGCCTAGAGACCCTCCCAGAAAACTGTGACAATCAATGGAGGAGCATTATCAGTACGGGAGTCCGTGTGTTAAGACTCCACACGTGAAAAAAGGCATGAAACCTTGTGTTATGTTCCCACAAGGAACAGTGTTGAGCCATAGTTTGTTTTCAGGTGCAGCAACTTCCTGTGCTTCTCAGATAATCAAAGATATGAGGACTGACTTCCAAAAGAAGTATAGCTCTGTCTACCGTGATTTGCATGGGTTCTGATGATAATCGCTAAATGCAGATTGCCTCATGCTTTAAGTGGTTCTTCCTTTAGCTAGATCCCTTAAGGAAAACTTATGTCCCCTGTTGAGGCCGCTGCCATTATCAGTCTTCTTGAAGAAACTAGCCAGATTTGCCAGAGAAGCCCTCCAAAATATTCCAGTACCCTTACTTACAACCTTAACTGACACACACTACTGTTGGGACATGTGCTTCAGACTAAGGGGTGATTCCTCTTTCGCTGCAAAAGTCCACATACATTTGCCTGTATTGTCTCTTACAGCATGTCTATTTGAATTTTTATTTGTGCAGCTCAGAAATCAGAGAGTCTATTGGGTTGTTTTTTTTTTTTGACAGGTAGGGGGGAGTGCAAAACTCTGTTTTTTTCCTACTGCCTTGTTATTTATGAACCTTGCAAGGAAAGCGAAATCCCCTCTGACATTCTATTTTCATGGTGTCTATAAATCAGTTTCTGGTACATTTCTTGAAATAAACAAAATGCATAAGGTCTGCCAACTCTCACCATGTCCTTTTGGTGCAATGGATGAATATAACTACCATTCCCGTAAGACAAGGCAGAAGTGAGACGTTACGTGCCATGTGGGAGAGGCTGTTAACAAATTGGTGGAAATGACTAAGGTTTTCAACTTGTCAAGCATCATTTTCCTAGCTTGATGACACCTTGTAAGACCAATAAATAATTTATGGGGTATCTAAATGTTTCAAATAGGAATTTAAGGACTGGAGGAAAGAGGTCTAGGGTCTCATAGTTAATCCTATTCGAGCAGCTTGTTATTAAAACAGCCCTTCACAAATTGATTACAGCTGCAATCCCTTTTAAGAAGGATTATTTAAAAATCCCAATTATAAAGACTATTTGTAAAGAGTAAAATACTTAGTGTCAGTTTTGCATGGAGACTGTGGTTTGACTCAGTTGGCAGAAGTGGGTTATCCTTTTCCTGCCATTCTTCACAGGAGTCTCTGCTCTTGGTGGTCTTACACATTTTAAATAGTGGCTTTAAAGCAGTAGCCACAAAGGAGGTTAGCTTCTTTTCCTTCTCATTTGTATTCCTTGGCTACCTCTGCTAGGCCACCTCTGCTAGCCCCAAGGTTGACCTTTGCCTCCTCTAAGTCCTTCCCCTTGACTTCATCTGGCATAATGAACAGATATTTAAAGTCAAACTTAATTCAAGACTTGGTCCTGAGATCCTTTAATGCTTTTTCCCCAAAAGGGCACCTCTGCCATTCTTAGAATTTTTATGTACAACCTGCAGTAAATAGGACTGAATATGACAGAGGCAAGGGGCTATTATAGCAATGTTTTACTTCATTTTATATGCCTGAAGCCAGCTCTATAAGGCTTCTTTGGACCATTCTGGTGACGTAAGCAGAGTAAGCTGGCTGATAAAGACAGTTTTACAATTGCTTTCTATCGCTGAAGCTATGCAAAAGAACCAGAGCAGGTCAGTAAACCTGATTCAATGGTGTTTATCTGGAAACATTTCTAACGCTCCATGTATGCTACTATATTTCAGAATATCCTACTGAAATCAGAGGGTTTCATATAGTATACTTTGATTCCTCTAAGGAATAGTTTTCTAATAGCTGGGCAATATGATATAACATCACATTTGCATTTTAAATAAGATAACCTCAGTTATATTCAGTCAGACAAGTATTATGCCTTCTAAAGCATCAGTCACTGGAGACTGTTGCTTGAACTGCTGTGACAATGCTTATATTTATATGGCAGAAATGTTTGAAGTCAGGTATGCTAAATAAATATTGAAGAACAATCTTAGAAATAGAGTTGGAAATTTGTAAACATGAGTACTTAATCAAGAAACTGAACACTAAGAGATCCAGTCAGGGATGGAATCACAACCTATAGCCATTTATCTAATCAAAATTAACCAAGTGCTTAAAGAGTGAATGCTTGTAATGATCTGTTTGTGAATAAGCTGGCAACCGTGCATAATTCTCTGAATACAAATATACATTCAAGGAAATGCTAAACTGCTTCTGAGAAATTAGTGAATAGAAAAACAAAAAACAGGTGGCATTTGCCAAATAAATGATGTGTTTCACCCACTTTTGCTGACCATGACAGGGGTAATAAAGACAAACAGTACTTCCTTTCATAGATAAAGAAAAAGGATAGCTGAGTAAGAAAGATTGTAGATTGGGCAACTTTTATTCTATTCTCCATTTAATCACACACTTACCATTTTGTTCCAGTCTGACTGCTCTACCCTCATGTTTTATTCTAGGTACTTAGGGTCACATTTTTCAAGGTTGAAATCAACTCCTGTTAATTTTATCAGAAGTTAAATGCAAGCCTTAGCATTCCTGTGATTAATGTACATAGTAGTACTTCCCTAATTCAGATGGGCATTAATGCATAGGTATTAATGTACACAGTAGCACTTCCCTACTTCAGATGGGCATTGAGAAGGTACAGGTATTGAAGGTAGTGAAGCATGCGAGTAAAATATGTAAGATATCTGGCTAGATAGGTAGGTGTTATGGAGCATTAATGTCTCTCCTCCTAGATACATATATGATAAGTGTGGATCAGGTCATTTATACTTGAGTTTATGCTCTAATTTATGCTTAATGATTACATGAATACAGCAACATCTTTTTCATCAACTGTAGGAAGGTCTGATTATTGGAAGCCTTATGAAGTGTATATTTTACTTTGCTAGCATTTTCTAAGCAGGGTTGAGGGGGAGCTCATAAAAAGGAGATTTTTTTATTTATTTTTATTTTTTCTGGTTTTGTCTGTTAGTTTTTTAGAAGAAAGACTGCAAATAAAGCTTTTAGTGTGGCATCTCAGCACTATGTGGATTGCTTTGTGGGCTTCTTTCCACACAGACATATAAATGTCTGCACATGTACATGTATGTATTTCACAGGAGTATCTAGTCATCATTCCCTTTAAAGTAGTTGTAACTTTCTGCTACATGTGCCGAGCTGCAAAGTATTAAGCCCTGTAATCCTTCAGCCCTTTAGATGTGGTTTGCTGGGGGAGGCAAAGGGCTGTAAATCCATGGTGGCAAACAAGAAAAGCCTGAAGCTGTGAGCAAACAGGAAACAAATGATTTCAATCCGAGAATGTAAACTGCCATTGACAGAGATGCATGAAAGAATCATAACAGGGAAACCTGCTGCAATTTTTCATCCAGTTACTAGCTGAATCACTGCCATTAAACTGAAGAAGCGAGCTGCCAGCCCAGCACTGACATGGCAGAGTTCTTTAGATGCCGTTGTGTGCTCAAAGCAACCATATAGCCTGACTGGCATTTACTCCTTTTCATGTTTGCGGAGTGATAATTATTGTGCACTGCCTCGAGCTTGCAATTATAGGCCACTAGGAAATAAAAAATTGCTGAATTTCAAGAGTAAGCCCTTTCCATGTCTAGTCATATTTTCCCTGCATGAAATATGTTGTTGCCAGGAAGAACAGAAATCACCTGTGCCACACTGCTACCAGATTAAGGGACATATTAGCTGCAGGAACAAATGGAGAATTTAGATATAATAAAGAGTAATAATAACTGCCATTGTTACTGGTGACACAGTTGGAATTGATATTGACTCCTCTGTCACAGTGCAGCTTTTAAGGAGGATGAGATAGAACACTGAGCTCCCGAGTACTTGTGGTTAGGTATTCCATAGTGATTTTGCAGTAAGGATATTCCGTCTAAGTTTTAGGCATAGTTTAGGCACTTTCCCAGCCTCCTCTTCTGCCTCCTGAAGCCTTGCAGTTTTAAATGCATATTGCACTTCCTATTGTAATGTATTACACAAAAATGTGCTCTGCTAAGTGGTTGCCTTGTTTGACTTAGTTTTAGTGGTAAGCAGCTTGATCCAATTTCAGAGAATATATAAAGCTAGTAACGCGTTAGAGAAACTCTTTGGACAAAATATAATAGATAAAGAAGAAGTTGCCCTGAGGAGTATTAAAGAGAAGGTTTTCAGTTTCTGCTTTACTTTTTCATTTTATGATCAGTTACTTTTTCTATATTATATGGTTATGACTAAGAGAAGTTGCTTTGGAAAATTGGAGCCACTTTGCAATAACCAAATCATTCTATATGTGGACTTGCTTAGCAGAATGTTTATTGTGTAAATACGGTGGTTTCATTTAATGGAGGCTTTGGGGGAAAAAAAATAGAAAGGGGAAAGAATGGCCCCAGTAGAGACCTCTCAGCACACTTAAGAACTGTTTAGGAAAATACTATCTCTTGGAAGGCATTTCTTCCTCTTCAGCTGTTTGAGCTAGGATAAGAAAAGTCCCACTAATAGAGGAGAATGAAAGAAGAATAGTAGTTTTCAAAGGATGATATATTGAGAGAAGGGATCTTGTGGTTCAGGAGAATCTGACTGAGGTAAAGTTATTGTCTGAGAAGAGTTGAAGGAAGTAGACCTGCTTGGGTGCCAGGAATGACTGGCCTTAGGTGAGAGTAAGCATCTAACTACTATTAATAAAGAATATTTTTGCTTTCAGAAGGTTGTCTGATCACTGTTCATCATTGGACACAGTCTGGAATTGTGACTACATGGGCTTAGTGGAGTTTCTGGACTAGAAAGGTGGATATGTAGTCTGATACAAGTCAAGCTCCAGTCTGAGGGTGTTGGTTCTGCCTTGTGGAGAATTTATAGAAATTAATAGGTTGTAGAAAGCTAAACTATCCCACTAAGAGGTTTGGTAAGTGCCTGAGCTAATGCTCAGGCAGGATCAGATAGGTGAGATGGAGGGAAAACAAGAGTAAGACCACTATTTTCTGAAGTTGTGTACTATTACATTAGTTGAACTGGCTTGTGAAAGTGTCCTTAAGAGTAAGTGGAAGTGCAGAGAGTAAAGGACAAAGTTCCAAGACTTGAGAAGTGCTGTAAAGGTATTTTGTACTGCAGTTGCTTCTAGGGCTGTGGATATAACCTAGCACAGAAGTCAGCATCAGCCGACGACAAGACCATTACCCAGCTTTTCACATGGGTTTTGTAGCTACTGTGGAGGTGTATCAGGGATGTCTACACTAGTTTCAGTGGCAGAAATAATGACAGTATGGACACTACCAAGAAACTAGACAGAGGCAGAAATACCTGTGGACTGTGATAGTTGCTCCCTGCATCTTTCTGTTATCTTTGCTTTATTTTATGGGAACATGCTCCCTTATGAAAAGCAAAACAGCTATGCCTGGTTAGTCTGGGATTGTGTGTGTATGTAAATATGTTTAAAAAAAAAAAAAAAAAGTCTGGTTTGGTCCTCTGGGGTAACCTTAACTCCAACCCTTCACCGTGTTTGCGCACTAAGCCTTGGTGGATAGCTTCAGTTATTTGGAGTGGTTTATGCATATATATTTTGCCTATCACCTGTTATTTTAATATGTGGTTATTGAAACACAGTGTAAAGCAGCTGCACCTGGGAAAAAGTAGACAATGATGCACTTTGTCCGAAACAACTGATGCATATCTGCCAAGTCCCCACTTTGCAGTCACTGATGACCTGTGTTCTCCTTACATCCTGACTGGGTGCTACTTTTCCCATTTAATTGCAGGAGTACAAACAAGTATTGTTCTTTTAAGATTCCAGCTTGGGAGAGAGTTCATCTACTCACTAAGTAGGAATGTCTCACATTCAGCCTGCTGAAGTTTTTGGCCCTTGTTCCCTGGGGACAGCAGAGTGCTCAGTTTCCTTTGCATGCCATTTACTTAGGTATTGGTGGATTTCCCAGTGAATGCAGTGTAAGGCTCTTCCGCAGGACAACTCTTAGCTATCAGTAAAAAAAGACAAATTCTGCATTGCAGGAAATCATGAAGTGCAGCAGTACTCTGTCTTCAAATACTGGAAAAGCATGCCTTGCTGAAGATTGCATCATTCAACAATGCAACAGCAAAGGACCCACTTGAAAATTATAGCCAATGGATTAAACTTAATGACTGGCAGAGATCTGAACTGGAAGCAAATTACTTTACATAATTTTTTTCTGATGAAATGCATATAGCCATATAGCGAACTTTCTTTATTTCTGTACCATGAAGACATCAGAATGCTGATTTATGATAACCTTTACTCTTTGGGAGATTTCTAAATCCATTACTCAAAACTGTGATTCTTTAAAGGATGAACCAACTCTTCCTACTTCATTTTCTCTTCAAATAGACAAACGCAATGACTGTTTCAAAGTGTTAGGTCTTCCACATTCATACAGGCCGTGGCTGATACTTACAGCACTCTCTTGACAATGGCTGCACCAAGTGCATAAGCAAGGAATGATTGATTTAAGAGCAGATACAGAGGAGGAAAAGCACTAGAGCAACTCTTCTGTCTCATCTTTTTCATTAATGACCACAGCTTTAAACAGCTATGAGATGTTGTCACTGCTGTTTTCCAAAGGAAAGTTATTTCAGATCACTTTAAGAACTTAAAGAGAAAGAGTGAATTTCTATGCATTTTGCAATGTGAATTTTCTTGATCTACAGGTATGTTTAAAGAAAGAAAAAAGAATATCTTTCCAAAATAGAGTACTCTTTCATGGTTTGTTATTGCAAGGACAGCTCCTATAGCATTTGCTACCATTCTTGCAGAAGTTCAGAAGGTAACAAACAGGCAAACCCCAGAGCGGCGTGTCTTCTTGGTATGTCCATAGATGTTTGAGCAGCTCTATGTTCGTCTTTTGTATAAGCCTCAAGGTTATTCAAGGATACGTGCATAAGTATACAGACAGTTAATTCCTAATACTCTCATTTGCCAATGACCCCATAGGATGTGTGCATCCAAAGTAGTGTTTATTAGTCCCTTTTACTCCAACAGCCAAAAATTATTCTTCACTGTCATTGCTCTAGCTTTGTTCGCAGAGTTACTTGGTTCTTTCTAAGCAAGGTCAAAAAACTTCTTATATCTTTCTATAAACTTCTTATAACTTTCAGGCTGAGAAAAACACAGAATTGCATAACTGAGGGGGAAAAAACGATTTAATTTATCCTTTGTTTCTTCTGTATTTCCCAATACAATCAGCATACTGAAAAGAAGAGGAGAGAGAAGGGCAAGGAATCAGCTAGCACATCATAAACATTGCTGGGAATGGTGGAGGAGCTTTGCAGAAGTTACCTCCTATGTGAGCAACAGCTTGTCTTTCTGTATCTATTAACAATTTTCAACTTTGCACAGTATTCTGTACGTTCCGTGAAAACTTTTACTGCTCCTAGTGTTCAGTTTACTGTATTTACAGCTATTTATTTAAAAATCATTGACGATATTTTTTACATTCATGGTTTTGAGTAAAGTGCAATTCATTGAAATGTCCAACATCACTTGTCATAAAATCCATTCAAGCACTACGGTAAACCTAAACATGCACTATATTAAAAAAACACATAAAGTGTAATCAAATGGACATATGAGGCAGGATTAATTCCTTGCATAGCTACCTATACACACGAAGATGTGTAACAATATGTACCTATACAAAAGTGCATATATTCTTCCCAGAATATCCTAGACTCCAAGCGTGAATATAATAGCTAAAATAAAGGTTTTTGTAGAGACCTTCTCTTAGACTGCTCAAACTATTTAGCAAGCTTATCCCAGGGCTTCCTCCTGTCTCTTGCAAGGCAATTTTTACTCATCTCCTGTTCTCACAAAGATTGTCTATAACAGACTCAGCTATTATAAGACTCATCAGCTTCCTGTCTCGACATCAGGCTTTTCCTTCTCCCTTTAGTCTTAAAAATGCACATTTCATTGTCATCCTGAAACTGCTTACGGTATGGTCACACTTAGGGCACCATAGCGCTCTGCAGCAGATGGGAAGTTGTGTCTCACAGAATGAAGGAAAATGGCAGAATTTCTATGTAGAAGAGATCCTGGGCACAAAATTATCATTTCCCACTTAAGAGAGTGGCCCAGAAGATCCTGCCATCATGAGTCTTTCAAAATCCAGTGATGACCTGATCAGAGATCCCTTGTACACCCTGGAAAAAAATGGCTCTTTTTTTGAGAAACTCTGAGGTCTGCTGCGGGGGAAATAGCACATGGCTCCTAATCAAGACCCTTACACAGTTCAGGAATCTGGTGGTGTAAATCCATAATAATGTCCCATGTATGGCTCAGCAGACTTCTTAGAAGCGTCAAATGGTAGAGCTGCCAACTTTGAATTGTTTTTTTAAGTGATATCAATTAGGGTAGCACATGTTCAGGTCACAAAGAGTACACGCTTTTCCAGACTATGAAGAATTCATGTTGAGGTTCTCTTTCTGCCCATCATGGATGCCCACGCTGCATGAGCACAAATCAAGGTGGAAATACTTTACTGGAAGAGTACTAGTGTTTTGTTACGTTATCCAATGAAACATTTAACAGGTATTCACAAACTGTACAATAAGTTTCAAGTCGTAAGGAGAGAGGAGAGCGATGGTAGCATACGTCATCTTTGAAGTGCTTGAATGGAAGTGGTACAGATCTGCAGAGTAAAATGTTTTCAGAGTTTAATACTGCTTATGTGTTGATTTTTTAAATAAACTTTGGATATGAAAAATATCTGTTCTACAAATACCTCACAGTATTATTTGTTTATTGAGAATAGCGGTTTATAAGATAGCACATGCATTCAATTCTGTCCTTTCCCCTGCAGCAAGTAGTGACTGACACATTGTTCATCATGAATGCTAAACTTAGCAACTAAAAAATATTTTAAGGTGTGTTCCCTAAAGTAAGCAGTGTGTAATTCAATACATGTGCAAATAAAAATATATATGTGTATATATTTATACATAGAGGCCTAATTTTCATCTTAATTTATACTAAGATAGGTCCCACTGGAACTGTAAAGTGAAGTCAGTTTGGGCCTAAATGCTTCCTGGAAAAGACCCATTTTGTGTGAGAGCCTGGTCTTACTGAAAAATCAATGGGAATTTGCTCTTGATTTTAGTAGGATTTAAATTTCGCTCCTGCCATAAGGTAAGGTGGCTTTAATATGAAACAGAATCAGGCACATACAGTTACATATGCGTGTACAGGTATGGTCAAACTTACCTTTGATACAGTAATATTTCAGTTCTACTGGTTTTGAGTTGTATCTCTAAACTGAATTTTTCATACTGTTTAGAGTAAATTGTAAGGTTCTTATCTATGGCTCTGACTTTATTGTTCTGCCAGGATGTCTTCTTTTGTCATAAAAACAATAACTTGGTGTAAGTAGTACTTTTTAGGTTTACTATTCAGACAGACTAATTGTACCTTTTAATCTGGGTCAGTCTGCTCTTGCTTATTACATTTTGGCTCCAAATCCCCCCCAACAGGGGAACATTTGCAAATAATTTAGTGGCAGAATCACCCTCATATAAACCCTGCAAGCATTACTGAAAAGCCTGACAAAAACTCTCTAGAATCTCTCTAGAATCTTGAATCCGATTGTCCTGTGCTTTTCCTAAGAGGAATATTCTCTTCACTTGGAGTGAACATGAGTATGTGCGTGCGTCTGTGTCTTCAGGTGGACCTACAAAACAGTCAGGGAAGGGGGGTCTTGTCTTTATTTACAAAGCTGGGGCTATCAGCCAGGGCACTTTCCTTATTAAATCTAGCAGCTAAACTTAGAAAGACCATACTAATATTGAAATGTTAGCTTAGTGTCTATGTCTATACAATTCCTGCTTAGATTGCTAACCAGGGTGATTATTGCTGACTGAAGCTGTTAATGTTTTGGTTGGATGTTTGTCTTCTGGAAAATGGACTGGAACATTTTTTCCCTATAGGCTACTGAATTTTCATTGCATGTTAACCATTTAGGTTATTTTTCAACTCTACCCCAATGCAACACTGAGAGAAAGTACCTACCACGAAAAAGGACTATGCAAATTTGTCACTGAAATTTTGAAATTTACTTGATCCCTAGGAATATTTTATTCATCTACTAACTAACATGGAGGCATTTTATTTATAACTCAAGTTCTGAAACTGGGGATGTGTTATGACCAGTATAAGGCATCTGCCCTCAGGAGGCAATAACTTTATAGTGTAACATTAAGAAGCTCCAGAATAAGTTTGCAAAACTAACTGTTCTTCTCACCTTTCGGAATTGTAATCATACCTGCAGAAACTAATATTTTCTTTGGGTTGAAGGATGGTATTAGTGTCATCTTCATAAAGAGGAAGTGGTATGGAAACATAGATTAGATTATCTGTTATCAAGAAGGCAAAAGACAGTTCAAAATAATAATGCCTTAAGTTTCACAGATGTCCCCTTAAGCAGGGGAGGTCTTGAGAAAACGTGCTTTACCATAAATTATACCTTTCTGAAGGAAAGGAATACTGAAAGTCTTTTTGACAAATAGAATAGTTTATTTGATTAAAGAGAGTGCTTAAAAATGTAGCACCATGCAGATTTCTTATGAAGCTACAGCTGACAATTGAAGAGGAAACCTAAAACGTGATTACAAAAATTATTCAGATGACACAGAATGGTTGACATTAATGTTTGTACTTTTCTGTTTTGAAGCTAGACTGTGGAGGAATTTTCTTGTACGGAAAATTTCGTCTACTTGTACTTGTCTCCTCACATAGTCAAATGCTTTGTGAGATAGATCAAAACCCTTTGTGACAAGCTCCTTCCCACGCTTCTGCTTTTTAACCTGCTTTTTATTGGGTTTCTCCCCTTTTCCTCAGCGTTTCCTCAGATGAAGAAAGCTGTGCTTGAAAACTATTTCATTGGCTACATATCTCTTTGGCAATGAGTATTTAGCTGAAAACATAGAAATACACATTAAAAAGTAAAGGATGGAATAAGGCAAGTTCCACAAGGCTGACAAATAGATTTGGGAGCATGGGAAGAGTGTTGAAGGTGCAGGTAGGGTTTCTGGTCCCTAAAAATATTTTCTGCTCTGGCCTCCAGTTCTATAAATTTTTAAAACTGATTCGATTACAGGCCTCAGTAATTCTTATTTGAATTTCATTTATACTTTAATTAAATTTGAATGTAGCCTATGATTGGTCAAATATATGAAACAAACTGTTAAAAATGACTGTAGGATTGTTATAAGATAATAATGTCTGTACAGTGTTGATCGGTAAAAGTGGAGCTGTGGTTTGTCACCTTACCCAGGTGAGAAAGAAGTGAAAGTGGCTGTTTTGCTAGAGATTGTGGCTTTGGGTGAGGCAGTCATGAGAAGGAGGCAGTTGAATGAACTAAGGATCTGTATAAGCCAGAGCTGAACTTTGTAATGCTATCAGTGATTTCTGTCATATTTCAAGATCTTTCCTTAGTTTACAAAGAATATGGTATCTGTTGGAAAAGCTCTTTCATCGCTATACAAAAAATGGAACATGTCTGGATTCCTCCCACAAGAGAGTAAGAAAAAATAATATGATTGAGCATAAGATTTCAGTGACTAGGCTTTCTCACTTAAGTGTGAATTCACTGTCTGTGTGTATAGACCTAAGTGATACGTTTGTTACGTCTAGAGTAAGAATCTTTTCCTCTAGAAAGTAATAATCTTCATGATGTTGTACTGCCATAAATAAGTTATGCTGTGAAAACTCTCTCCGTTCTGACACATTTTTTTCACTATCTTATTAACGAGCCAATAACTGAACACGCTTAGAAACCTAGTCTGGGGATAATGTCATAGCCAGGATGCTCTGTGGAAAACCCTTTATCACATGTAAGGAGGCAGAGCGTTTGGAATATGGGAGTGAGAAAGAAAGTACACTATTTTATTGTTCACAGTCAAGTTGATAGCACGTTGCATTTTAAATTCAATAGTGAATGTTAATGCCTGTTTATCCCAAGAGCATTGTCCATGCTAAGACTTGTTTCAGAAGGGAAGAGGAGATGCAAAGTCCCTCTATCAATACAGAGCCAAATTCAGAAATACTAAGTGTAAATAACAAAAATGTGTGCAGATGTAAAAGAACATAGCTTAGACTCCAGGGGTTGGAGGACTGCCACTCTAATTTGCTTTTCTTTTTCTGCAAACTTTCCTCCTTGCAACTTGTGCTAATTTATGCATCTTGACAGGCAATAGGAATGGATAGCCAGTTTATTCATGGAGCAGACGACTACTGAGCATAAGCAGAGGCACTGAAGATGTAACATATACATCACCTCTGTATGTCCTGTAAGTTTCTCTTGTCGCTAGTGCGCACTCCTGTAATTTTCCTCTTTATACTTACACAAGAAATAATGGCTTGTTACAATTCAAATGTGATAAATTTTACGCGCTAGTCACTTTCCCTCGATGGGAACATTTGTCCTCTCTGAATTTTAGCTCTTTCTACACCACTTCCATTCATGCCCTTCAGAGTCTTATGTATCAGAGAATATCTTGTTCCTGTTTTTCCTACTGAACTATTTCTCTATAATCTGAATTTAGGCAATATTTGAAGGTGTTTTTAAAGCTTCCTGTTTTTCATCACTCCATAAGTAAATACTTCGCTTAAACAGCTGTCAGATATTGTCATCATATATTTTACAAATATCTGAATTTTTATATAAGCATTATGTACACAGATAGTGTCCGTACTAGGCCATATGGAAAGCTGTGTAAGTGACCAGCATGCGATCTGCCACATAAAGTGTTGTGATAATTGGCAATAGGCAAATACAGGGAGTGCAGGGAGCTGCAAAGCTGCGTGAATTAACATGCACTATGTGCAACAGCCATCAATCGGGAATGAATCTCTCTTTGAGAAATTTTCTTTGCATGGAGTTTTTGTTTAATCCACCTTTGCTTTTATGGAGTTTCTTTTATGCAGTGATCTCAAGGAAATTATTTTGATGCCTTTACTCATGCTCGGTAGTTTCTTACCTTGCAATTGGTATGTCTGGAGTTTAAAAGTGAGGTGTAGCGGGGTGTGAATACTGTTGCCCACTAGTCACCCCACATGATTGCATTCATAAAAACCTGGGAAGTAAGTATAAACAGTCAAATTTCACTGATGAAAAAACTGCAGCACCAGACAATTGATTGACTTGTTCATTGTCACAAGCAGCATCTTCCAAGAAATAGTAGAGTTGGGAGAATAACACTTCACTGCTATTTCATCTTCCTGTTCCAGCCACGAGCTGTGTTACCCGTTGTCACTTCCCCTATGCTGACACAGAAAGCTATGCACTCCCATTTGTCGTAAACATGTTGCAGACAGTGTCATCTGACAGAATATTTTTAATTGTCCTGCTTTGTTGATAATGGTTTTTAAAAGAATTAGAAAACACTGAGTTTATGTGCTGTAACTGGGTTTGATATATTCCATAAAGCTGACCGTAATGCAGCTTTAATTTATACATCTGTCTATGTAAACGTTGTCTGTTTGGTAAAGAGGTAAATACATATGGTATATGTATACACGTGTTCTTTTGGAAGAGTCTTATCAGTGAAGTCATGGCCTCATTTTGAAGATAAACACCTGGTTTATCATAAGTACTTCTTAAAAACTGTGGTTATTTCAGACAAAAAACTATTTGCATTGTAACCAGAGGCTGCTATGATTTTTCAGTAGAACTTGCATTGACTTCTGTGGAGAGTCTTGCATTTTAAAAAATGTCATTTTATAGTCCATCGTGATTATTTATTGTCCTTAGGAATTCAGAAGGATGAAACCAAGTGATACCAAGTAAAATCAGATGAAATTCTACAGAAAATCTTTCCTAAACCTTAAGGACTTCCATGAAAATGTACCTTGTCTATTTGTCTTTCAAAATACCAAATATAATGTAAAATTATAATCCTATATAGATTTCTATAGTTTGAATTTATGTATACATTTTGAAAGTGCCTATTGCTCGCTAGGTAATAATATTTAGTATTACCTGCATTAAAAATTTGAATTCTGAATAACAAAATATCCAAATATCAGTATTTGGGACAGGAAAATCCTGCTAGCATCTTATTAGCTGTAACATGGCATACTGAGACCAACTGGATCAGTGCTCAGTGTGATTAGGATCATATTTCTACCCATAGAATCTCATTCCAATTAGTGATTTTTTTCCTCTATTCAATCTATATTTCTCTCTGTGACCTAGGAGGACACCATTTTATTCCACCTTGCAGTACCATTGAATTTGCTTCTTAATTAAAATAATATAATCAATTCAGCTTTTCCATATCAATTCAACTTTTCTGAGTCAATTCTGAAATTATTTTGGCTATTTGTATGTCCTGGCATCTCTCTCTCTCTCTTCCAAAACTTCAGCCTTTGTCTTGTAACATGTTGCAGCTGGGCTGTCTTGGAAATTGCACTGTATTCCCTTCATTTCCCTATGGTGGCAACAGTCATCATGGACAGAGGTCTTACATGCTTTGAACAGCAGCAGATGAGTTCCTCCGTCCCCTGTGCATGATTAAAGTTATTTTTATTGAATTAGAGTCCCCTTGAATATTCCAGGTTTCTTTTGGGTTGATAACTTTCATGATTCCCAAATACTTGTGAAGTATGTCCCAGTTAAATCAATGTATGGCTTAACTATGCTCATTCCGGATACTTTGTGCAATATATTTCTTTACATAAGGAATTCTAGAGAAAGGGTTTATGAACTTTCCAAAACATACCCTCTTGAAGGGCCTACTCAAAAAGATCAGTTCTTTTCTTCAGTTCAGACCATTGCTGTGAGTGTACTGACCGTGTTACAAGGCTTATCACAGGTAAGAATCAACAGTGAGTCAAAGGAGGGTGCACAGTTAATTGCAGTTTCTTCCAGGAGTGTCATCTTAGACAGTAAAATAAACCTCTTTGCTGGTGCACCCATTTTCAGACTTGCCCTAAAGACCTTCTTTAGAACTAGGTGTTAAATTTTTTAACTGTTGAACGTTACAGATTCAGCATCTGGTGTAACTGTGGGAGGAAGAGGTATCTCAGGAGTTTATGAGCTTGGCTTTAGAATGAAAAAATTTGAAATTAAGAGAAGCTAACTAAAATCCTTCCTTTATAGGTATGTTTTGAACTGATCCTGTAATTTCTTTGAGGCTACGCATGAGTAAATACAAAGTTCAGACACAAGGCATGCTCCTCTTCACTGATCCAGTTTCAAACACTCTGTCCAGCTGGTCTCTTATTCACAGTTGCATGTATTAGAAAGAGGGCATGATGTAGATGAGAATGGCTGCAGTGAGCTATGCATCATAGCAATGAGCAATGCCTTTTCCTCTGATACCCTATATGTGCTAAGGGGCAAAGGAATCTGGTGCTTGCACAGTAATGTTTTCTTTAGCATAGGATCAGTTTTTCCTCTTTTGGTTCTGTTCATCATTTTCTACTTTTCGTATATGCTTGTAGCACTGTGGACCTGTGCTTTTCAGCCCAAAGTATTATTCTCACTTGCTTTTCCACAAGGGAAATCTGTGTTTCTTTAAGAAGAAGTTTATGCTGATAGAATCTTGGGACAGCGTAAATCTGCCAGTTGTATCAGTTCCTCTTACAAGAAGTACAGACAGTGTGTATAAAGCAAATACAGAAGTTGTACATTCTTCATGAAAGCCTGTAGAAAAAATATTTTTAGGATCTTTAATTTCTGTAGTTCTCCCACCTAGCATCTCCTCCTGAGGTTTGATTACAGCATTGTGATAGACACCCTAGAAAAACCCAAGACATATAAGATGGATCTGATTTCTAACCCTGACATCTCTGCCACCCGTTCATTACTCTTCTTTAGAGTTCTTGCTATGCCCTGTGAAAGCAAATGTGTCAGTTAAGTCTGCAGTTTCTATCAGAAGGAGAAAAACTGTTGTCTGTTAACATCAGAGCTATTAAAAATGGAGAAAATTGTGTACGGTTCAGAATCTCCTCGCTTCAGGTGGATAATCAGTCTGACGGGAGAGGATCGTTCTACCTGCTTTTCAGTGAGCGCAAGCTTTGTTAAGTAACATTTTTCACCACAGAAAAACAGTCAGCCTCAGATCAATAAGCCCCGGAATGGATTTACAATATCCACTTGGAAGAGATTTTGGCTGCGTCTGTTCTTGGTGTCTCAGTTACAGTCACATACCCGCTTAGCCATCTCCTTATGAACTAATCAAGTTGTCTGTTCTTTCCTGATTGTTTTTCATCAGCTTTCTACTGTAACGTTGATTGTAAAAAAAAGAAAGAGGCAGAAGAGAAATATCTGTTCCATTGCTTTTGTTTGTTTTAAACCCATATTTCATAAGCATAAAGTAAAAAAGCCTCCCTTACCTCTTTGGGCAGCTTAGGGAATGTTTGGGATCAAGAAATGTTTGTTTTATTATATAAAAATTGAGTGTCCCTGTGCTTTTGCACCATTCCTTATCTCCACTGTGACTCTCACTTGGTAAGCTGTAAATGTACAGGAATGTCTCAAAACACATTTTGAATCAAAAAAAAAAAAAGAAAGAAAAAAAGAAGAGACAGAGCAACTCATCTAAAGTTACACCAGCATCTTTAACAGCTGTGCGCATATTAAAGGAAGTAATGGGGGAGTGAAGGTACTGCCTATTTCAAAGCTGAACTGTTGCAGTAACAATAAGAAAGGGGGGATGTTGTGCAGAGTTAGCCAAGTGTTTGAAGTACATTACTGTAAGCCAAACCAATGAAGTGGACAAGATTTCTAGCATGTTGCAGTGGTGCCTCTGCGTACTTAATAACAGATGTTTGGTCTCTCTAGGCAGATAATTGTCCTGCTGTAAGGTTGGCTTGACCTGTGTGAGCAATACTGTGTACAGCACTGAAGCAGTAACAAATGATCATAGCTTTTCTCTTTTTACTGGTAGAATGCTTAGCCACGCTTCCTTTTAAGCACATAATTACTCCAAAGCAACTGGAGCCCATACATCCTCCTTGCCTAATGGCTCTGAAGCCATTTTGCTATAATTTATGGGGACAGGGTTCAAAGTTTTAATAATATTTGGATAATATCATTGCCAAGATGTCTTTGAGCTGTGATGAATAGAATGAGAGTGGGCACATTTCGATTCTGTGCATGACAGTGCGAGTGTTAACAGCACCATACTTTGTTCAACCTTTATGGAAACATTCACGGACCAGTTTGCTCATGAATTATAGATATGAGCATGAAGAATTATAAACAGCAATGGAAAACATACAGGGTTCCTTGTTCATAAGGAACTGTCCTGTTAGTGGCTCTTCCTTATGCAGATAAATGAATTGCAGGGAATACAAAAATGGTTTAAATAAACCCTTAGCAGATAATGTATTAGCACATCAACATAAAATACGCATGCACTGTGGCATGCTTTTGGATATTTATGTTTATACTCTCTGCTCAAGTGGCTCACTGATTTTTTGGCTTCCTATCATTCACCTAATAATTTCAGCATCCTAACTGCACCTCTGGGTATGTTTATCTGACAGTCCAAGCTGTTCTATGCTTTATGTCGCTTGCTGAAATTGGCTTACCAATTTGCTCTGCAAGTCGCTTCAGTGTATGATAGGTTAATGATGTTAATGAAAGCTAAATAAGAGTAGGCATGATCCTTTCATTCAAAACAGAGACGAGCCTAGGCCCAAAATTGCTAGCACTAACGGAACAAACCAGCCTATCAGGTAGTTAGTATGAGATCACAAAAATAACATCAAAATACTGAGTCACTAAAGCTAATGTACATCTACATCCTAATACAAAGCTTACTGAAGTCTAGGAGTCTCTAGTGGTTTCAGTAAGATTTAGAGCAGGCTCATACAATTCTGGATCTCTTGGCTAAGAATATTTTTTTTCAGTTTTCTTGATAGGATGTGCAACTTATCCTGAACAAACTGGCTTGAATGCTGTAGATAATTCATTCATGGGAGGTTAAGGATTTGTTGAACAAAGAGCACAAGCATTTTTCATTACACGGGTGATATAGAAATGCTGCCTTTCTCCACGTCTAACAGCTGCTCTCAGTAATAAACAAAAAGAAACAACTATGAACAGGAATTATTTGAAATGTTCCCCCCAGTGATGGTATCTAGAAAGAAATTATTAAACACTCTGTTTAATTCCATTCAATGATATTCAAGCAATTCTTCATTAAATCAAAGAGATGTTTGATTACAGAAATAACCAGTGACAGAGTCCCAGTTTACTCTGGCCACTAAGAATACATGTAGATAGCTAGAAGTGACATATATAAGGTTTGATAATTATTTCTGCAAAACTATTAGGATGACCTTAATGACAATGGTCTGATTTCACATTTGATAGCTCAACTTGAAAATCTTAATGTAGATTCTGAAAAATTAATGTTCATTTCTTGAAGATTCTTTTAAGTATAAACCTTAATTGGCTTACTATGTAAATACTTTTTTCTCAATAGGTTGAACAATGTTCACCAGCTAATTAAAATTATTTCCTCTGATTAAGCTGAGGCCTAAAGACACACAAACTTCCACAGCTATTGAAAAAATCAACCAAGAAATGAACTGATACATGTGGGTATCAGTTAATCTTCCAGTCTTCAAAGAAAAACATGTGATTATATAAAAATTTGACTGGTAGCTCCTGTAGCTATCTTAAAAGTAATCTATGGACCATTTTAATTCCATATTAAATTGCTGACTAAATAATTTAAAAATGGCTATATTTCTATATTGGGTTTTCACTGGAAGATGAAACATATATTTTATTCTTCCTCCTGCTAATTCTTTTCCTCCTTCAACTACGAAGAGAGTCTGGAAACCTTCAGCACCAGAAGTTAAAAATACAACATCTCTGTATTTTTCTTAATTGATTTATGGAAAAATTATGATCTCTAAGAATGAATTGAGAGACAGGAGTGATAAAGGCAGAAGTAGTTTTACATTTTGAACAATTCCAATAAGGGGCTGAATATTCAACAACTGATAGGCCAAATAACAAGTTGTTAACTTCATAATGCACAGTCACAGAGTACATATGTGTCACTTTGAGCAAAGATTGAAAAGACGTTAGAATTAGAGATTTAACAGCCAGTTTTGATTAAATCAAAACAATCAGAGTAATTGCATTTGCAACAGAATTAGATTTTAAAACTCCAGACTCAGAATGCTGTGCCAGACCTCACAGTTCAGTCTTATTCAAGCATAATTTTCATAGGTGATGCCTTTGAAAAATGTACATTGGAGGATACTTGAGGACTCCTTTTGTAAATGACAATGCATGTGCAATTATTTTGCTTCCTCTGTATGACTTAGAGCAGTCAATAGAGCCACACCAATATTGTTGTTTGCTTTGTTGTAGAAAGAATTCCATCATAGTTAAAGTCAGATAGTAGGAAATCCTGACTTTTTAGGTCATGTGTATGGTTATGCTCTGTGGGAAAAAAAAAAAAAAAAAAAAAAAAGGAACACAGATAAGGCTGTATTATCCAATGCTATAAACTGAAAATATTTCAATTGAAATCAGTAGAAATCAGCTTCAGATCTGTCCCTTTTATCTTTATTTACTAATTCATTTACTGTATGTCAGTACTTACTTTGATCAAACATGTCAGCTCTGTCTCTTCTTCTCCCCCTTACACACCACAAAACACAGCTATCCATCCCAGGACAGTGTATCACAAGTAGATAGCATGTCAGTAGAGGAGCCTGAAAGCTGCAAAAATTGCAGTCTGCCACAGGAAGAGAGCAGGCCTATGCCCAAATAACTGTCATTTCTACCTGTGGTTGGACGATGACACTTCCAATTTATCCGCAACCCTTTTATCCCTGAAACAATTGTATTATCGGTCTTTGGAGAACTGCTGATCTCTGTTCTCAAATCGCATCTTGCTGAATGTCCTGGTGATGTACTTTGATATCATCACATCAAGAGAAATTAAACCAGACACAGATATGATATCAACCCTTTATTCTTTCAATCTATATTGTTCTTCTGTCAAGGAAACATGCACTCCACAGACAGTGGAAGGATCTTAGTGCCTATGTCAGATAAAAAGCCTGAGGGAAGTCACCACAGTGCACAAGATGCATTGATGTAGCTCAGTGGTCTGTAAGCTCCCATGAAAGGTGTAAGCACCAACCTTACTCAGGCGCTCAGGTAACTGCTATGCTGGGCAAAGTGCATCCTCCCTCCTTGCCCGCCTGGGAGACAGGGGTGTGTTCTGTCCCCAGATCCCACCATGTTTCGGGTAAGTTAATGAACAGTGAGAAATGACTGGCAAATCTCCAAGAGCTTTGAGGATCATGGTTATGTGATGATGCTTCTGGATTCCTGTGTGAAGTTTGTTCAAAACCTCCTTGCTCAGGGAAATCTGGCTTGAAATCTCATGAAACTGGCTCTTATAAAATTTGCTAAACTTGTTGGTTTTGCTTTGATAGGAAGTACACCCAGGGCTTTTTTATTCTATTAAATGGAACCAAGTGAATGATTCTTGGTGAATTCTCTTGATGGAAATGTATTTCAGCCCATATAAAAGGCTGCAAGTTCTACACTGAGTGAAGCATCTCTGCATGCTTAGAAATATATATGAAATGGCAATCTAATTTGTCAGAGTGTAAATCATGAACATGCTGAAGAGTTTCCCAAAATGGAGCACAAAAATGTTCAAGGTGGTTTTTTTCATTTGTTCCCATTTGTCTCCTTTATTCCTCCCATTGTGCTACACAATGTCAGGCCCCTGAAAATTGGCGCTGAAAGTTCATGACACCATGAGAATGCCAGCGTTCTCCATTGCGCAGTACTGGCAGATGTTTAAACTTTGAGAAGCCTACAAAGTATTTTCATGTAGCCTTAGTTAACTTGAACTAACGGCTGTTGTGCCTACTTCTGGTGATACACCTTTCCAGGTATGCTTCCAATTCCTACTTATGCAGTGCATTTTGAATTCCTCCTTGTGCAGTGGAATTTCAAGTCACCTGCTCCCTCTAGCTCAATGGGAACTGTATTCGATCACCCTGTCCTTCAATTTGGCTCTCCCACCTAGAACAATGGGTGATTAACACAAGTCAAAACAAGAGCATAAAGGGAAAGCAGCACAACCCGAGGTGGTGCAGCTGCTCAACTCCAGCGTTTGCCTGCTGTGCAGCAGCATGTTCCGGTCACTGCCAAGCCTTGATCTTCCCTCTCTGTGTCAGTACTCCAAGGATCCGTCCTTTAAGCAGCACGGATCACACAATTATACATTGTTGGAGAACTCCAGTGTCACTTCTAAGCAATACATATTCTGCAACTAGGAACAAAAGTGAATTAAACAGAACTACACGAGCAACATTTAAGTATTGTTTTGGTTTTGTATTTTATTCATACTGCTGCTATTATTGCCACCAATGCTCTTTTTTTCCAAGTCATAGAAATGCCTATCTGCCTGTTTGTCAGACATTTCAGTTTTACCCCTTTCTTTTTTTCATGTTTGCATTGATTGTAATGCCAGCATAATATCAAGTTGTACCTTCCTTAGATCAGAATATATTTGAAATCTCACCTTAAAAGATTTGCAGTTTGATTCTGGGAAACCAAAATTATCCTATATTTTTCTGCATATAATTCATTGTTTCAGAGTAATTCATTTTGGTGCCGAACAAAAGCCGTATCATGTCAATGAAATGAAAGTAGGTGATCTAAATGACTTTGAATCGGGCTCTGCGAAGTAGATGTGTAGTATTAGCATTGATCATGACCTTTTGAAAACCCCAATGGACACAATATATGACTTAGGAGGGATGAAGCAATATAAACTGTGTATAATTTAATTTTAAACACTTTTTAAAAATCTAGTAGAGAGCAAGAGCGTTTCTGTTGTTAGTAACAACAAAAGCTCCCAAATGAGAGCACTTGTAGGGGTTTCTGTAGACAGTAAGGTGCAATCTGTTCCAGAAAGTATTTTGTCTCAGTTCTGCAAAGATTTAGCTGTAGCTTTAACTGTACTTCTGAATACCGGTTTATTAATGTGTTAGCAAACGTAGTCTACCAGTTTTAAAATGTTATGGATAAGTAATGCAATTTTCCTTTCCAGTCTCTGAGAGCATATAATGCAGCTTGCTTAGGCCCAAAGCCCACAAAGGGCAGTAGTATATGTTGTTCCCTTACACTGGTAATCTTTGAATCAAGCCCTTCGTTTCCTTTCAAAACCTGACAGGCATTTCATTCATACATAATATGGCTATAACAGAAAAACATAAAGTCTTTCACCTCAGAAGACAAAAAACCATGCTTCAAAAAGGACAGGGTTACTTGATAGTCACTAATTAAAATTAGGCTCTGCATACCTGCTATGATTCAGTGTTTAGAAAACAAACAGATAGGGTTAGATCCAAACAAAGGATTCATTTTGATAGTAAACATATTTAAGAGGGCGCCTGTGTAAATGTGAATTGTTTAGGGAATGGATTACCGTTTTGCATACATTTTAGACCTCTGAGAGAAGCCATTAAGGGATTAACACCTCCGATTTATGAAAATGCAAGGATGATAAAGAGACAATAGGGGTGACAGCATTGTGTAAACGACATTGATTCATTTCAGAACAGGGCTGTTAACTGCTGGAAATGAAGAAATAAATGGAACAATGGATAGATGCTTTTACCAGCTTGTCATTAATTAGCAGTGAGCACAATTCTTTTATTGTCCTTTTTGAAAAATACAAAATTGGTAGGAAAATACAAGCACTGAGCAAATAGATTACTCTGTGTCACTAGGCTGACATCTGCTTTTTCTTTCTTCTATAATATATTTTGTTTTTCAAATGATATTGAACTTTTAGCCTGGCAGCAAGCCCAAATTTTGCTTCCTTTGAAATTCCTAAAAGGACATGTTTGCATCCATAAAATATTACTGTTCTATAAAAGCATAACAAAAAACATGATTTGAAGAAGGGTTAATAAACGTTAGTGAATCCCCTGTAACACAGCTTGGAAGCACAGACAACAGTTCAATGCACTATTCTGTTGACCTATTGCATCTGATCAACTGTGGTTTTATTTCTAGCAATGCCAGCAGGTGGGAACTGACAACATGTTTCTTTGGAATCGTAAAGAAAGATCGTCTCTGATGGAGAGCTAGCTGGAAGTAAAGGAGGTTGTCTGGCACAGATCTAAGCAGGGACAATGCTTGATTATGGCTATCACTCTCCAGCTGCTGTCAGAATGTTAAGTTTGCTTTCTCGAGGCCTGACATCTAACACATTTCTTTTTCTAATTAGTATCTGGTACTGTAAGATGCTGATATTTTACTTTGTGTCACATACGCAAGACTGAAGTCAAAGGTTCATCACTGAACCTCTGAGGTTGGTTTGGGTGCTAGGAATTCGTTTTTACCTCTTGCAGTGAATTCAGAGCATTTCTTGTGTTTTAAAAAAGCCATGAGGATGGAGAAGTTAGTGTGTGGGCACCTCCAATGTTGTGGCCCAAGAAAGGATGCAGAGTGAAGCTGACAAAATTAAACGTTTGCTAGGCAAAATAGCCTGAACGCTGGTTTCATCTTCTTCAGCGTGCTCGGGCAATATTCAGTTCATGAATAGTTCCTCATCCTGACAGCAGAGCAGTGTGTTTCCCAGCTGCAGATGCAAGGGTACAGGGGTATTTACACTACCCTGAGGAAGCAGCAGCCCTGCCCACCAGATTCGGGTAAATTAATGGAGTGCAGTAACGTTAAGGATTTGCCATTTTGCCCGCTGTATAATGATACGTAAGAGATGAGGAGTCAGGGCTTCCACCTGGGGGAAGTATCAAGCACAGCATGATGGGAGGACTGTAGGAACTAATGTTTGGGTGCAGGTGCAACTGAAAAATTAGAGCTTAGGTATAAATTTAGCCAATGCTCATCAGAAGTCTGCTCACATTTATTTACTGCAAAGCTCCATGAAATTTTGCTGTATGTTTAGCGTTTTTTGGTTTTATTTCACAGAATGAGAGCCCAGGCATTATTTCATGAACCACCTTAGCATACTGAGGCAAAGCTGGGAGCATTTCTTACCCAAATTGAAGCACTGTTTTCCCACCTTCAATAGACATAATAGATTTCATCATAAACTCTGGTTGTTTGTAAGAGAGGCTTCTTCAGTCAGCAGGAAGTGAGCTGAATCTTGTTCATTCTTTGAAGAAAAAAAGATGTTTTGGCATTCAAAAGACTAGAGCTACTCTTTTTTACAAATGGATATGATTTATTAGGTGGTGCCTGGGCAAGTCAGAAAAGATATTTAAGGGGAAAAAATGCAAATTTTGTTTTTACTTCTTGTTCAGAAGTTTGCACTTTTCAGATTGAGCCTATCCAAATTTCAGTAATGTTCTTCTCCCAGAGAGAATGTGCGTACTTACACTGTAAAGCTGTCAACCTTGGTAATATAGCTTCAAGTATTCAAAAGGCATTTGCAGTATTTCAAGGGCACTTGCATTATTCCAAGTCAAAATGTTAGTAACCAGTCCTCCGGCAAATAATCTGGCCACACCTTGTGCTGCTTCCTCTTTATTATATATGTCTATCCTTTTTTCTCTAGTTGCCAGGAAAGGCTTCCCTTTTGGACATGCATTTAATTGCCTCTGCTTATAGCTATCACAAGACTGTAAACCTATAAAAAGAGAGGTTTAGTAAGGTTTTCTCCTACCTGTACTAGAGATTCTTCATCATATGTGAAAGTCATTGAGGCACTGTGAAGGTTCCTAGAATTATCTGTACAGAAGAAAACAATTGTAAAGGACCTATTGTGGTAAAGCACTGAAGCACATGATTTACTCTCAGGCTGCAAGCAGTCCCATTGATTTCAGAAATTAGTGACATGCAGAAGGTTAAGCATGTGCTTTGCTGGGTTGGGGCCAAAACTGGTATCATTCTTTTGCATAGTTTACAAAAGCTATTACTGTTATAAAAAAACTGTTACAAAGATATGTTATATTTTGAGTCAAGATATAAAAGAACCAGCTCTGCTTCAAAAATAAGCTAGTTATTTTTGCAAACACAGTAGGATTTTTTGGCTTTGTTACTGCTCTTTGCACAGCAGGCCCCCTGTGCATCATCGCTTGTGAGGCCAGACAAATGCTGTGGTTGTATTAACTTTCCTTCACAGGTTGCCTAGTCAATGGAATTTACCCTTCAAGGAAGAGTTACAGAGAAAGCTAGAAGCCCTGGAAGCTGTGTTGTCAAATATAGGATGGAGATTTTAAAGACTTTACAACTGACCTTGAATTCCGAGCAGGTGAAACTCAGCATCATCCATAAGATTCATGTTAAACTCAGGTTTGAGGAATATATTGGTTATGAGCTCTTTATTCTCTGCATCATTCTCAGAGGCAAGCTGTTCTGTGACAGTAGAATGATAAGTCATTATGGAAATCTGAAGATTTCTGTAGAAGAAAAAATCTGGGTTTAGGTGAATTATAAAATTTATGCTTTGATTGGGAAAAAAAATCCAAACTTTAAAAAATGTAAAAACTAATCCACAGAAGGAAAAATCAAGTGAGCAAATGAGCTGTCTTTGTGTATCCCTTTAATTTCACTGAAATTGGGAGTACTTTCAGTGTAATCTTTTACCTCGATTTATAAAGCATGAAAACTAATATTCTTTATAGTTATTTAATCATCTTTCATTTTGTTCATATTGACTTTGATGAGACTTCAGATGTCTCTACCATACTGACTCACTCTCTCTTCTAGTTTGTATGAGGATCTGAAAGGAAAACCAGTGCCTGTGATAACATTCTTTTTCTGTACTTCATTACTATGCATTCATCAATTATATGTCAGCAAAACTTGAGCAGTATGAGATTCTTAAGTTATCAAAAACTGTATAGCGTGATGCCATTAATTCCACCATATGTTCTCTTTCCTTGAATAGGTTACTGACAAGTGAACTTCATGTAACTAACCTGAATGCAGTGATCAGGGTAGGTTTAACCAGAATTTTGAACCACGCACTTCCTCATTTCTTTAATAAGAACAAGCACTTCTGACAAGCCTCTTGTGTAGTGTGATACTTTGGGGGTACTTCAGGCTACTTGTATATGAAAGCTATTCCAAAATCAAGGCCTGTGGTATGTTTTCCACAATCAGTCCACGAGCTGTCATTCTCATTGTAGAGTGAAAATGGATTACAAAGTAATTCAACAGATGGTTTTAAAGAGCATATTAATGGTTTTATATACTAGTAAAAGAGCAGTTTATCTGAATTTAAGGATAGAAAATTATACTACATAAAAAAGACAAAAAAATAGTGCTCAGCTAGTAGCTTCAGTAGCATGATGGCAGAGAAATATATTCCTTGTTTATTTTTCTCCTTAAAAAAAAAGTATTTAAGAACTCATGTGGATTAAAACAGGTTCTGTATTAAGTTTCCAAATCAAATCCTACCAAACTTACTTTCTTACAGAAGTTCACATTTTTGCCAGTTGAACTCACCTGGGACATCAAAGATATGAGATCTTTTTTTTCTCTTACCTCACACTCCTAAGTGTTCAAGTCACTTGACTGTAAGATAGGAGGTGGCTATGGCATTTATCAGAAAAGCAGGGAGGGACAGGCTGCATGGAAGGTGAAGTGTAGTACATATACAAGCCTTGAAACAGAGCCTGGGCCAGTTCTCCCTTCTGCCGTGCTGCTTGTCTACAGAGTCACACTGTAAGCAAGGTCTCCCATTGCCGCATAGTAGTGGAAATTGCTTCCAAGTAATGCATTTTTTTCTTCTCTCTCACTTGCACATAGATTTAAGATGGTTGTTTTTTAGTATTGGCTCTTACACTAGAGAGGATTTTTTTGTCAGATCTTTCTGACGAAATGAATGTATTTCAGAAAAGTTCAAAGTTAACAATAATATTCTATTTCTGTAGAAAAAAACATCACAGAGAGGAAAAATCCCAATAAACATTGGAATAAATGTTGGGATAAATGTTATTGCTGCCACCTTACGAGCACCAAGATGGTACTCCAAATACATCAGAATATGAGTATAGATGTTTAAGCCGTTGTTGAGAAATCTTTTCCACTCTCTTTGAAAGCCCTTTTGTGTAATGAGAAAGCAATGTAATATCCAGCTAATAAAGGGATGAGGAAAAAACAGCAAGGTGAACAGAAGATCTGCTGAATCTTTCATGAGTGAAGATGGAAACTATCCATGCTTGTTGATGGCTGACGTTCTCCAACCTGTGGAATACAGGAACAGAGTTCTGAAAGAATTTTGGCCACATTTGCATTCATATACTTAGTTTTACTCATGTCCTTATAAATAAGTTATCTTTAACTGCAACCAAAAAAGGATGTTGTACATTTTAGCACCACTTTATGGTTGACATTGATTTAAAACACTCCATAAGGGGCACAGTACTGCAGGATCAATTAAAAGTAAATGCAGTCATGAAAGTTGCATGAAGTAGAGTCTGCCAGCACCTCGCAGACACCATTCTTCATACGGCTGTTTGCCACCTGAACTCAACAGAAAAAGAAGCTGTATATTTAGTTTATTTGATACTAATTGATGGCCTTTTGACAGGAAAGCAAGAGTCCCTGACAAATCGAATCCTCTCAGCTATGAAGCTGAACCAATTTTAAGAGGCTTCTCACTCTTCTCTATTCTGTTAGAAGATTCAGTCAAATCTCTTTCAAAACAGTCACCAAACAGGTATCCTGATTGTAGAGTCTCACCAAGGCATGTTCATAAAACGTTACTGTTAGTCAGTACCTTTATGCTATGAAAATAAATAAAAACAAAAAGACCCAAACAAACTCACACTGGTTTGTTCAACTCTTTCTAATTCAAACATTGTTGTTTTTGGTGACCTGAAATGCAGAAAGAATGAAAGAATGCAGAAAGAATGCTTCTCCTGAGAGAAGCAGGAAACAGGGACTATAATTTCAGATATTGTTGCCCATTTCAGGTAGCAGTCAAGCTGACCAGAAGGAAACTGTACCCTGCTATAGGCTATAGTAAATTTTTCACCATGATGACTTTTGTAGACCCCTGAAAAAAACATATCTATAAGAAACCTATTACAGATTCTTCAAGCAACATCAGCATTATATCTTCTTCTAATAGTGAGAAGTTTTATCCTGAAGGGCTGCCTGCATGGTGAAAGAAAGGACATGACTTGCTATTCCAGAGTTAATGCTTGGAAAGATACTGGAGGGGAGCATTCAGTAGTCTCCTAAGGACCCTCTAATCCCAATTGCTGTGTTAGTATTTGAAGGAAACAGGAAACCTGAATTAAGTTGTACATCAGTTGCCATCAGTTTCTGAAAGATGAGCTTTTGGAAAGTCTCAGAGATGTCAAGTGTATATACACCTTGTCCTGACCTTTTTTTTTTTTTTTTTTTTTTTAAATCTGACAAGGATTTCTTTCCTGTTCACTCGCTCAGCTCTGATCTCCCAATATTCTGTTTCACCAGAACTGTTTTACCCATTTCTTGAGAACATGAGAGAATCATCTATGAAATGCCAGTTTGTTGGCAAGCTGTTTGTTTATACTGCAAGACCAAAGTGTTTTGTAGCTGAATTTATTGCACGAGTTTCTAGATAGTGGGGGTTTACTAAGTACCTGGGAAAAGAAGCTAATAAAGTACATGGGCCAGGATTTATCAATTTGATCTTATGTTGAGTCCAGTGATTTCAGTGACACGTGACATGGATAGACTCAAAGCCAGAGACTGAACACAGCTTATTATCTTTACCTATAAACAGCTATTTATTGCATTACAGAAAACAAACCACTGTATAGCTATAGGATAAACACATGTCTAATTCTATTCCCTAGACAAGATGGTACTGTAAGTTATATGATAATTAGAGGATGCATGTGCTTATGTTAATTGCCAGATAACAATATGAAATTGTTGCAGTGTGGTACAATATGTGCCAAGAAAATCCTGTCTATTTGTGTTTTCTACTGGTAACACAATTATATGTACACTAAAACATAGCAAAAAGATGCACGTTTGGAATATTTTCCTTCTCCTTTTTAGGGACTGTATTTCACCTGCTTAAATGTCATTCCTGAAAGCTGATACAGAGCCATAATGAAATCAAGCATGACTTGATATAAACACATGGTATTTGTAATGAAAAATAGGCTGTGAAAGAATACCTTCTCTTTGTACTGTCGTTGCATTATCTTTACATTGTTGGTATCTATGGATAATTTGTTTAAGTCTTTTTATTTTCTTGCTCTTCTTCCACTTGTCAAAAAAATTGTGTCTGTATCAGTCTATCCATTTAAAATATCTTTTGCAATCAAAGATAGCACAAATTTGGACATCTTTTGGCAGGAATGAGCAGTCTTTATTCACATATGAAGCAGTTCCTATAACATAATTGGGATTATTCATGCAAATAATTGATAGCCAAGGAGTAGTAAGAAGATCATAATCTGGTCCAGTGAGTTATTTAATTTAAATAGTATCCTCCACAACCTAAGGTAATATGTGGTGTGAATGAGAGAAGCAGATTTGGGTCTAAATGCTTGATCCCAGGATAGCTGTCCAAGGACATAATACAACATGTCAATTTATAGCAGGAGAGAATTGGATGCAGAATGTGTCCAAATACACCCAAATGCATTTCTGTTCTTCAGATTCTAATGTAGGAGCCGCAGAAGTCATCGTGCCCACTGGCCAGTTTGTTACCATTGGGCAGTACAGAAACTCCTTGCCCTGACACGTGACAGCCAGGACTAGGCTGGTTTGATTGCTTCCCACCAGCACCTGCTCTCCCTGCATTCCCTTGGTGCTCCTGAAGCTCCATTTCTGATGCACAAAGCAATGACCATTGTCTTTACTCTTTTTGCTAAGCACGGGACAAACAGGCTTGGTTTTAAATAACAAGTTGAGATACACCATTTTCAATCACTGAGTGATGGAGTTGCCCCTCTTACAAGTCATTGTGAGTGTATACATGTATGCTGTTACACAGACATCTACTCAGCAGATACTTGCTCAGAATCTTAGTAGTATAAATACTATAGTATGGTGGAAATTTATTTTGATAGAATTTTGTAGCTCTGATAACATAATGCAATAATTAACTGTGATACCTTCTTTGGAACTTTGCACAGGTTTTATTCAAAAATATGATAACATAAATAGCTCTGTATGTGGTACTTTAACAGCTTTTATGAGGTCAGAATGAGAACTTTTCTGCTTTATCTTTGTAAACAGCTCATTTCCTAACTATTTTGCTTTCAGATACATTCACTTACAATCTAGGGGGCAAAAACTCTCAAATTATTTCAGGTAGTGTCCTATCCCTCCAAGTCCTGAGGAAAGCAAAAGCAAAAAAATCCTAACAGTTCACGCCAATCTGACCTGAGGGAGATGCTTCACTGACCTCACATCTGAAGGTTGATTTAATATAAGCAAAATACCCCAGCTAGACACCTGATGCACTCCGATAGGGGAAGAGCATCAGCATATCAGTCTGACATCCTCTGTCAGCTCCACTCATGGTCAGTTTTCAATGCTCTGAGGAAAGCAAAACAAAAAGTAGAAGCCAATACACATCAAAAGGGAGGGTTCCTTATGCATTGCAGGCAACCAGAATACCACCCAAGAATGGGATTAATATAGTATATCCCAAAGAAACAGTCAACAGTCTTTTCAGTCTGCAACACCACCTTATCCACAACAGCAAACTGGGTAGTCAAGAAATCGTACTACAAATTTATTTTTTAAATTCTAGGGTTGTCCTGATGCAAGCATAGAGCCCTTTCCAGAGATCACATGAAACGTGAACAGATCTTTAGTGTTTTTAAATAAGTGATGGTATATGCAGAAACAATTGCTCCTCTCTATGAGATTTTATACATGAACTGAGTGATGCATTGCATAGCCAAAGCACAGACTGAGCTGAGGACTGTGAAGAATTTTTTTTTGTTTTGGGAGGAGGGGAAAGTCTGATGGCTTGAAATCTAACAATAAGATTTTGATTCTGGGGCAAAACAGTCCCGAAAGAAAAGACCTCATATAGGCAAGCTCAGGTCACATTAAGATTATTGAAGTGTTTAGACATCATCTCATAGGCAATTTTTTCCCCACCTTGATCAAATGGCAGGGCATCATTTCTGTTTTGTGTACATCTCAAAAAAACACCAAATCCTGTACTTAGTATAACTTATATTTGATGGTTATGTTGTCCAAATGTCATCTTGCCACATGACAACTTAAAAAAGTGGGAATATTTGCTATTCAGATATTTTTCTACTAGTTAGCATTAAAATATGGTCTCACACTAAGAGACTGAGCTTAACAGATAAAGACTGGAAAATCTGGAATTACGAAAAGTTAGTACAAATATAGGATAATATTTTTAAGGAGCAGTTATGAAGTGATGCTCTGGGATTCCTAAATTAGTGTTGTACTTACCAATGTTTAGAGAGATCCAGCATGACCTTTGTTTTCAGCTAAAGAGTTGCTATGGTGTAGATCCAAAAAATTACACGTGAAAGAGTTTGAACTTCACGCACAACAAAATATATTTTGTGTCTTTTCAATACTTTTTCTGAAAGGTTAGTGGTGAGGAAGCATTGGTATTTTGGTTGTAGTAATGGTATTAAAAGTACTAGAAATATTGAGAAGTAATAACTATTTCTGTCCATGTCTGTGCAGTGAGTTCATTCCTTTGTAGGACAAAAAGGAGTGAGGTGTGGTGCTGGAGAAGCTTCCATCTTACGTGCAGACCAGCACTCTGTGCATGATTCTAATACTCATTGTATGATTCTTTTCATATTAATCAGCTTTTCAAAGGTAAGTCATAACAAAATATAGATTTAGACTTAGCTCTAGTGTAAGTTTATCTGGGTAAGGTGCACCTTTACTGGAGTCTAGTTTTACTTTTGAGTCTAATTTTATTTATTTGTTTTCAGCTTTGCATAATTAATTAAAAACTCTGGTTAATGCAAGAAGAGCAGCATGTCCAACTGTTTCTCACAGATGTCAGTTGAAATGAGCTATCAAATTAAAGCCATATGACAATGACAGTTTTGTAAATCATCCTTTGACCTGATTTGCCTCTGAATGAGTTTCTGCCAAAAATGTTCATTCTAATACAGGCACATACCAGCCATTTTATCCCACCCACAAGTAATTTATCCTGGCATCTTAATGTAGAAAAAATTATTCGGAATTAATTTGGAAATTTTTCCTGATAAAGGACTTCAGTTTTGGTTACCTAACCAGACCATTCCAGAACCAAATTTTTACTCTTATTATAGGCTCCCTCTAATATTACTATTGACAGTATTAATGATATCTATTGATTGTATTCTTTTATTATCAGCAATAAAGACTATTTGTAATTGTTTTCAGCAGGTAGAATCTTGAAGTCAGGGACGAACTGGTGTACTTAAAAATAAGTGCATTAACTTAAGACCTAAAATTCTCATTTAACAGCAAAAACACTCCAAAAATTATTTTTTTTCAGGGAAACTTTCTTACTTCTCTCACAGAGAAGTACTTTATTCCTAATAAAGGAAAGCATTTTTTAATTAAGCAGAAGGAGCATAATCGTAAAGTTGTTACATTTCTTTTATGGATGCTAAAAAAGAATAAACAGTGTAATTAAAAATAGTGTATGATCATTAATGAAAATGTCATTGTCTCTCTCCATTGCCAGACTTCTTGCTTGACAAGGAAGAGGGAGGAATCTGGCATATGTAAAAGAAGCTGTTTATTGAAAAATACTAAATTCTGCTAGAAGTCTAATTTTCATACACAGTATGATTTAGTAGCATTCTACCAAAGAAGAGAAAGAAATGTGTATATACCTTTTTTTGAATCTTTCTTATGCAGAAAGAAAGCCTGAATGGCTTGGCAGATATTTTAGATTGTTTGTTTTAAAGTTGGATTTTTTCTGCTTGTTTTTGACTTAGAACTATCATGAATAAGAAACAGTTGTTTCTCTGCTTTTTCTCTTGGAGGATCCCTTTGTCTCTAGAGGACTAGAAAGGAATCTTTCACAAAGATTTTCTCTCAGTTGTGGTATTGCTGATGTCAAGCATGCAAAAATCATGAGTCAGCACTCCAGAAGTCACGAGACTGTGTTAAAAGCATGACCTTTTAAAATATATATGTGGCGTTCTTTTTTGAGCCTTTATGGTACATACATGGCATATTTTCATATTTTTTCCACAACAGGAAATCTCATTTTTCAAAACAAAAGGAGAAAAAAGAAGAAACAAATGAGACTTCTCAAATATTTGTTTGACTCTCGGAACTGGATTAAAAGAAAAATTCAAGCATTGCAAACATTGCAACACAATTGCAGGTGTTTGCAACATGGCAATTATTTGTGAGAACTTTGATCTAAATTGAGGTCAATAAAAACAAATGAAAAAACTGATTGAAAGAAAAGCAAAGAAACTTTCCCGCACATTTCTGAATCTTGGGCTGCTGAAATGCCATTTGTTCTGTAGTCCTCCAAGAAATCCTCAAGCTCAAAAGCAGGAGATTAGGCCTCATGTCTTTAAGTTTAAATAAAGAGACACATACACATCTGATTACCAGATACAAGATACATTCAGATAATGACAAATAACACTTTGATTTTGGCAAAAAGGAACAGACAAACTGGTGCAGATGCTGCTATTACAAAGATATAAGACCTTTACCACAGTTAAGACAAAGGCTATTTGAATCTAACAATATGGTTTCTGGCCAGAAAAAGCTACAATTATTTTTAAAAAATGTCACCTCATTCACATTCAGTGATCACAGAAAATGGAAACATTTTGAGAAGTAATTGTAAACATCTGCTAAAGAAAAACTGAAATCATGACTAAGAGGGAAAGGAACTGCTAACATGAAGTATTGTGTGAACAGATACACCGGAAAAACATGATTTCTGTGGACTGCCTCTGTTTTGAATGTGAAAAAAATTGATGAATATGAAAAAGATAGGAGTCCACCTAAAAACACTTTGAGTCAATTTGTCTGCCTTCTCAAGTATCAAGGAATGTGGCTACACTTGCATTTCTTCAGCAGCTTCAGCCCCTGCTGCTTCTTCTTGCCTCATTCCAACAGAAGTGTTTGCACAGACACAGTGAACTGGACCCAAACTAATCTAACAGAAAAATAAAAATAATTTTTTTTCTTTTTCTGCTGGGTTCTTTTCCAGTTAAGGAAGAGTCAACAGCAGTGCAGATGGTGGTGACAGCTCATGCAGGAATGCTGCTAAATTTCTAACCATTGCCTCAAAATACTGATTTCAAACTTGAGTGTGGTAATAACTACATAAATTAAGGTAAATCAGATCGTTCTTTTTCTTATTATGTTCTTAAGGCAAGAAACAAATGGAAGATATATAGATCCGAACTTTAGCTCAGCATGTAAAGTTGTTGAGCAGCTTGCAGGACACAGGCCTGCTTTGTAGTATGACTGCAGCACAGAAGCAGAATCACTGAGTTAACACAGAAGGGGCAAGTAAAGGTGTGGATAGCCCCCTTTTCCCGATCTAGCTGTGCCAGTTAAAGGTGGTTCCATGAACAGTTCACATCACTCATAGTAGAAATATAGCGCTATGTGTCCTTGGACAAAAGTGATCACATGCATGTTTTCTAACATACTTCAGGCAATCTGTGTTTGCTCAAGCCATCTTTTGTTAATGCCCAAGTCAAACGTTACATCTCTAAGCAGCTGTTCTGACTGAAAATGTTTTATCACCACTCATTGCTGGAAGCTGACAACACCTCCAGTTCTGCTAGCAGACCAGTTCCTTTCAATTATGCCTAATCTTTCTCTTTCTCTAAGTGACAAAAATCAGCCAGATGACTTGTGGCTGTGACCAAACAAGCTGCTGTGGTGTCACTGTGCTGGATTGAAAAGATGGCGAGCACAGGTGTCCGTCACTGTCTTCTCATTCAGTAACTTTCTCTACCCAGAGATTTTGCTTGCTCTTCTCTTTGTGGTCAAACAGCCATTTTTTCTTTTTATTATTATTTTTTTCCTAGGTTAACTCACTGCTTGAACTTGTTTTGTTGCTATAGGAATGTCTGTGCTTCTACAGCAGAGAGAGTGATACTGGGAGAGTAAATATCTGCTGGCAAGGTAGGCGGCATTCCTTCTTCCAGTGGCAATGCCAGTTTGAATACAAGCCAAACCAGCAATTAAACGAGCAGTCCCACAGTCTTTGGGGTTAGCCAGAACTGAGAAGGGGGAAGTGAAAGCCCAGGAAATGGGAATTACAGGAGAAGACTCCTATGCCCCTAGCTGGCTAGTCCTTCAGAAAAACTAACGTGATTAGAACAATGAGGTAGGTTGGTGTGTAACTACAGTTAGTTCCCCAGGCTACGTGCCAGTTACAGCACTAAGTGAGACAGTAGTTTGGAACCTTGAAGAAAGACTGGGAGGGGAGAGAGAGGAGTATTTTATGCTGTTTATCACAAAAAGAAATATCATATTGAAGAGATACTCCTTAAATCTCAAAATATGTATGTAGGTAGTGTTCAGGGAAGTGTATTTATGCTGCTGGATGTCAGGAAATCAGGTATGTGGAGACCTTCGGAGTCCAAGGTGGTTGGCTCATTTCTCTGTCAGTTGGGTTTGTACTCTGGAAACAGGCCAAAAAGCCACAGAAAGAAGCATTTGTCTACGCCCTGCTTTGGCTCTGCAATAGGTCCTTTTGCACAGTGATTTGGAGCTAACATCCAAATTGTTCTGTAGCGTAAAGGTAGAGTAGCTTTTTTTTTACAGCCATCTGTTACATTTGACAACCTCACTGAAACACTAATGTTACAAAGAAGCAAAAGGAGATAGTTATGAAGATGCCAGAGGGGTAAAGAACAAAAAAGTATGACCCTAGAGCAAATAGTTAAAACTGGAAACAGAAGGAAAGAGTGAGAACGCTTAGAATTGAGATGGCCAGATGGCAGGAATATGATTTAAAAAAAAAAAAAAAAAATCCTCTCCCTCCTTTTCTGCACAGAGTGTACGTTCTAGCTCCTACAGGCATCTTCCTCACCTGTACTGCTCCCCCTCTCCCTTAATGCCTCTCTGGCATTTAAAGGGAAGCATATCCTCTGAGAATAAAATAGGAGGGCTTCTTCCCTTCTTATCTGAGAAGTCCATAGTGGTCTTTGCTGGAAGCGCTAGGTGGTAATTAGGAAGAGGGAATGAATATCCTTCAAGAGAACATGGAAGAGCTAGTGTTAGACAGGTCAGAACAAGATCTAATGGTTAAAGGCAAACAGGTGAATGAGAGCAATTCAGCCAAGGGCTTTCTGTTTTAGGACTAGTAAATCAGGTTCATGGTGTGCTTATTTTGTTAAAGTCATGGTCGCAAGCCGTGCTCTGTTAACACATTAAGCCTGGCTTTAGGCGCCTAGTACTATATCAAAATGGTGCAACCAAATGTTATAAAGCACTGAAGTGGACTAAAGTCATCCTATTGGTTCAAAATTTGTTCACAAAATTATAATGGGTTACTCCTTACTGGCTGGCCTTACACCTAATCAGATATCATCTTTCTAAACTTCTAATTGTCTTCCTGTTATCCTTTTTGTCATAGAATGAAAACCATAGATTTGGAAGGACAGTGTACTGTATGCCCTGGCTGTTTTAACAAAGGTGCAGTTGTAGGCTGATGCCTAAGAAATACTGATAATATGTACAGAGAAAGCATTGATCAAAATACATCTGATATTCATGGTTGTGGAACCACAGCTGTCTAAGAGATGTAAGTCTTTGTTTTTCTGCTGACGCAATTAGAGGACTAAAACTTCCCCACTGCCCCACTTCCTACTGGTATATTTGATTTTTCTCCACCGTTATTGCAGTGTAGGTATATCCTCCATAAGATACTGAAAATTGGAAAAGGAAAGCAAAAGTGTAAAGAATATTCTTTAATATTCTGTGTACTTTGAGTGTAATGCATCTCATTCCATGCTAAAATACATACATATTCATTCATGGGGTAATTACAAGCTTTTTCCAATTTAAAAAAAAAATGCATTTCAGAAGCTAGACTTTATATGTGTGTGTATATATATATATATATATTTTTTTTTTTTTTATAAAAACATGTAAGAGTTGACTCTATTGGTGCTATTTTGTGTTTCCCCATTGTCTCTGCACTTTGAGCTCTGCTTTTATCAGATGGAAACCAGAAGGATGTTGGTTTTAATCACTGATTGTAAATCTGACACACTATACTTTCAGCAGTGGTATCTGTCAGTTTTAGGGAATGGAAATATGGAGATATAAGAGGACAAAAGCAGATACCTGTATTCCTGCATGAACTTCAGTGGCAGTCTCAAACTGCCTGAGGGCGGTTTTTAGCATAAGAATTCAAGTTTTAGCAACAACCTGATTTCCTAATCAATATGTTTATCTGAGTTTTATGAGCCCCACTACTACTTTTGCGTAAACCAGTGTCAATCCAGAATAATTCCGCATGCATCAATGGTGTTCAAATATACACTAGTCTAATTAATACTGAATTGTGCCTGCTGGACAGAATTGTTACTGGGTCATTGCCACCTTTTAGATACAGTTTAGGAGTTCAGCTCGGTAAAAGACACAGTGCAAATAGTATACTGACTTCGTGTGTCGATGCTGTGCTTAAAATATACAAAATTAATGAGATGGAAAAAAATTTCTTCAGGGCCATGATGCGCTTTTTTCCAGTAGGAGGGAAACAAAACTGGAATGTGATTGATAGCCCTCTGACTCATCAGTCTTTGTTACTGGCTCAAAAAGCTCTGGAAATAGGAATAGTGATAGAAGAATACGACTTCTTTATTTTCAGTACAGCAACATACTTTATATCTAAAGATACAGGCTTTAATTTTCCTTTTAGAAATGGTACCAAAAACCATTGGTAACTCTGTTGCTATCTTGTTTTGTCTGCATGGGACTGTGAAACAAGTAATTCAACTAAGTGGCATTAGAATGGCTTTCAGCTGCCCATAAATAGCATAGGGTCTCCTGTTCTTCACGCGAACTGAATCTTCTTCCAGTTTCAATGGGCAGTTTTAGTTTATGTGAGAAGAAGAAATTGGGCCCAGGTTTCTAGCCTGAGCTCTTTCCACCAGTGCTGAAATTCTGCATTTGGACACTCGCTTCCACACAGCAGTGAATGTGGAAGCTTTTCTGCTGGTCACAGCAAGTCTCACTCCATGCGTCTGTGTGTGGCACTTCGCTGCCTTCCCAGCGATTCTGCAAACCTTGGGCTCTCACGTTTTCTAATGAAGCTACTATTCTTATTTGATCCTAGCATAAATCCACTGCTGTTAGTGGTATGAACACATGCTGTCTTCCAGTTTTAGAGAAACTGGATAAAGGAAAATGATATTTCATACATGGAGCAGAAGGACTCAAAGGTCTCCCTAGGTTCACTTTTGGAGCAGGATTAGGACCAGAGTTTGACTCTTCATAGTGATGCTGCAGAGGTGTTTGGGAGAAAGTATGCTTTTTTCCTTTCCCCCCCTCCCCACCCCCTGAAGCAGTTAACTTTAAGGGGAAATAATTATAAAAGGGCTAGATGTTTACTTTTAAACGCAGCATTTTTTCCACTCTGCCCCAAGTCTGACATTTTAATGACCTTGTTTTTTACTGGCAGCCTATATTGAAGGGGCATTTTATGTACAGTTTTAACATTTGAACACAGTTCCATGTTCTGTCGCTTTTTTATATTGTGGAAAATGTCTTTTAAGTTATTGTTTCTTCTAATTGCTTACTAATTTGAGGGCATTTTTGCAAATGTCTTTAAAAGCTTTCAAATTTATCATTGGTAAAGGTTATTAATTTAAGAAGAGCAAGCAAAGAAAAGGCTGCATATATTTGCACTCAAATTACTATCCTAAATGACTCCATGGGGGGTTTCTTATAGGGGTCACTGAAAGGCAGAAAGGAATGTTTTTACTTCTTTGCTTTGTCACAAAAATTAGGTTACAAGGGCTATAAATGCAGGTAATGCTTTTTATTACTAGATTTTCCTCTGTAATGAATATAACATTTCTTCTTTTTCATATAACGATACCCACTGAATGTCTTAGTACTTAGCATGTTTACTTTTAGCTTTAACAAGGATCTGAAGTAATTTCTCTTTAAAAGGCTTGCAAGCAATCTGAAGTCAAAAAAGAAACCCTGTATGGCAGGATCACTGCTGGAAGTGGAAGATCAAGGGGGAACACTGTCTTGCCCTATGCCAACAAGCTCATCAGAAACACCAGTCCCTGAGTAGGTGATATAGCGAGGGGTGAAAAGTAAAATTGGAGAAGTTACAAGTCTGAAGTAGAAAGGTCAGAAAATCTTGCAATGCAAAATACAAAAGTGGTCACATATTTTCCTCCTATAAAACACACTGCTCTGTGCCAGTCTGCCAGAATCCACATTTACATGATTCTCTAGTTCCAAAAAAGCTTGGTCTCACTATTGCTTTGAGAGTTGGGCCACGTTGTAAAACTAGGAGAAGCAGCTCCACCTCATTGAGGCTACGCTCCTGAACAGCTGATCCATCGAGCACACTACAGTCGTTGAGCATTACGAGACTCCCAGGGCTCACTCTTTAGAGGATTACACCTCCTTCCCAGCTTTGCTCTTCAAGAGGGCATTAATATTCTCTGAAAGGCATCCACTCATCTGTAGCTCCGTAAGGCCAATCTACTTTGATCTTAGTCTCAGAAATAGAATGATGAGGGATAAGAGTTCAAAGTATAAGAAGAAGCTCAATATGCAAAGAATGTACCACATCTTAATAAGTAATGAGAATTCCCTCCATTTGTTGCTGTTGTAAGGAAAAATAGTTTAATATCTTTATGGGATTAGAACTCGATGGTACTTTGCTAAAGAGTGGCCAGAACTATTAAGATTTTCCTTATGTCTCCAGAAAGGCCCAGCAAATAAACATCAATAAACAATGGCAACACTAAGATTGACTATTAAGATTAAGGCAAGTATTTTATTAATTTTATTAATGTGGCTAACATGCTGAGTTATTTTGATTTAGACCCAATAGAGCAAATAAATAACACAAAATTTCAATCTCTTCCTTACAAGCAACTTGAGGATTAAGGAAATTGCTAGTAATGAATGGCTGCTTTTTAGCAAAGTTTATCACAAACGACCCCGGATTGTTAAGTATATGCTATTGGAGCAGCCGTAGGGGGACAGGAGAACTGGGAAACTAACAGTGAGGACAAAATTCTTCGTTTCTTACTGACTTGCTCTGTACCGAGGAGATGTCATTCAGATGAACACTCAGCCTGCATAGCAATGACAAATACCAGCAAATTTAGCTTTCATAAGTGTATTTGAGAAAGATTAGCGTACACTATTCAGTTCAAGTTTTAGTTTTTAGGTTAGCTGCCTTTCATATTAATCAGCTTTGGTTTTTTCCAGCGCTGCCTTTTCTGTGCAAGAGCAATGGGTGAATGCCATGTTTAATAACCCCTTACATCTACTAATTCCTTTTTCCAGCAATTGTGTGGTTTTCAAAAAAAAAAAAAAAGGCAAATTAAATTTGTATAATTGGAAGAAGAAATGTAGAAATGAATGTTATTTGTCCTTAAAGTGCTAGGGAAGCTTATGTTTCAGGGAGTCACGTAGCCCTTTCAAGACCATTTACTGTTCCTCAAATTCCTTTTCTATTTATTTTTCAAATTCCTATGAGTATTGTAGGATTTAGTCAGTACAAGACACTTCTTCACTCAATCAGTTCAAATGCTGATTGTCACAATGAAAAATAGAGACTGAGATATTTCATGTTTAGGTCCTGATTCTTTTCTGAGTTGTGATAGCAGGAATTACTAAAAATGATTTTGATTTCCAAGCCTTATTTCCTTATTCACTTTTCATTACTGGTAAATAGCACTTCCATCTCGCCGTAGATCAAGCCGACTACCTAGCAACAGATCGCTAACTTCTCTGTTTTACTGATAGACATTCAGTTTCTTTCCACTTTCAGAAAATGTTTGAGAAGTACCAGTGACTTGTCCTATAATAGAGAGCAAGTGTGGAAAAATCTGTCAGTCAAAAGAAAGTCGCCCCATAAACATACCTAACAGCTCTTTTTTCTTCTCTGATTGGAAAGAAGAGTAGCTTAAATTAATTTATTGGTCTACATCTGTTTGACAGGCATGTGTGTGCTGGATTTCTGAACACACTTGGTCTATTCTGTTCAATTTAACCTCCCAAAAGATTTTGATCTTATTTTTAGCTTTAACCTTATAAAAATGTAACAGCACAAAGAATTCTTACAGTGAGTAAACTTTTTCTAATTTAAATCCCAGTTTCAAAGGAATTTAGCTATGACCTGGATTTTAATTTTTGGGGGGATTTTACTAATGCTTAAGGGGGGAAATCTGGTACATTTTCAGCATATTAAATACCAGTTTGTGTCAAAGTAGTCATTAGATTTCTAATTCATTTGATTACAGTACAGTGATACAGCAGGGGTATGTCTGGATATTTATTATCTTTCGCTATGCTATTAGAATATGATTTCTTTATTTTCATTATTGGGGCATGCTACAGTAAAAGCACCTAAATATTGTTAGATTTTGAAACCACTTAATTATCCTGTCATTGGTGCAACATTATTCAATTTTACATTAAAATTGTTTTCCTGGAGACTTAAGTTAGATTCAAATAAACTGTTCATTTTTGGCAACCAGGAAGAAATGGAGTCCTTGTAAAAATCAGACTTTGGAGTGAGGAAGTTGGCGATTTTTTTCATTAGTTTCATAGGGCTCATTGTTCCTATTCTGGAAACTTTATAGCTGCAATCACCTACGGCTAGAATCTGATTTTTACTGAGGTGCTATAATAATTATACTAAGTACTTTCTGTTTGTCACTGACAAACAGCAATCCTTGAATGTCACTTAAGGAAAATAGAAACTTTTATACTGCGAGTTAGTTTCCAAGACTTCATAGTTTGATTTCTTAGGAATAAGTACAAGCTTTTCATTAAATAAAGCCAAACAAATAAAACTCCACCCTGGATTTTGCATAAAACCAGGAGATCTCTCAAACTTTTGTTCGTATTCGCAGAGATGTTCAGGGCAAAGGGGGGGAATTCATGACAAAAAACAAGATCTTGCAGAAAGTTTGGGTTCCTTAAATAAAATATTTTGCTAAGAAACTTAAATGTGACTTACTGAGAACTGAAGGTTGACAAGTTTAACTAAATACTGTAATAGCAAAACAAACAAACAAAAACCTTTCAGTTCACTGGTGGATTAGCGGTTAATACTCTGAAATCCACAAGCTGTGGCTATCTGTGCTGTTATAATACGAAAGAAGAACTCTACATTTTGTGTTTTTCAAAGGAAGATCTTAATCACCTCTTTGTAAGCTACCAAGCCCCTTATTAAAAGTCTGGGCCCAATCCTCCCTTGAAAGACTGGCCCCGGCAAACTATGTTCTTTGATCCTAAATTGAGACCAACTCATACTGAAGGTAACGGGATGTGATTAAGCGCTGCAGAATTGGGGCCACTGACAATAATGAGACTGGCTGCTCATGTGAGTAAAGAACAGATCCGTAAGATTAAGGACCGTTATTATGTTCTGTATCTCTAGCAACTACTCTTCATCATTTATTTAGTTTTAAAAAGGTGCACAGTATTACCTTGTCAACATTAATCCCACATTAATCAGTGGAAACTACAGTGAAAAAGAATACCATGTATTGGAAAAAACTTTGATAGAGTTTTTAGTGTTGCTCCCTGATGCCAGTTACTTATTTCGGCAATATGATTGATAATCTGAATCATGGAGCATAATTTTCTGTTAACAAGAACTCAATCTCACACACATACAAATTATTTTTCTGTTGTGTTAAATGTTTGCTAGTAACTGTTTTCAACAAGGGGAAGTACAGATCTTGGAATACCGGGCTGGCACAGGAGGCAATGTCCTGGAGCTGGAAGGGAAGAAAATAATGGAATCCCCAATGCTTATTTGCAAACACAGGCGAATATAATATAGCATTGACAGCTGTGTTGTTCAGTTGACTTCTGCATTCAACCCAGGCTAAGTATCTCTCTCAGTGCCTCTCAAATGCTCCAACTTCTTGCCCTAATTTTTTTTTATTCTCCAATTACTTGTGGATCAAGAACTTAACTATCTGAATTTCTTTAGGAAATTTTTTTGTAACTGATATAATTATTTTTTATAGGCGTGTTGCACTGCTTTAACATAACTGCACTGACATTAGAGTTTTAATTTGACACTTATAACTTGCAGAATTACAGAGATTTCCTTAAACAAGTTTAGCTAATCTGACTTTGTATATGGTAACTTTACCTAAGCTTAAATCTCTCTTGCACCCTAGGCCAACTGAGTTCGATTCCTGAGTTATGCTGGTTTAAATAAGTCAGTGCAACACTGGTTGTCTACCATAACTTATGAAACTTTGACTTTGTTTTCATCCTCGGTTTCTATTTCTTATGTCAATCCATGTAAACTAGGTTCCAGTATTATTGCTAGAAGTGTCCCAAGTAGGTTTTCGTGTAAAACAAAAATGCATACACCAACAAGGTACTGAGAGCATTCCAGACCTCCTCTCTTAACTTGGTTTTCTTCTTGACCATCTGGCTTCCTGCTCCTCTGTTTAGCACTCCTTCCCCCCACCTCCACGACCTTCCTGTGTATAAACTTGAGTCGTATCAGCAGGCTCCGGGACCTCACAAAAAGCAGATGAGCAAGTTGGCAAGACAAACCACAGCCAGTTTCCAGTGTCTTTGAGAAAGCTCTGTATTTATCCAATTAAAATTAATAAAGAATGTAAAGGCTGGAAAACAAAAGATCATGGGAGAAACATAATGCACACTACACAGGCTACATCTTGCCTAGTCTAAAAGAGGCCCGGAGTGGCTTCATTATTGATTTTATAAAAAGGGGAGAAAATAACTTGCAATTGTATAGCATTCACTTTAAAAATAGATTTGGAATAAACACCTAAAACCCCTGAAATTCTTCCAAGTGAGAAAGACCGTCTTTTGGGGATGGCATTATAAGCTCCAGACGGATTTACCAGAAGTAGTAATGGACCTTATCCTCTCTTCTAAGTTGTTACTGCCTCTCTCATGCAGCTTTACATCCCTAAAATTGGATTAGGATTTTCACCATCCTTGGGGACTGGGGAGTTCCCTCAGCTGAGCTGTGTCTTCTCTTTGCAAGAGTGGGGGTATTAATGCTACACACTTAGGTATGATGATGCCTCTGGGGTGGAGAGTGGTCTGAACTGAATTGGTTTGCTGTTTCATAAGTTTAGCAAAGCCAGGCATTGTGACAGTTGTGATGCTGCGGTACTGGAAACTTCTTCTTAAAAAAATGAGGTTTTTTTGAATGGATAAGATATTTTACGTAGTTCAGAGAGACTGAGTTAAATCGTTGCAGGGTCACATCACTGATTTAAGATTTTTGTGTTTTGTCACAGATAGGAAACGTTGAAAGAACCTGGAGCTTAACAGCTTAGCTGTTTCCTTTGAAAGGAAATGGAATTAAAACCTGCATGTGCTTGGCTTATACTTTATAATACATTTTATTGCCAGAATTATAAATTAGGCCTCTGGGCACCAAAATAGAACATAACTAAAACCATAACTCACCGAGCTAAATTGATGCCTGGCCTAATATAGTTTACTGTCATGGAATGCCAGAGGACTACCCCTCCCTCCGAACTCTCCACTCTTAAGTGGGTCTATTGGCACTAATATTATCCTGCTGTAACTAGCCTCGTACTTGAATCTGAGCCACGCTCTTGGTTTCCATCCGTTCACTGCAACTGGAGAGTCTTATGGGCTATTGGCTGACTTTTGCCTTCTACAGGTGGTAGAAGGCCAGCTGCGACTGTGTTCAGTCTCATTAGTGGTATAATGAGTCCTTAGCTTTTCAGGGTGAGTGATGGAAGAAGGGGAAGAGATGATCTTTTTGTGTGTTGTTGCAGCACTTTTTCGTGTTGACATTTAGCAGTGTCAAGATTCAGTGGTGCTTAGTGTCAGTGTTGCTTAGCATTTTCTACAGCAGTAGCAGTCCAAAAAGCCATGGCTGCGAGGGTGATACAGTCTTAATTTCCTTGATATTACATAGTTATCTAAATCTGTAAAAATGGGGGTAGTAACGCTACCCCACTGACTTGTGCATGGTAACTATAGTCATGAACGTTTCTGAGAAGAGACAGTGATTTGAATCAAATTGGTTGCCTTTGTAACTTCAGTTTGTCTTGTGAAAATACTGTCAGAATAATATATGCTTCCTTTATAACCAAGAAGTTTTACTCTTGATCAATAGGACTTACATTTCATCTGTCAGGTTAATGAATTATTAGGTTTCTTTAGTCTTTCAGGTTTTTTTTAGTACATTTCAGTCTTTAAATGCAGCAGACAGTGGTAGCAATGCTGAGGTGGAAAAGAAGCCTAAGCCCTAGTGCTGATTATGGGTGAGTTCTCTTAGACGCCACTGGATGCTGCTTGTACGGCTCAGGTGGAAGTGCTTAGGCTAATGCTAACAGCAGTAGCTGGAAGAGGTGCTGGGAGAGCACCGGCATTGCTTGGGGCTGGCAGCTCCTGAGCGTGATGAGTCCTGGATGCTCCCTATAGCCCTGACAGCCAGCTCACAGATGGGGTAACGTATTCTCTGATAGCTGAAATGTTTCAAGTACATAGCAAAAAGCCTTATCGACTGCTGTTCTCAGAAAGTCAGCCAGAGGGGACTAAACTAAACCATTGTGTGTGAGGCCTTTGAAACCACAGTAAGGGAACTATTTCCCTGGATGTCACGATTGGTTCTACAGACCAAACCATGCAGCTCTCTCGAGGTTCAGGACAAACCAGGCCCAGGATTTGCTTTCCATGTCAGGCTGCTAGTCTGCTTGTGTGCAGCAAAAGGCTGCACACAACTTGAGAATAAAATTATTAGAAAACGCAACTATGAGTTTTTCTGCTTAAGTGTGCCAGTATTAAAAAAAGTGTTTTGTGTTATCTCCTTAGGGCTGTACCAGGCAAGTGATTTTTTTTTTTTTTTGGGGGGGGGGGGGGATTACTTTGCATGCCTATGAAGGAAATCAAGATTTTACATTCAGTAATAGGTTTGTTCCATAAACATTAACTATGCATGTTAAAGCTGTCCTACGGCAATCCTGATGTGCGCACAGTAGTGTTTTCGTCTTTTCTATAAATATTTGTAGTTGATCATGCATTACAGTAGGCCATTCCTCTCTTTTGACTTTGCCCTTTTTTTAGCTTGTTCATCTGATTTGCACAGAAGGGGGAAGAAGGCTTTATGGAAAAGATAAACTGCAGACTCAACTCTTTGTATGGGTATGTGTGTGTATGTTCTGCTTGTTAGTAAAATCTGCTGAAAAGTTGTTTATGGATTTTTTAGGGAGAATGCAATGGCTTCTTTTTTTATGGAGCTGATGAAATCTTAACTTTTTTTCTTTATTTAGATACACATTTTTTCCACAAAACTTTAAGTGGGAATGATAGGTAAACATCAGAAGTAAGAGGTTAGCTTGTTTTAGTCTTTGGGAATGGCTTTATTACTGCGTTTTAAATGTCATATTCATCTTCTTTCATTTCCTCTGTGAACACTTCCCCCAATTTCTGTATGCTACTATATTTTGAAGCTTTTAACAAATAAATGGAAGTCTTCTGATGTCATTCATGCTTTAAATATTTTGCTGGTTCAAAGTCTTTATATCTAAACTGCCACTAGTCTTAGGAGTGTTTCTGAGTGCCATAGACTTTTGGAGTAGTCTTAACAATTTTTGATCATAGAGAAAGATTTCCCAGTCTCAATGTAACAAAAACTTGTTTCTAGAATTAGGGATTAATATTTTTCAAATGTCTTCTAGTATATGACTTCCATTTTTGAACAAGCATTAGATAAAGCCAGCAAGTGGAGCGCACTAAACGAAGAAGTTCCAAATCTGGGCATGTATTTCAGCAACAAGATGTCACTAGATCCTAAGTAGAATCCTCCCATTTGTTGACTAGTAAAACAACAAAAGTTCTTTAGTAAAAATAACTCAATGTAATTATATTTCAATTTGTAGCAGATTTGACGTTTGCACAGGTCCTTTGCATGGTCCTCGCTTCCTGACAGGCTGTGCCAAATAAACGGTTAAATATAACGTACAAAATATAGTAAGGTCCCTCCATGTTCCACCTTGTGTAAATTTATGACAACTTTGTGTCTGGATTTGGAGCTAATCATTTAAATCGAGCTAAGCTCTGTACAGCTGAGCTCTCTACATTTTTGAAATATATACTGTTGTCTTCATTATGTGGAATGTCTGTACATTTCTTTACATAATTACTTAAAAAACAAAAGAAAGCTTTAATTATGGAGAATGTGTTGTTGTAGTTTTCTTCTTTAAAGAAATAGTCTAGTATCGTTGTCTTTTCATTTGTCTTTCATTACTATGCCTTTCAATACCATTCATCTATGGACTAATGCGATGCCCACTGAAGTCAATAGAAGTCATTCAGTTGACATCAGTGAACAATGAATCAGGGCCTTTAAAAAGAAGAAGAAACTAGAGTTTACAAGAATTAAACAGAATGCTGAGGAAAAAAAGCTCTGAGACAGGAATTGCGGCAGCTTCTGTGTCCATACAGCACCTAGCACTTTGCTGCCATAAAATAAACTGATAATCAGTCACTCAGTCTCCACTGGTAGTCCTGATAAGGGAACGTCTGGATTGTTTTTCTGTGCAAAGCCTTAGTAGGTATCAATAATTGTAATACACAGTAAAAGTCAGTTAAGATAGGTGCCATTGATGCAGATGTTGAAAATCCTTTTTTATATGCTTCTGCCTAGTCTTTTCAAAGATCTCATACTTTGGTATCAGTCTTTTTTTGTTTTGATTAACTTGTAATCACTCAAAAGCAGATTCAGAAGCTCCCCCCCTCCTTCCTTCGCAGAGCCTGTGTTTGTTTTATACCCAAATGTGACATTGTACACTGCTGCAATCGAAAAAGGCTGCAATGATCAATTGAGGGCCCAATCAAAGCCTAACAGATAGGCAGCCATTCATCGCTGTTTGATATAAAAGGTGTTTTATTTCTCATCACTTTTTTGTCACTGAAAGAATGCTTCCTACGTGCAGATTAATTAAAGTGTAAACATTAAATATTGATTGATGCATTATCAGCATGGAGCAGTTGCCTCCACTCAGATTGATTCCTGCAGTGATTTATTGTCATATTTGTGGAGTCATTTCACTTGATAACAAAGAGAAATAGCCTGCTGCCTCTGCCTTTCAGGCTTGCTTTCTGTCTTTTGCTCTGCACCTCCTCATCCTCAGTGACTCTCATTCTTTGGCTGCTAGAACTAACACGTCTTCATCATATTTTCAGGAGAAACTTGAGTGCTTTCTATTTTGACATTTACATAGCAAGTTTATAGTTCAGTGTGAAGCTTGCAGACCTGTTCTCTCAAGTGGCACATCTATGGTTAATGCTTCAATCGGTGTCCTACAGAGCTGGTTTCTGTGACCCTGGTCACAGGCAGAACTTTGCAAACACAGGTTCAAATGATTTTAGTTAACTGACTGCCAGCTTGACAAAAAGCTGAACTTTCAACGGAGTAACACTGTTTAGGTCAGTTGTATGGCTAAATTATTCAATTAGTTACCCTGAGCAGGAGCACAGGCTCACAATAGCATATCAGGTGAAAGAATTTCAGGGTTTGACTCTTGTTTTTGGACAAGCGCACAAAAGAGGCCTTCAAAAATGACTTCATGCTTCAGATCTTATGCAGGATTTAAAGTAAAGCACAGCTTTGTGGGACGTTAGTGAGCATCTCAGTTAGAAAATCCTCTAAAAAGATTGCATTGAATTACTCTAGCTTTTGGATGTGGATTCAAAACAGCCTTTCCTTCTGTTCCCTGCAAGTCTTGTGTTCTTTTTCTGTGCTCGGCGACATGAGGAGCTGGCTGGAGCAGAGCACCGCTCCTCGTCAGAGCCACGGCAAGCGGCCGTCCTTGCCAAAAGGAGCTGCAGCCCTAGTGCCGCATGTTTGTTCAATACGGCAAGACTGCTGTATCGCTCCTTCTCTCTTTTCCTGGGAGGACTGCCGTTCCGCGTGTTTACAGCCAGAAACCGCCTGTTCTGGCTGAGCATATTCTCCCTGACCCAGTCAGCTACAAAAGAAAATTATTCGTGAAGTACTTTGTTCTGCATTAACAAAACTACTCTTTTATATATAGCTTTCCTTTAACGCTCTGAGAACTAGATTGCTCAAAGCCTGCAGGAGTAAAGCACTGGATTAACACCAGAAGAACATGTAATGGGGATCTGGTGATCTTGATTCAGCTGACCAATTAAACATTAACCTTTAGTCACAGTAACAACAAATGTGCAGCTTGCGAATTTACTGCAACAGATAACTTTGTTCCTGGACCTGCAGGGAATTGTAGGACTGGTTCCCTAAATAAGCAGCAGCCATGCCAAGCTGGCTTTCTAAGAACTATATACTATGATTTCTCTAAAAGGCTGTTGCAAAAATTGCAAGAGACTTCATTAAGGTAGAGATTTGCTTGTGCTGCTGCAATTCCTGACAATCTCTGTCACTTCCAGACACGCACTTGGCACCACTTTATTTAGGATGGTTTACTGTTTTACAGACACACCCAAACCTGGGAGAAATTGCTGCTATTTTAGGTTCTTTCTTGCCCGTGTATTTTCTAACAAGTGCTCTTCCTATCCTGCCTGTGTTCTGACATTATCCTTTCCAAGCCAAATTCATCCATTTTGCATCTATTGTGCTGACTTCTGTGGAGTCACTCTTCCTGTGTGGCACTCCTGAAATTAAAAAAAAAAAAAAAAAAAAAACCCAAAAAACAAAACCCAAGCTATTGCAGTAGTGGAGGTCGTCTGGATTCCTTCAAAATGATGCTCTCTCAAGATCACTTTCCCTTTCTCCTTGGTTGCTGTTGCCATTCCTACCCACTGAACAAAACTATTGTCACTTTTTGTTACATTGTCAGCCTTATTTAAATTGTCAGCTTCTCTGGTCAAAGACCTTGCTTTCCTGTTTGTCTTTAAACTGCTGCGCAAACCAGTGAGACTGTATAATCACTGCTGCTACAGATGCAGTGATGTGAGCCCACATGCTTGTGAGACTGCAGAAAACAAAATCTGTTGTCACTGTAATTATTGTAGAGTACATTTACATTTTTATAAAGCCTTTGTTGAAAGATTTAATGCATTTTGTGTAGAAATGTGTACAAATGTTCTCCTTAAATATCTTTAGTTATTTTTAGATAAAGCATATTTCATCTCTGAACAATGAAGTTTCTTTTAACTCTTTTCATATGACAGATAAAGGCTTTTTAACATATAGTATTCAGTCTGAATTGTGTTATTATTGTTCAGATAGGACCACACAAGAACAAATTAAGAGAAATCTCAGCTGCAGAGAGTCTGCATTCTGCAGATCGAATTTGAGACTTAGAAGCATGCACAGAACTCCCTCTGGATGAAATTATGGCTTCTTTCAAACCAATTGGAAAACTTCTGTTGACTCTAATGGGCCCAGGTTTTCCTCCTAGTATCCAGTGGAAGACATACATAGATGCTTATACACAATTGTAATTGTGTATAATTGTATACTTACTGTGTAACCAAATAGAGTTCCCAAGAGGAAGCAGTCCTAGGGAAGACATCAGCTTTCAAAGAACTAAGTTCTGTAAATATGTTGTGGTTTGCACTAATGTGAGTTAGCCAGAAACTTTTGTAACTCTAGGTAGCTTTTCAACTGGTTTTCTCAATCCTTGCCTTTTTTTTTTTTTTTTGGTCTTCTCCCTCACCTCTTCCCCCCCCCCCCCCCCAATAAGATAGCTGACTGAGTCTGGTGTTAGTGTAGTGAGCTATGACAAGTCAAGTTTTTAGTTGCATTTCTGTTTAGAACAAATGCAGTCTTTGTGTGACAACTCTGTATGTTTAAGTTAGTTTTCTCTTAGCCCCCCACAAATACTCCTAACAGAACTGACTGCAGTGGATAATGAAAGAGAATTGACAGATATTAGGAATATGTGGGGGAAGTCGTGGAAACTGAAGATGAAAAATGAATCTCGTTTTGATAGGTTGCAAAATTGTTCTATAAAAGTTGCATGTGACTTAATACTTTGTCTAAAATATCATCTGCAGTTTTTACTTATCTAGGGCCTGATTCTGAAAGGAATGAAGTATTTGGGAACTGAGGTTTTACCTTAGTGTGCCTCAGTGTTCATCGTTGTTGTGCAACAGCTGTATAAATAACACAAAATAGTCAAGAACAAGAGTATTAATCATTTAATTTGGGTTTTAGTTTCAAACAGAAATGAAAACTTAGTTTTTCCTTTATTCAACAATATGTGTCCTTATATGTTTTTACAGGATCATAGGATAGTTCAGATTGGAAAGACACAAGTTTTAGGATACTTCTCCTGAATCCTGATTAGGGTTTCCTTTCACCGTGGACAATTAAATCGGACGTGTGGAGATACCAACAGATGTATGTTAAGGATTTAGAAAGCTCATTGCTGACCTAGATGCTGGAATTTTAGAAATGTTCGTATACATAGAGATTGCATACCTATACTAATATTTTCAAACTGACAAGAAGTTCCCTTTTTTCCATAACCAAAAAAAAGCAGCAGTTGTGCTAGTGAATACTAGCTGTAGAAGACTGCAGCCCTTCCTTTTTTTACTGAAGAGACTGTCTGGTCTGCAGCAGGAGTTGGGTATTAATTCAAAGCAGTCTGCCAATTTGTTATTAGAAAGTTACGGTTGTATGATTTTTTTTTTTTTTTAACTGAGTAGATTCCGAATATACAGCTAGATTACAATGTCCATGCAAATTACCTTACTATTTTCATATATCACTATGAGACCTGCCAAATGAATACTGTTCCCCTAAATTGTGGTATTTCCCTTCCGCAAATGAGTTTACCATTTTTGCAGCAGCAATTGCAGGTTGCATGAGAATGGTAAGTGTATTATTTCCTAAATTGGTATGTAATTTATTTTTAGAAGCTTGAAACATGGTTTTGAAGTTAAATGCATATCATCTTTATAAGTGCTTGGATCATTTTATTTCACAATTCCTGAAAATACCTTTGATAATAAAAGCAAATTAGGGAATAATAAATGACAACTGTAGAGTGACCAGTGTCTGATTTTAGGTAATATAATTAACTCCATCCTTCACATGTTTATCATAATAGCTATCCAATGTACATTAGAATAGTTTAAATGATTGGTATCTCTTAGTTTGGAGGTAGGGGGTGCTTGTTCATAAAAGCATTTTATATTCATTTCTAGGTCACCAGGACTGAACGTTTTAAGAATGTTTTGTACAAATTAAAAGAAAATTAATGTTAGTTGTAAACAGCTATTACTGCTGTTGCTCAAAACAGCCTTTTGTGATCATCCCCTCTAGTTCTTTATTACCTTCAGTGTTTTGCCTTGCCAATAGTGCATTTTTTTTATTATTTGGATTTGAATATTATATTTAGGAGCATGAAATAGATTGATAAGACACGTTTATCCTTTCTTTGCCTGTTCTGTAGTCTACTAATGTGAGATGGGATTTGAAATTAACAGAGGTTCTATTAGGATAAACTGTTTCAGTCCAAAAAATAAGCTTTTTCATTCTTGAAATGTAACTCATATTATGACAGAAATTAACATTTTGGTGACCTGTAATTAACTGTGTCTCCTTATGTTATAAATAAGGTTTGGTAACTATAGCTGGAGTCAACTGTATCTTGAGGTCTAGTTATCTGTAGCTGTTTTTTTTATTTATAGCTTTTTGTACCTGCTAATGATACTGCAGAGTTCAGGGATGCAGACAGTAAAGAACACACATAAAATACGTGGATGGTTTCTGCAGCCTTGTTCCATTTGTTTCTTACAGCAGTATCCGAGTCCCGTCAAACTCTTCCTATGCTTGGAAATCTCTGGGGTTAGTGTTTAAGTCTTTGATGCTGCTAGTAATTCCAGCCCTCACCATTAAAGCTGCGTTTTCTAACCGTCCCTTGGTAATTGTTGCAAGGACTTAGACAAGTAAGACTATCCAAAGGCATCACTAAGGTCAAACTGTGGTAGAAAGTGCTCTGATTTTATCCCGGAGATTGATGCTTGTATCACCTTTTTTTCGATTCAGCAGCTGGGGTTATAAAATGTACTTGCAATCACTGATAACGTGTTAGATCAGACTACAAGTAGAGTAACACAGTATTTTATACACTGTGTGTAGTTTTACCTAATACAACAATAAATCAGTGAAGGTAGAGGTCTTTTGTAAATTTTAATGAAAATTCAGCTGCTGAAAATATAGTTACTTGTGGATTAAGTTGCAGAAGTATGAATAATTTCAGTTCTTTAAAGCTGTAAAATTTGTTTAAACGACAAACTTTTCAGGAGGCAGTAAAGGAAGAAGCAATAAAATAAGTCACACTGCATTCAATATATTATTATTATTTTGCTGTTGGCATTCATCATAGCTATGAGCAAATGGAGCGGGGGGTTGGGGGGGGGGCAAATGAAAAAATATACTTTGAGTTAGCTGTAAACAAGTCCCATTACTGAGCACAACCTAAAAAAATCTCTATACTAGGATGAGACAAAAGGTGTGAGAATGGGCCCGTTATACCATTTCATGGAAATTAGTAAGAAACACTCATCATGGCAGAATTTTGAATTATTTACCAGCTGATGAATAAGTCATACTTTTGTGAAAGTCCAGAAGGTTTAGCAAAGCACATTTTTGCCACAAATGATTATAACTACTTAGAAAATAGTATGCTCTTTTTTTCTTGCACTGAATGCTTTTGCCACAAAGTAGCAGTTAAAAGTTTGTTTATATAAAGTAAATCAAATTCATATCCACAAAAATAGACCCAAAGTCAATACCAAGTGCCCATGCCTATTAAATTGCTCAGGGTTTGAACAGCATTGAGCAGCATTTTCACTTGGGTTTAGGCTAGAAGTCAAACAGGAACAGTCTGCTCAGCAATTCCCCAAGCAGAATTTTTCGGGTTTTTTTTACAGATTATATCAAGTATATGCACATACACTTTTTTTAAAAAAACATAAAATTTAAGAGACTGTAGTCATTGTTTTTTGTAGTTTGCTTGTTTTTTCTGCTGTTTCATTTTTTCCTCAAAAGTCTTCTACTTGTGAGTAAATTACAGAAATCTAGTTAAGGGAGAGTTGGCTGAATTCTGACTTGGCTGTACAAAGCTCTTCTCAGAGCAAAACCAGTACGATCACAATGAAAAAAAGAAATGCAAGGTGAGACAAGAACAGATAAAATTTTAACTGAAACGTCTTTAAAGGGCTTGTAAAAATGGTTTTCCTTTTCATTATTATCAGTATTTCCACACAGAGTTATGAGTTTTGAGGACTGGATTCTTTCTTGTAGCCTCCTCACAAAGCTAAAATGACTATATGAGATTTCCATAAAGAAGGATTTAAAATCTGATTATTTGATCCTATTTATCTAATTCTCCACAAATACAATTTCATTTGCTTTAAGGATTTATTTTATGAATTATATTAGGGTCGGTAAAATCAGCTGATCACAGTGCAAACATCACGGATACCACTCTCACCTGCACAACGTCACTGACTCAAGTGAAGTTGAAAGGTACAACTGGCAGGCTGTGCTCTCGCATGCGCAGGCTCAAGGAAGCGGATTTCACACCATTACCCCTACTGACTCTATACCTGTTTATATAAAGAATATTTTTGTCTCAAAGAGGTATATACAACTAGCTCAAATAAATCTGGATTTGCATGTGCATACCTGACCCAGACACCAAATAAGTGTCCAGGAAAGAGAAAGCTATTTTTCTTGAAATCACCCTGAAACGGGACGCGTTTGGAAGCGGGGAAGAGAGGGAGGCAGAGACCAACAGTAGTTCTGCTTGTTTCACTCGAGGTGCTGGGTTTATTTCACAGCTCTTCAGAGCAATCTGTTACTAGAGTACAATAGAGAAGCTTGATAAAGGTTTCAAGATTAAAGTTGGGACAGTGCCTTACAGGCAAACCAACCATAAACTATAGGCATAAACTCATGCATAAAATATTTCCAACTGAGATGGCAGAACTGAAATTGTGCCTTTGTGATATTCCTGCTTGACCTGGTTATATTATTCACCTGCAGTGAATCTGGGTCTTCCACAAAATGCTCACTTACTAGATTTTCTTTCCAATCAAGCCAAACTTCTTCTTAACCAGTTTAGCCATGAAGCAGTTTTCTCCCTCAGCTGCAGACTGGGATAGCTCTTGTGAAGTTGGTGGGAACTGGTTGCTTTATACCAACCAAGAATCCAGCCTGCTACTGTAAGAGAAACTAAACCTTCAGTCGGGTTTAGTTAAGCGTTCTGTTCTCTGTGATCTAAAGTTCAGATGACCAATGATGAGTCTTTGATAAGCTGTTTATATACATCTTATATACAAAATCCACTTATATAGTAAAGCATTCAGAATGTTCCTTTGAACTCTGTAAATGTGTATTTTGTTTCCCTAGGAAAGCCGGACACAAGTAGAATAACCTAAGGACGGAATTCAGCAAGGATTGTCAGATACATTCATCCAAAGGTGAGTCTTTCATTTAGGAGAAGCTGCTGGAAATCTCCCTTAAAAGCAAAGACTAGGCCTCCTCCAAGCACTGTGAGTTCCTCATGCTGCAATGTGATTTTTGGCTTTTGATTTTAATAAATCAAAAAAATAAGGTATGCCACCCCGAAGGCTTTTTTTTTATTGTTTCAGAAAATAATTTTCTGTCCTTAGTAAGATCTTTTTATGTCTGTATATACAAAACTCCTCGTGTTAATTTTTCCTTTAGCACTGAGCATATAGAGCAAATGTTAGAGCAAACAGATAATGCTGTAAGTTAAGAGCCTGAACGTTTACTGATTCATTTCTAGGTGATTTCTAACTACGGGTAGCTCAAAAATCACGTCCTAATCCTGCTCTAGTTTCTAATTCCGCTTTCCTTTTGTATGAGCCTCTGCTTAGACAGACTAATGTATTTCCTAACGTGTTTTTTCTCTTCCAGTAATTGCAAGACATGAACTAATCTCTCATCTCTCCTTGGTGAATACCTAAGGAACTGGCAAGTTACTGTCTAGTTGTCATCCCCCACCAGGTAAACTCCTTTTAAAAGTAATAATAGTAATAACAACAACAGCTGCCAAGAGATTTAAATTTAGGACGTGAATAGGAGCCTTGAGACAGCCTTTAGTGCTTTTCAAAAGTGTTCTAGAGTGGTATAAATTAAAATTGTTTAGAAACTACCATCCAGAGGAGAAATGCTATATATCCTCTAGAAACACTGTTGGCTTTCAGACTGCTTGGAAGAAGCTAGCACAAGTCTTGGGAAAGTATATTCCCTCACGTATTGTGGTATATTTCTGCAAAGCAAACTTACTATCAACGAGAAGAAGTTTTCCTGTGGTTCCCCATCTGTTTCTGCTCAGTCAAGGTGCATCTGGGAATATATTTCCCCTTGCAGCAGCAGGTGGCGTTGAATAGCTCACGTTATTCTCACACTCGTAATCATTTTGTCTTACATGCAGTAAAAACTTCTCTCACAAAAGAGATAATCCGCAAGAGAAATTCAACAAGTCTTTATAGATGTAGCAGACTTTCTATATGACAGAAGCAGGCTGTCAAGGGGTCAGATTCTTCCAACTTTAATCATACTGAGAAATAAAGCAATCAAAAATGTAATTAAGGCACAGCAAAAACAGGTGCAATACATATTAATATTTTTATTGCATTTTATTTTTCTACGCACCTAAAGAGTCCTGGTTTGCTCTTGAAACACCATAGAGCTCATGTTGTGATAAGGTCATATTTATTGTGTACCAATACTCAATTACTTTGCGACAAAATCACTAACTCAGTTTTATGACATTCTTGGCACACACCATAGAGAAGAATCGGCTCCTTTGCTCCCATGTCCACTATTAATATGTCTTAACGGCATACAGTGGCAGTATTTCAGTTTTGCTCCATGGTAGGTGAGAACAGGGTAAGAATTAGCATTTTTCTAACTTCTCTGTGAACATATTTCTAAAAATTATCGGGGATTGCAGAAGCAGTACAAAGCAGGCCTCCAAATGACTTCCTAATTTTATTCTTAAAATATCATGCACAAGTAAAATTAAGTTATTTTATATTTGCTTCTTTTTTTCACCTGCACACAGGTAAAATTTAAGAACAGAACAGAAATCTTACACAAGCAAGTGACTATACAGCAGCCTGTACTTAGTTTTAGCGCTGATTATGAGTATTTAAAAAAGCCATCCATCTTCCTTTCATCAAGAGTCACAGTTTTCCATTTGCATATCTCGTAATTTATGGCATGTCCTGACCCCAAGCAGTAATTGAACCAATAGATCTTCAGGCTAGATTTACTCCAGTCTAGCTGCCACAGTAATGCAACTCTGCAGGAGTTTTAGATTATTCCAAATGCTGTCCCCTCTTCTGAGGGTTTGACAGTCACCAGCAAAATTTAACCTCCCAAGTGTCAAGGCAAAAACTCCATTGTTTAATTTAAACTATCTAGCTCTCCTACTGGAGTACTTCAAATAGAACAGGAAGCACTGTGGTCACTCCTAAAATTACCTCTGGAAGGTTGATTTTTAATATAAGACACTTTAATGATAAATGAATTCTCCTAAGAGTTTAAAATCAGAGAAGAGCCCAATGGCAGGAGTGAAAGGGGGAAATCCAGATACCGGAGCTCATAACTAGTAATGTTTTTAAAAAAAAAAAAAAAAAAAGAGGAGAGAGAGGGGGAAAAAAACTATTGTATTAAAAGGGGAATCTGGTGATCAGAGAGAGGCTGTTGAGAATGCGCCGGAGAGAGGAGGTGTGCAAAGGGGAGATAGTTCTCTCTGACTGGAGCAAACCATGGCAGAGCACAAAAACAGCCAGCCAAGTGTCTGCGTTTCTTTTCTCAAAATGTAGTTTAGAAGCCAATTTCAAGGCAGCATTATATGCTTCAGTAAAGAGTTCTCAAAAGCTTTGAACAAGAAAAATACCAGCAAACACACAGCTCTGCACTGTTGCAGTCTCTTCGCTGAATACTAACTATAGAGAAAATACACTAATAGAAATTGTGGTTTTACAGCAGGTATTACTTGGGAAAACTCCTTCTCTGTTATTCAGCGAGTCTGACTGCAAATGAAGCAGCGGGTGCGCAGAATGGTCACACTGCTCCTGCCTCCGAATCAAATTCCCGATATTATAAAAAGGCGCTGGCTCTGAAGTTTTATAACAAGATTCATCAGTTGACTATTTTGCTTTCCTGGAAAGGCGCTCAACTGAATAAGCTCTGGCAGACACAGAACTATGCTGTTGTCACTGACACAAGTCCCAAAACAATATGAACAGTCTGTGAGAAAATGTTACTGTCACACAACTGTGGAGAAAACAAGAGCGGCAAAGGTACAAACAAGGAAAATCTGACCCAATCCCCAATTAGAGGCAGAGGTGGCATTTATCTGTAGATGATTACATGCTGCCGTTGGTCCTTGGTAGTTAAATTCAATGATGAGAGACATCTTGGAAAATAGGTAAACAGAGAGAAAGGTAGATATCCTCAGCTACTTCAACCATCCATAATATCCCATGCGCTGCCATCACTGCTTTAGCCTGAACAATTGCCTAAATAACATACGCCATCTTGTCCAATCAATATTAGCACTTCAGTAAGTCTTTGCAAAGTTACAGCTATCTGCCGGCACAGTAGGAACCTCATCTTGCGCCACTGTACTGAAAGACAGTCATACTGAAGAAGAAACACCGTTATCTATGTAAATACTTCTATTGAATTGGTGTCATTGACTTGTTTTTGGCTTTAATGTCTTGTTTATGCGCCTGTTGTGCAAATACTTTCTAGCAAAAAAGTAAAACCGGAAGTCTTTAGAAAATGGATGGGTACAGAAGAGGTTGACATAAGAACTGAGTTGTGTCCAGCCTTCTGTCCAAGCAATTGCTCTGTGCCACCCTATATTTAAAATGGGATTAGCACTATCATTAAATCACTGACTGTGAGACTAAGGATACTCATATGTCATTAGCAGACCTATACAAAAAGAAGATCCAGAGGCAGGATTGCTGCCTTGCGCTCCTGTGAGTGGCTGAGTAGTGATTCTGTTTGCAGCTGACTGAAATAATGAAATATGATTATGATATGACATGACAGTGAAGGATCAAAAGGTGAGGAAGGCAGGTCCATGTGCAGTATGGGAATGGCAGCACTGGAGGAAAAATATCCTCAAGTTTACCACCCAAATTCTCTCATTAACTGCCAAAGGCAGGACAATATAGAATAAAACGTTCCGTTTCCCCCTAGACACTGCTGAAAGTGGGTGTTCCTGGCAAGCATTAGGAAAATGCAAATACCAGTGAGGGACAAATTGTGACACCTCCGTTAGCACCCTGAGGAAATACAAAATGTGTTATCTGTGTGATCACTAAAAGATCTTCTTGCAATAATTCACAGACCATTAGGCGATAAATCCTGTTTGGATATAGTAGAACTCAGCTCAACTGAAATGATCTGCAAAAGGACAACTGAAAGATCCCTGCTTTATAAACTGTTGGTCCCTTATGTTTCTGGCTCCTCTGTCAACATAGGCCAATCATCATCTCTCTCTTTTTCTATGGTTTTTTTTTTTTTTTGGTCAGGTTTTTCCAGCCACGGTTCTTTTCCAGACCGGAGATAAAACATATGGGTGGAGAGTCAACTGTCTAATTGTCGTAGGGCTAAACTGAGTTAAGTTTAAGTTAAGTCCATTAGCTTAAGATGGAATAAATCCCAGAATACTCTCTACTTACACAGAGGATTTTAGCAGAGGGGCATGCTATTTGTGTAAAAAGGAGAGGAGTTCTGTAGGTCACTAAGATCTCTAGTACTGTAAGAATTACTGACATCTTACTGTGGCTCGCTGGTTCTTTTGGGAGTCCTCCCCCCTTCCCTTTTAATGAGGCAGTGGTTTATGAGAAAGCTTAAGGGCTATAACATCTGCATGGAGTCAGAATCTCCATATCGAATGTCAGAAGGTTTGATGGTATAGACTTTTTAATTGATATTTTAAGTTGCAGTTGAACACATTTTTTGTTTACATCAACACAATGGGTTTGATCCTCCAGGCCTTTCTCTCAAAATTTCCAGACTGGGACAGCAATCACACGATAGGGTAAAAATCCTAGTGTACTCCTCAGGACACATGCCCCTTGCAGAGGTGGGTGAGTAAAGGCAAGAGTGCTGAGAGCTTACTTGTTCTGTGAACAGCTTCTCTGCTTTTAATTTGCAGAGGGAGTACGTTGTGGAATTTGCACCTCAACTCAGCTTGCTTTCGTGGTGAGGACAGCAGAGTGCAGTATACAAGGCTACTGCGAGAGGTGGTACTGCGTTTAGAAAGAAGGCTAAACTGTATGGAAGCTCATGTAAGTAATGGGTTCATTTCAACTTGAAAATTAGTTTTGCTTTTTTCCAGCCTTTTTTTCCAGGTTAAAGCCACTAAATGAAAGCTAGGTGTATTCAGGAGGCAGTTATTCTCAGAAGTGCACTGACAGAGGAACCCATTTATGAAAAAGGAAATAATAGAAGTACATCACAGTGACAGCAGCAGAAGCCAATTCACTGGAGATGGCAGATGGAGGGAATCACTGATAGTTACGGTTAATGTTTGGTTAGTCTGGAAAATAGCTGTCCGAACGTGGGGAGGAGCTGGAGAATACCCATGAGTGCTCTCGTGTGCTGTAGTTAGCTCAACAGAGGCCTCTGCTGAGCAAACGGTAACTGTCTGAAACAAGCTCAGAAACAGGCCAAGTATCTCACCTTTATATACCCTTGTAAGGACCATGTAGTACTTCTCTTATGGCAGTGTTGGAAGGAAGGAAAATTCCAAAGGGACAGACAAGTATGAATAGATGCCTCTTATTTCTGAGGGGAAAAAAAATCAAGAAATGTGCGATATAAAATAAGAATAATCACACTTGATTTGCAACTAGAGAACGTTTTACATTTTTTGCCATAATTTTGTGTATTAAAGATTTGAAAGTCATTTGAGCAATCACACCAGATAGATTGTGATTTGCCATAGGATTTAAAGCATCCCTTTGGATCATTGCGAGCTGTTTTCCATCTTCATTTAATTGAATTTGCCACTCCGAAACTGAATGAAACCTTTGATTTATCAGAAGTGCTTTATTCTTCACTCTGGATATGTGCAGATCTAAGCTATAAACAGGAAAGCAGTAAAAAGTTGCATTGGTAAATATTTTAGAGAACACTGCTGTTCTGTGAAGTTTATGTTGTCTTTTCTGGTGCTATGGAATGCTTTTGTAGGAGCTCATTTGGGAAATGTATTCTTTGATTTTGGTATGTATTGATCAACATTTGAAGGCAAGAATTATTGTGAACGGTAGTATTTTCAAATATCCATTTTGTTTGTGTTTGTGATGCTCACTTTGTTCAACTCTGCTCCAAGCAAATTAAAGTGTACTGTTATAATAAGTATGGGAAGGTTAGCATTCATGCTTTAGGGATAAAACATTTTGACAGTTCCATTCTACGTTTGCATTTAAAGATTGTAATGCTTTTAATTAGACTCTATGTTTGTAGTAGGATCTCTCACAGGCATTACTGCTGCAAGACTGTTACCTGCAGGGTTTGTTCTGGACCGCTTGTCTGCATGGAAGTGCAGAAGCTTACTGGTTCCACAAGGAGCATGCACATCATTTTCTGTGGTATACCTCGTTTTCTTTAATTTCGCATGAGGTTCCATCTGTACCACTATTGCTGAGTCATTTGTGTTTGTTTTTGAGGGATTTCACATGCAAAGACTTAAGGAGGAACATAAGCATAGTTTTCTCTTGCATATAATAGAAGTACACAGTAGAATCCCCAAGTGAGCAGAAGCAAGCATTGTTTGGAGAGAAAAGAGATTCTGCGGTGATAGCTGTTGTCCTTTTAACCCATGGACAGATGATATTTAAATAAACCATATGCACAGACAATGGTCAAGTATTCTGAGCTTATGAAAATGATCACTGAGACAGGTTAATGTCTGAAGGACCAATCACTAAAACTACCCATATCATTTGTTCCCCTTTTGTATTGTCCTCCATCTTTCTGTATTACTCACATTTATCAGCAATTTAAGTAACCCGATATAACAACTGCAACATTGCTATACCAAGAAAACGTTCACTGAGATAGTAAGCCAAACATACGCTATCTCAAAAGGCTTGTGTGGCAAATAGTCGACTAAGTCAGAGCCAAAACAAAAAAAAACTAGCTAGATATTTCAGACTTTTCAGAAGAGTAGGGAGAAGCAGGAAAACGTTGCAAGTTTTACTATAAAAATGTATTTGGGCTGAAATAAGGTCTTTCACACTGATAGTCCAGCCAGTCCCTAGAGACTTTGTCTACTTATTACTAAATTTGCCTTGAGAGGGATATGAACATAGGTGATGTCAGAAAATCTGATGCAATTGATTCTCAGGGAGCTTCTTCCTGCATAATGCACCAATACTGTGACTCCAAAGCCCAGGAAACTCAAAGAGCTTCGTACACTGCTGCAAGCTGCTCTTTTTCATATTTTCCTTCACTTTTAGGAGCTAGTTCTTCTAACTTGGCAGTAAATAGCAGAGACGAGAGGTACTCTGGGAATTCTGTTATATGATATGTACAAGCTCGTGCCTTTTGACTGTGGGGATGGAGGAGATACTAAAAGTAGATATGCACCCAGATTGCATCTTGCATTTAAAAATATCAGAATCTGAAGTATACAGAAGCTATGCAACCCTGTGGGTAAGTACACTGGCCTTTCACATCTTATTATGTTGTTAATTAGTTAATGTTTGTAAAGCACTTTGAAGATGAAAAGCCCTATATAAGTTCTAAGTGTTATTATCTCTAGAGACGTGGATTCAATTCAAAGGTGCCTAATTACATATGCCATAAATTTGACTTAATGAGTTGTGGAATCATAAGCCTTATATGATGCATGCAGGTTTCTCAGCTGGTTCTAGGCCCTGTGGTCTGCCGCAGTACTACTTCAGGTATTGAAAAGTGTTAAGAAAAATGACACAAGTAGAGGAGATAATCTCCAAAAATAAGTGGATAGCATTTCAATATTATTTAGGACTTAGGAAAGCAAATTACCCTATCAGGAGCTTTATTGTACTGGGTCTAGGGTTTTTCTGGTAATCAGCCTCGAACTGCTTAAGTTAGCATGATTACATCTATATAGTGGTACAGGCATAATTCAAATTCTTATTCTTCTTCCATGTCTGGACTTTGCACAAGAGAGCTGGGTGATAATAATATGATTGCTGTCCTTCCAATGATGGCCTGAAATGCCACATTGGAACTGGGGACCTCTTTTTGTTGGGCAGCATTCACATGCGTAAGAAAAGAGTTCCTGTCTCTAGAGATATTATCATTTAATTTACAACAAGCGATCACTGGTGGGTAGCATTCAAAAGGGAGAAGTAACAGTAATAGGAAAATGTGGTTTGTAGGCTGTGCAGAGCTGAGAGTTTCCATGTTATGTAACTTATATTTATCCGTTTTGTGGCAAAAAAGTTACAGAATTTGCCTACTCAAAAGCAGGCACCCGGGCAGCTATCTGGCAGTGACTACAGATCAGCTTTTCCTAGTTGTTCCTGAACCACAGAGTTCAGAGACACAAGAAAGCAGCAGGATCCTTCACTTGTCCTGGAGCTCCTGCAGCAGAATATTCTCCATTTTATCTTGGGCCCTTCACAGGCATATAGAGAGAGGCAGGATTTATCCTGCTTTTAAATATGTTAGAAGTGATTGTGCTCATTAGTACAACCTAAGTAGATTGGAAAAACCAATTAATAGCAATTTACTATAAATGTCTCTAACTGACTTACTTGGAAGTATTTACCCTGAAGTGAAAGTCATTTGATTTAGTTAATGTTTATTGTAAGTATATGCAGACTATCTTCCAGGAGAAAATGTATTTTTGAGTACTCCAGACAATTGAAACTAGTGAGCCCACTGTCTGGAGAAAGCATCTGTAACCACAGCCAAAAGAGGAACGAGTTTGCCCACATTCTTTCAAGACGTGTTTGAAGCATGGGTTCCCATCACTTTCTGAGTGGCTTGCAGGCCGTTTTCCTTATATAGATTTAGGCAAGTCAATGGGATCCTAGATTCTTCTTGATAAATTGTCTTTGTGATTTCTCACTAGTCCATTTTCTCTTAGGTTACTTTACTTGCTTATTTTAGATAAGGGTATGACCTCAAAAAACTTTAAACGGGACAAACCATAGTTTTGAACTACTTTTATTCCTCTTTCATCCTAGTACACATCTTCCTAATTTGCTCACATTGCTGTGTTCCTAAGAAATGGGTCTAATCTTACAGCTTAGTTACTTGGTGCATCTCCTTCAAAAATGAAAATGCTTTTGCTGAATACTTTGCATACACTCTAACAAATAGGAACTTCAGATGTGATGCCTATTTTAGCTCCAGGCTGTGGTGAAACATTTTAATAGTGTAGCAAACTTATCAACAGACCTTTCCTTCCCCACCCCACCCCCTTCCCTTTTTACAATGAAAAGATTTTTATCCGACTGGCTCGTGTCTTGGGGATTTTTACAAGCAAGGTCAGGAACTTGTCAAATATTTTGAAATTTGATTCTGAAAACAAAAAACTACCTTCAAAAAACAGTGCCTTATGCAGTGTGTATCAGCTGGGAAAAATTTTGGCTTGCTGAAGTGCATACAGGATTCTGTTTTCTGACCTATCACTACTTAACTAAAAGTTGCCAGTCTGATTCCTTGTTTTAATATTCCAAGGCAAACGTTTATTCTAGTGTAACTCCATTGAGTTTACCGAATTAATGGAACTGTGTAAGAGCCTTTTAATTTCCGTACTACTAAAGCCTTTTTTCAAGAGATGGTAAAAATATTCATATTATTATGTTATCTGAGCATTTCAAACCTGTCTCTTTTCCTCCTGTTTTCAAGATGACTTTGGCTAACACACTGTATCAGTGATATAATTATTGTTTAAACATCAGTGAAGAAGTTATCCAAGCAAATTAAGATGTTGTAAGTTTTAGCAGCTGCACTGAGCTGCTCATTACAGAGACATGGGCAAGAGGAACAATCACATAACATTGTGAAAGAGTGCTTTTTTGTAGCAAGGCCTCCACCTCTGATCAAGTGTGCTAATGGCTGATAAGAGTGTCCTTTGAGAAAATAATGCAAGTATTACAAGAAGCGTTAAATGTATATAGGGAAACATGTTGATAAGTTAGTATCCAGCAAGGAACTCTGGTGACTTGATGGTTGTGTTTAGTGACCTGATTAAGAGTTTTACAAAAACAATCACCATCCTTTTGACTTGTGACTTCCCAGATCATTTTCCTGTTTTAAGTCCCTAATTTAGAAAAGCACTATTCTCTCTCACTTAAGGTCTTTGACAGTGGAAGCACTGCTACGAGAACTGGAAGATGACTTTGAGATGATTACTGCCTCCAGCTTCCTGTTGCTGCCTACGAGCAAGGGGTTATCACAGGTCAGCTGGCAGAACAGAAAGTGTGGCAGTATGTGGTGGGTTTATATTGATTTTATATTTGTGTGACTGATTTTATACCAAAGTGGATGAAGAGCACTCTTCTATTGCACTTTTGTGGGTGCACACCAAAGCTTCCAGCACAGGGCAGCAGCTGGCTGCTGGACGGCCACGATATCGTAATACCTGCTGGGCAATCAGAATGGGCACCCCAGCATGCTTTGCTGAATCAAGGTCTTTTTGCCTTTTGAAAGGCTGTGCTGCACATATGTGTGAATTGGCATGAGCTCATTGATACCAGTCATCTATTTCAGTGGACCCAAAAGATTCATTGAGGGTCTGCCACTTAATTCTTGAATTTATTTCTGATGAGAAGGGAACAAAATCACAGATAAATGCAAAAAGAATGGTTGGGTGGTTAGTTGAACTGTTGGCCTTAGAATGGGAAGGGCAATAACGATAAAGACCTTCAGCATCACCTATCAGCATCACCAGTGATATGTTTTAAGTTTTAAACCTGTAATACTTTTTAAAATCCTAATGATTTACTTCTATTGCTCAGTATTACTGAAAGGCCCATTACAGTGCTGGAAGGAACAACACCTTAACACAGAAGCATTAAGAATTGTATTCATAGATATTCAAAGTCAGAAGTACTGTTATGACACCACGTATGACACTACATATTTTAACCTCTTGCACAATCCTATTTCCACCTGCATATTCCTTCAGCAAGGAGCTCTGTCATCAGTAATTGAACAAGAACATGCCTCAGTTTAATTCTCAGTTAAGTAGAGCCATTCCTATTCTGAATATTACTTGAACTTAATTTTAGGCATGCCTGTAAGTCCATCATGTTTGATAAGATTGAGGTCAATAGGCCTCGAATTAACAGTAGGCTGAAGTGTTGTTCTGAACGAGGCCTTAATTTGGTAATAAATAACAAATCACACGTGCACATCGACACTTGTATTCCTTCAAACTTCCCTCAGGAAATATGCACTGAAATTATTACGTATGCATCAGGAGATCTGCTCTTGCTGCTAAGTGTTTATAATTCACCCTTGCACTACTTTTACACTATTGGTGTCAGTTGAGCTTTTGACCTAAGTAGGAGCAGAGTCCAGGACGATATGTATCTTGCAGGAAATATTTATTAATTGAGATGGTCAAGTCAAACTGTTGCCTGACAAAGGTTACCAGAAAGCCGTAGGCTGGAAAATGAACAACTACATAAAGCTGAATATTATTGTCATGGGAACATCATCCCAGCACTAACTATTTGATGTTACTTGCTCACCCCGTTGGAGTAAATATTTATAATTGTTATTATTGTAGCATGTGTCTAGCGCATAAACTGCCCATGTGACTAGTAAGAGCTGGATTATTCATGAGGAGAGACCGAGAAAATGACTTGAAAAATGTCAAAGACAGACTGGCAGATGGAATTTTCTCATGTAGCATTCACATTTGAAAAGAATTTACATTTTTTTCTCTCACTTCCTCATATATGCAAACAAGGAAGCAAAAAAACGCTATCTCCCAGTTTCGTAAGAAAGGCACTCAAGAAAACAGAAGTCAGAAATACCATAGCTACTGAAAGAAAGCTCGAACATGGGAACACTTTGGTGGACCCAGTCTTCAGGAGTGCATGACGTTTCTCTGACATCGAGAGGTGCTTCTGACCTTCCAAGACAGATTGCTGTGAGCAGTGAGCTCTCATCCTGTGTCACTGAGAAAGGTAGAAACTGCCCCACTGCTATCTATAAGCAAAGATCAAATCCACAGATGATTTCAATAATGCGGCTGTGCACTCCGAACAAGTTTTGACCACTAAATGTACCAGTCTTCTAATGGAAGAGAAAAAAAAAAAAAAAGTGTGTACAGAAATCTATCACCATTATTTACTCAGAAACCAAATCATTCAGAGTTCCCTTAGATTAAGAGGGAGAAAAAGACTGAGATTCCTGTCTAAACCTCGGATAGATTATTTTATCTCCTTTTAATAAAACAGTCATAATGAGGTATCTAATTCCAAAATTTTTCTTAAAAATAAATCACAGCAGATGTATATGTTGGTTTATATTTGCCTTTGGGTTGATGACTTTTGTCAGACATCTTTTCAGTAAAGGACAGTGAATCCTACCTAATAGAGCTACCTCTATCAAGCAGTTCATATACTCAGCTTATATGATATTTTTGTATAAAGCTAATGTATTTTAAGACTCAGAATTCAAAAATACTCCAAACCTGCAATTGTTTCATCTCAATTTGTGAGAGGAAGCTGAGGTCCTTTGAAAGTACACCCAGAATTACCCAATTTGCTTGCAGTTGGCTTTGTGATATCCTAAAGAAATCTTAGTGTTACAGCCTTCTGCATGCACCTTAAGCTAGATCTGCTAAAATGTTCTCTTTGAGTTCATGATGAAAGCTACAACAATTGTTTGCCCTCACAATACAAAAGGAAATCAAATGAAGGGTTCAGAATGGACTAACTGATGCAAATCAGGACTTCACAATCTCTGTTAAACTACTTTTAGTTCATATATTTTATTACAAGAAAAGGCACTTATCACAGATAAAGATATCTGGAGCTAGAAATCATACCGAACGCTTGTATTACGATGATGATGAAGCAACTTTACAGCCTTTCCAGTGCAACCAAAGTCAAAGTTCCTATTTACTTTTTTTTTATATTATTAGAATTTTTAGGTCTTATTTAACGAAGTTCTCAAACCAATACTTAACTTTAAGCATATAAGTTAAGCCTATTAGCCAGAATGTGACAGTTAATATGCTGATGTTAAGCATGTGCTTAAAGTCAAGAGCTTTTGACTGTGCATTTTAACTTGTTAAAAGGGGAATATATGTCAAAGTGAAGAAACCAAAATTGTAATACAAAATGCATTAATATAATAAAAGCATACTGAAGATATTGCATCTCTCTCTCTCTCTTCCTCTCATTTGTTAGAAAAGCTGATAGCATGCATTTCTGTAATGGATAAAAAGGTTATCTATAAGAAAATATTCTGCTCCCTGTCTTACACTGAAAGCATTTTATATAAAATGGATAGGCATTTGCTGATTCATTGTTTTAAAGCCTAGGATCAGTGTCCGCTGAACAGCAATTCATGTGGTCCCATGCTCCTACATCACATGTCCCAACAACTTGTGGAAAATAATGGAGAGAGCTTTTTAAAGGCTGGAGAGAGGTAACAGCCTGGGAAAAACTAATTAAAGCATGTTTTCAAAAAATGGTGTTTCTTTAAGATCTTGTAAAAAAAAAAAAAAAAACAAGCTCAACATGAAATAATGGATTGAGTGTATGCTGAAGTCGCTGCAGCAGTAGAGTTCCAAGTGCAGATTGTATGTGCTTGATTAAGCAATTCAGATAGCTTGATTTGGCTTGGCAAATGAAAATCTTGTCTTACTATAAGTCATTTTTACCTTCTGGGTTTGCATGTACACAAGATATCTGTTATATTAATTATATCTATTTTCACAGGTATAGACAGACATACTCCAGAGTTGTGGCACCCATTAATAGATTAACCAAGCCCGCGCAGCTGTGTTTTGATCAGTGGAAAGGTTTCCTGGCATCCAAGAACTGAAATCACCTTTTGGGCATGACAAGCGCATCTAAGTATCTAGCAAGTGAAAATCAAGGGTTTCTGTAAGGAAGGAGTAAGAACACCTACCACAAAAAATTAGAAGTAAAATAACCTTTAATAATTGCAACAATGCAAACGCAATTGCATGTATTGCCCTCTATTGGCATTTAGCCACTGATCATTTGCTAGCTCATAAAGCTGATTTGTGCTCTTTCCTCATGTCCCTGTTTCCCTGAGCCGTTGGCCTCTTTTCACCACTCCTTTCCCACAGACACACACACAACTGGGATCCAGACAAGCTTTTCTCTCTTCCTCTGAAGCTCTGCTTTTTAGCACATGAGGAAAGGAGGAGCTTTTTAAGCAGCTTTCATTCTTTGTTGAATGCTGCTTACATACCTTCCACGTGTCTAGCAAGAGTATCTAAGATGTTAGACAAGGAAACAGGTATAATTCAGAGAAAACCTGACTTGATTGAGTGGGGTCAAAACGTTTCATTCTCCTCTTTCTTTTGAAACCCCACATTTGCTGGCTCACACTTCTTTCATTGTAGCTTTCCATTGGACATAATTATGTAAGGAGTCTGCGTTAGTCTTCAGGTTAGGAAGTTCAGGTAGATTCGGTGAATTCTATGACTCACCAAAGTCATTGTGACAACACAGAATGGTTTCTCCCCTCAAACAGCTGAAGCACCAAAATTGTTGAGGGCACCAAAACTTATTTTCAGAAATCCAATTTTGACATTCCCCAGGTTTTAGCATCTAGTAGACAAGGTAAAGTTCCAAATTCCTAATTCCCAGATCTAATTGTACATGTGAATCAGGCTTGTGAGGAAACACAAAAATTGCTGACCTCTAAATTATGTGCCCAAGTATTTGAATTGTCGTCTTGGGAGCTACAAATTTAAGGTTGTTTGTAGAAGCTTTTAAAAGCTATAAGCCACCAAAGGCTTTTGGAACAAAATTCCTGTGGTCATTTCCAGGCTTGGTCATATATATCAGTTATTTCTTGAGCTTTCCTTCATCAAGGGCAATTTTTATCAAGTAGGTTAAGAATGGAGATTTACCAAAGTATTTGATGGGTTTTTATATGGTCTGTGTCCTGAGCATTTATTTGCTACGTTAGGCACCTCTTTTAACCAAATGCTGTTTGTTGTTGTAGAAACCCATTCTAACAGGAGCTAGGTGACCCATGAAAATGTGAGCCAACCAACGGAGTTTGCAGCTTTCAAGTACTTTTCAATACTTCTGTTTTCAGATTCTTTAAACAGCATCTCTCTCTCAGTCAGAAACCACAGATGGCACAGGCCTGATTCTCTTTCTCATCACTAAGGCTGATTTATATCACACCAGCAGTAGAAAGGGACCTGCAAAATGGGTGGGTGTAATGAGATGGACTTTAGTATCTCTTCTACACTATTGGAGTGGCAGAGGGGAGTCTTAAACCTGTATCCTTATCCCTTTTGTGTCTTGCTTGGAGGAGCTTCAGGTAGGACTAACGCGGGTTGGGAACCAGGACTTCTCCACGCTGGTTTCTGAGCTGCTGGAGAATGGCTGCACCAACACACTAAGCACAGGCACGCTTCTGCACATTTATCTTAGGTTAGCACATTCCTTTATTTAGCTGTCTCTAATCTGACTATATCTGATCATTCTTTCATCTCATTTTCACTTAACCTTTTGCCCTCTACACAGACTAAGCATCCTATCACATATCACCCAAGGGACCACCTTCTTCCTCCACTCCCCCTTCCTCTACTCTTTCTCCAATTTAGGTGCTTTATGCCCCTTCTGGTAATTTACCTGATTACACGGAAGGAACTGTAGATCTTTTTATAATTGCTGTTTTACTTAAAACATTGATTTCTTAGGTGCTGCCTGGTTTCAGGTCATTACACCTCTCTGGAGTTTTCTCTGGCTTAACGCGCAACTCACAAAGCACAGGGACTGGAGCACAGGGCTCAGCATACGTTCTTCTATTTGAAAGCAGCTCCATAGCATCCACAAGAGGATTCCTGGCACCTGCCTAGTTAAGCTGGATGTCCAATGTTATCTCTCCAGGCAAGTAAGATTCTGGCAATCACTATAGTCCTATTTCACTTGTTCTCAGTCTTTTTGACATAAACACATTAATTCCCCCAAGCTCCTTTGGCAGCTGCAACTTCTCTCTTTTTTTAATATGATTGATAATATTGAATATTTCTTTTAACCTTTTACTGCCACTTCTGGGCGAGGTGATAGTTTCTCTATTTGGATGTTAATCTCCAGCATGCAGTAGCACATCTTCCAATCACCTACTCATTATGAAGCTCATTTGTAATATGCTGCTGTTTAATTTATGACCGTGCCCACCAAGCACCGCCTAGCACTATCCCTATGACATATAATGTCGCTCCCACTGACAAAGGTCGCATAAAGCAAACCATTGCTTAATATGAAAACTCCTTCTAGTTTAGCACAGAAGGAATGGCAGCCCTTGGGCAAAATTTAACTGCATCATTTCGTATGATGCACTGGAAAGAAATACATTGTGGAAGAGGTACCAATAACATAGCTTCCCTGGTTCAATGCAGGAAATGGTCCGACTGAAATGTACTGGCAAAATACGTCATCATTTTCTTTGCTTCCAATTTCTTGGGGGGAAAAAGAAAAAAGAAAAGGTTGTCTGAGGAGACACAAATATGTAAAAACAAAAAGACCTCCCAGGCTGACTTGAAATATGTTCAAACTACACATCCACTCCCTGCTCCCTAGAACCCAGTAAATATTTCTTTGGCCCCACAAAACATTTTACTCTGAACCCAGGAAACCTCAGATTGACCTTGGAAATAAGATTCCTCATTTCTAAAGTAAATGTCTCAGCCACACTACTGGAGGAGTTGTACTTTTCTGATTGAAACACATAAAACTTGTCTCTTTTGGCAAATGGGGTAGATGTGGTGAACTAGCTGTTTTCCTAATTAACTGACCATAGGCACTTTCAAACTCTTTTTCTCAGCTTTTATACCACATTACAAAGGTGGTGTCAAGATTAAAATATCTATTTTAGGCCATTAGGGGCCAGGTTTAGCCTGTGTCAATGGAGATATACTGACCTGCCCTGCCGAGCATCTGGTGCATGTCACTGCAGAGATTTTGTTCTGTATTCTCTGCAGGCTGTACTGAATGGTTTGGCAGCATTTGATACTACAGGATCCTTTTAGCTTACCTTGAATCTCCTATGAGATTTCAGATTGCATATGTCTGGTTTTGATTATCTTTGTCAGTTTGTTTTCTTCTGATATTTTTCTCCTCTGACAGCTATGTTAACTCTTCTCTCACCCAAGACAAGATCTTGTGCCCCAATGGGATATAATGAAAATATGCTTCTGAAATTTTCTTTGACATCATCTTCTGACAACGCGTCTGACTCGAATACAGGTATAAATTTCCCAGGCCTGGTTATCAGTTCTCCATAGGAAAGTGCAAGTGTAGGTTCAATATGGGATGTGAGGAGACGCAAGGTCTGAAATTCTTCTTCTGATGACAAGTTGATGTCTATTAACTGATGCTAAAAATCGCTGTAACCACAGCTAATCTTTTAATATCATAACCGCTTCCAGGACCTCAGACATAACTGTATTTTACACAATACTCTTACTAAAACCAGACCAACACAACAGAGGTGGACAGTTTGATTGGCATCTACCATATTAATTGAATTGAACTTGCATAAATTCCAACAAAACACCAAATTCAATGTTAGGTATTAAATAAACTGAGCTGATGCTTTTCTAAATGGGCCTTCTCGTTTTTGCCTCTCGCATGAGGCCAGTCAGGCGTGCTAAAATGCTGCCAGCTGGAGTGTTCAGGTCCAAGGGCACCTGTGCAGACATTGGGCTGCCCCCGGTGCAGGCCTTGCTCCTTGGCTGTGTCCTGTGGAAGTCACTGAATTCCACGTCTGCCTGGGGTTCCCCTCGTTTGCAGGGCATAGCCGTGTGGTGCAGATTTAAGAGCTTCGTGGGGCTCGGGTAATATTCCTCTCTCTGAAAGAATGAGCCTTTGAACTTTTCTTCATTTTCTGATATGACCCCAGCGTCAGATTTATAAAAACAGAATGGCACAAAATCCACTGCTTACTTTCATTCATTCTATTTTCTGATTTTGCACTAAATTTTAAACAAAGCAGGCATTTTAGCTATAAACAGATGGTACAAAATTCTATTGGGGTTTTCCCACATTTGATGAACGCACATCAAGTCCATTTACATGAGCATGGAAAATATTAAAATGACTACCAGCTTTGTGCCGTGTCAGACACCTGGAGCACGTTGCTGCCAGCAAGCTTCTAAGGTGGGGATGTTCTGGCACAGTTACAGTTCTGGGGACTGGGCCATTTTTGACTCAGGTTATTGCATCTTTTGACACCTGAAGACATGTTCACCTCTGACCCAGAAACATCTGCAACATCAAACCATAAAAAAGGGAATTGAAATGTAGCCTTTTTTTTCCTCAGTGTTATTTTTATTTTCTATTGGAAAGGGTTTTAAAAAGGCCTATGAAATGTAAAATTGCTTTTTTTGCTGTAGTTGCAAAACTCATTTCACTTTGTATCTGCGATGCACTTGTAGCAAATTCCCAGAGTTGGAAAACTAATACACGAGCCCCATGTTGAGTCAGGACCACGGGCCAAAGTACTGAGCACATGCACAGTCTGCATCTCTCAACATTTGGGCCAAAGAGGGGAACTAACACAGCAGCCTTCCTTGTCCTCATGCCTGCCTTTGTCCAGACTGTCTCTCACCAACTATGTCGCCTGCAAAGTTCCTGCATATTCTGACTTTCCTTGCTAAAGTAACACTGGCTGATTAGGGATTTTTTTTATTCACCATGCCCTAACTCGCACTTCTTCTCTGCAGGCAGAGCGTCAATATTGAGTCCATTCCCGTGGCTCCTCTGACGTGGCCCAGCAGCAGAATACCAGCCCTCCTGGGACATGGAGGCGGCTGTATTTTCCTGTGTGAGAGCCTGATACAGCATAGTGTTTATCTGACTGTCTTTCACCTGTCTTGTTATGATTTGCTCCTGCAGTTTATATTCATGCAGAAATTTTTACTTAATTTTATCTACTAACTTTTAACAGAAAAAAAGTGAGCTGGAACTTCTCTGTGCGTCTCTTTGCCTTTCTGTAGAATGAGTGTGCGTGTTTTGTGATGGAATATGAATATCTTTGGATGAACGGCACTAGAGGAATCACCAGAATTATTATTTTGACTTTTAGCTACAGTATATCATGATCAATTTTGTCTTTCATTTAACTTGTGAGGTAGTATAGAGGGCAAAGTGACATAGTATGTTGATAGACGGGGTATTGCTGTGGTTGAGTTTGCCAAAATTAACACGTTTCCCTTTGGAAAAAAAAACTTTGCAAAAGTTTCTCTTTTCTGAGTACATGCATTTTATGCTAGAGCCTTGAGCTGATTCTGTCTCTCCTAAGTTATAAACCCTTATGGATGTACCATAAAGATGTCCACCTAATGCACAGAAAAGCAGATTAATTGATCACAGTAATATATTCTTATCCACTGAATAAGAGCATTCCACACATTGTTTCTTGTTTTGTTTCTGGCTTGTAAATCTTCATTGTAGGATACAAATGAAAATGACCCAAATATGTATTATTTATGAATAGGACTCTCAGATATTATGCTTTAGATTGATTGTGTTAGACAGGATATAACAGAAGCACAATAAGTCAATGAAAAATAAAAAGCAGCAAAAATGTTTCATGCTAAAAATGTAGTTCCAGTGACACCTCTTATATAAAGGACATTTCCAACACATTGACATTTATATTTATCATGGTTGTGCGTGTGATTTACAGTTGTCTGAGGTACTGAATATCAGGAATATCCATGCACATACACACCCCTTTTGAATGATGGTAAGTCATAGATGGCTGCATTGCCCCTTATACAACAAGCTTTTCCTCCCCTTTTTATTTTTCTTCTCTAGCTTGAGGGAGGCAAAGGAAGCAGTAGATCAATAGGGTGTCTTGACTGAAGTTGCCTGCAGCAGTTCCATTTCTCAGACTGGACACTGATGCTAACTATCAATAGCAATAAGAGGCTGTCTCAGACAGAATTAAGGCTCCTTCTTCTGCATGGCTGTCTGGTGCTTACTGATAAACATCTTGTGCACAGGATTGCAACAAATAAACCATTTCAAGTGTGCAAACTAGCCATTGTCATTCTTCCTGTTGATGCTTGCTCTGGGGTGAAGGGACTGATAGTTATTTTCATACGGGTAGTAGATACACATTAGATAAGCATACAGATGGATAATAGTACAAAGGCATAATGCTATAAAGCACGGAAAGATCACTGATGAAATTCTCTGTGCTTCTGTAGAAACCCTCAGATGACAGAAGACAAAAATATCGATTTATTACTACTTAAGAGAAGCTAGAAACAAATTTAACCATTTATTAACCTCTAATTTTTAGGTGAATGTTAAAAATTTCCTGCCAAGCTATTTTATCAATATGTTACTCTTTTTTACCTGTCCTCTGGATTTGCAAATTTAGTCTAGAAATAAAAGCTAATAGGGTCTGGACGCAGCTGTGATATGGATAGGGAGGTGTTGGGCAGCATCGTGGTCACCTGTCATTCAACCTGAATTCTACCACACTAGTGTCACTAATTTTGGAAGAACTGAGCATCTGTAGTGTCCCTTCAATAGATCAGTTCCTCAGATGATGTATAGCTCTGTGGTGCTTTCCTTGCTTTCAGCCTGCATAAGGAAGAAGAATCAGGTTCTCAGCCCCCACACATGAAACCACCATTAAAACACTCCGGCTCAGATCTTCTTGGTGGTAAGTCCCATTATAACTCTGCTTAAGTAAGATACCAGGAGGGGTTATGCTAATTTACATGAAATTAAGAGCTCATATACTAATCAGGTGTGCGTTGGGGGGGGGGGGGGGCCTTTGAGTTTTACTTTAACTGACTGGGGTAGGCGGAAGTGGTTCAGATCATCTGCTGATCTAAATCATCGGAGCTTTACTTCGTATCCTCCCTCTGTGGTGTGCTAACCATTTACAGGAGCAAACAAACAATTTGGCTCTGAGACATCTCCAGCGTCATGTGAAGTGGTGCTTTTCAGATTAGGAGGGTAGTTTTCTGAAGGAAAGTGCAGTGACCCCTTTTGAGTTTCAGACTCAAGAGAAAATCCATAAGTAACATTGTTTTGTTTCATAATTATTATTTTATGTTCCATCTAGCAAAGGCTGATGGGTTTTATAGGATGAGATTATTCTGAAGATAGTTCTGATGTTGCTGAGTTCTTAATTTAAGATGGTTGATGAGAAAATAAACCCGGGCTTCCAAGATTTTATGAGGAAGGACACCAATCATGAATAACCCTACTAAAAATATTTGCATAGGAAGACTCCTGAATATATGTCTATGAATACATGTATTGACTTTGAATGAAGTCAAAATGTAACCATGCACTTAATATAGAAAAAAGCTACAACTTGTGGATTAATCATTCACTGACATTTTAACTTCTTTTTTGTCTCTGCACCACATGCTGCGGTCAGACTTGTGTGCCGCATAAGAGCAGCATAGGGATTGAACAGTTAATATATGTGCACTGCTCAGAATCACTGCTGTTATTAATTGTCCTCCAGTATAGAATATGCACATTTCACGTTAATACAGTGATTACTGAGAGGGAGCATGCAGTTTCTAGCTAAGGAAGCTGGAATTTCAGAAATAGCTTGGCTCTTCACTTTGATTACTTTCTGGCTAGAAAGTTGGAGTCAAACTAATTCATCTTGTAAACATTACGGGTCATTCATGTACAGTACATTGCACGAATCAGGGTAGTACACTCAGACTGGTGCAAGTTCAAAAGTCCAGATGAAAATTACTGTTTCATTTTACGTAGCGTAATCCCTGTACAAAGTTAGAAGGACCAAATCTGTAGTCTTTACTCAGGCAAAATTCCCACTCCAAAAAAACGAAGGGTTTCCTTAAGAAAGGTGAAACGATAAGGTTCCAAATTGTTTGGTGATGAGCAATCCACCCCCTGCATCCTGAGAGTTGACTTCCAACAAATATTTATACAGCTCAGGGATACCACCATAGCCTCAACATTTCAGCACAAATATTAGGCCACAACCTCAGCTAGTGTAAATTGACGTAGTCCTATTGACTTCAGTGGCATTACAGTGATTTGCGAGAGTTGAGGTTCTCACTCCTTTTATTTTTTGCTCTGTGCCTCTCACAGAGTATGCTTTACATATTCTGTCAGCTGAGGAGCAGATTAATTTTAAAGTAAAAAGCAAAAAAAAAGAGCTCATCCTATTAAAATTTCTGCCCAATTTTAAGAGGGACTCAGCAAAAAAGAAAATGTATTCTAACGGTGGCCATGAGTTTTCTGTAGCATATTAGCATGCCACTGAGTTGGGGTGCTAAGGCAGAAAGCCATTCAAAAAAGTAATCCGCTATTCTGTTTAAAAAACAAGAAAAAATACGTTTGTTGAATCTGGACTTATTGCTCCCACGGATGAACTCTGTTGTCTGTGTTGGTCTTAACAGCAGTTATACAAAATATAAGCACACAGTTGTGTATTATAATATTTGTTTTTCAGTGTCACTAAGCCAGAATTCTTTCAAAGGATATGAAGCCTTCATTTTCTTTTCCAGTTATTCAAGGCAGGAAACATTAGTAAAGCAATTTTTTTTTTCCAGTGGTAAGTGACTTGAAGCTGGAGACAGAGAAATGTATTACATTACATATTTTCTACACAAACATGAGGATTAATTTAAATGATTCCCCTAAATCAAAATAACTGGAGTTTTTGGCAGCCTTTGAAGTTTAATGAATGTTTATCCTTTCCATCAAGTATAGGTTTTGGGACACCCTGCAGGACCACTAAAACAAGATGATTTAAAGCTATTTATATAAAATAAGCCACAGCTAAGATGTTTGTATTAATATTGTAAAGAAAATGTAAGTATTTGCAAAATAGCTAATATTTTGTTTAACAAATTTTAAGTAAAATAAAGTTACAAAGTTATTTTCACTATGCTGTTAATGTCTATAGTTTAGGGCCTATACATTAACTGCAATGCTGATGATTTCAAAAGTAGGCTTGATATAGAGCAGGTCTCCTCTGTAGCACGTATGCTCTCCTAGGTCTGATTTCTACTCTTTTAGGGACACAAAAAAGCCAGCTTTGCTCATATCTTTCAGAATATATTTGGAATTCCTTTTAAATATCTCTTATCAAACTCAGCAAGAATTACCTATTACTTAGAGATATTTAAATGTGTGTTTTCTATAGAAAAAAATTAAATCAGGTCGTGAGATATAATAAACCAGACAGAGGATTTCCAAATACATTTTATTTCCTTCATGGTTAACACTTCCTGAAGTGCACTCCTGAAATGCTGCATAAAGGTAAAAACTGGTTTGCCTCTGATGACTGAGACTGGCTAAAACAGTAGGTAATATTCTTGGAGATATGTAGCTGCTGATAATTCAATCATACAGACGTTCTCTGTTTTTTTTTTTTCCTTGAGGGCCATTTTTACAAGTACAAAAAACCTTGAAAACTAGATATTTTTAATATCTAAAATTCACAGCATGTCTTGCTGTTAAATTGCCACCTTAGAGGCCTTTTTAAAATTTCATTGAAAATGCGTATTAAATCAAAGTGATAGACACATGTAATGTAAAATGTCTGTCAACAATTAGAATCCCATTTGGAAGTTTGTAAAGCATAACAATTTAAAATGAATTTAGACTGAGAAGAGAAGTTTGGGCTTGCAGTATTGCGATTTTGTACGGCACAAATTCAAGTTCTTGGCCCTTTCCGGAGTGAAAGAGAACGCTATAAATAGAACAACGGGAGCTTCTAACGCAGTTAATCCACCATCATGTGTCAGTCAAGCACCTTCATTCTCCCCACAGTAAATTCCAAATTATGTCAATGGTTTAATTTGAAAAGATACAATAATGTAGTAAATACACAAACGGAATAGTCTGATGTAAAAATGTGTTGGCCTGTCATTTTCAGGGAATGTAGAATGCACTGCCTTGTAACTACTCAATAAATTTGTGTGTTATATATTGAAAAGTGCAGTTGTTTTTATTGGGATAGACTAAATCCCTATCCAGTAACATCCATGTGGTTTGAAAAAATGCCTTGAGGGAAACTTCACAAAATTTCCCTTGTATTCTTCAGAGACGATGACAAGTTTTATACACAAACCTCCCGGATGTCCGGAAATCACAGGATCCGGGCAAACAGGCCCAGTGGAGCCCAGAGGTCCCATCCCTCCAAGGCCACCTTGGCCGCGGGCCTTGGCGGTGCAGCTCCGTCCCTGAGGACTTACCCAGCGAAGCAGGGACCCGGGTGGGCAGTCCCAGCAGGGTCTCTGCTGTGGAAGGAGACTTGTGGACCACAGAAAGCAGCAGTTGGCCTCTATCTTTTCCTGTTTGGTGAGGCCATGCCTCCACTCCTCTGGCAGGGTCTGTGGAGTTCAGAATAAGAAATCTTTCAAGGAAGGGAGCCGATCTCTCTTCCACCCTGGGGAAGAGTGCAGAGCCCACTTAAACAGGATTCTTCACACACAGGTCGGAAGATGACCTATAAAAAAATTGTGTTTAAGAACACGTGACAGATCTGTGCTGCCTTGCCGCTACCTAGATAAACTGGGACATGTGTGTGAGCTGCAAAGTTTGGGCTTGCAGTCAGATTTTCCCAAAATGTGGGATTTGGCAGAATCTGGTGTTAGATTAGGCCTTATCACTAATATTTACTGAATACAATGTAAACAACTAGCATATGGTTTGTTATAAAATGAACATATTTTTAATTAACTTCAAATTTTGTAGCATGTATTTATCTTTAAAACAGGCATGTTTCCAAGCAATTTTCCATAATGCCATCTTTTCACTCTGAAATTAGTGTAATCTTGGAGAGATATGCCAACACTACGAGCATAGGACAACGTGCCCTCTGTAGCAATACATGGCTGCTTTAACCAGATACACTCCCAGTATGTATATGCTTGTGTATAATTCTTCCAGTTTAAGTTCTGGCTGTTTCTAGACATTGCAGTTATCACTTTGATTTTATAGGAATGACAATAAGGAGGCAGGATAGCAAGAAATGCAAAGTGAATTCTGCAGTTCATTTCTGAAAGGAGAGTCAATCCCATGAGGACTTTCTGTGGTTACATTTATTGGTTACATTTGTCACAAAAATAATTGTGTGCCATCACAATAAGCGGACGCATATTCCAAGTAACAGTTTTTGTCTTTGGTTATCTTGTATTTATATCCTCTTTGAATAATCCCTTTGAAGAGCCCAGATTACCTGTGATTAATAGATTTAAACAGGTGGTTTCAGGAGCCGTATTCCTAAAACGTCATAGTTGTTTTGCTTAGAGAAGCAGTCACATGAATACCAGCAAACAGATTCCTGCAGGCTTCTCTCACTACGGCAGCCAGCACGAGCTACAGGATTTTGTTGCTCTAGGCAAAACATTAAATGTAGGCCCTTCGCAATGCACAGTCACTAGCGCAGGGAAGTGTTACTAAACGTTTTGCAGCCCTGCGCAGCTGCAGGTTCTGTCTGGCCAGTGATGGCAGGGCTGGCCCTGAATGCAGATTTACCTGACTCTCACCCATTAGGCTCACGTCCATCTCACTTTTTACCTTTGCACTGAGTTTATCTAATTGCTTCTGCTCAGCGTGACTCCCATCACTGAGCACAGTCAGGTCTTGTCCTACCTTAGAGTAATCCATTACAAGTGGGGCAAAGGAGCAGCAGGTCCGGCAATCCTTGGAGAGCAGCACTGGGTGAAATTGAATTTTGCTATTAGAAAATTCTAGGAGTGAAACAGAGTAAATGATAGTGTTTGAACAGAGCGAGTGCAGCAATGTTATTGTGGTTTGAGATTACATGTACGGCGTCATACAGGACAGTACTGAAGGGGGAGGAGGGAATGAATGATATTTATCCTTTGTTTAATTCCACTTAATTCAGTACATTTATAATGCATTTGGCTCTCTGTTTTCATGAAACTGTTATTCTTAAATGCGATAGCTTTGCTTGTGCTTTCATGCAGCATAAAAGTGGAAGCTGCTTCAGCTGCAAAAGAAGCCAGGTTGAGGAAACTTGAGCGCTAGATCGAGTGACTTCAAGCACTACAACGTATGGAAGTGCAAATGTATGCAAGTATCAACTAAACATATTAACAAGAGACATCTTACTCCGAGGTATGTTATTTGCATGCTAATAATTGTCACTGGTGGCTTCTCTAAACCTTTTTTTTTCTACGGAACCGTTGTTTATATTCATTTGTAGTTAGTAATGGGCCTGATTTGGCGCGCACACACAAATACAGCTCCTCTCAGAAATCAGTTTGTATAGACTGGGGGCTTAGACACATATTTTATTCGCAAACAGCTGGAACAGCTTAAGGAGTTACCATACCACGCACTGTTGCCCCATGCCTGAGATTTCCATCCCTTACTGGCTTAATATGTCATGCAAACATTTTTGCTAATGTTAGTGCAAAGCAGACCGTGAATGCTCACCTGCTAATTGCCCCCACTGAGCTATAGTAACAGTGTCTTCCAGGTGGGTGGTGGCAGGCGGTTGTGGGCAATGGACTGACATGTTCAGTCATTCCAGTTAGCCCTTGCTGGGAATTTGCTCCTGTGCAGTTGTAGACTGAAGCCCTGCCCTTGCTCCCATGTCAGTGCTTTGCTTCCTGCATGAAGAGGGCTTTCACCAGTAAGATGCTTAGGATTGCGTGCTTCTGAGGGCAAGAAAAGTAGCTTTTCATGGACCCAGAGATGTGTATATGATGCATCTTGCAGCTGTACAAATAGGTGTAGAATAAGCACTGCTGTTTGAGTCAAGCTTTTCCTATGCTGTCTCATTTTCAGGCATGGTTCTCCTCCTTTTGCTCCGCCTGTTGCAAGGTGTCCATGACAGAATGAAGCCTGGATAGCTGAACCGGTACAGACTGGGGCTACGTTTGTCTTTGCATATATGGCTTTATATCTATTGCCTTTAGTATGATCTGAAGCTCATGAAGCTTGAAGTTCCTATTTGGGCAGCACTCCTAGGGTGCCTGTGGCTAGGAGTGAGCTCAGATGATTAGCTTAATGTTTCTGCAGAGTACTGGGAAAGAGCCAACCAGACTTCAGAGCGCTACATACAACACACAAATAAGCGGGTCCTGCAATCCTGGAAACTTCATTTAAGATGGAATTTGAAGTTCCTTGAAGAAGGACTACAAAGCAGAATATGTAATTCAGGGTGAGAGTCAAGAAATAGCTTGTTCAGCCATGCTAATAGCCCAAAGCTCACCATGTAAGGGATGTAAAGGATAGAAATTGTTTTCCTAACCCCAAATTTGGTTTATGAAATTGTGTGGAAGGGTCTTCTTGAAGATTGTTCTATTGAATTACTTGGATTATTCGTTACTTGAGCTCTACTCAGGGAAGGACAAGAAAGTGCCAGTTTCGTCTTCTAACTACATGATCTTGGGCTTATGGAGCAGTGTTTTATCAAGGCCATCTCTGGATCATGGTGACTGATGTAGCATCCGCTGATAGTTCAAGTTGATAGTTGGCTGGCAACTGAGAGCTTCCCTCTTCCCTGTCTTTTTCAGCTGCAGAATTATTCTAAGATACAGGAAACTCGGAGTTACCTTTTGGGGTAGGCAGCTGCTGTTTTTGCAACTTGAACGTTAAATGATCACAAATGGGAAAAAGAAAGTTGCAAAACTGCGGCTGGGGGAGCAGATTACTCTGTGAGGAAATGGGCTCCCCACAAGCTGCAGAAAAGTGCTTGCAAGTCAGTGAGCAAATGTATTTACACTCATGAGATAACACGTTGCCACTGCAGACCGGTTCGTTTAACAGACTTGCCCAAACTGGGTGCCAAAGGTACTCTGCTTAGCACAGGCATGGAAAGCACAAGATTATTCATATGACGTTTACTTTATTGAAACTCGTAGCTGCCAAGCTAGTTCTTGTGTTGATGCAAAGACTGTGACAATTTTCACATTGTAAACACCATACATTAATCAGGGCATCCCAATATTATGCAAATAAAATGTATGTAGTTACAAATTCTTCCACTGTGTTTGAATCAAAAATATGTCATGGAATTGAGTCAGGTTGTCAGAGTCATTTCATCAGTCACGAAATTTGGGACCAATGCAGGCAATGTTTCCCCTGAGGTATGAGACCTGTTTATCCCGCAGTGGCTGCATATTGTCCAAATTAGAATGAAATCTCAAAATGTAAATAAAAATGTGCACTTTATAAATCTAATTTGACTGGGAAAAATCTGTCTGTGACAACAGGTCTTCCTTTGCTAGATGATTACCTTGTAGAAAATCATCGGTACAACTGCCATATGAACTTTTGGCCTTGTATTTTTATTTTGGCAGGCTACAGAGATTTAGCATAATTTTGTTTCAAAGGTAAGCAAATCTTAAAGGAGCATTTTTTTGAAGAGCACATCTTTTTCCATAAAAACCCCAGAAAATATGTGCCTCAGTCCTACTCTTTCATTTAGTTTTAAATGGCTCCCACCTCCATATTTTATGCTATTTTAAATGGTGCTTTGATTAAAGAAATGATAGCTATGATAATTTAAAAACAAAATCCACACTAAGACTCTCATGAATATATACCCAGCTGCAAAGCAATTGTGATTGTGAAGTTTTCCTGCTGTATAAAGGCACTTTTCTTAAAGCAAGATGTTTGGAGGAAATCTTGACTGATAGCTAGTTATATCTCATCATCTGATATCAGATGTATTTTTTCATGGCTGTTCTTTTGACATGTACATTTTTCAGTGTCTTTTTTTTTTTCCTACCCAGAGTTATTTCTGTAATGGGAGATACCACAATATGTCTTTGGAAGATGTTTTCGCAGCCCAGAGTGGTTTTTAAACTTCTGTATCTAAGGCTAGAGAAATCTGTGTCACTTCATTTCTAAAATTCTTTATTTCTGGTGGAGGTACATTGTGGCTTTATATGGCTTTGATACACTGAGATATAAAAAATTAAACTAGCATATAAAGGGATGTGGCTTGTAGGAAAAATTTCCCTTGTGGCATAAAATAAAATTCTTGGTTCTTTTTAGAAATCACCCTATCCATACATGCTGACCACTGCATACCAAACTGGCTGGGAAGGTCTTTGACCTAAGCTGCCTACCTGAAATGCCGTCTAATTTCTTTCATTAACCTAGAAAAAGATATATAATGAATAGAGTTATATATGAAGATCAGTAATAATTCTGAAATATAGGAATTTTCTCAAGTGTGTGGTACTGAATTAAAAAAAAAAAAGCTTGTTTTTAATGTAGGAATTAAGACATTCTGCTACCAAAAAAAGAAAAAAATCAAATGGAGGAAATAATGATAGGCTTTAGGTTGTGAGAGTATTTGTAGTTATTAGCACTCTCTTGGTTCTCTGTATAGTCACATTGAAAAGTGCATGGAAGTCTCTTGCAGTGCTGCATATTTATGAATGTATTTTTCTGCCTTATAAGCTGTACACACAGACAGTTGCTATACACTGGTGCGGGATATCGCTGGTAAGGGAATGAAGCAATCTAGGTATCTTTTATTCCCCAGTTTTTAACCATCTTGCCTGACGATTTTCCATCTAGCTTGTTTACTTCATGATTTATGTCTAAATTGACAGAGTCCTTCGAAGGCATTTGTGTTAAATTTGAAACAAACATATTTAATGCTTGTGTTGTAATAAAACAGCTAAAAGAGCAGATTAAAAAGATATGCACAGAGGGGCCTGATTGATTGAGGGATTGATTTTACTACTTTTCCCGTAGGTGGGGAGTGATGGCTGTAAATCTCCTGATAATCATTTCAGAATCACCTTCATCAATAAACTCAAAGGGACAGCTAGGTGTAAAAATTTGCCAGCCATCAGGTTAAACAAAAGGCATCAAATGTGTAAAGAAAGAATTGAATTAAATAATCCCACCTTGGCCGGTTGTTGCATTAGTCATGTCCCCTTCTGTTATCTCGGGGGCGGGGGAATTCCCCATCCCCGCGGTTCTGGCAGATTTGGGGGAGGCAGAGGGGGGAGGCTCGATTTTTTTTCCTTTTGCCTTGAGCTCAACCCGTATTGCTTACGATTCAATTATGCGGCTAAAAGCTTATGTTTGTGAGCAATGATCAATTATTAGTTGTCAGTAATAATGGAGAAAGATTCAATTCTGGTTCTTCTTCCCCCCCCCTTTTTTTTTTTCCTGGGGAATGATCATTAGAAAATAAATCAAAAGGAGAAGAGAGCAGAGGAGCGGGGCGAGCTGACAGCTTGTCCACAGAGGTGGAGATACCTGCACTGCACCCGGGCGGGACGGGGATGCCCAGAGCGAGCGGGAGCGGGAGCGGGAGCGCGGCGCAGCCCCTTGCCGAGGCGCGACGGCGGGGAGCGGCTCCGCGCTGCCCGGGGGAGCTGCGCCCCGCCGCTGCCGCCGAAGTTTATTAGAGAGCGGAGCACAAAGCCCGGGTCCCAGCTGACTGCAGCATCTGGAAGCCCCTAATTACACACATTTCTAAAATACATGTAACCTGCGCTAGCTCAAAAACGGCTCAGTTTAGAGGTCAACTGTAGCGGCGTTTGAAACTGCTAGGCAACGTATCTTTTGAGTTAAAAAAGGGGGGAAATAGAAGGCGAAGAGGAGGAGAAAAAAGAACAACTGCCCTGCTAACTAAAAAGCAGGTATTTTGGCACTCTGAAAATGGGAGTGATTCAATTATCCAGCGACAGCGTTTTCTTGACGGTGCTTTAATTTTTGTGCGAAAGCAGCGCGCAGCCGGAGTGGCTCCGCGGGTCCGGGTCTGGGTCCGGGTCCAGGTCTGGGTCTGGGTCTGGATCCGGGTCCGGGTCCGGGGCAGGGGCTGGGGCTGGGGCTGGCTCCGCGGCGGCAGCTCGCTGGGGCCAGCGAAACTCCGCCTGGCAAGCTGCTTCGGAGGTGAAAATTTGCAGAAAATATGAAATCAATTGGGTTTTCCCCCAGATCGTTATTAACGATGCATTTTAACTATGTGGGGATTGTGTAGCTTTTAACCCCTGAGTGTTAAGGTTGTTGTGTCTGATCGCAAACCTTAATAACAATAATCCAGTCTAGTGTGTTGCATCTCATTGAAATCGTCTGTGAGTCGAATGAACTGCAAATTATCCCCTGTTTACAATCTCCCTTCAGTGCTCATCTCAATGAACTGGAGATCGATCCCCACCACGGGTGTCTTCCAGCCAGGCTGATTTGCATTGAAGCGCATTAGAAAGCCTCCCACCTCTATTAAAAAGAATAATCCAAGAAAAAAAATCTCCTAGGTGTGGCGGGGAGGGAAAAATATCTGTCACTGTCATTGGGAGCTTCGAGAGGGAAGACCCAAGAGCAGAGTATTTACGTTTGGGAACTCTCACAACTTCTGGTAGAGACAATGACATTTAATTGATGTATTGCTATCAACAACAATAAAGACCGATTTTTCTCTAGCCCTGGAAATGCTGCTCTGCCCCCACCCTTTCCCCACCCCTCTCGGCCCCCAGTGAAGAAGACGAAAACAAACAATAAATAATCAAGCGGTCCTAGATTAAATACTAAGCGTCGCTTCTTACACTAGCGAGGGAGCAGAGAAACGAAAAAAAAAGTTACAAAACTTAATTTCTCCAGATTAATTTCTTTCTCTCTAAACCGCTGTTTTTCTCCTTGTTGCTGCTGTTGTTGCTTTTTTAATTACAGGTCCACGGCCGCCTTTTTCCTGCCACAAAGCAAAGGTACTGCGCATCTGGAAAAATTTGTCTTAAGCTTAATCGACAAATGTATAATGAAATTGTAAACGCGAATAATTTTGAGAGAGCAACTAGATTAGAAACCGTGGGAAGCTAATGGAGTGATTGATACAGTTAGAAATACAGACACAGATGTGTAAATAGATCCGCGTGGGTATTTTGTCTGCATATACGTGTGTATAGATATTAGTAACTTGTGCGTTTCTATATGTTGAGGTTCGGTTTCTTTCCCACTGTGTCAGGATAGGGCGGGTGACAGCCAGCGCTGAGTGTATCCATCTCTGCCGAAACATCTCTTTAAATATTCAGTGAAAAATAATGTCATGTGAAGTACCACCTATAGCAACATTATTATCTTCATTCTTCAACATCATCCCCGCTGATAGCTTCGTTTGTCTTTTTCTCAAAATCTACTGTACCGAGTGCTGCGGGGCGGGAGGGGATCGCCCCGCGCCGCGATGAAAAGCAGCGCCAGTGCCCGCTCTGCAGCGCTGCCTAAATACTGGAGTGGCACCTGGGAGGCTTTTTCGGTTCGTATGCGTTTGTTTGTTTGTTTTTGCGGCTGTTGGGTTTTTTCACCCATCTTGCTAAACGTTTTACAGTCTCTTTCGTTTAATACTGAGAAGAAAATGCGAGTGAGGCGGTTCCTCAAATGGGAAGATTTCTCCCTCTCTCTCCCTTCTCCGCTCTCTCGCTCTCTAGGTTTTACCGGCTCATTTGAAATTGAAATGAGTTGTATCTGATCAGCCTCTTGCTTTTACAGAGAGTTTGTTAATATTAATACGGGAAAAAGGAGTAGCTTCTATAGCAAAGTAAATAATCCAGCGGGTGGAGTGGGAGGAGAGTGCGCTAGATGGGTCAGGGTGGAGGGAAAAAAGCCGCCCGGGCTCCGGCTTCTCCCCGCTCAGCTCTTTCCCAGCGAAACTTTACGTGCACGGAGCAGCGACATGCGGAGGGGTGCGCGGGGCACAACGCGCCTTGCCCACAGCGTGTGTGTATATTGCTGGATATACGATGCATTAAAAAGAGCGTCGCCTATAACCTCTTTGCAACTCTACTTTTTATTTCAAGATCACGGAATTTGTTTAGGATACGTCCCCGTTCTGGAAGCGACACCGGGGAGTAAAATTTTGCTGCCAAATGTCCCGAGGGCGCCGGGCGCAGCGCCCGCTCCGCGCCTGGCCGCGCTCGCACCCCGGGGGGGGGAGGGGAGGGAATAGCGGCTCACGCGGACTTTGCGCGCGCGCGGCCGGCAGCGCGCACGGGGCCGCTCCGCTCCGCGCACTCCCCGAGCCGCCAAGTTCGCCCCGCGCCGCGGCTCCGCCAGCGCCCACGGCCGGCCCGGCCGGGCCCGGGCCCCGCAGGCGGCTCCGCGGCCGCGCGGGGCCGCGGCGAACAGGAGTGCGGAGCGGTCCGGCGGGGGCCGCGGCAGCGAGCGGCGGCCGCGGAGCGGGCTCGCGCCGCCCCCTCCCGCCGGCGCGGCGCGGCGCGGCCCCGCGACGCTTCCCCGGGCGCCGCCGGCCGATTGACTCCGGGCGCAGCCAACCGGCGCGGCGGGGCGGGGCGGAGCGCAGCGCAGGGCAGCGCAGCGGCCGCGGGGCCGCCCGCCGCTCCCGGCGCGCCCTGATTGTCCCGGGAGCGTGCGAGGTACGGAGCGACCCTGCCTGCTTTCAGCACCCCTCCGCGCCCGTGATCTATGGAAAGGGAAGGGAGAGAGCCGGGATTGGGGGGAGGGGGGGATTCCGTGCAAACATGCGGAAAGGAAGGGAAAGGAAAAAAAAAGCCCCAACAACAACAACAACAAAATCACCCGAAACTTTCTGTGCGGCGGCGGGACGGAGGGAGCCCGCGGGCGGCGGCGGCGCTGCCCGCGGAGGCACTTGCCGGGGCTGCGCGCCCCGCCGAGCCCGCGGCGCCGCCGGCCTCCCCCGGCCCCGCGTCCTCCCTCCCACCGACGACTTGCAACCCTCCCCTCCCTCCGGGGGGTCGGGGCTTTTTTTTTTTTTTTGGCCTTTTTTTAACCAAAAAAAAAAAAAAGTGAACTGGAGCGCAGCGGCGGCGGGAGGGAGGCCGGGGAGCCCGTCGGGGCTGGAGGAGGGCGAGGGGAGACACATTCCTATAGTAACCGGGATGGCGCGATGCAGCCCCAGCTGGTTGCTAAGAGGGTTAAACTGTATCCAAACAGCTTTGGGGAAATCCAGCCCCTTCTCCTGCCACATGGATCGACTCATTGGGTGGGAGCTGCGGAGAGACAAGGGTCTCCAGCAAATCAGCGCCTAATTGATTAAGGCGAGCTGGTTTGAATAGAGCTGGCCATGTGCCAATCGCCTTTCAAAGAGCCCCTCTATGATTAATCGCAATGCATTATTGATAATCATAATTATAGCAGGACACATGCGCGGTGCGCGGAGGATTGGGGAGGCTGGGGGGGGGAGGCTCGATTTCCGTAATTTTGAGAAGATTTTTTTTTAGTAATTTTTTATTCTGCCCCAGCTGATGTTTGAGCCAGCATGTCGCGGAGGAAGCAGGCGAAGCCTCAGCATTTCCAATCCGACCCCGATCTGGCCTTGTTATCCCAGCGAAATGGTGAGTTCTCCTCCTCTCCCGCACACACATTTTAACACAAACACACGCGAAATAGATGAACTTACCTTGCGGGGAGCCGCGGACTGCGCCGCGAAGGGCAGCGGGACAGCAGGATCTCCCGGAGTTACGTGCGGGGGGGGGGGTGTCCCTTTTTGTTTTTTGGTCCCAGATGATGGCTTTTATTTTATTTGTTGCAACTCAGCATTTTGTTTCGCGTGTTTCCCAACGAAAGCCCCAACTCTTTTACTTTTTCGATGTTTTCCCTCCACCACCCCCGCCCCCTCCGCAGGGCGGTCTGGCATCCCGAGCCGGCAGGAGACGGAGCTGCGCCCCCAGCGCCCCTCTCCGTGCCCGGCGGAGCAGAGGAACAAAGCGCGGCTCCCGCGGGGCGGCCGCTCCGCGGAGAGCCGCGCCACGGGCGCCCCGTCCGGCCGCACCGGCGCCGGGGAGGGCGGCCCCCTGGCAGCCGCCTCCGCGCCCCAGCGCCGAGCCCTGCGCGGAGGCGGAAAAGTTGGGGCTGCCGGAGCCGCCGCTGGGGCTCGGCTCCGCGCCGCGCCGGAGGCTCCGCGGTCGGCGGCCGCGGGCAGCGCGGGTGTTTGCTTTCGCTCCCGAAGGTTGGTTTTTTTCTGCCCCCCCCCCCCCCCCCAAGTCGGGCAGCGAGGAATAAACGCTGGCTTTGTGTCCGCAGGATTTGGAGAGGGAGCGTGTGAAATCTCCCCCCCTCCTTTTTTTTTCCCCGTCCCCCCCCCGTCCCCCGCGGAAGGGGGACTTCGGAGGAGTTTCGGCGCTGCCGCCGGCGGTGGCGGGACGTGCCGGTACCTGTGCCCGCCCGCGGCCGGGCCGCGGGGCGACAAGTGGCCGGAGGAGCCGCGGCGGCGGGGACAGGCTGCTCCGCGCGCCCCGGCCGCGGAAGCGGCGGCAGGAGCGGCGGGGGCTGCGCGGAGGCCGGCGGCGGGGCGAGCCGAAGGCGCTGCGGGCGGGCGGGCGGGCGGGCGGCGGGCAGGTAAGGCCGGGCCGGGCCGGGCCGCGCCGGCAGCGCGGAGCGGCCGCTGCCGCTCGGCCGCGGCGTCGGAAGCACCTCTGACTTCCGCGGTGACTTCCCGAGGAAGCGGAGGCGCGGGGCCCTCCGCCCCCGCGGCGGCTCCGCTCGGCGCGGCCCGGCACCCGCGCGGCGGCGGCGGCGGCGGCTCCGCGGTGCCCTTTTAATCGCGGGGCCGAGAGCCGGAGCCCCCGCCCGCTCCGCCTCGGCTGCGCGGGGGCTGGCGGGGCGCCGGGGGCGCAGCGCGGGGCGAGCGAGGGTCCTGGGCTCCGCGCGATAAATCAAGTCGCCAGCGGAAAGTTGGAGGGATGTTGCCCTGCCTTCGTATTACCCTGCTTCCAAAAAACGCTCGGACGCCCTCTTCGTAAACCAGCAAATCCATGAGCGTCCGCTTCGCTTCGCCTAGCCCTGCCGAAGCGGTTCTGAAAAGCGAGTTGGTTCCTGCTGGGCTACTTCTGTGTTTTTTTTTTTTTTAAGCAGAGTTTTGTGCGCTTTGGGTGCGCTTGAGTTTTGCCATTTGCTCAGCTTAATCCCCTTTGTCATCTCAGTGAACGTACTTACTTTTCTTCCGATATTCTTTCTACTTCCTCCTGAAGTTTCGAGCAGGAGTTGTGGAAAACGTTAAGGTTTTATTTGTCTTTCATCAGCTTCCTACAAAAGAATTCGGAACTTCCTAAAGTGAGCAGAGGAAGGGAAAGCTGAGATGGAAATTATCTTGCTGGGAGACCAGAGATGGATTTTTTCACATCTTCATTTTGTTTAATTGCGTCTCTGAACGCTGTCTTCTTGGGTTTTGGTGAACGGAACAGATCAAAACTCCTCCAAGTTATCTTTTTTTAAAGTAGCCATTTTTTTCTATTTTCAGTCTTTTGATCCGATTTTGCACATCGCTTTCAAATTGAAAGACACTGAGAGTGTGAGAAAGGAATGTTAACTGAGCAGCTTTCCTGCCTGTTGCTAAATGATGTACTTGAAGTAAGCTGGATTTTGCCTGAAATGATAGCATGGAAGTGCAGCTTTTGTGCATGTGGCTATCGTGAGTTAAATAAGTAAATAACGAAGTTTACTGTCTACAAAAAATACCGAGTGATTTTCTAGGAAGAGCAGTGTGCTCTGCAGCAGCCTCCCCCCCCCCCCCCCCGCACTTCTGCAGTAATGGTTTGAGGTTATGGCTGTTTTACATGCTTAGACAATAAGTTTTGAGCGAGTTGCCTAGAGGGTGTGTTTTGTAGTGGTGTTTCAGGACTCTGCGTGTTGTCGTAGCGTTAGCGCGGAGCTCCGCGCCTTGCCGGGGTCCCCAGCCCCGGCAGCAGCTCCGCAGCCGCTCCGGAGAGGGTGGGCGAGCTGCGCTCAGCGCTAGTGCTCACTATGTGCCTCGAAATTGCAAAGCAAAAACGCGAAATTCCAAACGCGCTTTTCTTCTCCTTTCATACTGGGAATTCAGGTTGGCTAATTCATGTACAGTTAGTGCAGGATTTGGGCAAATGTAGCATCGCTAGTCCTTGAAGGCACTTGCGGGAAGGTACTGCTCAGCAGTGTTTAAGTAAATGAGAAGAGCGGCCCCGTGAAAATTTTTTGCGTCTAACTTGAATTCTAGTTTGTTAAACTTTGTTACGGTTTCACATTTAAACATCGATAGAAAAGGGTTCATCAGACTGTAACAGCATATATTTATTTTTTTACTGCTTTCTTTTTTAAAAGTTCAAATCTCATGCTGTTCGATATTCCAGGAAGGCTTTCCACTTAAAATGTATTTTTGGTACAATCAGTGAGTAAGTAAGTTTACCCCTCACTGTGTCCTGAGCATACGGACGTTTAAGAAAGTTTGTACTGGATTAACCTGAACAGGTATTAGGTTAATTGCAGAAATTACTTGCAGCATAAATGATATGCAACAAGTAACTAGTT